>NC_045777.1:6892890-7607890 GCF_008692025.1 Phocoena sinus | reverse complement strand
GATTTTCTGTCATTTCTAGTTCAGTATGATCATAATGAACCACACTAGTCCAGGTACACTTAGCTCTCACTGAACTACTGGACCAGTGGTTCCCCAGGTGTGGTCCTCAGTCCGGCAGTATCAGCACCGCATTCAAACATACAGAAATGCAAGACCTACTGAATCTGACACTCTGGGAATGGGTCCCAGCAACCTATATTTTGACAAACCTTGCAGGTGATGCTAATACACACACTAAAGTTTGAGAACCACTGGAATAGAATAATGATCCAGTTGACTGCCTTGAATTTAGGCTTTCTTTCCTTGACCTTTTGTTAGTATAATATCAAATATCCCTCAAGTGAAGTTTTATATATATATATATATATATATAGAGAGAGAGAGAGAGAGAGAGAGAGAGAGAGCTCCTTTTCTGTTAAAACAACCATCATGACTTCCCATCGCCTAATGAGTAAAAGCATCTGAGTCAGTTACTTGAAGTTGTTGAAAATACTGTCTTAGTCATATTCTTCATTGAAATTTTTCTTTTATTTTCTATTTTTTTTCAAGTCATGTGATTCCAGTAAAAGTGCTAACTTACTGCAGACAGAATACATTCCCCCTGACCCTGTGCCCTTCCCTGCCCAGGGATCTATATGTCACATCATGGGCTGTCCTCATCCCTTACTATATTCTTGGAAACCCTGGTCATTATTCATCATGCATAGTAATTGTGATCATCTTCACGAAGCCTTCAAAAGGCTTTCTTTCTTTGGATCATATATACCTTCATCTGTACCTCTTTAACAGTACTTTGAATTGTTGTTTTATTCATGTAGCAATTTATGGAACTGAAGAATATACCTTGATAATTATGTTTAAAAGAATGTAACATGTAATTAAAATTAAACAAAACCTAATTTTATGTGTAAGTGCATCTTTGGAAAATATATGCAGAAGTTGAATCTAATCATTATAATTTTTTATACACATAGGGAGTACTGAATTGTTATTGATTATTCATTTTTTTATCATGCCATCTGGGACTCTGACACTGGAAGAATGTAATGATGACTTTTACTGTCATCAAGTTATTTTAAATTTAAAGATGATAAGAGATAGATTCCTTTTAAAAAAGCCAATTTCACAATTACAGCACAGTAATTAACTTATTAGGAAAAAGAGAGTTTCTTTTTTCTTAAAGGAATACAGTAGGATATAAAAATGGATATATCTGTCACACTTTGTCTTTTAAAAATGAGTCTCTTAAAGGCAATTGTGGGACAATCATTTTACTTCAATAACTCCTGGTTAAAAGACTCACCCTTATAAAATTTATTCCACAATTTTAAAATTTCTTGAAAAACTAACATGCAGTGAGATTTTTTTGAGGTGGGAAGGAGGATATCTTTAATTATATGACAAGGCTGTATTTTTCTTATGAGAATAATTTGAAGACTTTATAGAGAAACAATAGACAGAATATTAGAAAAAAACATGAAATACACTCAAGGGATTACAAAAAATTGGTATATTTAACACATTTTTACCAACTTTGTAATGCAAATACATAAAAATGCATGTGCATAAAAGCACTGATGAAAAAACTCATCTATATGTTCTTAAGACCCACCAATTCCCACATCTTTTTCTCACTACATTTATATACAGTTATATACATTATATTGCATTATGCATGCTTAAACTAAGTGGTTTATTTTGTTATTTATTTCTAATTAAAAGTATTTGTTACACTATGGTCAGGAAATTTCTGCCTTTAGTTTCTGCCTTTAGGATTTAATTGTGTACGTATGTGTTTTCTTAAATTAAAATGTATTATATTTAATTTTCTTATCAACTTGGACTGTCAAAAACAAATGGGTGTTCATTCATTCATGTATTCTTTCATTTACTTATGGGAAAATCATGCATGGTTGGTCCCTGCTCTTTCTAGGAAGATTCCTTATGTAAAAACTCATGACATTTACATGTATGACTTTTTATCAATTTAAAATTATGGGTAGGTAATAACCTACAATTGAAAAGAATCTGAAAAAGAAAATATATACATATATATATATATATATCTGAATCACTTTGCAGTGTACCCGAAACTAGCACAGCATTGTGGATCACTATACTTCAAAAAAAAAAAAAGAATAAAGAAAAAAATTCTGTAGATACTGTTAAGTACCTGGTTGAATTACCTTGTATTCTATGTATTTTAATAAGTATTGTTAATTCACTTGATTTTTTTTTTTATAACTATTTGTCCTCCTTATCTTTTCTGTCCTTTTTAAAGAAAGTTTTTTGTTTTATGCGAATGTGTGTAGTTCCCTGTTCAAATATTTCAGCACCAAACAAATGGAGAAATGGTACTGTTTATATTAATATTGCATGACTTTCTTTTGTTTGAATCTGCCAACTGTGTTTTGCCTTTTTTTTTTTTTCATTTTGCCTCTAAGGCAGAAATTTCATGAATCTACCACTGAGTAAACTGTGTGGCTTTAAGAAAGTTATTTAGGGCTTCCCTGGTGGCGCAGTGGTTGAGTCCGCCTGCCGATGCAGGGGACACGGGTTCGTGCCCCGGTCGGGGAAGATCCCACGTGCCGCGGAGCGGCTGGGCCCGTGAGCCATGGCTGCTGAGCCTGTGCGTCCGGAGCCTGTGTTCCGCAACGGGAGAGGCCACAGCAGTGAGAGGCCCGCGTACCGCAAAAAAAAAAAAAAAAAAAAGTTATTTAACTTCTTTGTGATTCTATTTTCTCACGTGTAACACAGTAATAAAATAGTACTACCTTATGTAGTAGTTACTAATATAAAATAAAAATCTGTACAACACTTAGAACAGTGAATGCCGGGTATTAAATGCTCCATAAATGATTGTTTTTCTTTTCTTTTTCTCTTCTACCATTTATTTTAGTTGTGCTTCCTGTAATCAACATTTGGTTAAACTTATTTTTTCTATTACAATCTAAGATCTTCTGTCTTGTAATAAGGCTGTGTGTTTTCATATTTATTATTCACAAGTTATTCGGGTTTACTTTAGCATTTTTGTCTGTGCTCTTGTTGTGTGTGCATGTTTATGGGTTTCTCTGTTCAGATATTTCCTATTCTTTCCTGTATATATCATACCACCCATACGAAACATGATCTGGACTCTTGACTCTTGCAGTAAAAGATTCAAACATACCCCCCTCCACCCTCAAACAACATGGCTTCGTCTACCCTCGTTCCCACCATTTGGCTTTCCTCAGCTGCATCTTTATAGGGATTCTCTCGTAGTCCTTCCACCTGGAGGACTCTTCTTTCATGTGTCGAGGCTACTCACAATCTGTATCTTTCTTCTGTAATCACATACTAACTCTAATTTACAATGGTAGATTTTCTTGCAAACAGGTGGCTGATTCCTCTATGGCTTCTGTTCTGAAATAGGTTACTTTCTACTTTTATAGGATTTTGGTCATTTGAATGAGAATTTGGGTAAAGAGTTTAGGTAAATAGGTAAGTTCACATTGCCACTTTGAGCTGAAAACACACCGTGGCGTTTTTCTTTCAATAATACTGTTATTCCTCTTTCTCTTTATTTCCTAATGACATCAAAGCCTGCATGAGCATTGTGCTCTACATTATTTACCTAATAAAATAAGCAGTCCCTGTGGTTCACATGATTATACGCCAAACCCTTGTATTATCAAAGTTCAGTATCTACTTTGCATTTGGCATGTATCTCGTAAAGCTGTCTAGAAGTCAACACAGGCGTGACTTCAAAACGGAAAAAGAAAACAACTTTGATTTCTTTTGGTTAAATTTATTCTTTGAAAGTAGAATGTGGTTTATCTTGGTGGAGGGCTTTATATTCAAAGAAAATGTAATTTAAAATAACCTCCTTCTGCTCTTCCCTTGCGGAGGCTGCACTTCTGTATGTGTTCCTTCAGCAGGCCCTCTTTTTAATCTCTATACCAAGGGCCCTACTGTTCGTCTTCCCTGTGAAATAAAATATAGATATATGCTTTTGGAAAGTCTCCAACAGGAGATAACTTTAGGGAAGTTATAGCAGCAAACATAGGTGATTCTTTTACATTCTCATAGAGTGATATGCTCCCCCAGATAAGTGATCCTATGTCTCTCCTTCCTCTTTTCCTCTGTTTTCTTTCCAAAACAACACTCTCATCATTACAGGTGGCTCCAGCTAATTAGTTTCATAGATTGTGAATGCTGTCATATTATACCCCTAAGTCTTTCAGGATCCCTCATCATAGATAAATCTGATACAGGTAGCTTAGATTCTCACTACAGATTACATTAATATATTTATTTAGCAAGATTAAATGGGGAGGGAATACAGCAGGGAAGTTAAGAGAATTAGTTTTGGACTAAGATTACTGTGATCTGCACCCAGTGGTGCCATTTACGATCCTTTTATGACTCTGGTCAAAGTATTCCTGAGCTCAACCTTTCCTCAGCTGCAAAGCTGGGATTACCGTAACAGTATCTACCGTACATGTCTGGAGGGAGAACTAAATAAGATTATGCATCTGATTTCAGCACGGAGTTGGGCAAATAGTAAGCCTCAAGGCTGGTGGGCAGCAGCAACACAGATATTTCTGTAGAGTGTTTTAGGTGCCAAATTACCTTTTCCCTCACCACCAAATTCATAGTCTGGTAATGATCATCATGGCTAAAAGCACTGGTGTGTTTTCACCCTGGCTTTTCCATGTCTCCCTTTCTAAATACACAAGGATAGCCATTAAGTGTTCTTCCTCTCAACTTTATTTAACCTTCAGGTCTAGTATGTGTTCATGACCAAGCTCATTGTTGCCTCACCTTCTGAGAAAACTACACATTACCTGACAAACAGGCAGGTTTGAGGAAGAGAAGACAAACCTATATCCTGTCTCTCTCCACTGTTCTTATTAATGCCCGTGTCCATCTACCCCAGTCCCCGACTGGAGAATAAGCCAGGGAGGATATTCATAGCTACTCAGGCAAATTTTTGCCCCTAGAATAATTAGCCCTGGTGTTCCCCAGATCTGAGACTCTGCTTCCCTGAAGCAGTGGCCAGTGATTTGCCAATACTTATTTATGTATAAGGACTAGAAGCCAGTCGACGTGTATTCACAACACAAAAATTCTTAAGTTTGGGGAGTTGTTAATCAATCACTTGTATTGCCAACCCAAGTCCATGCTCTCAAGATTTCATTCTCTGTCTGTTGCACATACATCTCCCATGTTGCTCTCTGGACCATTCCCCACGTGGTGCTGGTTCTTTCTGTGAGGAATGCTTATTTTATTTACATATGCCTTTTCTAATCTCTGTGTTACTTGCATGAAGGGGAGTTCTGGTTGCTGAGGCCACCAGGAGTGGTGTGGGTGCCTTCAGTGTTAGTTATATTCTGCACTGGTTGCAACAGCATGAACTCTTTCCCATTTCTCTGGCTGTTTTCCTAAGTATATGTTTGCCTGAATTCCCTGACTTAATGCTTTCTTTTCTTACTAACTAAACCTGACATGCTGCATCTAAAACTAATCGTTCTGATATTTTTCCTAGTTAGTGTTATCACATCTCTGTCTCTCTCTTTCCTTTTTTTTTTTTGTAAATTTATTTATTTTTGGCTGCATTGTGTCTGGGCGTGGGCTTTCTTTAGTAAAGGCGAGCGGGGGCTACTCTTCGTTGTTGTGCAGTGGCTTCTCTTGTTGAGCACAGGCTCTAGGCATGCAGGCTTCAGTAGTTGTGGCTCATGGGAACTAGAGCGCAGGCTCAGTAGTTGTGGCACACGGGAACTAGAGCGCAGGCTCAGTGGTTGTGGCACACGGGCTTAGTTGCTCGGCAGCATGTGGGATCTTCCCGGACCAGGGCTCGAACCCGTGTCCCCTGCGTTGGCAGACGGATTCTCAACTACTGTGCCACCAGGGAAGCCCTCTCTCCCTTTCTTAATTCTCTGGCTTTTATCTTCCTTTTTGGAATGCTTCTGCTTTCCTTTAGGCTTTCTTTCTCCATCAATTCCACCAAAGGTTTAATAATAGTACATTAATAGATTGCTTAGTTGACCTCCTAGAGACAGGCTGAGGGTGTGTGACTTACGCATACTGACAATTAGGTGACCTAGGGCAAGAAGCTCCCTTAGAGGCCTTCTTCTGAGCTTCTGCCCTAAAGATAATACAATTAGACTATACAAATAGCAGTATCTTTCTCCTTCCTCAACGCCCCCCTTCCCTCCCTTAGACCATTCTGAAACGACAAATAAGATGCTGCTTAATTTCAGTATCCTCTCAGCCATCCATTATAGCAGATGAATGAGGAAAGATTATCTGCTGAATCAACTGAAGAAGAAGGAAGCACAACCTATTTCAGTGCTAATAAAAGTTTAGGGATTCACACAAGACAAATTTCCTCATTCACAGGAAATAAACACACTTTCATTTAATGGGGACTTAACATTATTCATGAAGGTGCTGGAGAGGAATCTATGAACGAGGTGGCCATAAGAGATCCGTGGGGAGACCCTGTGGCCCAGCATCTCCACCGCCACTGCCTGCATCAGAGACGGTGGCTAGGCTCTTCCGCGCCAGGGGCTGAGGTATGATAAAGACAGAGTGCTACTATATGGGCTCTTACCAGGCACCAGGCTTTCTTCCAAGAGTTTCATCCATGTGGTTTAATTCAATCTTTATACAGATACCCCATGAGGTTGGAGCTAACATGATTGCCCACGGGCACACAGCATGCCAACACCATGGCTGGGGTGACAACTACTAGCTGACCCCGTACTCCACAGTCCACATTCTTATGTTTCACTTGGGATGCGTGTCACAGAGAGAAAGGCTCCATCTCATTTGAGGTTAATGGGCTATTCTTGTGCCATATACTTACAAGTGCTCTTACAGAATGAGAGAGAGGGAGAGGGACAAGGAGGAAGAAGAGAGGGAAAGAGGAGGAGAAGAGAGAAATGTATTTGCTGTTAAAATAATAAAATTACTCAGTCTTACGAATGCGGATAACCATATTGTGGTAGTTACTGCTTAATCCTTTTGCCCGAAAGACAAACAAATATGTAACCAAAATGCAGCCCAAACCAAAAGACTATGTTGGTATTTTTCCTTTCTTTCTTTTTGTAATAATATTTTAAGGCAGTAGTGAATTTCTTCTTTGATTTCATTAGAAAATCTGCTTCACTTCCAAACTAACACTCAGGTAACTGTCAAACTTCCAGTTACACATATTAAAATATGTTTGGAACCTATGTCAAAAACTCTATTTGCATTAGGCTTTAATCATCATAAAGGAAAAATGTAAATGTTTCCAAGTGATCCAACTACATAAATAATCATCCATTTCTTAAGTGCACGGTAGAGTTTTCCCCTGAGAAAATTCCATAACTTTGAGAGTAATGTAAGTGTAATTACTTACGAAAAAGAGAGAGATTAATACTGCATGCCAAGAATGATAACAAAACGCACAGAGGCCCTACAAACATAGTCTGCAGGTGGTACAGAGAAGGAAATGTTGTGAAGCGAGCCTGTTTAATTCAAATTTCAGGCTTAGTTCACAAAAAGCTATTTCTCTTTTTTTTATCAATTATCTACTTGAATCTCTATTCCACATCACCTGAACACTTGCAATAACCTCTTTATTGGCCTTCATATTCCTCATAGTGTATCTCACCTAAACTCGCATCTCAGGAAATCCATTTATATCTTGTTGCTGTCAAATAATTTCACAGTAACTCAATCGTCATGTCCTCTGCTCAGAAACATTCAATGGCTCCCCACTGCTCTCAGAATACATTCCAGTCTTTAAAGAAAGATTTTGAGGTTCTTCATAAACATGGCTTTGACCAAATTTGCTCTTTTCCTCCTTCCCTTGCCTCCAAGGCCAATCCTTCACCAGCTCACTGTTCCCCAAACTTGACTGCTAAAAAAAAAAAAAAATCCATTGGGATGCATATGAGTTAAAAATTCAGATTCCTAGGCCTCCTCCCAGGAATCAGAATCTCTAGGAAAAGGGACTTGGAATTTACATTGTAACAACTGACCCAAATCTTTCAGACAAGTTTGGAAACTGTCCTAAGCAAACCACATCATTTGCCATCCCCTAAACATGACCCATACTTCCTTTCTCCCATGCCCTTTGCTTACCATAAACCACTGTGCTTACCAAAATCCTACCATAGTGGACAGTTCAATCAGCATGGTCTTAGTATGGGTTTCCCCTCAAATACAGCCTAAGACAAGACTTTGAATGTAGGTGATTTTTTTGAGAGGTGATCATAGGAAACAAGTAAAAGAGTATAGGAGGTGAGCCAGGGAAGGGAAAAAAGGGCCATGTAAGAAATTTTTAGCAAGGTTATTGCTATTGGCAAGGGCAGCTCAATTCTGCTGGCTCACTGGCAGCCTCTGAGAAGTGTGCAGAAACCCTTCTAAAACTGTCCCTCTGAAGGGTGGAAGTTTGGGCATTTATCCACCTGCTTGGGTCCTCCTCTGTGTAGGTGACTCCACGGTCATTAATTTCCTTGCTCTTCCAGCCAAGGGATCCTGTGACATTGAAGCAGCCTCCTGGGCCAGGAAGAAGAAGCACTTTGTATTCTCCAGGTGGGATTCTGTCAGTTAGAAGTGAGCCTGAGCTCACGTGGAACTGTTCTCTGCAGCCACAGCTCATGTCCAAAGTGGGCCCAGGATGGAATGAGGCCAGAGGCATTCACTGCATGCATCCTTTCCAGGCTGTATTAGTTATCTACTGCTGTGTAACAAATTGCCCCAATAGTAAATTATGTAGCTATAACAACACACGTTTATTATCTCATAGTTTCTGTGGGTCAGGAATCCAGGTGTGGCTTAGCAGGGCCTTCCCAGCTCAGGGGCTCCTACAGAGATTTTGACCTCATCTCAAACTTGACTGGAAAGGACATGCTTCCTGGCTCGCTCATGTGGTCACTGACAGTTCCTCAGGAGTGGTTGGACTGTGGGCCTCAGTTCCTTGCTGGCTTGGCCTCCCTGGGTTCCTTGCCATGTGGGCCTCTCCACAGAGCTTTTTACAACACGGTGGCTGGCTTCACCAGAGTGAACAAGCAAGACGGATTCAGTCCGTTGTAACCTGATCTCAGAAGTGACAGCTTTTCACTTCTTTTGTATTCTACCCATTAAAAGTGAGTCACTAGATCCAGCCCACACTTGAGAGGGAAGGATCCCTCCTTTTCCAATCCTGATAGTCATCTCTGTGACCCATTATCAGAATTTGATAAATCAGCCATGGATTCGTGTCATGATAAAATGTTATATTAAATGTTATTCTGGTGTTTTTCCTGTCAATTCTAGATGTGCTTTTCCTATGTTTGAAACTTCTGTAAATTTAAGGCACTACAGGATACATGGAGAGAACATCTGAATAAATCCCTTGACACCTTTTTCAAAGACTGCCCACTTAAAATTAATTCATGTGAAATCCAGTCAAGAGATACTAAGTACTACAAACATTTAAGGTACTGTTAGCTGATAATAAATATTTCATGATACATAGGCCTGAAAGAAAATGTAAACTGTTGTAGTTAGAAGATTTACCCAAAGCTTGTAGTGCTGTTGTGTTAAACTCTTTGTTTTCTAAACCATCTCTACCTTACTTGGTAGAGAGGAGACTGAATTTACAGCCTGAAGCCCTAAGTCTTGTAAGTTCTCAAATCAGCTTAGACTCAGTTTCACCCCCTGTTCAGTGGGGGCCTAATGTGAACCTCAGTGTTTATCAAATGTTGACTAAGCACCTACTATGTGATGCCCTCAGGAAACCACTAGTCATACTGCCTGCATGGTGCCTGCCACACAGTGGCATGCAATAAACACCAGCTGAACCTGACTCTGGGTCTAAGGGGACAGATATACATTATTAAGGCAAGCCTCTGAAGAAGGCTGGGGAAGGAGGGAGAGCTGGGTTTATAGGTTAGATGATATCTATATAAGGGACTGGAAAGAAATTCCATGAGTGAAAAATAAAGTTGCAAATGTTTATTCTTGCAGTCTGAAGAACTTATAGTAGGTGGAGTTCTGAGCTCATCCTGGGGGATCAATTATTGAACTCATATTAATTTATTGAGTGCCTCCCTATGTATGACATGCTGTCCTATGGGCCCTGCAGATTGGGGGGGGGTGAAAACAGGGACAATGCCTGGCAGTCAGCAGAGACACATGGGAGGGGTGAGTGCTGCCACATTGGGCCAGACATGGGTGAGCAATTGTGCTTGTGTGGGTGAGCTGATAGCACAGTGGCTGAGAGCTTGTCCTCTGGAAATAGCCTGCTTGGCTATTTGTAGCTTCACCGCTGACTCGCTCTGTGATCCTGGCTATGTTACTTGATCTCTTTGAACTTCAATTTCTTCATCTGAAATGTGGGAATATGATAGGACATATTTCGTGGGGTTGCGGGGATTAAAAAATTAATATATTAAAGCATTTAGAACAATCTGGCAATAGTGTTTTGTACCAGCTGCTATTACTATTATTTCTGTTGATGTTATTGCTGTTGTTCCTACTATTATCATTGCTGTGACTGTCAACAGCAGTAGCAAGCCTCATGTCCCTTCTATCTTTTTACTTTCTTTGGTCTCCACCTTATTTCAGGGACTTTCAGATGTATGATTCTTATTTAAGAACAACCTGGGAAGTGTGCTGAAATGCAACTTGGGGGCTTCAGTTTTGGTTCAGTGGGCTCAGTAGATTGGTCGTAGGGCCCAGGAATTGGCATCTTTAATAGGCACCTAGGCAGACTGCACTGTCAGAAATTCTTCCTTCCTTAAAGATTAACCATGAAACCTAGGATTTACAGAGACACTACCATGATTCAGACGCTGTGCTAAGTGCTTTGTGTGTATCATTTATAATCTTTACAAAAGCTCTGCTAGGCCAACATCATTATCCCCATTTAATGATGGGCAAACTGAGGCTCAGAAAAACCCAGATATCTTATTCATGGTAACAAAGCTGGAAAGTTCCAGAGCCTGTCTGTTCTAGAGCCTATCCCTTTTCTACCATGCTGTGCTGTGCCACACTGTGTGAAGATCTGCTTGGTTACTTTTAGCCCATTCATCTCCAATGTGAGATCATTTAGCTGAGCCTGAGGATTTGGATGGGCTAAACTCTGGCCCAGGATCTGGGTCCAGTCCAACTTTAGGATGGAGAAATATTGGTATAAGGACCTCCATCTGGGAAACAAAGAATTTTATTTAAAATTTTTTCCCAGCTTTATGGAGATATAATTGACACATAATGTTGTTGGGCAAACAAAAGTAAGAGATGTTCACTATGGTGAGATTTTACAGAAGGGGTAATATCAGCGTGGCATTTTGAAAGGCAAAAGGCATTTCCGACAGGCAGATATATTGCACAAGGGACTGGCAGAGGGAACAGGCATAAAGCGAAGGATGTGGGAAAGATCACGGCCTACTTTGGGGACTGTGAGGAGGTTCTTGTAACAGCGCAAAGGTCGGTGCTTTGCATGATTGGAGAGGTGGGAACGACCCGGATAATGAACGATAGAGCGCGCCATGCTCAGGATTTGGTGGGGAGCCATGGGAGAATTTTAAGCACAAGTGGAACATGGTTTCTAATTATATGGATGCCTACAGTGTGGTAGGTAGGTAATGCTGATGCTAAGGTTTATAAGATCTAGGCAACCAAAATGACCTTACCGTAAAGTTTTATTTACTGTGTGTGTGTGTGTGTGTGTGTGTGCGCGCATGTGTACACCTGTGTCACACAAAGACCCCCATATTCTTCCACTGAACTCTTTCTTTTATAATTGCCACACCTTTCATACATCTTTGGAAGTTTTACTATAAAGAGAGCTACAAATGAACGTATCAAAATCAACTCAAAATTTAACCGAGGATTTGAAAGCAAAAGTAACTTCTTGCTAATGGTTGACTCTTTTCTATCATTTTATCCTGAGTAATTCCCCACATGCTTTTTCTTGACAAGGATATCATTTAAAGTCACAGTGGAGTAAATGCAACTAATATGCTTCTCATTCCCTCTCCTTGACAGATTTTTAATATAAGTGTCAGAGCCTGAATCTTCCAAATCCATTCTACTACCTCTCCAGTCAACCCTCTCCACCTGAGCACCTTCGAGGCTTTGGGAACATCATTAGAAGAAAAAATCTGTAACTTTTGATGTCCAATTAACTCAATTCAGCAACTACTAATTCAATGTTTCCTGGGTACCAAAGTCCATACCAGACAATAGGGGCTCTAAGATGAATTCAGCATGGACTGTGTCCATCCAGTAAGTGCACTGATGGATGCATATTCGAGGTTCAGGTTTGGGGGAAAGAGCTCTGAACTGAGTCATGGAGCCATATGTTGGCTTGGGTACCTACAGTTGGTGTCATATGACTGCAGCATGAGTTGTAGAGAGTGAATGTAAGGAGATGCAGCGTGCAAACATTACTAAAAGCTTTGTAATCCATGTTAATAAGAAGGTGGGCTTTATTCATTTCATCCTAAGAGCAATGGTCTCAAAGCCTTTGAAAAGAAGGTTTTCAGCAAGGGTCATCTTAGAAAATTAACTTTGATGGATAGTAGGGCTACTACTAGCACACACTGGGTGATTGATACATTTTGAAAGTGCACTCATTTCTCTAGGGAGACTGCAAAGCCTGGTGCCTAGATTCACTATTTGGGGGAGGAGGAGTAAAGTCGTAACTGGATAGCACCCCCTGGTCCCCCTTGCTGGGCAAAACCTGCATGACGATCGGCCCTGTGGGGTGTAATGGGGAATGCAGGTAGGAAGCTGTTGCCCTAGATCTAGACAAGGAGTAATCGAGGCCTGAACCCAGGCAGTGGCAGAGAGAGAGAAGAGAAGACGAATCTGATCTGGCACAGAGCCTGATGTAATCTAGAAGGGGGAGGGAAAGACACGAGGTCGATGCCTAAGTTTCTGACTTGACTATCTCAAGATGTCTCATAAT
Organism: Phocoena sinus; assembly: GCF_008692025.1. Lineage (NCBI taxonomy): Eukaryota > Metazoa > Chordata > Mammalia > Artiodactyla > Phocoenidae > Phocoena > Phocoena sinus. The sequence continues at coordinate 7,594,959 of NC_045777.1, read as the reverse complement.
AAATATCTCTAGACGAGGTTGTATTATATTCGAAACAGCATATAGTTTAAAATCTGGACCGAGATGTGTACATGTTATATAATGATTATTGACTCTGATTATCTATAGGAATATTTTCAATACATTTCAAATGACTGCTAAAATACTCCTCAAGCCAAGTGAAAATCAACTTTCTTTGATTTTTATCCCCTCCTTTTGATGGTAAAGGATATTCTGTCTAGAAGCCACAGGCGCGTATTTTCTAAGCCCTTCAGCCCAGTTTCCAGAATCCTCAGCTTTTCTTGCCTTAGCTGGACTGCGTGCAGCCAATGGGCGAGTCCAGAAAAGGCTGCATCCCCCCTGCTAAATGCCACACTTATGATGCAGAGTGCAAACAGGAACTCACCGGTGTGTGGGTCGGCTCTCTGCCTGAGGAAGGGCAGGTGGAGATGAAACTGGTTGCACAGCAAGGGCTCCTTCCTCCCGTGCGCTGCCTGCTCCTCTCGCCGTCTGGCTGGGCACTGATCTGCTCCCGTCCCTACCAGTGAGTCATCACAAGCATTGAGTGAAAAGGGAAACATCTCCAGCTCCCAAACGTTTAAAAAGCACTACTTTTAACCAATCCAACCGTTTAATTTAATAAAATACCTCAATGTGTCACCAGCAAAGCCCATTTACAATTCCAGGGAAATAAAGATATGATTGGGGTAATAAAGTCTATCCTGTTTTTCCCTTTGTGCTTCACCTGGTGTCACTGGCTCATTGAGGACCGTGTGAAGAGGCCTTGCACCCGACCCTTCAGACCAGAGACGCTGGTGCAACACGGTCTCCACGGCACGTTGGCGGGCCGTGCGCAGAAGTCCCGCGCTCGACCCTCAGCTCAAGATGCTAGCGCCGGGCTGTGCGCAGAGACGCTTCCCGGAGCGTCTGAGCACATCCCACGAGAACTCCTCCCCACCCCGCTCCCGCGAGAGACCCTGTGAAGCAGCCCCGCCCACCGCGTGTGGGGAGTCGGAGTGCGCTTGTGTCCGAGCTCTCGTCTCCGGGTTCACTCATCAAAGAACGAAGCTTTCCCTTGGGGCCAGCAACACCCGGCAGAAGGACCCTTGTGGGACCCCGGCTTGAAAGGGTTGGTAAGAAACGGAACAATTTTCACACAAAATTAGCATCCGCTTCTCAGTGCACCACATCGCCTTTCTTATCTAGACCACGTCTCAAAAGTTTGCTCCATTGTCTTGTTTTCCAGCTTTTTCTTTTAAACCATGATACCGATGTGGACAACTACAAAAGCAAAAACAACATGAAAAAAGGGAAAAAGAAAAGCACTTTTTTTTTTTCCTTGAACAGATGTTTTCCTGAAGTGTTTCTTCAGAGTGGGCTTTTATTTCTTCAAGGACAAGAGGCCAAACTGACAGAATAGCAAAGCAGCACATTTTTCCTCTCCCTGTGTAATTCCTGACCTTGAGTGAGTGTTGGTCCTTTCAGAAAATGGATTTGCTGTGGGGTTGAGAAGGCTGTAAGGTGTCACTTTTACCTCAAGAGCCACCTGGATTCTTTAGGGAGAAGCGCCGGTCGGAATTCTCCTTCCTTCTAGAAGCTCTAGAAGGAGGGCAGGAGCAGGAGAAACTGTTGGAAAGTGTATCGGAATGGAAAACACCAGACAGAAGGGGAGGTGTTTCAGGGTCATTCTTGTGTCCAGTAGCTCCGCCTGTTTCCATTTTATTTGTGCGATTGTTCGAGTGGGTAGCACAAGCTGCGCCCCTACGGTGTCACTCTGACTAGTGGGAACACGAATCCATCGTTAGAAGCTGAGGGAAGGGTCACGCCTGCTCTGGTTTGCTATTATTAGAGTTGACCCTTGCAACTGACTAGTCATTTTGGTTTCCCGTGGACACAGCAAAAAATGTTCAGCGTGATTAAAGATCAGTCTAGCCGCCTGCATCTACAGTTGCCTCGTTCTTTTAAAAATGGCCATTTCTGGATTTTTTATTTTTTTCTCTTTACCTCAATTATTTTTCTGCAACATGGTTCTCCATCATTCAGTGGTCCTTGGGTGACTCTCAGTTGACTACACCCGGAAGGCCTCTGCTGTAAGATTTTATTTTCTTTATTTTTATTTTAAAAATAAATTTCTTTCTTTTTGGCTGCGTTGGGTCTTCATTGCTGCACGCAGGCTTTCTCTAGTTGCGGTGAGCGGGGGCTACTCTTCGTTGTGGTGTGCAGGCTTCTCATTGCGGTGGCTTCTCTTGTTGTGGAGCACTGGCTCTAGGTGTGTGGGCGTCAGTAGTTGTGGCACACGGGCTCAGTAGTTGTGGCTCGCGGGCTCTAGAGCACAGGCTCCGTAGTTGTGGCACACGGGCTTAGTTGCTCTGCAGCATGTGGGGTCTTCCCAGACCAGGGCTCGAACGCGTGTCCCCGGCATTGGCAGGCGGATTCTTAACCACTGCGCCACCAGGGAAGCCCTGCTGTAAGATTTCAGCTGTGCTTTTGCTGTACGAGGACAGAAGTGAGTGTTGGAGGAGGTCATGGAGAGGACGTGACCACCAGTTCATCCTGGAGTGGACCCAGGCAATCAGAGGCTCCTCACCCCTCCCCATCCTTGGAATCTTCACTCCGCCAGATGTTCCCACAGTAGAAGCTGTTATGAGGACGTGGCCCTGAGGTAGTAAAGTGTTGTTAGACCATCTGGACTAAGTGCCTGAACTCCGTTAAGGTCACTGTATAAAGATTCTGGCACACGTGTGCGGAGATCTACTCCTCTTCCAGGTATAAGTTCCCTTGTTTGTTAAAATCCTCACCTACCCATCCAGAGCAGTATGGCTCTTTCTTCCATCCCTCCCTGACCTCCGTATTCAGGGGCAGTTCGCAAACCAACAGGAAGATACGTTCAGGGCATTCTTGTTTTCTCAAATTACAGTCCATCTGTCTTATTTTCAACGTAAATATAATATAATAGAACAATGGACTGAAAATGAAGAATGGAATGCAATCACTGACATAAGCCATGGTACGTGGTGGTGTGATGTGGATAAATACATCTTGAGTAAATTGTTGTGTCATTTTTTTAGTTACAGGCTGTTGGAACAAAGGATCTGGAGGAGGCTGTTTTAATTTCCTGCTCCCAGCCTCTTGCATCAAAAATGATGAGTCTAAGTGAAAAATCCTGATTAATTCAATGAGTTATAGCTGAAGTGTACCTGTCATGAGAGGGAGAGTGTGTTTTAGTCTGCTGATGTTTTCTAAGGCAATACTGTTTATTGAGTCCCCAGATTTATTTAACAATCAAACTTTTTGTGTGCACCTACCATGTGCCAGGCATTGGCATATGAATATCGGACCAACTTTCTATTGTTAAGCTTAATCCTGTTAATATAACTGCGTTGGGACATCTTATTTTCTTATTTAGAACAGTAGTTCTTATCACAGTATCATAAAAATCATCAAATAATACTTGGGAATTGAGTTGAGAAATAAGTGAAATTTCTATGTCTGTTTCCATATAAATGGCTCGAGGAATTCTTTTTTTCTTTACCAATTTTGGAGAACACTTCTGGGATGGATAATTTTTTAAATATTCTGAGTAATATAAAGACAAGTTGTTGTGGGTGTGTGTATCTTGGAAGGTTCCTCAATGACACTGTCATCCTTCAGACAAGCTGAAACCAAGATGGGAAAGGCCTACATGTCTTCTGGTCAGAAAAGGCAGACCATGCTTATTAAGTGACTCCAGAGAAGAAAAAGAATCACTAACATTTATAGGAGACTCAGATAATAGTTACATGGGTATTGGCTCCCAGATTCAAAAACTGATTGATTAATGAGCTGCTTCTCCTATGGGCAACTCTGTAGAATTGCTCCAGGATAAATGGCAGCAGGAATGTATTTACTCATTTAATAATGCCTCTTACTTCTTCCGAGAACAGCAGTAGCCAGGAGGCTAGCCAGTATGGTGATAATAAAGTAGTAGGTCTTGCAGATGATTTACTGTTGTTATTATAAAGTAGTGCCAACTCAAGATTTTACTTATAATTACTTCACTGTGACAGTGTCCTAATATGCTCTCTTGAGTGCATAGGGGTGAAATTTCACCAACTATCTTGGGAACTTGGAGCCCCGTGTACGCTTAAGAAAGTACTTCCTGTACACTTAAATATGTTCTTTATGGGTTATGCGACAGAGGGCAGGCTGAGAGCTATTTTTCTGGCTCCTTCATCCTGGAAGTATGGTCCTGGGAGGGTGGGAAGTATTGGTATCCCCATGGGATCTTGTTAGAAATGCAGAATCTTGGGATCCTCTCCAGACCTACTGAATCAGAATCTGCATTTTAGCAGGATCTCCAGGAGGATTCAAATGTACATCTCACGTTAAAGTTTAAGAAGCACTAGTTTAGAAGGCATGTGATTGTTACATTTTGCCTTTTATTTGCCAATTTTCCAATGTGGTTTTTGACAGAGTAGTGCCTCCCTTTTCCCCCCTCACAACAGTTCAAAATGGTTTTTGAAGAAGAAATCATTTAGACCTTAAATGGGAAAGTAGGGGAGAAAGCAGTTGCATTTGGAACTCAATGTTAGATAACAGTAATTTTTGAAAATTGGATATTTATCCATTTTATTTATTTATTTATTTTTTCATTTTAACATCTTTATTGGAGTATAATTGCTTTACAATGGTATGTTAGTTTCAGCTTCACAACAAAATGAATCAGTTATATATATACATATGTTCCCATATCTCTTCCCGCTTGCATCTCCCTCCCTCCCACCCTCCCTATCCCACCCCTCCAGGCGGTCACAAAGCACCGAGCTGATCTCCCTGTGCTATGCGGCTGCTTCCCACTAGCTATCTATTTTACGTTTGGTAGTGTATATATGTCCATGCCTCTCTCTCGCTTTGTCACAGTTTACCCTTCCCCCTCCCCATAGCCTCAAGTCCATTCTCTAGTAAGTCTGTGTCTTTATTCCTGTTTCACCCCTAGGTTTATCATGACATTTTTTTCTCTTAAATTCCATATATATGTGTTAGCATACGGTATTTGTCTCTTTCTTTCTGACTTACTTCACTCTGTTTGACAGACTCTAGGTCTATCCACCTCATTACAAATAGCTCAATTTCGTTTCTTTTTATGGCTCAGTAATATTCCATTGTATATATGTGCCACATCTTCTTTATCCATTCATCCGATGATGGACAGTTAGGTTGTTTCCATCTCTGGGCTATTGTAAATAGAGCTGCAATGAACATTTTGGTACATGACTCTTTTTGAATTATGGTTTTCTCAGGGTATATGCCCAGTAGAGGGATTGCTGGGTCACATGGTAGTTCTATTTGTAGTTTTTTAAGGAACCTCCATACTGTTCTCCACAGCGGCTGTATCAATTTACATTCCCACCAACAGTGGAAGAGGGTTCCCTTTTCTCCACACCCTCTCCAGCATTTATTGTTTCTAGATTTTTTGACGATGGCCATTCTGACCTGTGCGAGGAGACACCTCATTGTAGTTTTGGTTGAGCACCCTTTCATGTGTTTGTTGGGAACCTGTATATCTTCTTTGGAGAAATGTCCATTTAGGTCTTCCACCCATTTTTGGATGGGGTTGTTTGTTTTTTTGTTATTAACCTGCATGAGCTGCTTATAAATTTTGGAGATTAATCCTTTGTCAGTTGCTTCATTTGCAAATATTTTCTCCCATTCTGAGGGTTGTCTTTTGGTCTTCTTTATGGTTTCCTTTGCTGTGCAAAAGCTTTGAAGTTTCATTAGGTCCCATTTGTTTATTTTTGTTTTTATTTCCATTTCTCTAGGAGGTGGGTCAAAAAGGATCTTGCTGTGATTTATGTCATAGAGTGTCCTGCCTATGTTTTCCTCTAAGAGTTTGATAGTTTCTGGCCTTACATTTAGGTCTTTAATCCATTTTGAGCTTATTTTTGTGTATGGTGTTACGGAGTGATCTAATCTCATACTTTTACATGTAGCTGTCCAGTTTTCCCAGCACCACTTATTGAAGAGGCTGTCCTTTCTCCACTGTACATTCCTGCCTCGTTTATCAAAGATAACGTGACCATATGTGCGTGGGTTTATCTCTGGGCTTTCTATCATGTTCCATTGATCTATATTTCTGTTTTTGTGCCAGTATCGTACTGTCTTGATTACTGTAGCTTTGTAGTATAGTCTGAAGTCAGGAAGCCTGATTCCTCCAGCTCTGTTTTTCGTTCTCAAGATTGCTTTGGCTATTCGGGGTCTTTTGTGTTTCCATACAAATTGTGAATTTTTTTGTTCTAGTTCTGTGAAAAATGCCAGTGTTAGTTTGATAGGGATTGCAGTGAATCTGTAGATTGCTTTGGGTAGTAGAGTCATTTTCACAATGTTGATTCTTCCAATCCAAGAACATGGTATATCTCTCCATCTATTTGTATCATCTTTAATTTCTTTCATCAGTGTCTTATAATTTTCTGCATACAGGTCTTTTATCTCCTTAGGTAGGTTTATTCCTAGATATTTTATTCTTTTTGTTCCAGTGGTAAATGGGAGTGTTTTCTTGATTTCACTTTCAGATTTTTCATCATTAGTGTATAGGGATGCCAGAGATTTCTGTGCACTAATTTTGTATCCTGCTACTTTACCACAATCATTGATTACCTCTAGTAGTTTTCTGGTAGCATCTTTAGGATTCTCTATGTATAGTATCATGTCATCTGCAAACAGTGACAGCTTTACGTCTTCTTTTCCAATTTGGATTCCTTTTATTTCCTTTTCTTCTCTGATTGCTGTGGCTAAAACTTCCAAAACTATGTTGAATAAGAGTGGTGAGAGTGGGCAACCTTGTCTTGTTCCTGATCTTAGTGGAAATGCTTTCAGTTTTTCACCATTGAGGACGATGTTGGCTGTGGGTTTGTCATATATGGCCTTTATTATGTTGAGGAAAGTTCCCTCTATGCCTACTTTCTGCAGGGTTTTTATCATAAATGGGTGTTGAATTTTGTCAAAAGCTTTCTCTGCATCTACTGAGATGATCATATGGTTTTTCTCCTTCAATTTGTTAATATGGTGTATCATGTTGATTGATTTTCATATATTGAAGAATCCTTGCATTCCTGGGAGAAACCCCACTTGATCATGGTGTATGATCCGTTTAATGTGCTGTTGGATTCTGTTTGCTAGTATTTTGTTGAGGATTTTTGCATCTATGTTCATTAGTGATATTGGCCTGTAGTTTTCTTTCTTTGTGACATCCTTGTCTGGTTTTGGTATCAGGGTGATGGTGGCCTCGTAGAATGAGTTTGGGAGTGTTCCTCCCTCTGCTATATTTTGGAAGAGTTTGAGAAGGATAGGTGATAGCTCTTCTCTAAATGTTTGATGGAATTCGCCTGTGAAGCCATCTGGTCCTGGGCTTTTGCTTGTTGGAAGATTTTTAATCACAGTTTCAATTTCAGTGCTTGTGATTGGTCTGTTCATATTTTCGATTTCTCCCTGATTCAGTCTTGGCAGGTTGTGCCTTTCTAAGAATTTGTCCATTTCTTCCAGGTTGTCCATTTTATTGGCATAGAGTTGATTGTAGTAATCGCTCATGATCTTTTGTATTTCTGCAGTGTCAGTTGTTACTTCTCCTTTTTCATTTCTAATTCTATCGATTTGGGTCTTCTCCCTTTTTTTCTTGATGAGTCTGGCTAATGGTTTATCAATTTTGTTTATCCTTTCAAAGAACCAGCTTTTAGTTTTATTGATCTTTGCTATCGTTTCCTTCATTTCTTTTTCATTTATTTCTGATCTGATTTTTATGATTTCTTTCCTTCTGCTAACTTTGGGGTTTTTTTGTTCTTCTTTCTCTAATTGCTTTAGGTGCAAGGTTAGGTTGTTTATTCGAGATGTTTCCTATTTCTTAAGGTAGGACTGTATTGCTATAAACTTCCCTCTTAGAACTGCTTTTGCTGCATCCCATAGATTTTGAGTCGTCGTGTCTCCATTGCCATTTTTTTCTAGGTATTTTTTGATTTCCTCTTTGATTTCTTCAGTGATCACTTCGCTATTAAGTAGTGTATTGTTTAGCCTCCATGTGTTTGTATTTTTTACAGATCTTTTCCTGTAATTGATATCTAGTCTCGTAGCATTGTGGTCGGAAAAGATACTTGATACAATTTCAATTTTCTTAAATTTACCAAGGCTTGATTTGTGACCCAAGATATGATATATCATGGAGAATGTTCCACGAGCACTTGAGAAAAATGTGTATTCTGTTGTTTTTAGATGGAATGTCCTATAAATATCAATTAAGTCCATGTTGTTTAATGTATCATTTAAAGCTTGTGTTTCCTTATTTATTTTCATTTTGGATGATCTGTCCATTGGTGAAAGTGGGGTGTTAAAGTCCCCTACTATGAATGTGTTACTGTCGATTTCCCCTTTTATGGCTATTAGTATTTGCCTTATGTATTGAGGTGCTCCTATGTTGGGTGCATAAATATTTACAATTGTTATATCTTCTTCTTGGATCGATCCCTTGATCATTATGTAGTGTCCTTCTTTGTCTCTTCTAATAGCCTTTATTTTAAAGTCTATTTTGTCTGATATGAGAATTGCTACTCCAGCTTTCTTTTGGTTTCCATTTGCATGAAATACCTTTTTCCATCCCCTTACTTTCATTCTGTATGTGTCTCTAGGTCTGAAGTGGGTCTCTTGTAGACAGCATATATAAGGGTCTTGTTTTTGTATCCATTCAGCCAATCTCTGTGTTTTGGTGGGAGCATTTAGTCCATTTACATTTAAGGTAATTATCGATATGTGTGTTCCCATTCCCATGTTCTTAATTGTTTTGGGTTCGTTATTGTAGGTCTTCCTTCTTTTGTGTTTCTTGCCTAGAGAAGTTCCTTTAGCAGTTGTTGTAGAGCTGGTTTGGTGGTGCTGAACTCTCTCAGCTTTTGCTTGTCTGTAAAGGTTTTAATTTCTCCATCAAATCTGAATGAGATCCTTGCTGGGTAGAGTAATCTTGGTTGCAGGTTTTTCTCCTTCAACACTTTCAGTATGTCCTGCCACTCCCTTCTGGCTTGCAGAGTTTCTGCTCAAAGATCAGCTGTTAACCTTATGGGGATTCCCTTGTGTGTTATTTGTTGTTTTTCCCTTGCTGCTTTTAATATGCTTTCTTTGTATTTAATTTTTGACAGTTTGATTAATATGTGTCTTGGCGTTTTTCTCCTTGGATTTATCCTGCATGGGACTCTCTGTGCTTCCTGGACTTGATTAACTATTTCCTTTCCCATATTAGGGAAGTTTTCAACTAAAATCTCTTCAAAGATTTTCTCAGTCCCTTTCTTTTTCTCTTCTTCTTCTGGAACCCCTATAATTCGAATGTTGGTGCGTTTAATGTTGTCCCAGAGGTCTCTGAGACTGTCCTCAGTTCTTTTCATTCTTTTTTCTTTATTCTGCTCTGCAGTAGTTATTTCCACTATTCTATCTTCCAGGTCACTTATCCGTTCTTCTGCCTCAGTTATTCTGCTATTGATCCCATCTAGAGTATTTTTAATTTCATTTATTGTGTTGTTCATCATTGTTTGTTTCATCTTTAGTTCTTATAGGTCCTTGTTAACTGTTTCTTGCATTTTGTGTATTGTATTTCCAAGATTTTGGATCATCTTTACTATCATTATTCTGAATTCTTTTTCAGGTAGACTGCCTATTTCGTCTTCATTTGTTAGGTCTGGTGGGTTTTTATCTTGCTCCTTCATCTGCTGTGTGTTTTTCTGTCTTTTCATTTTGCTTATCTTACTGTGTTTGGGGTCTCCTTTTTGCAGGATGAAGGTTCGTAGTATCTGTTGTTTTTTGTGTCTGTCCCCAGTGGCTAAGGTTGGTTCAGTAGGTTGTGTAGGTTTCCTGGTGGAGGGGCCTAGTGCCTGTGTTCTGGTGGATGAGGCTGGATCTTGTCTTTCTGGTGGGCAGGTCCACGTCTGGTGGTGTGTTTTGGGGTGTCTGTAGACTTATTATGATTTTGGGCAGCCTCTCTGCTAATGGGTGGGGTTGTGTTCCTGTCTTGCTAGTTGTTTGGCATAGGATGTCCAGCACTGTAGCTTGCTGGTCGTTGAGTGAAGCTGGGTGCTGGCATTGAGATGGAGATCTCTGGGAGATTTTCGCCGTTTGATATTATGTGCAGCTGGGAGGCCTCTTGTGGACCAGTGTCCTGAAGTTGGCTCTCCCACCTCAGAGGCACAGCACTAACTCCTGGCTGCAGCACCAAGAGCCTTTCATCCACACCGCTCCTTAATTTGGGATGATTCGTTGTCTATTCATGTATTCCACAGATGCAGGTACATCAAGTTGATTGTGGAGCTTTAATCCGCTGCTTCTGAGGCTGCTGGGAGAGATTTCCCTTTCTCTTCTTTGTTCTCACAGCTCCCAGGGGCTCAGCTTTGGATTTGGCCCCGCCTGTGCGTGTAGGTCTCCGGAGGGCGTCTGTTCTTTGCTCAGACAGGACGGAGTTAAAGGAGCCACTGATTCGGAGGCTCTGGCTCACTCAGGCCGGGGGTAGGGAGGGTCACGGAGTGCGGGGCGGGCCTGCGGCGGCAGAGGCCGGCGTGACGTTGCCAGCCTGAGGCGCGCCGTGCGTTCTCTCCGGGGAGTTGTCCCTGGATCCCGGGACCCTGGCAGTGGCGGGCTGCACAGGCTCCCCGGAAGGGGGGTGTGGATAGTGACCTGTGTTCGCACACAGACTTCTTGGTGGCGGCAGCAGCGGCCTTAGCATCTCATGTCTGTCTCTGGGGTCCGCACTTTTAGCCGCGGCTCGCGCCCGTCTCTGGAGCTCCCCTAAGCAGCGTTCTTAATCCCCTCTCCTCGCGCACGAGGAAACAAAGAGGGAAGAAAAAGTCTCTTGCCTCTTCGGCAGGTCCAGACTTTTCCCCGGACTCCATCCCGGCTAGCAGCGGTGCACTAACGCCCTGAAGGCTGTGTTCACGCCGCCAACCCCAGTCCTCTCCCGGTGCTCCGACCGAAGCCGGAGCCTCAGCTCCCAGCCCCGCCCGCGAGCAGACAAGCCTCTCGGCTGGTGAGTGCCGGTCGGCCCCGATCCTCTGCGCTGGAATCTCCCCGCTTTGCCCCCCGCACCCCTGTTGCTGTGCTCTCCTCCGCGGCTCCGAAGCTCCACCACCCGCAGTCTCCGCCCGCGAAGGGGCTTCCTAGTGTGTGGACACTTTTCCTCCTTCACAGCTCCCTCCCGCTGGTGCAGGACCCGTCCCTATCCTTTTGTCTCTGTTTATTTTTTTCTTTTGCTCCAACCAGGTACGTGGGGGGGTTCCTTGCCTTTTGGGAGGTCTGAGGTCTTCTGCCAGCGTTCAGTAGGTTCTCCGTAGGAGTTGTTCCACGCGCAGATGTATTTCTGGTGTATCTGTGGGGAGGAAGGTGATCTCCGCGTCTTACTCTTCCGCCATCTTCCCGGCTATTTCTGTTTATCCATTTTAGAAGTCTAAACCCAGTCATGGTCCCAGAGATCATAATTCAAACAGATTACTTTATCTCTTTACCTATATTCTGAAGAAAGAGAAGTGTATTTTTAAATGCATGTGTACATAGCTTCCTTAATGAAAGTTTTACTGCAAAAGCACTTTGTTCCTAATGCATCCTTAAGTGAAGTTTTGCATTCTTAATTTTCCACTCAGGTAATTTAGAAACCATTAGTTAAAGTGGAACTCTAAGATAAAGTAGGATCCTTGTAAGTTTAGATGGTTTCCTCTGAAGATTGCTCTTATAATTGTCAGAGAAAGATAAATTCTTAATTGCATTTCATTACATCTGGGTAGCGGATACATATTTGCTTTCCAGATACCTGTCTGGCAAGAGTGGAGGAGGATGGGAGATTGAGTGATACGGTAATATCAAGCTAACATATTCCAAAGTTGTCCACCTGTCCAGCTGGCCCCTGTGAATCTCTCTCATTCATTAGGACAAAAGCATTTCCCCCTGTCTATCTATACCTCCTTTCTCAGGTAGTCAAGTCAAAAATGTTGTTTCTCCTTTGTTCCTATTCCTCAAATAGTTTACTACATAGCTAGACAAGAGAACGGTTGCTGCTCTTGAAGGTTAGAGATTTTTGTTGTCACCTTCTGAAATTGGCAATCATGCATGGTGTCGGCAGTACAGACCGAAGTGGGTGCCCTTTAGTTACTCTCCTCAAAAGTGTGGTTCTGCCTCTGGCTCTTTTTAAATCTCATTACAGAATCTTTTTCTCTGGTGCCTGACTGGTTTGATTTTTCTTTCAAGTTAGATGTCTTCTAGAGAAAGGCTTTAAAGTACAATCAGATCCAAATTTCAAAAGTAAAGAGATGTGTTTTACTGATTTCAAGAAAGGAATTGCGTTTGTAACTACTAATAGTTGCCCAGTGCCCTTTCCAAAACGAAGGATTTGCCCACATAGATCAGTCTAAATGTATGTTTTGCAGCTGTAATTTAATATTGAGAAAATATCTCCTAACGTATAGATCCTGTGTAAGCTTCTCATATTAACATTTGACTTCTCTTTTTCATCAAGTTCATAAAAGATGTTATAAATTTGAGTTAGAGATTTTACCATAGTTTCTAGTTCCATATTTTAAAAAATTGCTAGCCCATATTACATTTCTGAGTATATTTAACATATTTTAATACTAGACAGTTATAGCAAATAAAATTCAGAGACTTATGAAAATACAAATGAGGGGAGGATTTGTACTATGACCAATATTTTTCTGATGAATTTGTGCTCTCTCAGGAAGAGAAATTGAGGTTAGAAGAACTTACTTAAAAATCTCCAGGCCAGGGACTTCCCTGGTGGCGCAGTGGTTAGGAATCCGCCTGCCAATGCTGGGGACACTGGTTCGAGCCCTGGTCCGGGAAGATCCCACATGCCGCGGAGCAACTAAACCCGTGCGCCACAACTACTGAGCCTGTGCTCTAGAGCCTGTGAGCCACAACTACTGAGCCCATGTTCCACAACTACTGAAGCCCGCATGCCTAGGGCCCATGGTCCACAAGAGAAGCCACTGCAGTGAGAAGCCCACACACCACAAAGAAGAGTAGATCCCGGGCTTCCCTGGTGGCGCAGTGGTTGGGAGTCCGCCTGCCGATGCAGGGGACATGGGTTCGTGTCCCGGTCCGGGAGGATCCCACATGCCGCGGCAGCGGCTGGGCCCGTGAGCCATGGCCGCTGAGCCTGCGCGTCCGGAGCCTGTGCTCCACAATGGGAGAGGCCACGGCAGTGAGAGGCCCGCGTATCGCAAAAAAAAAAAAAAAAAAAGAGTAGATCCCGCTCGCTGCACCTAGAGAAAGCCCATGCACAGCAACGAAAACCCAACGCAGCCAAAAATAAAATAAATTAATTAATTAAAAAAAAATCTCCAGGCCAAAGTATTCTTAACTTTTGGGGGATCTGGAACAGATTGAGTTCCTATATATAGATTTGAGTGTATTACTTTTTTTTTTCTGGGCAAAAGGCCTATACTTTCATTGTATTGTCAAGGAGTCTATGTTTAAAAACAAACAAAAAAAGATTTACTGCACGAATCATTCACAACTCATATATCTGTACTCCCCATTTTCTTTAAAATATTTTACCTGGTGTCCATGATGGTTTTTCATTTCCTGATTTCATTGTCTGCTCCATCCAGGGCAATACCTACTTGATGTAGAGGTATATAGATTTGTGCTTCCAAGAGAAGAGAGATAGTTCTCCTTCATGGGTTTTGTAAACCATACTGGTTACTATGAACTTTGTATCACCTTTGTCAATGCGTATATGTATGTATAGGTTTATTTACATGTATATATATATATATGCATATAGGCATTAAGTACTACACATATGCATATCGGTAATATACACATAAATGCATGTATGCATGTATATAGATACATGGGTTCACATAGATGCCTTTGTGTGTTTAAGTGTGTATGTGTACATTTATATGCATGTTTATATACATAAATGCATGCATGTATGTATACGTGTTTATATGTATATGCATGCTTATCTATATATGCAAATATATGTATAGGTACATATTTATATAACTATATATCTATGTTTGTATGTGTGTATATAGATATTCAGGTGTATGTGTGCACATATATATAGTATATGTGTGTATCCATGCATGTGCATATGTGTATGTTTGTTTATGTGCACAATTACATGTGTGTGTGTATATATATATAGGTGTTTATACATGCAGTATGTATGTATTTCTGTATTCATGTATGTGTATGTGCTTGTTGTTCTATTTCAAGGTCAAACCTTGTGGTTGTGAATTGAGCATCAGAATATGCTTCCGGAACTTAAGCAGAGGAGCTGTGGTATTCAGAGGAGAAAACAAGCTTCCTTCTGCACAAGAGTGGGAAGAGAGACAGGTGGAGGAAGTTTGGGCCAGTTCTGCCCGGTAGTTTGTGGCTTCCCTGAGACCAAAGTTTCTTAGGTGACTCTGCCATCAGTAACTTCCTAGTCAAGTGGGCTGAGGTTAAATATTTTTCTCAGAGCTTTAAATCATAAATGTCCGGACTGTTCTCATTGTGTTAAATAGCAAGCAGAGGCCAGTGTTCAGTTACAGGTGTCCCGTCTTGCTTTGCCTGAGACCTGCCGCAGGTAGGAAAGAACAGGATTGGCAATGGTTTCAGTTACTTGATTAATTTTTCTTGCTAGAGCATGATGTTCTATTTTCCTTGCCCAGACAATCTCATTACTCAGAAACTTTGAGAAAACATGTTATTAAGCAGCTGTGAAATGTGTTTCCTTTATGCAGGGCAGACAGGAAAGGCAGTCAAAGCCCTCTTTCCCGACCAGTTGGCTCACAGATGCTGATGAAAGAGATTGGTCAGTTTTCTACACTGCTTTTTCTAATTCTTAATAATTTTTTTTCTAGTTCTTACTGTTTTTTGAATTTGAAAATAAATGTTTTCTTTTTAACATCACACATTGAGTACTCAGTGATGATTTCCCTGTTGCTTCATGGATAGGTCTCTACTCAGCCACTTAATTGTGAATGACTTTGTTTAATAGCTTGATAAGTTATTCATGACATTTTAAACAAACCTTCTGTAGTCTGGGTGGGAATACTTTTCTTTTTCTAGTGTGTTAGTTTTTGGCAGTTTAAAATTATTTTTTTCTGTATAGTTGATCACAGACAATGTTTTAAAGCTATCTAATCTCCTTTAAGCCAAAGTAAAACATGTATTTGTATTTCCAAATAAAGTCCTTCAATCAGTTCTTTATTTTTCAGGCATTATAACTTGAGGGGTGGAGAACTGAGTCAGCAAGTGATATCTAAAATATGTAGATAATAGTTTTACTGTTAATATTGAAAGAATCCTACCTTGCTATTTTGTTACCTCTATGGCTTAGTTCAAGAGGACCGTAATTTTTAATGGAAAAAGATCGTTGAAGGCTTTAAATACTTTTCAAACTTCAAGGATATAGTGGGTGGAAATACATTTGGGCTTTGAGGATAATCTAAAGGGTTTAAACAACATAGCTTCTTTTCTTTTAATTTATTAATTTGGCTGCATTGGGTCTCAGTTGCGGGTCACGGAGATCTTTGTTGTGGCATGTGGGATCTTTCATTGCAGCATGCGGGCTTCTCTCCAGTTGTGGCGTGTGGGCTCCAGAGCACGCAGGCTCAGTAGTTGTGGAGCTTGGGCTTAGTTGCCCCGTGGCACGTGGGATCTTAGTTCCCTGACCAGGGATCGAACCCGCATGCCCTCCATTGGAAGGCAGATTCTTAACCACTGGACTACCAGGGAAGTCCTATAAACATAACTTCTTATACATTGTTTTTTTAGACAGGATAAGCATTTGCTTTTATGGTATTATTGTCTATGTTTAGGCTGATATGAATTTTCATAGTGATTCTGAAAAAAAGTATAGAGTTATTCATATCATTAAAGGAAAAATGATAATGTTCAAAATTATAATAATCAATTACTCATTGCAAACTTCTCCTCTTGTCCCCTCAGTTGGGTTGATAACACCACCAGTACCTATCCCCCTAGTCACCATGACATAATCTGCCCCTTCTTTATGCCTCAAGCCTACAACTTCACCTTTGTATGTTGAATTCTTTGCCCATGATGCTAGTTTTGAATTCCATATTACTTTGCCAATTGTAGCATCCTCCTTCCTATCTATGCTCTATTCTTCTGTTGGTCCTTCTCTCTTTACCAACCACCCTGTAAACTACTTTGTTGAAAATCTTCCTAATGCTCAAACCATCATAAGGCCACTCCCATAGACAGCAATTGTAACTGATGCCATGCAGCCATCTCTAATTAATTCATTTGGCAAACGTTTGTTAGCTGAGTGTCTGTCATATGCCAGGTACTATGCTGGAATTTGGGGAATCCTTGGGTATGGAAAGCTTAGTCTAAAGAAGAAGATGTTAAAAGTAGACCACAATATTGCAGTAGGGCATATTCAAGGCTATAAGAGAAGGAAGAAAAAAGAGACAACTCAGTTGGCTGCAGTCAGGGAAGGTTTCACAGAATCAGTCACAGCAGGGATGATCTTGAAGATGAGTAACTGAATACCCACACTCCTTTGCCTGCCATTCAAAGTTTTTCCTAGAACTGACCTCATCCTTTTTATTATCATTCTCTATTAGTGATGGTAATAATTATAAAGACTATAGGACTATTTTTAGTAATTAAAAATTTTAATAATCATAAAGACTAGATGACTATAAAAGGTGATAGGGGGCTTCCCTGGTGGCGCAGTGGTTGAGAGTCCGCCTGCCGATGCAGGGGACACGGGTTCGTGCCCCAGTCCGGGAAGATCCCACATGCCGCGGAGCGGCTGGGCCCGTGAGCCATGGCCGCTGAGCCTGCGCGTCCGGAGCCTGTGCTCCGCAACGGGAGAGGCCACAGCAGTGAGAGGCCCGCGTACCGCAAAAAAAAAAAAAAAAAAAAAAAAAAAAAAAGGTGATAGGACTGTTCTGAAACAGTTACAAATTATTGAGCAATTACTTGGCCAAGATCTTTACATGTATTACCTTACTTAACCCTAACAAATCCACTTTTGAGATGAACAACTAGAGGCACATAACAGTAAAGTACCTCTCAAGGCCACCCCAGCTAGTCAGTGGTAGAGCTAAACCTCAACCCAGATATTTGAGGCTTGTAAACCCTGCTTTGACCAGCATCCTCTGCTGAGCTTTGCTCCTGCCCTGTGCTTCAGGAAAGTGACTGTGGCCCAGGCTCTGCTGACCTTCAGTGGCCATGTGATCTTGTAGACAGAAAAGGAGCTTGGGAATCAGAAAACACAGGTTGGAATTGCTATGAACATCTTTAGGCAATTTACCTAAGTCTTCTGAAACTCAGTTTCTGCATGTGTGAAAGAATAAGAATAATTATGCTTGCCTCTCAGAGACATTGTAAAGATCAAATGAGATGATGTATAGGAAAACACCTTATAAAATATTCAACTTAGGTTCTTGTTACTGTTATTATTGCTAGTACTACTTACTACTATGACAGTAAAATGTGAGTTGGTAATAGTCACCAAAAAAGATTGCAACCATTATCTACAAATAATTAAGGATTTTTGGCTCCTAGAAATTATTTTATCGATTCATTCCAGACTAGCAGCTATTCAATGACAACTGTGCTTTGCTCATAAACGTTTGGCTGCCAGATGTTGCCTATGTTATGCGTATAAGTATTGTTCCTTTTTTCAGACACAGATGGGTTTGTGGGTGTTACTTGTACTCTTAGTTAAAAAATAAAAGCCTATGTAGGAATAAGTGATATATGCCATTTACATCTCATTACTATAACCCTGAGTGTGTATTCAAATGAAAGAATATATCAAGAGCTGATACTCTAATCAATTAAGCTATTGGCACCTCTAAAAATTTAACTGTGGGTGTCAATGTAACTAGATTTAAAGGTACTGCAAAATGTTTTCTCCAGCCACAAAATGATAGGATCATGCCACAGTACAGGAGACAAATTGTTAATATCTGTATTGCAACCTAATCATTTCACATTATAGCATAGGAAGGGTGGTTCCTCTGACGTTTAAGAGGTTTGGTAGATGATGAATTTGATTTCTGGTTGTAATGAATCTTTATAGAATCTTATAGGGTACCTAGGAAACTGATTTTTTCAAAGATGCCAGATCTGAAATGATGAGAGATATCCAAACAAGTGTATTTTTAAGCAAAACTGAGTTGGTTGTGTAAATTATACGCTGAAGTACATGGGAGCAGACATGGATTCAGGAAGTAGAGGAAAAACAAAGCATTGGTTTAATTTCTTCCAGTGTTCCTTAGAGTCCTTGATAAGTGAAGTTTGATAACTACTCAAAATCATTTTATCAACTCTTCAGGGCAATTGATTTATGATAAGATAGAAAAAAGACCTTCCTGTTAATTTCTCTTGACTTAATTAAATATGTTAGATACTCTACTTAAATTTTTCTTGTGGTGGTGTTGGTTTGCTAAGGTGGATCTCTGGGGCAATTGATGAAAAGTAGCTTCCTGCTAAGCCAGGATAATGAATATTGACATTCTTGGCTTTTACAGCCAATAGAAATCACACTTCCAAGTCTCCATTTCCAAGGGGCTTACTCAGTAAATGACTTCCCCAATCATGTGCGCTGTGGAGACAAACTCTCACAAAGATTGGAGTGAATAAAATTTTAAAACTGTGAATTAACATCAGCGTCCATAAGAACAAATATTGAGGTTAGAAGTTTGAATCTCCAGGACAGAATGGCAGGGTGAGGATGAGCCTGGGAGTCACGAAATGTAAGCAGGACACTCAGGAATCATTAACCCGAAATCTCTTCCCCCTGCTGTGTCCACTGCATTAGAGTCAAGGAACATTACGGCATTCAGTGTGGCCAGAGCTCCAGATAAAGATACTAATTGAAAGAGGAACTTTTCCAGCACCTTTTCACTTTCCTCTATACCCTCCCCCCCACCAACCTTTATCTTGAGTTTAACAGAGAAAACAAAAAAACCCTTAAGCCCTGATAGCAGGAAGAGGAAGCTGTTTATCTTTTTTCCTGTGCCTCTTATGTAAATGTTGTCCTTTGCTAATACACATCTTTAAAAAATGAGGGAAAAATCCCCTTTAAAACACTTAAAAAATAAAATGACACTTTGTCAAGGAATATTATATGTTTCAGTCTCCAGGCTTTGAAGATTGGAGATCTTATGGGGCATTTTTTTTTTACAAAGGTCTTTAAATAACTCCTCTCTAAAAAGCTGTCTCTCCTTGACAGTTCTAGTTTACCAATCCCTGATTACTTGTCATACCTTGTTTTCAGTGTTCACGTGTAAAATGATTTTTTCCTTCTTACAGCTTTCATCTGAAAAGATTTCCTCTTTATGATGAGGTTCTGCCCACACTTCCAATCTTCTAGGAGCTTGTAGAATTGTTGAACGGAAGAGCCGTGGTGGATCTTGGAATATATCACCTTTCCCAAGGCTCATATATCCCAGGTAAGGAAACTGAAGTTCAAGCTTCAAGTGAGTTCCCTCAACTTACTTTTACCTTTTGAGTGATTGTGCCAAGTTTAGAACTCAGGTTCACTGCCATGCTCTTGGCTACCACAGAGCTGACCGGCTCTTTTTCTAAATTCAGAAAATTAAAAAAGCAATCCCTTGACAGCTTGCTGTAGTTGGAGTTCACAAATGTCTACTTTTCCTCAATTGTTTTGAAAACCCACTGTAACCAGATGAAAAGAGTTTCCCTTTATGAAACACTGTGGCATATTAGGACGTTGACATTTTCTTTTTACATCTTGCTGTCCTGCCGCATTCACTATGAAGTGCACTTCTGTGTAGTAGGAAGTGTAGCCATTTTATCCATTTTTTCCCTTTCTACCTGGGATGAGGAGTTGGTATTTGAAATAACGTTCTGCGTCAGTGCCAGCCTTGTAGGAGTAGGAATACAGCCATCCTTAGGGAGTAGGAGATCGTGAGCTTATTACAGACCTGCTAAGCCACTTGTGGTCATCTGAATGGACTCGCCTGAGATTACTGCCTTATCAACACAGGATTTTAAAATTTCAATGGAGATAATTTTGTCAACTCTTTCCTTTGGCAGACAAAGAATCAATGGTTGTCTTTGTCAGGGCTTCTGATTGGTTTCAGTTGATAGAAGTCTAGATCTAATCTGAGTCTATATCTAAATCAAACTGGCTAAAACTTGAAAAAGAGAATCTGAGAAATGTATTGGCTCATGTAAGTCTAGATGATAGATTGATAGATTCAGGGGCTCAAATGATGTCATTGGTCTCCTTTTCTCTCTGTCCTCTTCCCTTTCCTCACCTCCCCTTTCCTCCCTTTCCTTTTCTTTCTTTCCCTCTGCATATTACCAACCATCTTATGTTCAGCTTTACTCTCTGTTGGTCTTGTTTAAATTGGAAAATGGCTCATATTGACCCCATCTGGCCTTGTGCCCTTAGGTACAGAGCATGAACATTTGGTGCACTTGGGTTCCCTACCCTACCTCCTTGAAGCTGCGGGGAGAGTTAGGGTAGCTCAAGGACTGCAGGGGGGTGAGGGAGAGGAATTATTACTGAACTAGGGGGATGGATGCTTGGAAGAAGCTAATAATAATAATTTAAAAAATAATAACATCAATATTTAACAGTTATAGAAGTCTCATTTCAATATGCCAGGAACTTTTCTAAGTGTTTAATAGCTAATAACTTATTCTCAAAACAGTGTGAAGTAGGTATAGATATGACTTTCATTTACAGATGAAGAAGCTTAATCACAAGAGACATTAGTTGTCTACCATTATGATTTAGAAGCCAAGTGCATCTTTTTTTCCCTGCAAATGTATCTTAAAGCCCAATAACCTTTCAAATAGCATTCATTAAACCATTATTTGTTCACTACTAACTTTTCCAGATATGGGGCAGTGAGAAAATACTAACCTTATCTTCATGGCATGTGCAATCTAAGGGTGGAGTCAAAGACACCTTATATCTAAACACATATCCTATATCTAAATAATGACCATATAATTTGTAGAAATAAGTGCTATAATGCAATTATGCAAGGTGAAGGATTGTGATATGGAGATAGCTAATGTATTCTCTTTTGGTTGTTCAAATATAAAAAGAGATGGTAGTGCGCTGTCTTAACATGGCTTTATCACAGGGAAAATTAGTTTGAATGATAATAATTGTTCAGCAAAGAAGACTCAGTTGTCCCAAACATTAGAACTCGTTTCTCCCAGGTGAATTGGATCTTGCCAAAGCTGGATAGGGGAGCTGAGTGAGAGGTGGAAATTCTTAAAGAATGTGTGTCTGGAATAAATGGATAACAAATAATTCTGAAGTTGATGGAAAAGAACCCATTTGGACTAGTTCTTATTTTGATTTTTTTTCTGATTTAAAACAAACACACTTAAAACACCAATAAAGAAAACAGTAAGATTTGCTCATCATAAACTATGAATGATGTTTCTTTGTTTCAGATTGGTAAAGGTATATGAGAATATTTTCTTTAATTTTAAGGTAGAATATTCCTAGCATCAAATTTGAGATTTAACTCCTGCTTCTTCAAGGGCTTCATTTGAAACCTTAATATTAGCCTTTTTTCAATTAAAACACTTGAAGTCTTTGGTTCTAATGAGATCCATAACCTTAGATGCTTCTATTTTTTTTTTCACCCATTGGCCCCCTCACCTTTTCCACTATTCAAAAAAAAAGTTAATTTGTATTAACAGCCAGTTTCACAAGAGGTTGATTATTCAAAAATGGGCTTTGATTCTAGCCAGAAAACTTATAGGGTGCTACTTAAAAAGATACCTAGAGATTAACAAAGTATTAGAAAGCAAGAATACCAATTGAATATCTGAAAATCAAAATACAATGCATATTGAAAAATCTTTCAGAGGATGGAAAACCCAGCTTATCAACGTGTCTGAATAATGCCTCCAATGCACAGCTTACCCCAGATACACAGACATGGTTTTCTTGATGCAGAGAGGGCCATTAAATATGTCAGAGACTAGAGATTACTTCACATTTCTTGGAAAAACTGACTTGGAAGGTCATTGAAGGCTAATGCACATGGGCAATTATATTGGGAGGTTTACAAATCACTAGCAGTTATGTTATAACCAGAAACAAAAAGTGAATAAATTAAAGGATTTTGGGTCTGCTAGATCTTTAGTCATGACTTCCCGAACTTTTCTTTTTTCATAAGTGATCACTGTGTGTGTGTGTGTGTGTGTGTTTGTGTGTGTGTGTGTGTGTGTGTCCCATTTTATTGTTCCTGATAAATGGCTGGAGCTATAGAATAACCTGAAATAATTCCAGGAAGGTAGCAGTCACTATTCATTTGGCTCCATCTGCCACATTAATTCTGATCATATACGAACCCACTGAGTAGACAGTAGGTGTCAGATAGACGTGAATGTTTTGTGTTTTTCTCTTCCCCATCATATTTCCAGGGTTACAATTTTGAAGATAATACCCAATGGAATTACGGAAATGTGTTCCTATAGGTGAAATTTAGAGCGTATTTCTAAGGGATTCAGATTCACTCATTTCTAAAGCCTAAAGATGTAGCTTTTGCATTCTGAAACACTGTAAGTGGGGAACAGGAGGTCTGAAAGTTCAGGAATTTTTCCTTGTTTATTTTTCTCTTGATGCAGAAGAAAGAATAATATATATCCTCTGGTCCTTCTTCTTCTTCATTTGAACTTTGTCTCCATTGTACAACAAGAATATAATAAAAACCAGAAATTAATTGGACATCCAAAGAATGCTAAATTATAAGAGTGTAGTTCTGGAACTGCAGTGAATATACATACATGTGGACACTGTTCTCTGAGAGGTGGTTTTGTTTTTGAAATTGAGTATAGTTACGTGCTTATCCAGGGCAGGAACTGGGTCATTCTTCTCTCAGGTGCCTAGAATAGGGCCTAGTGTATCTTAAACAAGGTAACAGGAGCTAAGATTATACAGCAGTTATTCCATGCCAGGTGTTGCTTTAAAGCACTTACATGTATGAATTCATTCACCCTTTTAGAAGTTGCTTCTTTGTAGCAGATGTTCTGCCCCACCGCTGCCCAGCTGTGCTCACTAGCAGCTGCAGAAGGCAACTTCCCATCTCAGCCCTGGGCACCTGCAACTCTTCCTGTCTCTCTGGTTTCTCCATCCTGGGAGCTTGCTGGACCAGAATGATGCACAACGCTCAACCAATGGCAGATGGGAGATATTGGATAAATGGCACAGCCTCCGCAGCCCCTAGTGGGATGATTCTAAGGCATGTTTTACATGATTTCATAAAGGGCCTCCAGGGATTACTGCCTGCGTGCCGGTGCCTAGAACTTGCTCATTGCCTCATGCTTTATCGCTTTTTCCCCTTCCCTGATTTGCTTTCTTCACTTTCCTCACTCTCACTGTGCTCCTTGGGATCAGCTCCCAAATAATCTACCTGCATTCAAGTCCTTGTCATCTTTCGGTTTACTTGTGGAGGTACCAAAGTTAGACATTCTCGCTCTTATAATTTTTGTGACATGAAAGAATGAACAAATGAATGAATTTGAGAGATACCTAACTTTTCCAGGCCAACCAGAAAGCGCTCAATTTTTCATAGATTCTTCCATTAAGTTAATGTACTCAGGCAGCAATACAGCTGCAGTTGTTTATGAAACAGTAGGGAGTTATGCTTAAGTAAAGACACAGGAAGGAATAAATTAACTGAATACAAAACAATCATGGAAGGATCTGGGTTAGTTTAACATACTTTGAGTACATCTGAACTCCTGCTGAACATTGGTGAGAGATAACTTCCAGCTACGCTTTTCTATACATTCCTATTATCAAGAATTGTTTAAGACAAAGTAAGATTTCACTGAGAAATGACGGATAATTGAGAGAAAACAAAGCACAATAATTGGGAAGATTATTTTTGATTCCTTTGAATTATATTGAAAAATGACTACTGAATTGCATATATTAATGATAACACTTATTTCTTACTTTTGTACTTGGGACTAAGGCCAAGGGAGTGCATTGATTATTGATGGTATATTACTGAGTATTGATTTTATGCATTTGTTGTTGTGAGAGTAACTATAACTGTACTTATTTTATTTTTTTTGTTTTTGTTTCTTTTCTTGTTTCTTTTAATTTAACATCTTTATTGGAGTATAGTTGCTTTACAATGCTGTGTTAGTTTCTGTGTATAACAAAGTGAATCAGCCATATGCATACATATATCCCCATATCCCCTCCCTTTTGAGCCTCCCTACCACCCTCCCTATCCCACTCCTCTAGGTCATCGCAAAGCACTGAGCTGATCTCCCTGTGCTATGCTGCTGCTTCCCATTAGCTAACTATTTTACGTTTGGTAGTGTATATATGTCAATGACTCTCTCTCATTTTGTCCCAGCTTCCCCTTCCCCCGCTCCCTGTATCCTCAAATCCATTCTCTATGCCTGCATCATTATTCCTGTCCTGTGCCCAGGTTTTTCAGAACCACTTTTTTTTTTAGATTCCATATATATGTGTTAGCATATGGTATTTGTTTTTCTCTTTCTGACTTACTTCACTTGGTATGACAGACTCTAGGTCCATCCACCTCACTACAAATAACTCAATTTCGTTTCTTTTTATGGCTGAGTAATATTCCATTGTATATATGTGCCACATCTTCTTTATCCATTTGTTTGTTGATGGGCATTTAAGTTAATTCCATGTCCTGGCTATTGTAAATAGAACTGCAATGAACATTGTGGTACATGTCTCTTTTTGAATTATGGTTTCCTCAGGGTATATGCCCAGTGGTGGGATTGCTAGGTTGTATGGTAGTTCTATTTTTAGTTTTTTAAGGAATCTCCATACTGTTCTCCATAGCGGCTGTATCAATTTACATTCCCACCAACAGTGGAAGAGGGTTCCCTTTTCTCCACACCCTCTCCAGCATTTATTGTTTCTAGATTTTTTGACGATGGCCATTCTGACCTGTGCGAGGAGACACCTCATTGTAGTTTTGATTTGCATTTCTCTAATGAATAGTGATGTTGAGCACCCTTTCATGTGTTTGTTGGGAACCTGTATGTCTTCTTTGGAGAAATGTCCATTTAGGTCTTCCACCCATTTTTGGATGGGGTTGTTTGTTTTTTTGATATTGAGCTGCATGAGCTGCTTGTATATTTTGGAGATAAATCCTTTGTCACTTGCTTCGTTTGCAAATATTTTCTCCCATTCTGAGAGTTGACTTTTCATCTCGTTTATGGTTTCCTTTTCTGTGCAAAAGCTTTTAAGTGTCATTTGGTCCCATTTGTTTAGTTTTGTTTTTATTTCCATTTCTCTAGGAGGTGGGTCAGAAAGGATCTTGCTGTGATTCATGTCATAGAGTGTTCTGCCTGTGTTTTCCTCTACAAGTTTTATAGTGTCTGGCCTTACATTTAGGTCTTTAGTCCATTTTGAGTTTTTTTTGTGTGTATGGTGTTATAGAGTGTTCTAATTTCATTCTTTTACATGTAGCTGTCCAGTTTTCCCAGTACCACTTATTGAAGAGGCTGTCTTTTCTTCATTGTGTAGTCTTGCCTCCTTTATCAAGGTGACCATATGTGCGTGGGTTTATCTCTGGGCTTTCTATCCTGTTCCATTGATCTGTATTTCTGTTTTTGTGCCAGTATCATACTGTCTTGATTACTGTAACTTTTTTTTTTTTTTGGCGCGGTACGCGGGCCTCTCACTGTTGTGGCTTCTCCCGTTGTGGAGCACAGGCTCTGGACACGCAGGCACTGGACGCGCAGTTTCAGCAGCCATGGCTCACGGGCCCAGGGGCTCCGCGGCATGTGGGATCTTCCCAGACCGGGGCACGAACCCGTGTCCTCTGCATCGGCAGGCGGACTCTCAACCACTGCGCCACCAGGGAAGCCCAATTACTGTAGCTGTGAAGTATAGTCTGAAGTCAGGGAGCCTGATTCCTCCAGCTCCATTATTCTTTCTCAAGATTGCTTTGGCTATTCGGGATCTTTTGTGTTTCCATACGAATTGTGAAATTTTTTGTTCTAGTTCTGTGAAAAATGCCAGTGTTAGTTTGATAGGGATTGCAGTGAATCTGTAGATTGCTTTGGGTAGTAGAGTCATTTTCACAATGTTGATTCTTCCAATCCAAGAACATGGTATATCTCTCCATCTATTTGTATCATCTTTAATTTCTTTCATCAGTGTCTTATAATTTTCTGCATACAGGTCTTTTATCTCCTTAGGTAGGTTTATTCCTAGATATTTTATTCTTTTTGTTCCAGTGGTAAATGGGAGTGTTTTCTTGATTTCACTTTCAGATTTTTCATCATTAGTGTATAGGGATGCCAGAGATTTCTGTGCATTAATTTTGTATCCTGCTACTTTACCACATTCATTGATTACCTCTAGTAGTTTTCTGGTAGCATCTTTAGGATTCTCTATGTATAGTATCATGTCATCTGCAAACAGTGACAGCTTTACGTCTTCTTTTCCAATTTGGATTCCTTTTATTTCCTTTTCTTCTCTGATTGCTGTGGCTAAAACTTCCAAAACTATGTTGAATAAGAGTGGTGAGAGTGGGCAACCTTGTCTTGTTCCTGATCTTAGTGGAAATGCTTTCAGTTTTTCACCATTGAGGACGATGTTGGCTGTGGGTTTGTCATATATGGCCTTTATTATGTTGAGGAAAGTTCCCTCTATGCCTACTTTCTGCAGGGTTTTTATCATAAATGGGTGTTGAATTTTGTCAAAAGCTTTCTCTGCATCTACTGAGATGATCATATGGTTTTTCTCCTTCAATTTGTTAATATGGTGTATCATGTTGATTGATTTGTGTATATTGAAGAATCCTTGCATTCCTGGAGTAAACCCCACTTGATCATGATGTATGATCCTTTTAATGTGCTGTTGGATTCTGCTTGCTAGTATTTTGTTGAGGATTTTTGCATCTATGTTCATTAGTGACATTGGCCTGTAGTTTTCTTTCTTTGTGACATCCTTGTCTGGTTTTGGTATCAGGGTGATGGTGGCCTCATAGAATGAGTTTGGGAGTGTTCCTCCCTCTGCTATATTTTGGAAGAGTTTGAGAAGGATAGGTGATAGCTCTTCTCTAAACGTTTGATAGAATTCACCTGTGAAGCCATCTGGTCCTGGGCTTTTGTTTGTTGGAAGATTTTAAATCACAGTTTCAATTTCAGTGCTTGTGATTGGTCTGTTCATATTTTCGATTTCTTTCTGATTCAGTCTTGGCAGGTTGTGCCTTTCTAAGAATTTGTCCATTTCTTCCAGGTTGTCCATTTTATTGGCATAGAGTTGCTTGTAGTAATCTCTCATGATCTTTTGTATTTCTGCAGTGTCAGTTGTTACTTCTTTTTCATTTCTAATTCTATTGATTTGAGTCTTCTCCCTTTTTTTCTTGATGAGTCTGGCTAATGGTTTATCAATTTTGTTTATCTTTTCAAAGAACCAGCTTTTAGTTTTATTGATCTTTGCTATTGTTTCCTTCATTTCTTTTTCATTTATTTCTGATCTAATCTTTATGATTTCTTTCCTTCTGCTAACTTTGGGGTTTTTTTGTTCTTCTTTTTCTAATTGCTTTAGGTGCAAGGTTAGGTTGTTTATTCGAGATGTTTCCTGTTTCTTAAGGTAGGATTGTATTGCTATAAACTTCCCTCTTAGAACTGCTTTTCCTGCATCAGGTAAGTTTTGGGTCATCATGTCTCCATTGTCATTTGTTTCTAGGTATTTTTTGATTTCCTCTTTCATTTCTTCAGTGATCACTTCGTTATTAAGTAATGTATTGTTTAGCCTCCATGTGTTTGTATTTTTTACAGATCTTTTCCTGTAATTGATATCTAGTCTCGTAGCATTGTGGTCGGAAAAGATACTTGATACAATTTCAATTTTCTTAAATTTACCAAGGCTTGATTTGTGACCCAAGATATGATATATCATGGAGAATGTTCCACGAGCACTTGAGAAAAATGTGTATTCTGTTGTTTTTAGATGGAATGTCCTATAAATATCAATTAAGTCCATGTTGTTTAATGTATCATTTAAAGCTTGTGTTTCCTTATTTATTTTCATTTTGGATGATCTGTCCATTGGTGAAAGTGGGGTGTTAAAGTCCCCTACTATGAATGTGTTTCTGTCGATTTCCCCTTTTATGGCTATTAGTATTTGCCTTATGTATTGAGGTGCTCCTATGTTGGGTGCATAAATATTTACAATTGTTATATCTTCTTCTTGGATCGATCCCTTGATCATTATGTAGTGTCCTTCTTTGTCTCTTCTAATAGCCTTTATTTTAAAGTGTATTTTGTCTGATATGAGAATTGCTACTCCAGCTTTCTTTTGGTTTCCATTTGCATGGAATATCTTTTTCCATCCCCTTACTTTCATTCTGTATGTGTCTCTAGGTCTGAAGTGGGTCTCTTGTAGACAGCATATATATGGGTCTTGTTTTTGTATCCATTCAGCCAGTCTGTGTCTTTTGGTGGGAGCATTTAATCCATTTACATTTAAGGTAATTATCGATATGTATGTTCCTATTCTCATTTTCTTGATTGTTTTGGGTTTGTTATTGTAGGTCTTTTCCTTCTCTTGTGTTTCTTGCCTAGAGAAGTTCCTTTAGCATTTGTTGTAGAGCTGGTTTGGTGGTGCTGAACTCTCTCAGCTTTTGCTTGTCTCTAAAGGTTTTAATTTCTCCTTCAAATCTGAATGAGATCCTTGCTGGGTAGAGTAATCATGCTTGTAGGTTTTCCTCCTTCATCTCTTTCAGTATGTCCTGCCACTCCCTTCTGGTTTGCAGAGTTTCTGCTCAAAGATCAGCTGTTAACCTTATGGGGATTCCCTTGTGTGTTATTTGTTGTTTTTCCCTTGCTGCTTTTAATATGTTTTCTTTGTATTTAATTTTTGATAGCTTGATTAGTATGTGTCTTGGTGTTTTTCTCCTTGGATTTATACTTTATGGGACTCTGTGCTTCCTGGACTTGATTAACTATTTCCTTTCCCATATTAGGGAAGTTTTCAACTATAATCTCTTCAAAGATTTTCTCAGTCCCTTTCTTTTTCTCTTCTTCTGGAACCCCTATAATTCGAATGTTGGTGCGTTTAATGTTGTCCCAGAGGTCTCTGAGACTGTCCTCAGTTCTTTTCATTCTTTTTTCTTTATTCTGCTCTGCAGTAGTTATTTCCACTCTTTTATCTTCCAGGTCACTTATCCGTTCTTCTGCCTCAGTTATTCTGCTATTGATCCCATCTAGAGTATTTTTAATTTCATTTATTGTGTTATTCATCATTGTTTGTTTTATCTTTAGTTCTTCTAGGTCCTTGTTAACTGTTTCTTGCATTTTGTGTATTGTATTTCCAAGATTTTGGATCATCTTTACTATCATTATTCTGAATTCTTTTTCAGGTAGACTGCCTATTTCGTCTTCATTTGTTAGGTCTGGTGGGTTTTTATCTTGCTCCTTCATCTGCTTCATCTGTTTTTCTGTTTTCTCTTTTTGCTTATCTTACTCTGTTTGGTATCTCCTTTTTGGAGGCTGCAGGTTCGTAGTTTCTGTTGTTTTTGGTGTCTGTCTCTAGTGGCTAATGTTGGTTCTGTGGGTTGTGTAGGCTTCTTGGTGGAGGGGACTGGTGCCTATATTCTGGTGGGTGGGTCTGGATCTTGTCTTTCTGGTGGGCAGGGCCACATCCAGTGGTGTGTTTTGGGGTCTCTGTGACCTTATTATTATTTTAGGCAGCCTCTCTGCTAATAGGTCGGGTTGTGTTCCTGTCTTGCTAGTTGTTTGGCATGGGTCGTCCAGCATGGAGCTTGTTGGCTGTTGGGTAGAGCTGGGTCTTTGCGTTGAGAAGAAGATCTCTGGGAGAGCTTTTGCTGATTGATATTACATAGGTATGGGAAGTTTCTCGTGGTCCAGTGTCCTGAACTTGGCTCTCCCACCTCAGAAGCTGAGGTGTGACACCAGGTCGGAGCACCAAGACCCTGTCACAAGCTCCTTCTGAGCCACATGGCTCAGAAGAAAAGGGAGAAAAAAAGAAAGAAGAAAAAAAAGTAAAAAAATTAAAAGTATTAAAATAAAATATAATTAAAATAAAAAAGTAATAATAATTAAAAAAAGAAGAGAGCAACCAAATCATTAAACAAATCCACCAATGATAACAAGCGCTAAAAAGTATACTAGGATAAACATAAAAATCAGAAACAAGTCAGTCGCAGACAGCAAACCCCAAGTCTACAGTTGTTCCTGAAGTCTGCTTCCTCAATTTGGGATGATTCGTTGTCTGTTCAGGTATTCCATGGATGCAGGGTACATCAGGTAGATTGTGGAGATTTAATCCGCTGCTCCTGAGGCTGCTGGGAGAGATTCCCTTTCTCTTCTTTGTTCACACAGCTCGTGGGGTTCAGCTTTGGATTTGGCCCCGCCTATGTGTGTAGGCTCCCTCTGGCGCCTGTTCTTCACCCAGACAGGAGGGGGTTATAGCAGTGGCTGGTTAGGGGGCTCTGGCTCACTCAGGCCGGGAGAGGAAGGGGTATGGAATGCGGGGCGAGCCTGCGATGGTAGAGGCCGGCATGATGTTGCAACAGCCTGAAGCGCGCCCTGTGTTCTCCCAGGGAAGTTGTCCCTGGGTCACGGAATCCTGGCAGTGGCGGGCTGCACAGGCTCCCGGGAGGGGAGGTGTGGAGAGTGACCTATGCTTGCACACAGGCTTCTTGGTGGCAGCAGCAGCAGCCTTAGCGTCTCATGCCTGTCTCTGGTGTCCGCGCTGATGGCTGCGGCTCGTGCCCATCTCTGAAGCTCGTTTAGGTGGTGCTCTGAGTCCCCTCTCCTCATGCACCCCGAAACAATGGTCTTTTGCCTCTTCGGCAGCTCCAGACCTTTTCCCGGACTACCTCCCGGCTAGCTGTGGCGCACTGACCCCTTCAGCCTGTGTTCACACAGCCAACCTCAGTCCTCTCTCCCTGGGGTCTGACCTCCGAAGCCCGAGCCTCAGCTCCCAGCCTCCGCCTGCCCCGGCGGGTGAGCAGACAAGCCTCTCGGGCTGGTGAGTGCTGGTCGGCACCGATCCTCTTTTCAGGAATCTCTCCTCTTTGCCCCCTGCACCCCTGTTGCTGCGCTCTCCTCCGTGGCTCTGAAGCTTACCCCTGCCCACCCACCCCCCACCCCATCTCTGCCAGTGAAGGGGTTCCTAGTGTGTGGAAACTTTTCCTCCTTCACAGCTCCCTCCCAGAGGTGCAGGTCCCATCCCTATTCTTTTGTCTCCGTTTTTCCTTTTTTATTTTGCCCTACCCAGGTACTTGGGGACTTTCTTGCCTTTTGGGAAGTCTGAGGTCTTCTGCCAGCATTCAGTAGGTGTTCCGTAGGAGTTGTTCCACATATAGATGTATTTCTGATGTATTTGTGGGGAGGAAGGTGATCTCCGCGTGGTACTCCTCTGCCATCTTGAAGGTCCTTTCACCGTACTTATTTTATTCTACTCCCAGAACTAAATTGGTGATTCTAATAGTTGTTTTGGTTCTATTAGCATATGAAAACAGCAATAACAGCCATCAGAAATGATGTAGGCTGACTGATAATTGTCATTTATTGAGGATCTCTATATGTCAGATATTGTTCTACACATATATTGTCTCATTTAATTACCATGATAACACAATGAGGAAAGTTCTATCCTCATTTTATCAATGAGGAAACTGAAGCTCAGAAAAAGGTAGGGTAATGTTTTCAAAAATGCCTAGCTTGTGCTCCTTCTGCTAAGTGTTAAGGCTTCAAATATTGTGGGAAGGAAGACATTAGAAATTGTCAGATTTTACCAAGCATTCACTAGCACTAAGAACAGATTAGAATTCAGAGGCTGGATGTGGAGTTGATACTTTGTGTTGGATCCAGAAGCAAGTAGCAAGATGGTGGTACTAATCTGATTAAAACCCTAATATCCTTTTTTTAACCCGTAATATCCTTTCATTTTTTCATAACAAAACCCAGGTTTCTTAAGTTGGTTCATGAGTCCTGCTGACATCTGACATCTATTTACTTCTTCAACACTTTATCCCATACAGTAGTCTCTCCTTATCCGTGGTTTCACTTTCTGTGGTTTCAGTTACCTGAGATCAACTGTGATCAGAAAATATTAAATGGAAAATTCCAGAAATTACCAATTTATAACTTTTATTTTTAATTTTTTTCAATTTATAAATTTTAAATTGCACACCATTCTGAGTAGCATGGTGAAATCTCATGCTGTCCCACGCCATCCAACCCAGGACGTGAATCATCCCTTTGTTCAGTTTATCCACACTGTATATGCTACCCACCCATTATTGTAGGAGAAAACATAGAACATGTATATATAGGGTTTGGTACTATCCCTGGTTCCAGACATCTACTGGGGCTCTTGGAACATTTCCCCTGTGGATCGGGGAGAACTACTGTACTATCTTCATGGCAGCCAAAGTGAATTTCTTTTAGTTCCCCAAAAAGCACAGTGCACATTTCACCTCTGGACTTGGACCGTGCTGTTATTATTATCTGAAATTTCTTCCCACTCCTATTCTTCTTGGCCTAGCTAAGTCTTTTAAGTTTTTTTTTCCATTCAAGCCCCAATGAAATTTCATTTTCTTTGGGTAAGACCTCTATCTCAAATCCCCCAGTGCCCATGTCCCTCTGCCAGGTGTAAATTATTTACTTGTGTGTTTCCATAGCTCACAGATTTATCTGTGAGATGTTAAGGGAAAGCTATTTATTTATCTTTCACTAGGCAGTGAGTTTCATAAAAACAGACACTACTGTGTCCCCAGCAGTTGGCAGAGGGTTTAGCAGATAGCTAACCCTCAATAATTATTTACTGAATAAATGTGCGAATGATCACAATGAGGAAACCTAGATAAATAGGTAAAACAGCAGGTCTTGTTGATAGCAGGCCATTGGTGGAAGTCCTGTCTGGCTGGTAGATGGTGCCTGGTCTACTAGCCAGTACTGGTCAAGGAAACTGTCTGTCCATGGGAAGAAAGAATGGTGAGAGCCCAGCATTCCTTTCAAAGTGACATAGTCCATGGTGTCTGTGCCATATTTTAGACACGCAAGGAATAGACACATGACCCAAAACTAGCCAGCCCATTGAATAATCAATGATCAGTCAGATTCCCCTGTTTGAGTATTCGAACAGAGACACTGAATTAGTAATCAAGGAAGTGAAAGGGAGTAGAATTGAAAAGATGCAGTTGCATGGGTGGTGGGGCTGTGTGGGAGCACAAACAAGATGAAGAGACAGGGATGGGATAAATATATGGACAGGAGCAGCGGTGGGAGATACCTTGTGGGCCTTAGAAAGCTGAAGCCATTTACTGAGATTCATGTGTTCGTTCAGCAAGAATATATTGAACCTTGCTATGTTCAGCCCTTGTTCTGGGCTCTGGTTGTATAGCTAAACAAATGCAGTCCTGATACTCATTGAGCTTTAATGCTAGATGGGGAAACAGATGCTAGAATACATAAAATGTGTAACATACTAGATGGTAGTAAGAGCAGTGACGACAAAGCAGGGAAGGAATATATGAAAATGGAGGTGATGGCAATTTTTAAAAAATATAGGTTTAAAGTAAAGGCTTCACTGTGAAGATGACGTTTGAGCAAAGACCCAGAAGGGCTGAGAGAGGGATGGGGAAGATAAAATGCTTAGCCCAGTGTTATTGAAATTCTTTCTTGGGAACAGAGTGGGTTCTGAGCTAGAATCTGGCCTGGTGGAATTTACAAGATCCTCTGTGGGGCAGTGACTTGTCTCTTCAGAAAATTCATATTTATCTTGTGAAGAGGAGACATGGAAACGTTTCTGAGGTTTACCCCGATCTACAGAGTAAGGCAAATTTGCTGGCATTTTCTGTTGAAGAGCAAAAGCTTCAGTCAGGATTTGAACCAGTGGCTCCAGGGACTGGCAGTATCATTAAATCAGATTTAAATCTCCCTAAACCAGGTGCTTAATCCAGTAAATCCAGTCTTTAGTTTGCTAAGCTACCTTTCTGCGCCTGCTTAGGGAAATGATGTATGCTTGCTCCCAGAGGTTTTCTTTAAGTCAAAGCCAAATGGATGTCAGATGCCACTGCAACCTGCTATGAATAAGAGCATGAATTCTTTGGTTCTGCTGGGATATGAATGTGACAAAAGGCATGGCAGAAGTAGAGTTGCCTGGAATTTGATTTGGTTTATATTGTTATTTTCATACTATTATGTAGATCTATAGTATTCACTGGATACGGAGTAGAGGGAAAAGGAAAAATCAATGATACTTACAGTTTCTGCTCTTTGGAAATCATTGTTCAACCAACATGCACCCCCTCTCTCCCCCAAGACTCTAAGCTTTCTTTTTTAATATGTGGTACATATGTGTTTGAATGGTAGTATAGAGAGAGATCACAAACACATTCAGGGGAGCCTGCAGGTAACATAAGTAAATGAAGCAGTCAGATAGAAGAGAATATACACTAAATTACAAACTGACGTCATCTTTTAAGTACAGTGGGAATTTAACAAAATACCCTCCACAATATATGCTTCCTGGCCAATTTCAGGATAAGAACAGTGGGGTTCTGGGTTCAGTTCCTAAAACTGACCGTAATTAACTATGTGACCTTGAGATTTCTTAAGCCTTAGTTTCTCCGTCTGTGAAGAGAGTGTAGTTGTATGGATCCAATGAGGAGATACTTTGTCAGATGTTTAGCACAGACCCTGACCAATATAAGCACTTCATAAATGATGAATTTTTAAATTTTCATTAAAACTGATGTTGCTCATTTACAGAGTACTGTAGGAGAAATTTGTTCTTATTGAAAATTGTACATTATCTAGAGCACACCCTTTGTGTTATCTGATTCTGATTTTATGGGATCTAGTCTACAACTAAGTTGTAAATAACCGAAACAATACAAAATAATTCCTGTACGTTGAAGTGTAAATGAATTTTCCTCCACTCCCAATAAAAGCTAGTTTTGGTGACCATTTGATAATTCATTTCAATGTTTTGCTCCTTATATATTGTGCTTCTTTGACTTTTCCATTGAACTGGTTGTATCTGCCTGGTTTCCTCATTTAATCAGTGAATATTAAATAAAAACTTTAATGCAGGCTGATTTTTTAATCTGTATGAGATTCATTATTTTACCTGTTCTACAAAATTTTCTTTTAATGGTATAGAACACCTTTCAGAGTATCGTGAGTAAGGAAAGGAAACCTTGAAACCTGGGAGATCTGATTGAGATATAGCCACACCGGGCACAGAAAACAAATTCAGTAATAGGTATGGGTAGAATTAAGTTCCCAAATGAAGGAAATAAAATGTGAGTTTAAGGAACCACTCTACCCTGGTGTTGATATATACTGAGTGTGAAATATACTGAGGAGGCCATTCAGTAGATCAGAGTTATTGGAATTTCTTTCTTACCTCTTTACTTACTTCAGATTACTAAGTCACTGAGTATCAGAAAAAAATTCAATATTCCTAGTAAAATCCTTCCTGACATAAATCTATAATATAAGCAGCACTTAACACTTCAGAAGCAAGTATTTGTTTGTCTGTGTTCCCATCAAGGGACCATATCTTACTAATCTTGTCATTCTTTGCCACATAAGACCTAAAATATATTACGGGTGTGGTATACTGAATAAATGATGAAATACATTAAATTCTCTAGTAAAAGCAAAATGCTTTACTAATTAGGATTCGGTTGCCAATGATATGAGCACAACTTAAAATGTGTTTGTAAGTTAAGAGGGGAATTCGTGAGCACATTGTCAAAGAAAAAATAATATTCGTGACACTTGTTAGAGATGATCGGGAAGACATTATTCAAGGGGTATGGTTGGGATGGATGGAGGGACCAAAGCAATGGGGTCCTGTGGTGGGGAGAGAATGGGCTGAACTCCAAATACAGTATGGATAAGTGGGAATTGATAGCCTAGGAGCAGGGTGGGGACAGTCGGTGGAAAATTACTAAGAGGAGGCATTAGGGGTAAGGGAGGGAATCTGGCTAAACTGACCTAACAGGATTTTTGTTGCAAACAGGCCAGGATGATCAAACATCACCTGGGGCATGTTGGAGGATGAAGGACTGATGAGATAGATCCAGGTGATGCAGTGCAATTCGATTGGGAGGATGGGGAATTCTGGCTAAAATGACTTAGCAGGATTCTTACTACAATTGGAAAATGCAGGGAGGAACACGAAAGCCCAAAAGTCAGGCCTAATTTAAAAAAACCTCAGAAGAGCCTGACGAAAGTTTGGCCTTGGAGAGAATCTGTCAACACAACTTTAAAAGTCCAGGCTCAGTTCTGTTCCAGGGCTCACATAATTTCATCTTGGTTGAATCTCTTCCCTCTCTCTGTAATTTCCTGTCCACTTTGCCACTCTTCTTTGCTCTTGGGCAATTTCATTATCAAGTAGTTTTGCTCCTGTGGTAGCAAGTTTTGCCCTGTTGCCAAACCCTGTGCGCTTAATGGCTACTTGTTCTGTGTTCCTTTATGTGATGGTCACTCAGGTGTGGCCACAAGAGGAGACACAGGAAAGACTCAGAAAAACAAAGTTCATGATACTCCTAGTTTCCAGGGAAGGTGTCGCCACATGCCACCCCGCGTCACAGGGGAAATGCCAGGTTTTGGTCAGATTTCAGAAGACAAGAGTAGAAAGCCAAGGCTAGGGCCTTTACTGGGGTTTCTGCAGGAAAGGCAAAGCAGGGCAAAGTAAACAGTGTAAGACTGGCTAGTGTGAATCAATTCAGTGGGCTTTGGGCTGCAGGCATGGTCCCTGGCTGCTTGGCATCTGGCCCTCGGATGAATAAGGTAGAGGGATATTGTTACCTCCTGGGTTGTGTAGGCCAGGTAGAGGAAGTGTGGGTCTGGGTTGGTTTACATATCAAAGGAGGGCTCCAGGCTGGTCCTTTGCTCTAAGTATTGACTAGCCCTGGGAGGGGAGTCTCCCCGAGGCCAGAAAGGTTTTGTCAGGTGTTGAAAATTGGAAAAAAAAAAAGTCAAAATATAATGTATAGAAAATTTAAAAGTATATAAACAATACACTGCTTTATACTGTTTCATATTCAGATCTCAATATATTTTTGTGGAAGAAAGGAAGGGAGAATAAGAAGGGAGGAAGGTGGGAAGGGAAGGAGAATGCACTCCTATCGATAAATTCTCTAATAGTTGCAGAATGCACAGGATATGTCCTTCCATGTAAAACTGCTCCAAAATGAAGGTTATGAACTTCAAATGACTGCAAAAATGCCTTAAAAAAAATTCTGAAAGACTTGGGCTACAGGTAGAACTTTTTCAAAAGGCCATTCATTGGTGCCCTGGTTAGAAAAATGTTATAATTATGATCTAAAAAATGTTGACCTTTTGTTTAAAGATTAGTTGTCACGAGGATATTGTAGGATTTGCCTTGAATCTCTGTTGGCTCTAGTGTTTGGTCCTAATCTCTCTGTTTAGATTGGACCGATGCAGATGAGATAATGGCTGAGAGCACATCTTCCAGAGAAGAGAAGCTTCTCACCCTGGGCTTCAAAGACCATATTGGCTTATTTTCAAATGGTGTCAACCTTTAGCAGTTCCAATTCATTTTCTACCCTACTGCAAATACTTGCCCAAAATACCCTTTGGTGAATGGTAATGCAATTCAAATGACATCTAATCAGAGTATTCTTCTTATAATTGACCTGATATTTGCAGGGACGTTTCTTAATCTTTGAGGATGCTTTGTAGCGAGGACTCTGCCTATCTGTTTGAATTAAATATGAGAAATGGAAATATTATCTCTTAGATAACAACAGATTAAAAATCAGAAATTAGATATAATGCAAATGATGGTTCCTTTTAATTTGTTTCTTTGAAAGAAAGATTTTTATCATGGTGCAAATAAAACTTGCGTATGTAATTAAACCCATTATGTAAAACTAGCCTATCTTTCCAAATTGTTTCCTCTTAATGAATTGCAAACGAGTGTATTTGCTTAGGGTATTT
The DNA here is from genome assembly GCF_008692025.1 of Phocoena sinus. NCBI lineage: Eukaryota > Metazoa > Chordata > Mammalia > Artiodactyla > Phocoenidae > Phocoena > Phocoena sinus. The sequence continues at coordinate 7,557,024 of NC_045777.1, read as the reverse complement.
GGCCTGAAAAGTTTAAAGTAAGAATTGCAGGGTTTTTTTTCCTGGTTCTTTAAAGTTCAAGTGAAGATTCTCACGGCACACACAGGAAAAATGTAGAAGCTTGGTTGAAATTTGTACTTTCTTGTATTAATTATTTCTTTTATCTAGAAAGTGGTGGACATTTAAACCTTCATTTATTTTCTAAGTTATCTTCGTGCCAGTGTTTTTCTTTCAAATTGTTCTTTTTTCCCCTTTGTGATATTGGAAATGAGAAGAGGGAGCTCAAGATGGCTCGAGGCAGGAGGCTCAACAGGGTGTATGGGAAGAAAAATAGTTTTCCCTCTACCCTTCTAGGTTCTTGGCTGAGACCCCCGCCCCCCCGTAATAAAAGACAGATTAACAGGAAAAAGAAAACAGAAGTTTAGGGCTTCCCTAGTGGCGCAGTGATTGAGAGTCCGCCTGCCGATGCAGGGGACACGGGTTCGTGCCCCGGTCCGGCAAGATCCCACATGCCGCGGAGCGGCTGGGCCCGTGAGCCATGGCCGCTGAGCCTGCGCGTCCGGAGCCTGTGCTCCGCAGCGGGAGAGGCCACAACAGTGAGAGGCCTGCGTACCGCAAAAAAAAAAAAAAAAAAAAGAAAAGAAAAGAAAACAGAAGTTTAATAATACCTCCTGTATACATGGGAGACACTCAGGAAAACTGAGTAACTCCCCCAAATGGCCCAAGCTACCACACTGAATACTACCTCCAGCTAGACTAAAGATGATGTTGGCCGCGGGGGGGGGGGGCCAGTTATGGGAGGTGACCAGGAAAGCCCAGTAAACAAGGGTAAGGTTGTTATGCAGATTTTAGTTCCTGCCTTCTCCATTGATTAAGAGTTTCTAGAGATTTAGAGCATCGTCCTCTTCAGAGAGAGGGAAAGAGCCTTTCAAATGGAGATTTCCCTTGTAAATGTAAATGTCTCTTACAAAAGGGTAACTTCTACTTGGTTTTCAGAGTTTCTTCTGTGTCTGCTGTTTCTTAAAAATAATTAGCCTAAAATAATCCTTATGCCAGAGAGGTATATTTTGGGGTGACAAAGTCTGCTCCCCTTTAAGGGACATGTCCTCAATTATAGGTAGATGGTAAACTCACTCTGGGTACCCTGACCTCATCTCCTGTTGTTCACTCCTGTGTTTAATAATGCTGGGGAAAAAGGTGGTTCTGGCTTACTTAGAGAAGAGAGGAAGCTGGCAGACAGACACACACACACAGACACTGAGACACACAGAGTTAGGTAATCTGCATGACAGACCCCAGGGACTTCCCCCAAACGAAGCTGACCTTGTCTGAAATAATCCTTTCTTTTGTTTGTGACTTCGTTGTCCCACCCCCTTTCTGCCTTTAAAAACCTCCCATTTTGGTACGAAAATCTTTTCAAAAGCTAAATAAGCCTCCTGCCAATTTTGTAACTCAGGAGTATTTTCCTTAAGGACCTGGGAACCATCTCTTTGAAATGTAATCATCAAGGAAGAGAGGGCCCCCTGTCCCCTAGTTTCCTGGGAAGGTGGGACCCTAACTTCAGCTGGTGCTGGCTCCAAGTTGCAAAGTAGTTCAGGTCATAGAGATATGATAAAATTATTATTTTTTAAAAGGCATTACCAACACAGGTGGCTGCTCCAATTACCAAGTAAATTTAGAGTAAACGAACAAAAACTCGAAACCAAACCGAACCAAACCAAAAAATAAACCTTTCATTTTGTACAACTCCTTGAAGCCCCTTTCTACTTGCTTGATGGGATGCTGCCGGATTTATGAATTGTTGAATAAAGCAGTTAGAACTTCAGATTTACTCAGTTGAATTTTGTTAACGAGAGAGACTAGTAGACACAAAGAGAAAAGTGGGCGCAGTCCCCCTTCAGAAGAGAATAAGCACAGCTGTACATTAAAAAACAAAGACAAACAAGATAAAAACCTCTATCCTCTGACCTGTCTGAGCTTCATAAACTGTGACGTACACATGATGGGCGTGGATTTTTCTTTTAGGGACCAGTATCAGAAGAAGTAAGTAGAAGGCTGCCCGTGGGCTTAGCAGCTGACTGTCCTCACACCTTGCAAGCCCTCCCACTCCTTCCGCATCTCCTTACTGGGCGGGCCGATCTTCCTTCCCTCATCTTGTACCTCTCCTCTAGCTCCCAAAGTGGAAGCTTTGCTGGCTGAGCTTTGGCATGTGACCTCATCTTCTCTTTGAGAGTCACTTCTTTCATCTGCTAATAGGAATTATGTGGGCATCTCACATCCCGGATGCAGTTAATGAAATACTGAATGTGCCTCGCTCATGGCTTTACCCCTGGAAAAATGATTACTCAATGTTGGTTTCTTTCTCCATCTCTCCTTCTCCTCCTATTGCATGTATTACTCTCTCTTGTGTCTGTTTATAATATTTAGCACAGCTGTGGAATTTTAATGATTTAAAGCTGCAGGGGGCTAATGTTACAAAAGCTTAATCTTAACAGTGTCCTATATTCAAAGAGATTTGGAGTGATGGGCAGACAACTTTTGAGTCTGCTTCTTTGCCTATTATCTAACCATCTCCCCTCTGTAGTGTCTGATGGAGATACATCTAGTAATGACTTACCTGATTTATCTTTTGTTATTTCTCTAGACTCAACTAATTGATTTTGATATCTCCCCCTTGTCTTCAAATTCCTCTTATAAGAATTCAGTCCTAATGCTAGATAAAGTTTGGAAAATTTTAAATCTCAAGGTGCGTTCTGAACTTACTCACAAAATGAGAAAGGAACAAGGTCTCAGAAAGATAACTGTGGCCCTTCCTCTTATTATCATAGAAAGAAGCTGAACTTTGGAAGCTATTGAAATATTGGGGCTTAGACAATTCTTGCAAATTGCTCTGTAAACTTAGATTTGAACCAGGCACCAGGCACTGTAAAATCTCATGACCTGGTTGATGCCAAACTATTGATATAATCTTCCAGGGTTCTTGCATAGTCTGTTATTTCAGGACCCCGTGAGCTATAGCAACCAGGATGCTAACTCTGGTGCAGATAACCTGATTATATGCACTTTTATTTACTGAGGATTTTATGTGTCTTATCTCTCACACCCAACCTATCAACTCTTTGTGAGTAAATGCTATTTGTTTTTATTGCTCCTGAATTTTCCACAGAACTTAGCAGCTTTCTGAGAGACTATCAGGGATTCAATAAATGCCTGTTGATTGACAGCTGATAACATCTCTTCTTTGAGGTCTAGAAGCTACGCATGCAAATGAGTTTCGATGAGATCCCTGCAGCTCCCCTAAAAATCATACATAATGTTCAGGTCTCTTATGATTGAAGGTATTTTTTAAATAGTGTAATTTTCACCTTGCCTTTCACAGCCTTCATGACAGATCTATTATCTGAGCAGGCATCTATATTCAGGATATATAACAAGAGAGTGGAGAACGGGAGTTAGATTTTTGTTTCAACCTTGTGTTTATTATCTGTTTGATGAATCAAGGGTGTAAATATCTACAGACTAAAGGCTGGTTCTAAAATTCAGCACTTTTAAAGAGAAATTAATGTCTGGTCTTATTCATTCTGGTAATTCCCCAAGGATATTAAACTTGAAACATTCTCTCTGAAGTTACAGGTATCTAAGGTCTGAAAGGAATTGATATGCACGTGTTCGAGAGGTCAAGGTGTCTATTGTGAAGCCTGACTCTGTGTAATGAAAATCAAATTTGAATATTAAAAAAATTAATTCAGCCGTGGCAGAAAACGGAACTCGCTACTCAGCTGTGCTGTACTGCTAACGTATAGTGATAAGATTTGGTGATGAGAAATATTCTGTAGCCTAACCAGGTGATTTTTTTCGTTGCTAAATAGAGGCTTTTGAGAAGGAGTACTTCTCTAACTGTAACCAATGCATCTGCTCCGATCCTGTCTAAATGAACAGTTTGGGTGCATGACTGGTGTTGTCCCAATCAGCTTTGTTTATGTAGCTGAGCCATCTTATGACAGGCATTGACTCAGAAATGGAATTTTACAGCCTGCATCTTATACTTTGCCACATGGCAGTGGCAAAGATCAGGGACTTTTTTTCCCATAAGGAGAATAATGGGTTAAGCCATTATAATAAATATAGCAATTTGAGATGAATGAGAAAATCAGAGTTAATGAGGCTTGGAATCATGGAGAAAATGCAATTGCTGGTGTGATAGGAAAAACACACAAATATGCATATACACACAAACTCTTATAACCCTGCCTTCCTCTACTTTCTTGATTCACCATCCAAAGATAAAATAAAGTTATACACCCAGTTATATTTGGTTCACATGGGTTTGTTGTTTAAAATTTTAATTCGCTTTTTTTTTTTTCCCTGTGGCTGCATTGGGTCTTCGTTGCTGCGCGTGGGCTTTTTCTAGTTGCGGTGAGCGGGGGCTACTCTTCGTTGCGGTGCGCAGGCTTCTCATTGCGGTGGCTTCTCTTGTTGTAGAGCATGGGCACGGGCTTCAGTAGTTGTGGTGCACTGGCTTAGTTGTTCTGCGGCACATGGGATCTTCCCGGACCAGTGCTAGAACCCGTGTCCCCTGCGTTGGCAGGCGGATTCTTAACCACTGGACCACCAGGGAAGTCCTTGATTTGTTTTTAAAAAATAGAGAGCTAATGTTGTAATTCCTTTGCCAACACAATCAGCTGTTTTTTTTTTAACAATATCTATACAATTGATTTAATATGATCTTTTAGTCAAGAGAATAATTATTTTGGTATCATCATGAAAAGTTCACCTTTGGAAATATCCCCTTTAGAAATGTCCACATACACGTCCACTTGCTATACAAGCTAGAATTCTGAGACATAGTGGCTGGTTTGAACCAATGCAAAAAATAATTAATGGGTTTATTTGGTTGATTTTGCTTACAGGACTACCAAGATACTGATTTGATTTAAATTTTCAGTAAATTGGCTTGTTGACATCATGACATCATTTAATACTGGTATGTGCTAACTGAATCCTATTCCAGAACTATTTCTGGATCTTTCTCTTGTACACAGATTCTGGGGTTATTTCAGCACTGTTGGAGGGTTACCCCAGTTATTACATTACAATTACTCAGGTGTTTTACCAGCATCTATGAAGGATTGGTTGCTTTGATTACATTTAAAATATGCCTATAAAGGGAATGACTTGATCTGCCATTTTGAAATAGACAAATTAAACCATCTGCCTATTTTTCAAAAGCATGGATTTGTAATTTTTAATAGATGTTGTCTTAGCTCTCACACTATATTGATGTGGTATTTGGGCGATCAGAGCTCAGTTTTCTCAAGTCATTATGGCAGAGAATCTAACCTTTTCTGTTTAGGTCCCCAGGGGATATATATTACAGTTTCAGCAGTTTAATTAGGATACCAGTAAGCCTGTGGATCAACGGGAGAAGGGGAGGATGGAGAGAGTGGGAGAGAGAAATTAACCATGCGTTGTAAAACCTTTTGAGCAAGCTGACCATACTGGAAGATTAGACAACTCTTTAATATCCTGTATAAACAGGGTTAGTTAGGATGAGTAAATCAAAACCAAACTCCAAAAACTCTAAATCAAGGCAACCTGACAATTTTGAGCATCCATTTCCCCATCTTTACCTCCAAGAAGGAAGACCAGAGTTTTGTGCCTACATTTCCACTGAGGGGAAAAAATGGTTCTTAAGGGAGATTTAGGGAAGAGGAATTTTTAGGGGGATGGGTAGAAAAATGCTGGAATCAGGGTGTCTTAGAAAAATTCCACGTGACTAGGATCAATGAAGGGTAGGAAGGAGTTAGCTGTTCTTTGGTGTCGACAGGTCCCGTATCCAGTGGGGTGCTAGTAAATGTTCAACCATTGGCTCCTTGAAAAACCATGTATACAAATATAGGACTAGATGAGATCATAATAAATTTTACTGATATAAAGGATGTGTAGCACACAATATACTAACGTTAAGAAAATATACAATATACTTTATTGTAAATTCCATGTAACCAATTGAATCTCACAGAATATCTTCATTAGTTTTTGCTAAACTCTTATATCTGTAGCCAAATTATGATTGTAATTGACCAAGAAGTGTAGTTCCAATATGAATGTTGATTGATTGTTTTCAAAAGATGGAAGTGAAAAATTGAAGACATAATGTAACCTCACTCATTCATCGGTGATGTGAGAAACCTCTTTGCTGAATTGAATAATAGGGTAATTCCTGGAAGGGTATTGGAAACTGGAAGGTAATTCCTCAGTTTTTTACCATTTGTGTGTGTATGTGTGTGTGTGTGTTGTATATTTTTCACAATGTAATGACTATAGGCATGGCACGCTTAAGTTTAATCTGCATTATCAGCATGTTCTCTCTCTATCCCTTTCTTAAGTCTAGAAATCCACAAGTTTTATGGATTTCTGATTTGTTCCATTTGTAAATCCTCCCACTATCCTTGGCTTCAGGGCTCCAATGTGAGGACACTGAATGAGGAATTGGGAGAAGAAGTGAAGTAGCCCACTGTCATATAGTATTTGCATCGTACAGATAAAGTAGACATAAGTAAACTCAGCATAAATAATAAAGTATAGTAAAATATTAGGGAATGATAATCTTTGTATATTTAATACCTTTGTTTTTAACATAATTTAAGTTTACATTATTTACTTTTCAGTAATGTTCAGGTTTAGCAACCACCTTGCAAAATTTCTGAAAAGCTAACCATCAATTCTTGTAAGCTTGTTCAAGCCAGCTCTGGCACACTGCTTCCCAGACCCGTGTCCTGCAGTGTTCCAAAGACTTACAAGGACCTCCGCGAGGAATGGCTGGGTGGTACTTTTCTAATTTAGGTGACGTCTCCTACACTGGTGCTTAGTTCTAATGTAGCAGAGAGCTGCCTGCTACAACAGACCACAGTGGCTTGGACAAATGAGCATTAAAAAGCAGTGTAGGGGTTCAGAACGAGCCTCCCCAAAATGTGCCACCTTTGTAGGAGGATTATTTTGAGCTTAAGGCAGTTGAGAACCCTATAGGTTCAAGAGAAACTACTGTCCCTCCCTTAACTACCTAGAATAATTTAAATTGGAGATTTTTCCTAGAAAAGAGTTATTATCAGAGAGAAATTTATCTAAGTGGCCTCATCTATATGGTAGGGCCAAACTTCTGATTACCAAACATTTGCTCTTCTTCTTATCATCCTGTAAATGACCCTCCTGTCCTTGGAAGCCCTAGGCCTCATCCCATTCATGAGCTCAGAATGGCATATATACCTCATTTTAGCTTTGTCTCTGAACCTCCCATGTATGTGGCATTCCCGTACATACAAAATTAAATTTGATATTCTCCTGTTAATTTATCTCATGTCAATTATTTCTTAGGCCAGCCAGAAGCTAGAAGGGTAAAGGAACATTTTCTTCCTTCCTGACAGCAGTAACTGGGGTCAGTGAAAACCAAAGATCTTTCCTAAGTTTGAATCTGGCCTGTATATAACCTGTTACCTGCCTTGAAGAATCACGTCTTCTTTTTTGGTGAGGGAGCTCCAGTAACAACTGAGAATGGAAAGTTCCAGCAACTCTAACATGGAATATGTACCTATCCAATCAGGGGAATGCAGGAGTCAGGACTAAATTCCATTTAGAAAAATAAAAATAATGTGACTTTTCTATATCAAGTATAGCAGAGTAGAATTCATACCCACTAAACTCACCACAATGTTTTAGGCTGAGGACAGCCATTGAATACAAAAGCATGCCCTGAAAAGGGGAGTAGAGCATCGTAAGACTTTAAATAAATCAACTGAGATTTCAGGTCCTACTACCCAATTCTGAATGATTTCAGCTAAGTTGACTATAAAATGATTTCACTGGTGTTGTAATATTGTTTTTATGCCCTACGTCTACCTGCCAGCAGATAAAGAACAAAACCTGGAAGCTACATTGAGATGCAATTGATTAGGAGAGTCACAGATGGAGGAAAGGGAGAAATGGATGTAAGGGAAGGTGGCTATTATTTCTTTTAACAGAATGTAGCTCTCTTGAATCTAGGCAGGAAGATTGAATCACACTGAAGTATTTATTTTTTCTCAAACATTTCAAATTTTCTAGTTAAAAATGTCACAATTTTAAGAGTCTCAAGTAGCACAATATATCAGTCCTTTATAACTATTTATAGACAATATTCAAATAACACTTCTAGTGTCATAAATTTTTCCATGACTCTTAGGGCCCCTGCTATTTCTACTTAAATTTCACACTGCTGGACACAGGGCACTTTTCATTTACTTTTAAATGTCTCGCCATTCTATTAACACACACTTTAAAATTCAGAGGCAATTTTTCTAGTAAAATCAGAGGAGCATAAGGACTATGGAAAATCTTAATGCAATGTTAAAACAAGTTGAAAGTTCAATTGAAATGATTATTTATTGCCCAAAGTCCCCGATTATTTTAAATTACTGTAATTGGCTAATTGAATTTAACACTAAAGATTTTGTAAAAAAATCATTTACTTAAACCAGGCTGTACTTGTTCATAGGTGAATTCAGGCATAAATAAGCCACCTTAATGTTAATTATCTAGTTTTGCCCAATTTAGATGTAGGATGTTTAATAGTTTATCCTGCTGTTGACATACTCTCAAAACCTGATCTAGACACTGTAATACTATCCAGACCTAGAGGGCTTTCTATCATATTTTAAAACATTTATTGTTTTAAGAAGCTTTTGTTTGGGAATAATTCTAAATTTTGCAGAAAAATTACAAAGTGAGTATAGAGAGTTCCTGCATACCCTTTACCAGCTTCCCCTGATGTTAACATCTCATGTTAGCTATTGTAGTGTTGTCAAAACTGAGAGATGAATTTTAGTATGTTACTATTAACTAAATTCTAGACTTTATACTGATTTCACCAACTTTTCCACTCATATACTTGTTCTGTTACAGGATTCAATCCAGGATCCCATGTTACACTTAATCATCACGTCTCTGTAGTCTTTTCTGGTCTGTGCAGTTTTCCATTTTTCTTGTTTTTCATGACCTTGGTAGTTTTGAGCAGCGTTGGTCAGGTATTTTGAAGACTGTTTCTCAATTGGGATTGCTCTGATATTTCTAGTATGTTAAACTGGGATTATGATGTTTGGGGATGAAGTCCCTAGAGGCAATGTAGCCTCATGACATCATATCAGGGTACATGATAGCAACATGACTTATCAATGGTGATGTTGACCTTGACCACTTGGATAGGGTGGTACCTGCTAGGTTTCTCAGGTTTAAATTTCCTATTTTTCCCTTTCCATACTCTGTTTTTAGGAAGTGAGTTACTAAGTCCAGGCTGCACTAGAGGTGGTGATGGGAGGGTGGGGAGTAGAATTAAGCTTAATCTCCTGGATGGGGGAGTATCTACAGTTAATATTTGGATTTCTTCTTTAAGAAAGGTGTGTCCTTTTTCCCTTGGGAGGAGGTTTAAAAGTAAGATTTCATAAAGTCACCTGTGAAATGGTTAAATGTGACAAAGTTCACACTTAGTATTTAAACTTTTCACAAATTAAACATGCTCATTCATTTTAGAAGTAACAGACTATAAGAAAAATTCAGCTGGTAGGATATGTTTCCTGATGCTCCATGTGAAGGGCCTCTGCAATCTTCAGTCTCCAGACTATTTTGATTGCATATCCCATGAAAAATAAGTATGCACTTCAGTAAATGTTTATTCATTTATAAATCCTATGTATGCACTACTGAACTAATGTATCATGTACATTGGGAAACATGTATAAAAGTAAATTTAAAGGATGTGCTAAAAGTCTAAATCTAAACAGAATAGTAATTGCTAATATTTGAATACTTATTCAAGTGTGTTCCAAGCATTGTCCTAAATGCTCTTGCATTAATAAGTTTGATCCTAACCAAAAATCCTGTGAAGTCAGAACTATTATTACTCACTTGTCACAGATGAGGAAATGGAGACAAGAAACATTAAGTGCTTTGCCTAAAGTCACAGAGTTAACAAGTGATAGAGGTGGGATCATTCCCAGGCAGCCTGTAAAGGAGCTTGTGTTATCAACACTGAAATTTGCAACAAGTTCTTGCATTTCTCTTCCCACCTTACTCTGACATGTGTGCAGTTTCTGCTCCGGATTGTGTGCAACCTACTGTTAAGACCATTGTTTTAAAGGATGTGCCCGAGGAGTAATTCAGGACCGGTGCTGATTTACTTCTGTGTGTCCAGTGCTAGTTTTGTCCTATGCTTGTCTGTGCTGCGTTGCCCATTTTCCCACCAAGCCCTTCTGGGAATGAGGTTTACTCTTTTCTATGCCCTTGATAGGGAAACGGTCATGGAAGACTTTGCTTCTCTTTCTTAGCTTCAGGAACAGCTGTTTCTTGGTGCTGCCCTGTCGCTCTACCGTGAATCCTTGGGATGGATGTCTTTGTTCACTCATTAGTGCCTTCTATGTGGCCGTGACCACTGGTTGATTTTACACTGTGTGCTGGGAGGAGGGAACGAATTGCCTCACTCCAGTGCTGGGAAAAATCTATTTCTGTTTGGGACACCAACATGAAAATGATTTCGTTGAAACTCAGCATTATGGAAGTTCTTTCTATATCTTGCCTTTAAATATCTCCCAGGCAACAGTTATTTGGATTATTATTGTTGAATCACCTCATAGACAATATTCTGTGGGTTGCATAGACTCATTATTTTTTTCTACTTTAAAAAAAGTGTGTTGCTTTTGTCTCTAAAAGACAAACATAACTCTTGGAGACAATTTGGAACATATAGAAAATATAAAAAAGAGATTTAAAAAGTGCATGTAACTCCTTTCACCTGAAGGTAAATCTTATTACTAATTGAATGCATTCCTTTCATTCTGATTTCTGTATGAGGGTAATACTTATACATACATATATGTGCAAATATATGTATATATATGCTTAAATTTGTAGTAAGGTAGACTGTATTTTCTTTTCTTTTAAAAATGATTTGTGGGGCTTCCCTGGTGGCGCAGTGGTTGAGAGTCCGCCTGCCGATGCAGGGGACACGGGTTCGTGCCCCGGTCTGGGAGGATCCCACATGCCGCGGAGCGGCTGGGCGCGTGAGCCATGGCCGCTGAGCCTGCGCGTCCGGAGCCTGTCCTCCGCAACGGGAGAGGCCACAACAGTGAGAGGCCCGCGTAACGCATAAAAAAAAAAAAAAAAAAAAATGATTTGTCAGAACTTTTTTTTGTGTGTGCGTGGTACGCGGGCCTCTCACTGTTCTGGCCTCTCCCGTTGCGGAGCACAGGCTCCGGATGTGCAGGTTCAGCGGCCATGGCTCACGGGCCCAGCCGCTCCACGACATGTGGGATCTTCCCGGACCAGGGCACGAACCTGTGTCCCCTGCATCGACAGGCGGACTCTCAACCATTGTGCCACCAGGGAAGCCCTGTCAGAACTTTTTTATGTTAGTAAATTTTTTAATCTGCTTTTGAATTGGTTTATTAAATCCACTGTTTTTTTCAGTTTTCAATTGATGTTATGTTTATGTATTTTTCCTACTTTTCTTGGTTTGTTTAATTGTCATCTTTCTAATTCTCAAGTTGGGCTATCAGTTCAATGTCTATTCATTATAGTTATTAATTATAACATTTAGAGCGATGGCTTTTATCTGAATTCCATTTTTGGTCAAATGCTATAAAATTTAATGTGCTTTATTTTTACTGAAGTTATAGTAAATGGCCCACAATTACAGTTTTGATTTCCTCTTTAATACAGAAGTATTTATTAGAGAAAAAATTGTTGGTTTTTTAGATTTAATATTTTAAACTTAAAAACTTTATATTTTAGCATAGTTTTAGATTTACAGAAAAGATTCTCCAGAGTTCCTACTTCCTCTTAAAATGGGTTAAAACATAAAGAGAAAGTTCCAAAAGCATGGGGTCAGATCCAACAAATTTTCTGCCCTCTCCTCCCCTACTTCTCCGCTCCCTACATACCCCATACCCAGTTTCTCTGTTATTAATGTCTTTGAATTAATATATTTGTCACAATTAATGAACCGATATTGATACAGTATTATTAATTAAAGTCTCTATTCAGATTTCCTTAGTTTTTACTTAACGTCCTTTCTCTGTTCCAGCCCATTCCTAGTCCGTCTAGGATCTCACATTAGATTAAGTCATGCTTCCTTAGGCTTCTATTTTAATAGTTTCTCATGTTTTCCTTGTTTTTAGTGACTTTGAAAAGTTTGAAGAGTATTGATCAGGTATTTTGAAGAATATCTCTCAATGGAAATTTGATTTTTTTCCACACAATTACGCTGGGTTGATGAGTTATTGGAAGATTGTCAGGGTTTTTCTGTTGTTGTTGTTTTTGCCATTCTAATAGGTGTGTGGTGGTATCTTGTTGTTTCAATTTTCATTTTCCTAGTGATATCTTTTCATATCTTATTTTCTATCTATCTATAGATCTATATATTTAGCTATCTTACCGTCTATCCAGCTATCATCTGTATATTTATCATCTTTTTTGAGGTGTCTGTTCAGGTCTTTTGCACATTTATTAATTGGTTGTGTTTTTTTTTAAATAATTGAGTGTTAAGAGTTCTTTGTATATTTTGGTACCTGTCTTTTATTAGATATCTATTTGCAAAAGTTTTCTCCTAGCCTGTGGCTTGCCTGTTCATTCTCTTATTAGTATCATTCACAGAACAAAAATTTTTAATTTTAATAAAATCCAGTTTATGACTTTTTTTTGATGGATCATGCTTTTGGTGTTGTATCTGAAATCCTCAAATCCAAGGTCACACAGATTTTCTCCTGTTTTCTTCTAGCTGTTGCATAGTTTTATATTTTACATTTTGGTCTATAATCCATTTTGAGTTAATTTTTTCATAAGGTTTAAGGTCAATATCTAGGTTTTCCTGTGTATAGACACAACACCATTTATTGAAAGATTATCCTTCCTCCATTGAGTTTCAATTTAACCTTCTTTTAAAACACATAATTTTATTGTATTCTGGTCAGATATCAATGATCGTTGGTATGCTTTTTTGTTTTTCAATATTTTGAAATTTTCTTTGTGGCCCTATAAATTTTTTTAAACATTCTGAATTGTATTCTTTGTAGGCTGCAATTGCAGCTCTTGAAGCAACATTATCAATTATATTACTTAAATTATCAAGGTCTTATTAATGTTTTGCCTGCTTTCATATTTGTCAAAACTCACAGCTTCTAGCTATTAAATTATTTCAGACCATTTCTCCTGTATTCTAAAATTCTTCTTTATCTATTTTGATGTTTTATGATTTCATATCAAAATTTCATGAACATATTTTATTATTGTCTCCCACCTGTGTTCATCATTGTTAGCTGCCTACATAATACCTACTTTCTTCTTTTTTCTTCCTAATAGAGTCCCAGCTATCTTTTGGAAGGAAGTGGGTTCATTCTGAACCAAAAAACCCGCCATATTTTCCAGAATCTCATGAACTTTGGGATGGCTTTGTGATAAGTATCAGGCCAAAAAACGTAAGCCTGATGTCAGCTGGGAATTTTAGACAACTCTTCTTTCCTGGTATATGTACAGTCTCTTGGCCCTTGTCACTTCTTCATTTTTTCTAAAATGCACTTGGGAAACAGGAGATGGAGCAGCCCTCCACTACAAACAAATTTCTTTCATTTCTAGTCGGTTGTCTTCTATTTTTCCTCTTTTAAAATTTCTGTTTTAAAATTTCATCTTCTCTATATTCTTTCTTACAGCCTCCTGCCATTGCGTGTGTGTGCGTGTGTGTGTGTGTGCGTGTGTGTGCGTGTGTGTGCGTGCGTGTGTGTGTGTGTGTGTGTAGAGAGAGACAGCGACAGAAAGAGAAGAGAGGAGGGGGAGGGAAGAGGAGGGAGCGGAGAAGTAGGGGAGGAGAGGGCAGAAAATTTGTTGGATCTGACCCCATGCTTTTGGAACTTTCTCTTTATGTTTTTTTTTTTTTCTCTTTATGTTTTAACCCATTTTAAATTTCCCTTGAGCTCTGCAAAAATTTAAACAAGCTTGCTTTCTTCTTCACAGATTTGTTTGTTTGACATCTCTAATCTACTCTCCAGTAGATAGGAAATCAGCATCTAAAGCAATTTATATTTTAGCATTGATCTGGCAGTAAAGCATAAAACTTAAGAATGCAACCTCAGGGATCAGAAAATTGAGTTCTAATCCCAGCTCAGCCACTAGTTATTTTATCTTGAGCAAAAATACCTAGCCTTTACTGCTTGTTTTCCCATTTGTGGAATGCGTGTAAAAATCGTAATTCTTAATAAGGTTTGGGGAGCATTAAGTGAGAAAGTGCATATGAAGTCCCTAAGATATGCCTGACATGTATTAAGTCCTAAATATACATTTTGGTTCCACGTTGTTAGTCTATAATTATTGGTTTGTTGTTTTGTTTAGTAGTAATTGGAAAGTGAAGAGAATCATAAAGCTTAATACTTCCCAAGTAAGTAGTTAATTCCTTCCGATAAGATCAAATGCTAAATATTCCTGCTGATTAAAAACATAGTGGTGCAATACTTGTACACCAGTGTCCGTACCAGCACTGTGGACAGTAGCCAAAACTCAAATGTTCATCAACAGATGAATGGATAAAGAAAAATGTGATATGTACACACAATGAGATATTATTCAGTCTTAAAGAGGAATAGAATTCTGATACATGCTACAGCATGGATGAATCTTGAAAAACATGGTGCTAAATGAAGTAAACCAGACACAAGAGGACAAATACTATATGATTCCACTAGGTACCTAGAATGGGCAAATTCTAGAGACAGAAAGTTGAATGCTGGTTTTCACGGGCTGTGGGGAGAGGAGTGTAAGAAGTTACTGTTTAATGGGTCCAGGATTTTTGTTTAGGGTGATGAAAAAGTTCTGGAGGAACTGGGTAGTGGTGATGGTTGCACAGCATTGTGAACATACGGAATGCCACTGAATTTGTCATCTTAAAAATGGTTAAAATGGTACAATTTACATTATGCATATTTTACTATAATTAAAAAACAAACAAAAACCCTCCAAAACACAGAGTTCCAAGTATCATTTGAATGTTTCATTTTTAACGTCTGACATTGAACGACCTATAGTTATGAAGTCTGTGTGAATTAATCTATGCTCAGGAAACTGAGAATATGTCAAATGTACTTTATATTTGATGTCCTCACTATTTCTTACATCTGTGGAGAGTTATCTGCCATACTTAGAAGTAGATAATGTAAGAGTAGGGATGGAGGGGGTAGTGGGTGGCTCTGAACTGGGAAGGGACCCTCCTGCCCTCAGAACTTCCAAGGGACTCACAGACTCTTACTTGCAGGAGCTCACCACAAAGTTCATCTTCATTAGGCATCACACTTACCTTTCTTAGTGATTTCCACGAGCAGGAATTATTGTGCACTGTGCATTAAAACGCACTAGTGTGGATCAAGGTAGGAACTTTTATCCTTAATTAGTATGAAATTAACTTAACTTGAAACTTCGTAAAGCTGACATGCCATACGTTCCGGGATTTAATCACATTTTCCGGCGTCTGCAGATTCGGAAAGCAGAAATATTACATTAATAGGATTCTGAAGCTCAGATCTACTGAGGTGACAGGGAGATACCCTGCCAGTAATGGACAAAAGGCAACGTTGGTAAAAATCTTTCTTTAATATTAGGAGGCATGCTGGAGAGGGAAAGATAGTTACTCTGGGAAAGTGTGTGGTCATGATTGGAAAAATCAAAAGGGAAAACTCAATCTCATTTTCTTTTGAAATATGTAAAGTAAAGCATTCTGGGAAAAGATTTAGCCAAATTTACATTTTAACCATTAGAAATGCTTTCCTATAAATGGTATTAAAGGAATGGAAAGCATCCTATAAACTGAGTGGGTCAAATATTTTACCAGAAAAGACTCTTTAACTCACTTGAACATTTTAACAATTCAAGGTGAGGTGCGGAGAGCCAAATTTTTACTTATCTCACTGAGTTGATTCACCTGGCCAATTTCTTGGGAATTATGCAGACAACCAATATCCGAGTTAAATTTATAGCTTTATTAAAGACTTTGAGTGATGGCAAAAAATATTTTGGTGGCACCACTTGCATATCTAATAAAAAGTTAGTGATCTTACACTGATTCATGATCGATCAGTCAGTATTTTACATGGTACTTTATGGTTCTTTCATTTCAGGGGTAAATACTGATTTGATTTGGGTTCCTTAAACCACTAGATTCAATTTATCTTATTATTCAAGAAGGCTAAAAATAAGATGCATAGAAATCTTTTCCCATTAGTAAATAGGCTAGAATAAGAAAAGGTGAAAGGCGAAGTATACTTTTCTATACAATACCTTTTGGGTATTTTTGCTAAAGTAAAACCCTTTCTAGGTTCTTGTCAGGTGGAACATGCCTGCTGATCTGAAAATTTTCACTTCTAAATACTGTACATAAATTATGTGATTGGGAAGTTTACTGGCATTCATTTGATCCAGTCTTTGTATGTAAAATAGTTGCTTTTCAAACTACTGACTATTAAACATGCATTTCCAGGCCTCATAGGGAATCATGGCTAGAACATTTGAACTGATGAAATGCTAGCTATGTTTTTTTAAAAAGAGGGCTTAGAAAAATTATGCGCAATGTGGTGCCATTCAAGTGTACCAAGAACCACAAGATAAACTCATGAGTGACTGATTCTTCTGTGGTCTTATTCATTGTATAACTTTAAATAACAAAATGATTAGATGGGATCTTGAGATCCAAAAGTTACTTGTGTGACCCAAAAAGGAAGGGAAGATTTTTCTCCATTGGAAAGAATGTTATATTGATCAGCTGACTTCTGTGGGCATCTTTCATCAATCAACTCAAATTTAATAAACAAATAGAAGCAGCGTGTTGTAAAGAAAAAATAGAAAAGGAGAACACTACTGTTGAAATCCTAAATCTAGATTTTAGAGGCAGTATTGAGTTGCTGTTAAGGGCTTAAAATCTAAAGCCAAACTTCCTTGGTTTGAAACTCAACTCTGTTTCTCCCTGGCTGTGTCATCCTGGTCAAGCTGTTTAAAATTTCTGAGCTTCTATTTCTATTACATGCAAATGATGATAAGCCTACTACTTTACTCTAGAAGAGTAAGTATCTCAGAAGGTTTTATGAGGAGTAAGTGAGTTAATCTATTGAAATCCCTTAGGATAATGCTTTTACAGAGTCAGTACTCATTAAGCATTAGGTATTATTAACATGACACTCATGTGTGAATCATTCACGACACTATAGATTTTTATTTTTCTGGCTCTCAGTTTTCCCATCTAAAAAAGTGAGAAGGATGAAATGGATCCTTGGGTTCTAAACACACTTCTAGGCCTGGACACTTTTCTTGAGAGGCTCTTATTCACTCATCCAACGTATAAAGCAGATGGCACACATACTACTCTGGTTGTGGCGACCATGAAGGGTAAGGGGCTCTGACAGCTCCATACACTCCTTGTCAGCAGATCACTGAGGGGTTTCTGGAGAACTCTAGTGGCTCCATCAGGTGTAAAATCATTTTCAAAATCCTGGTTTCAAAGACAGACATGAGCTTAAACTTCTTGACTGTTATCTTTTAGTTAGATGTGTGGTCTTGGGTAGATTACATTCCTTTTCTGGACCTCAGATTCTGCATCTATAAAATCAAAGCAGGGATGAAGAATGACTTGGGAAATGAGTAAGGTAGAAAATGTTGAGTGCTTATTAGCTCCATGCCTGACACTGAGGAATCTGAGTTCAATAACTGGAAGCCGAATATATCTGATCACCACAGCTAATAAAGCAAATAGTGAACCTGATGATAACTCTGCTCTCAGAAGAGGGTGAGTTAATTTCAAGTGTGTTTCAGTTTCAGTCTTGACTCAGATCCACCTTAGAGAAAAGACCACAAAGTTTTGTGAAATGTTTTCCTTGATAGAGAGAACATTCCATTTTTCTTTAGGGTCCATGAGTCTATTTGAGCTCAGGAAATTAAAACTGAGGTTTTGTTTTCCTATCTCTACTTTAACTTCTGGGTTTAAGTATCTTCTTACACAGACACTTGGGGGTGAGTGATGGGCCAGAGTTGAACTAAATCATTAATTTCTAAAATTGTAGTTTTCAGTTTAGGCATTGAACCGCTAAATTCAACAAGCCCCTAAGTTCTCGCCTCACTCCCAAAGATCTTAGTTTTTTGTGATGGTATTTGGAGGAAGCTGGGACTGGGAAATTATTGCATAATACTCTTCTGGGGGTAACAACTTTGTTGGGAATCATGAAGGTTGAAGATAAGGCCAAGTCATTGTATTGACCGTTTTTCATGTAAGTTTTTCTCTTTATGAGGATTATTAATATCTCAAATCACCGACTATTCTTTATCTTCTTTTAAATGATTCCAGGACTCAGTGGGCATAATTACAAAAATGCAGAGTGCATTCTTGTAGAAGTAATAGGATGGGTGGATGGATGAATGGAGAAGTGGGTGAATAGATGAATAGACTGCTGTGAAAAGACTATGATAAAGCCAAATACAAAATACTGGAATGCTTAAATTCGCCTGTGTTGTATATAACATGTTGCTGCTGTTCATAGTTAGTTTGATTACTATTGTGTAGCAATATCAAATGAAACCTAACTTCCTCATGTGAACCTTCATTGTTTTTCTGTTTAGATTTTAAGCACCTAGAGGATGGCTATAACGTCTTATTTTTCTTTTCTATACAAAGTCAACAAATTTTTATTAAGCATCTCCGAAAATGCATAGGACTACATATAGTACTGAATGCTTGTTAAATACATCAGTAAAATAAAAACAACAACACAAGAAAACAAAACGATATTTGAGAATCTTGCCTACATTTTACCTTTTCAATTTTTGACTTTGCAATTTAAATGTAAAGTGTGTGTTTTCAGGCCATTGCTGCAAAGATCAGTGTAAACTCGCAACGTAATTAAGATTCAAATGATTGTTATACATGAAAACATAAAATTAAAAACCTTTCATTTTACCTTTTACACCATGCTTCAATTCCATGAAAGCCATCCCTCCCAATTTTGAATGCAAAAAGTTAAATTTCACATTGCTTCTACCTTCCCAGTGGTGGCCTTTCTCACTCTTAAATGGTTCTTTACATTGGTATTCATACTCATTGTCTTGGGTATTAAAGATGAAAAGTGTGTTTGTGTTGAAAAAAACATCCTTTAAGCCACCTGGAAGGAGTGTCCTCTATGCTTAAACACAAAGTGAGGTTTGATTGTTCTCAGCAGCAGTGAAGTGTTTACCTTGGTGATTTGGAGATGCAAAGTCTCATAAGTAATCACTTAGATACTGAGAGCAGATCTGTCAGCATCAATACAACTCAGTGTGGAAACTCAGATGGATTCAGTCATGCTAATGAAGTGGTGGCAATTTTTATTCCTATTTTTTACTTTTTTCTTCTTTATTTGGCACAATTAACTTTTGTTGGTGACAATATGAAATGTTGGATTGCTCATGTATAATAATATTTCATATAAATTATGCCATTTAATCCTCACAACAGCCTTAAAAGTGAAATAATATTATTCCCATTTTATAAATGAGCAAACTAAAACTCAGAGAAGCTATTTTCCTAAGGACGCATGGTATGAGCACAGATCTGTCTGTTTTTAGGGTTGAATACTTAGCTACTATAACAGATTAAAAAAAAAAACATATAAAATGCCATCTTGTTTCAAGACACTGAAGTAGAGTTTAAAACAGAGACTGCAATTTATTAGTCCCCCTAACTGCAGGGAAAATCCAATTACTTTTCTTTAACATTGAATAATTAATTCAGCTTATATGTAACAAGTACCATTGAATTCCTGTTATTCAGTATGATGTTAGGTTCTAGGATACAACGGTGGAAAAAAAAGACATTGTTTCTGCATTCACGAGATTGTATAGTCTAGACCAGGAGTTGGCAAACTATGGCCCACAAGTCAAATCTGAGCTACAACGTGTTTTTGTAAATAAAGTTTTATTGAACACGGCCATGCCCATTTGTTTACACATTGTCTATAGCTGCTACTGCCCAACAGTGGCAGGGTTCAGTAATTGCAACAGTGACTATATGGCCAGGAAAGCCAGACATGTCTGCTGACCTCTGGCATAGTTTGTTGACCTCTCTTCTAGACCAGTAGCCAGACATTTACAGATAGATAGAGCATTCTGGAGGAAATGCCACCTGAGCCGTCATATTGATAGGAATTCTCCAGGGGTAGTAGGGTGGGATGGAGGGGGCAGCAGAGAGATAAGAATGTTTTAGGCTTTGGAAACTCCTTGTGACAAGTCCTTGGGTGAAATAGGATGCTGCTTTTGAGGACTTGAAATATTCAGTGCAAATAAGGGTTAGTAACCAAGGTCCCAGCACAGCATTTTGTGATTTTTATCACCTTCTAAGGATAGAGGTGGGATTCCCTATCACCACTAACCCATAGATGTACAAGGCAAGCCCCATTTTGGAATTTTAGGAATCCTGGGGGACTGGCAGGAAAGTATCCACAAGGTGGTCAGACTGGTATTGATTGAAAACTGGGATAATCTGGTGCTGCTCATGTGTCTTCATCCTAAGCCAATAGCAGCACAAACTGGGCCAAACCTGAGTGCGGGTAAAGGAGGCTTCTGGCTCCAGTGATGCTCCTGGGCTTTTCAGCACAGTCCTTAGATCTCACTCACCACCACTTGGGTTGTGTATGCTGCCTCTGCCCACTGCCCCACACCCCGGGGAAAGCACCCTGGGGTTCAGTCCTGATCCTTTCACTTGCATCTCATCCACCCAGATCTTTTGATACTTTTCCTCCCAAATTTGTATTGCCACACTCCCAAACCTTAGTCCTTTTCCTTTCTTAAGAGACTCCAATTGTCCATTGAAGCTTTAGCTGGAATTATTGAGAGACAGTATAGTATAGTATATTGATTACAAGTGTGAGTTCTGAAATTCAAATCTAAAAGCTGTGTGGTTAAGCAAGTCACTTAACCTCTGTGTTTCTCAAGGTTTAACCATTCATTGAGGACCTACCTTGATGATTTGTTTCGAGGTAAAACTGTTAATAGACTTAGAAACTGGCTCATGGCAAATGTTGTATATGTGTGAGTTATGTTTATCATATCATTGACTAAAAACCCCGTTCCCTTTCCCTAGAGGGCAGTGGCTTCTAAGTCTTCAAACACTCCTGGAGAGTGAGGAAGATGATTGGCATTCTATCTGGGGCTGGATAGAGGGGGCAATGTGAGAAGTGGGCAGGGCAGGGTCTAGAGTACCTCACTCTCCTTGGGACCACCGAAGGATACACCAAAAATCCAGTAATCAAGATAAATAACATTTTAATGCAATATTTTTAAAAATAAAAATTAATGCAAAAATTCTATGATGAATGAAATATCCAAATTTTATTTTATTTTTTTTTACATCTTTATTGGAGTATAATTGCTTTACAATGGTGTGTTAGTTTCTGCTTCATAACAAAGTGAATCAGTTATACATATACATATGTTCCTATATCTCTTCCCTCTTGGGTCTCCCTCCCTCCCACCCTCCCTATCCCACCCCTCCAGGCGGTCACAAAGCACCGAGATGATCTCCCTGTCCAAATTTTAAATCAAGACGTGCTATGTCAAGCCATCTTGGAGCCTAAGGCGAAGGGAGGTTACTGTGTAAGTGGTGGGGCTGTCCTGCCTCTCCGCTAATGTAGCATAAAAGGAAAAACAAAACAAAACAAAACACCAGCTTAAGCGTCCAGAGTAGAACACATTGAATATCCATGACTTGACTCTGCCTGGAATGAAGATTGCAAAGTGGTGAATAGAGAGAGACGAAGCCAGGAAGAGAACAGCTGTTTGATCAGGCTTGCTGAAGATCATAAGCTTTATCCCCCAAACAAAAGGAATCCTTGAGGGGTTTCAAGCTGGAAAATGGCTTGATCTGATCCTCGTGGAGTATAAATTAGAGTTCAGCTCTGTACATGTGAAACCATACTGGGTAAAAAAAAAAAATTTAGTTATTTGAAATCCAAAAAGAGTAAGCGGCTTTAAATAAAAGAAGTGAATCTATATTTATTTTCTAATGAAGGGATTTTGAGATCAGACATATATAAATGTAATTCTGTTCAACATTCACTGGAAACGAAAGTTGATTCAAACAAGCTTTATTTTTTGACACTCCTCTACTTTAATAACTGCCAATTTTATGAGCACTCTTGCTTGAATACTTGTGAATAAAATTGAAAAAAGGCTATTAAAAGTACTTCTGGATGATGCTAAGTCAATCTACATTTTAGGATGATATTTTTGGCAAGAAGGGATCTGTGATATGTGGTTGATTTTTGTTGTAGTTTGAAATTACTTCATGGTAATTCTTTAAATTCTTCATTTAAAATGAAAGGTTAATAGTTACCCTGCATAGTTCTTGCAAAGTGAAAATGAGCTTGGAAAGTTAAAATATAATTAATTTACTTGCCTATTATCCCTTCTGCTGGAGGAATATTCATGCATTCTGAACAGATAAGTTTTAAAAGAGGCACTAAATTGCAAGTGTTCACCCTTGGATTCAGTTTAGAAGTTAAAAGCTTTCAGTCCAAATAAATTAGACAAGCATGCAAGATGAATCTCCATCTCAATATTAATGAGTAAGGGTTCCACCTTTCACATCGTTTTGTTTGTAGTTTCAGTATTAGACTCAAAGATCTTAAAAGTTGCTAAAGGATTATATTGCTATTTACTTTGCAAATACATCATTACAATTTGTAGTCGTCCAAATTTCGACTATAGCCTTTCAAAATGAAGAGTGGTCTGCATTTGGGAGCGTTGACTCAGAAGATGATTCTGCAACTTGCTTGCCATCTCTTCAGCTTGCTCTCAATGATATATCACTTAAGGTTCTCTGGTTGCAAGCAACAGAAATGTTATGCAAGAATATGGATACATCCCTGGGATCCAAAGGAAAGACAAAAATAAATAGTGACGTTATTTAGAAGGAGCCAGCCAGTTAAGTGATCACAGTGGTACCTGAAGACAGCCTCTGTGGGATCCATGAGGTAAAAAGATGAGCTGCATTTAGTCTGCATTTACTTTGTAAGTCATTTACAAATTATATAGATGGCATTTATAGATGAAATAATAGTAAGATTTCTACTTGAAGACTTCATTCATAAATTCCTGATAATTTCCCTACTATTTTTCATATTACCAGATTTTTTAGAGTATGAAAATGGACATGTTGCACTCAAAACACTGAAGGAGTTTTTTAAATGATTGGTTTATTTACTGATTTATTTATTCATTCAGCAAGTAATAATTGATGGCTTACTGTATGCCAAGTACTCTGCCTGAGAATATCACATAAATCAGACAGATGTGGACAAATGGGAGAATGCAGATGATAAGCAATAAGCAGGCTTTAAGAAAAAGATATTGATACATTCAGAAGGTTATGTGCACTATGAACGAAATAAAATAAAACAGGGTGTAATGGCTCAGAAAGTGCTGAGTGCTAGAGAGGTGACACTCATTTAGGAAGGTCCAAGGAGGCTGTTTTGAGGGATTGCTATTTGAGTTGAGTCCTGAATGATATGAAGGAACTAGTCATGTAAAGATGTGGGGAAAGAACATCCCAGGCAAAGAAAACCACAAACGTAAGGGCTGTGAGGTGTGAATAAACCTGGAATGTTTGAGCAAAGAGCTCATCAAGGCTGGAGTGTAGTGGAAAGGGAATACAGTGGTAGGAGATGAAGACTGAACAGCAGGTGGTAGTCAGGTGTGTGATGCCCTCCAAAGAAGCTACGAGAACAACCAGCCTCCTTAGAGTCTCACTCACCCTCTCACCTGGTCCTCTGACCTACTGAAAATTCTCATGCCTTCCCGAATCAAGACTGACCAGTGACTCACAAAGGAATTGAGGATAATTTAGGGAATCCTTCCAAGGATATTTTCAACTTTCAGCACACAAATAACTATGTTTTTTCATTAAATTCAAAACCATGAGAGCTTTAATTTGAAGTCTGATGATTATTTCATCTAGTCTTATTTGGCAAGGTAGTAATATCTTGAATGTCTTATTTTTTCTATAGATTTGTTTTCTCACATATCCTTGAATTTCTGTGACTATAATTATAAATTGTAACTAGTGTCAGTGGAAGATTAATTTAGGGGACAGTTTTTCAAATTCTAATTAAATCTGTGTACCTTTAATAATTCACCATGAGGCCACAGCTGTTGTTTTAAACTAACTAACTTTTACATCTTGTAGCATTGCCTGTACATATATATCTATTTAATATATTTAATGTTTAATATATTTGATGTGGATAGGGATTATGACATATTTTCTTTATCCTTAACACCATCTGATACACAAAAATCTGCGATTAGAATAGGATTAAGTTAACACCTTTTGCATATTTGTATCACTTAGGATGAGTTTTGGCCATGAGTAACAGAGATCCAAAATAACAGTAGATTAATCAAAATGAAAGTTTTCTTCTTTCATGTAAAAGTCAAGAGGTAATCAATTAAAGGCTGGTGTCATATTCCTGATTCTTGAATTCTCAGGGACCTAGGTCCAGGCCTTCAACATTTTGGGGGGAGGCCCTAGTCTTCAGGGTACAAAACTGTGGCTAGAGCTCCTACTATTGCATCTATATTCCACACAGCAGAAAAAGGAAAGAACAGAGGGAAAAAGGGACAAAGGATGAATATCAGCTATCATTTAGGAAAATTCCCAAAATATTCTATATGATACTTGTCATGATATCCCATTTATTAATAACTTGTTCACATGGTCAAAACTAAGTGACAAGGGAAGCATAAAAATGGATTTTAAAAATTGGGCTGCCATATGCCCAGCTAAAATTTTAGGGATTCCTCTAATATGGAAGGAGAGGAATGAATATTGGTGAGGGAGCAACTAGCACTTTGCAACAAAAGTAACACATTAAAAGTTTCTGATTCCTTTGGAAACGTGCCAATTCAAACCATAATTTAAAAACTCTCTGGATAAAGCATTACGTATTAATTTCATTATCTCTGTATCTCTTAAATAGGTACGTGTTATTTTTCAATAAGTAGTAAAGAACATTCAGTGGAAAACTCAGGATTTTTTTTTCCTGAAGAATAAAATAAGGAGAGAAAGAGACAGACTCAAATAATATTGAGAAGAAATGGAGAGAGCTTTTGCAATCATAAATTGTGTCATTTTCAGGGATGGCTCTAACTTTATTTTGCTCTATTTAGTATTCAGTCAGTTCTGAATATTCTGCTCGATTTGATTTGAAGTCCTGTTGTATCCACTGAATAGCTGTGATCTCACACAAATTGCTTAAATTGGGATTAGTAGTGATAGCAATTGTAGCAGCAGTAAAATGATTACTAGTTGTACTAATAATATTAATGCTTAATAAAAATATTTACTTCACTGGTTACTTTGAAAAATAAATGAATTAATGTATGTCAGGGCATTGATTTTGCAATTTTTAAAAAATTAATTTTTTTGGCTGCATTGGGTCTTCGTTGCTGCATGTGGGCTTTCTCTAGCTGCGACGAGCAGGGGCTACTCTTCGTTGCAGTGCACAGGCTTCTAATTGCGGTGGCTTCTCTTGTTGCAGAGCATGGGCTCTAGGCACATGGGCTTCAGTAGTTGTGGCATGCGGGCTCAAAGGTTGTGGCTTGCGGGCTTTAGAGTGCAGGCTCAGTAGTTGTGGTGCATGGGCTTAGTTGCTCCCCGGCATGTGGGATCTTCCTGGACCAGGGCTCGAACCCATGTCCCCTGCATTAGCAGGTGGATTCTTAACCACTGCCCCACCAGGGAAATCCTGATTTTGCAATTTGAATTCAAAAATTAACACATGGGTAGATGTTCCAAAGATCCAAGAAGTATCAACCTCATAAGTCTTTCGCCCACAAAGACCTCTTATGAATACACATTGTCCATGGATGGCTCAGCAGAATGTTTCAGATGTTCACTGCAGACCTGCTAGTAGTGTCTCTTCCACTTTTCCATCTTTATCTTTTTTTCCTATGCATAACTCTCTGTTTCCCTCATTGCAAACAATTAGTTTTGAACAATTATTATATTTTGAACAATTGAACAAATGTTTCTTGAGCTATTAGGAAGGTATTCTCGTGTGCTCTGTGGCCGATAAAGACCACAAAATTCTCTACTCTAAAGGGGTTTAAAGTCTAGGATGGAAAAGAAAATATACAATAATCATTACGATGCTCAACTTGGTAGTTCTAGTCAGAAAGATGATGGTAGCAATGACATACAATTTCTAAAATCCAGATCAACTTCGGTGATTAAATACTTTGTCTTTCAGACAAACTACCAGTATATTGAATAATTTTATAACTAGTTTTTTGAGTGTGTTTGTGTGCTTTTTCTGATCTCTAAGTATCTCTA
The DNA here is from genome assembly GCF_008692025.1 of Phocoena sinus. Taxonomy (NCBI): domain Eukaryota; kingdom Metazoa; phylum Chordata; class Mammalia; order Artiodactyla; family Phocoenidae; genus Phocoena; species Phocoena sinus. The sequence goes on along the minus strand of NC_045777.1, from coordinate 7,530,635 downwards.
TTTCTATTTTTCTCTTCTGACTGCTCCTATCTCCTAAAGAGAAAATATGTGAAGAGGAGCTAAGAGGGGAAATAGACTGATTTATAGAACAATTAAAATGTGAATTGCCTATAAAAGACAAAAATATCATTTAGAAAACTCTAGCCATGTAGTTATTTTTTTCTGAGTTGTACTATCACTATAGATTCTTTTATTTCTGTTTTATAATGCATAATACAGTATAGTGGCTTTAAATTATTGCTATATTAATTATCCATGGATGGTGGTATTTTGCATATAAATAAAAATGGTTTTTACTGTTAATGCATGACATAAAATCTTAGTTTCTGGTGTCAGTGCAAAAAGGGAACACTAAAATAAGACTGTATTAAAATTAAAATATCCAAGGAGTTTGGAAAATGTGGGGATTTGGAGCTTACTAAATTGTTACACAAGTGGACACTTAAGATTGAAACTTTAAGGAGAGAGAAGTATGAATAGCATATTATCATTAGGAATAATTTGCAGAGTTTGGCAAATTTTGGACTGAGGGCCTAATAGGGCCTGCTGCCTGTTTTTCTAAATAAAGTTTTATTGGAACACAGCCCAGACCTATCATATACATATTGCCTATGGCTTGCTTTTGAACTACAGTGGTAGAGTTTAGTTGTTGCAACAAAGATTGTATTGCATGCAAAGCCAAAAATACTTATTCTCTGACCTTTTATCGAGAATACTTGCTGATCTTTGGAACTGAGTCACAAGTTTGCTCCAACTCAAGGATCTTAATTCCTTTTATTCTTTGTGTCTATAATAACCTAAATCTTCACTCAGTTTACTGGCTCTTATTGTCATTCAGGTCCTAGCTTAAAAGTCACCTCCTCAGGGCTCTTCAAGGAGGCTTTCCGTCCCGGAAAACCAATCTCAGTTAGCTTCTGAGCGTGCTGCCTGCCTACCCTTCCACTTCCCACCCTATCGTCCTGTGTCCTGTTGTATTACTCGAGGCACTTCTCATATCTGAGATTACACTGTTTATTGGTTTACCTTTTCCCCTCACTAGAATAGTTTTCTAGAAGAGTAGAGATCTTGTCTGTCTCTTTCGCCTCCTTACCTTACACTGAGGTCTGAAGAGCATTATTCGCAGTCCTCATTGGTTATTGACTGAAAGGACTGGAGTGGAGCTCAGACACTGTTGCAGCCATCTTGGACGTGTTTCCAAGGGTAATAATGTTTGTGCTCTGACCACAGTCAGAATTGCCTTGGGGTACTGGAAGCAACCTAATGTCCATCAACAGATGAATGGATAAAGAAGATGTGGCACAGGTATACAATGGAATATTACTCAGCCATAAAAAGAAACGAAATTGAGTTATTTGAAGTGAGGTGAATGGACCTAGAGTCTGTCATACAGAATGAAGTAAGTCAGAAAGAAAAAACAAATACTGTATGCTAACACATATATATGAATCTAAGAAAAAAAATGTCATGAAGAACCTAGGGCAGGACAGGAATAAAGTCACAGACCTACTAGAGAATGGACTTGAGGACACGGGGACGGGGAGGGTAAACTGGGAGAAAGTGAGAGAGTGGCATGGACATATATACACTACCAAACGTAAAATAGATAGCTAGTGGGAAGCAGCTGCATAGCACAGGGAGATCAGCTCGGTGCTTTGTGACCACCTAGAGGGGTGGGATAGGGAGGGTGGGAGGGAGATGCAAGAGGAGAGATATGGGGACGTATGTATTGTATGTATACTGATTACACTGTTTGTTATACAGCAGAAACTAACACACCATTGTAAAGCAATTATACTCCAATAAAGATGTTAAAAAAATAAAAATAAAAAGAATTGCCTTGGGTTTACAGGGAATGTATGTGCGTGTGCTGTTGGTGGGGATGGTGCTAGATTGAACTGCTTCTTAGGAAGTGAATTTCTCAGTTACCTTCCTGAGATATTTGCTTTGAAGATTTCTGGATAGTAAGTGGTTTGTAGAGCACCCCATCAGAATTATACATGAATCTTTCTGTCACTTTAGGAGTTACCTTATCTCAGGGTTTCATACACACCTTCGCAGAGGTATGTTTGTGAGGGAATCTGAGCTTGTGACATAAGCCAAATGCCAGATGTAACTTTGTCCTATCGTCCCACAGTAAGAAATTTGGAGAGCCCGGCTTTGTGCTGCTCAGTTCATCTTGCTGATTAACTGACCTGAAATTGTATCAATTTGTTTAATTTTATTGCCTTCCAAGGTATTTTTGCCAGATAATAGGTACTGTTAAATATTTAATTCATCAACTAGACTTCTGTTTATGGAATATTTATTAGATGCTTTTGTTGAAGGTTTTTTATCTTCAGTTTTTCAACTGATAAATCTTATGACAGAGAGCTTCAAATCGGCTGTACTTTATGTCATCCTTCTTTTGTGAGAGGAAGCAAAATGTGATAGAGTGTTCATAAACTCAACTGTGTAATTAGATGTGACCTAAAACATACTCTACTGTGTCCTTCTAACCTTTCATACTAACAATCTGACCTTCCTGACTGTCTTTGAAAAAAAATTGCTGTTTTTCTTATTAGATTTTTAAGGGAAAATGAAGTGGTTCATATGTCCTATTCACTGTAATGCCTTGATGGATCATTTTGTTTATTTGTGCATTCACCAAATATTTATTGAGCCATTTCTATGTGTTAGGCTGTGCTGGCACAGGGGACAAAGTCCTGGGCTCAATCACTCATGACAAATATTGCTCAATCTACTACAAAACTTCCCTTTAGAAATCGTTTTCCATTACAAGGTTGATATAAGCAAAGTGAAACGGAGATTTGAAGACTATATATAGAAAATTACAAGAAATATAACACTTTTGATGTGAAAACTCCCATCTGAAACCTACTGACATCCTATTTCCCTCTTGGATTACATGAATAAAAATGCTGAAGTATGTGTGGGTAGAATGTGTAAAGATATTTATAATAATAATATAATAGTGGACTTTCCATGAGCACTTGTTATTTGCTAGGTGCTTTGTGAACATTATTTCTCTGTCTTGCAACATTGTTCCCATTTTCTAGATGAGCAAAGAATCACGAACATGGTTGAATGGTTTGGTTTTAAGCTGAAGTCTTACTCCAGGGCTCTAATACTCCTGCCACCCCCAAATGCCTCTGGTATCTTCTAAACTGACAGAATGCAGTTTGCTTTTCAATGTTGTAAGAAATACCCAGAAATCAAAATGTGTTTTGATTTTTCCTCACACTGGTTGTTTCCTAGTACAAAGATGGCATATAGATTGAAATGAAGAAAAAACTCTAAACAGTGGCTCTCCAAGCTGAGAATATCCATGTTCCACAGACCACATTTAACCAACGGAGTGGTTCTTGGGGTGAGAAACAAAAATGATTGCACCACGTTCATTCATACTGACAAACACACAGTGCATGTGCACATATGTCACATCCTGGATTCACCCAGGGTATTTTATTTCAGTGGTTCTAGAGTGAAACATACAAATATGTATTTTTAGTAAACTCAACAGGACAGGTGCATCTGATGTACTTTTAGATCTACACGTTTAATCTATTTCATCCAACTCTACAAAAGTTAATTTTTGCCCTTCCACTTTCTTTTTATGGATTTAGCTTTTCCTTCCATCACTGAATTTCTTTCTTCAACATCCCAGGGAATGAGACTACACCAGCACTGTTCAGCTCTGTGTGGCCAGATTATTTCCTTTTTAATTTATTTTCCAAACCTGCTTCACATGGATTGGAGACACCACCTCTGATGTTCTGCTTAATTACAACAAAAATTTTACTTTTTGAAATTTCACTCGTGAAATTCTGAAAATCAACACTTACACATCCACCAGGGAATTCCTGCAATTATATATCGAAGTGGTCCAGAATCGAATGGTCCAGCTACTTTTGCCAAAACATTGGTGTATTCCTATGAGCTAATTTTAGAAAATTGAATTAGAACTTTTGCAAATAATGACATGGTATAATCAGAGGCAGCTACTATTTTGACTTCTGTTACCAGACATTAGCCTGCTTTTGAACTTCATATAAACTGAATCATCACTATGGACTTGGTTGTGCCTGGCTTCATTTACTCATTATTATGTCTGTAAGAGTGATTCATCTTTGTAGATTTTTTGATGATGGCCATTCTGACTGGTGTGAGGTGATACCTCATTGTAGTTTTGATTTGCATTTCTCTAATGATTAGTGATATTGAGCATCCTTTCATGTGTTTGTTGGCAATCTGTATATCTTCTTTGGAGAAATGTCTCTTTAGGTCTTCTGCCCATTTTTAGATTGGGTTGTTTGTTCTTTTGATATTGAGCTGCATGAGCTGCTTGTAAATTTTGGAGATTAATCCTCTGTCAGTTGCTTCATTTGCAAATATTTTCTCCCATTCTGAGGGTTGTCATTTCATCTTGTTTATGTTTTCCTTTGCTGTGTAAAAAGCTTTTAAGTTTCATTAGGTCCCATTCGTTTATTTTTATTTCCATTTCTCTAGGAGGACGGTCAAAAAGGATCTTGCTGTGATTTATGTCATAGAGTGTTCTGCCTGTGTTTTCCTCTAAGAGTTTTATAGTGTTTGGCCTTACCTTTAGGTCTTTAATCCATTTTGAGTTTATTTTTATGTATGGTGTTAGGGAGTGTTTATTCTTTTCCATGTAGCTGTCCAGTTTTCCCAGCACCACTTATTGAAGAGGCTGTCTTTTCTCCATTGTGTATTCTTGCCTCCTTTATCAAAATAGCTGGAGAGGGTGTGGAGAAAAGGGAACCCTCTTGCACTGTTGGTGGGAATGTAAATTGATAACAGCCACTATGGAGAAATGTATGGAGGTTCCTTAAAATACTAAAAATAGAACTACCATACGACCCAGCCATCCCACTACTGGGCATATACCCTGAGAAAAACCATAATTCAAGAAGAGTCATGTACCACAGTGTTCATTGAAGCTGTATTTACAATAGCCAGGACATGGAAGCAACCTAAGTGTCCATTGACAGATGAATGGAAGATGTGGCACATATATACAATGGAATATTACTCAGCCATAAAAAGAAACGAAATTGAGTTATTTGTAGTGAGGTGGATGGACCTAGAATCTGTCATACAGAGTGAAGTAAGTCAGAAAGAGAAACAAATACCATATGCTATACATATATATGGAATCTGAAAAAAAAAAAAAAAAGGTTCTGAAGGACCTAGGGGCAGGACAGGAATAAAGATGCAGACATAGGGAATGGATTTGAGGACACGGAGAGGGGGAAGGGTAAGCTGGGACGAAGTGAGAGAGTGGCATGGACATATATACACTACCAAATGTAAAATAGATAGCTAGTGGGAAGCAGCTGCATCACACAGGGAGATTAGCTCGGTGCTTTGTGTCCACCTAGAGGGGTGGGATAGGGAGTGTGGGAGGGAGAAGATATGGGGATATATGTATATGTATAGCTGATTCACTTTGTTATAAAGTAGAAACTAGCACACCATTGTAAAGCAATTATACTCCAATAAAGATTTTTTAAAAAAAAGACAAGCTAGATTGATTTAGAAGGAAAGCCCAATTTATAGATGAATATAAGCCAGTGGTTATTAAATTGTATTAACAAAGAAGTGTTTGGTATAGTCCTTCACTATTAAAGAAGATATTTGAAATTAAAAAAAAGTCATTCATCTTGTTGCATGGATTCAATGTTGTTTTATTTCTGTGTGTTGTAAGACTATAGAACAATTTGCCCATTTTACTGTTTATGGTTATTTGGGTTGTTTCTAGTCTTTTGCTATTATGAGTACAGCTGTTAGAAACATCCTTGTACTAATCTTTTGGTGGACCTAAGCACTGATTTCCATTGGATATATACCTAGGAGTGGAGTAGACATACGTTTTGCTGTAGTAGATATTGCCAAGCAACCTTCAAAAATGGTATGTAATGCATTCCATACAAAGAGTATGAAATACATTCATACCAGCAATGTTTAGGAGTTGTGGTTGTTCCACATTATTGCCAGCACTTGGTATTATTATTTTTTTTACATTTTAGCAGTTCTGGTGAATATATAGTTGTTCCTTATTGTGGTTTTAAATTTCACGTCCCTGATGTGGTCTCATCTTTGTAATGGTTGCACGATATGCCAAGAAAAAAATGTTCCATATTTTATTTAACCAATCATCTTTTGATGGGTGGGCCATGAGTCTGATTTTAGTAGTTTCCTCTTAGAAATCATATTTTCTCTGTGTATATGCTGTGATAAAGTTCAGAACTTGAAGCACTGGTTCAAAAGTTACGTTTATGTTAAAATTGTAATAGCTGTAGTTCCTCCTCAAATTGTACTCATTTATACATCTGTCATTAACATATGAAAATACCCTTTCCCATACCCTAGACAGCACAATATATTGTCAAGATTTAAAAATGTATGTCAATCTAATCAAAAGTGGTAGCTCATGGAAATACTTGAAAGAAAAAAATATCCTCCTGTAAGTTTTTTTTTACCCAAGTCCCCAAAAGTTACTGATGTGTTAAGGAAACAAATATCCAATTGGAGTTGGCAAAACTCTGGTAAATTTTGTGGGGACACAAGGTACAAAGGGTGAAAGTTTCATGGTTCTTCAGTGGTCTCACAATATTATCACCTTGGACAGAATCCTACCCATGGCCACACACAGGTAGTGATGTTAACGGGAGAAGATAATGTCTTCTGATGCCTATATTTTATTTGCTTTAATGCTGCACTCTTTATGTTAGTTTCTTCATTTCATTGCAGAAATGACCCTTAAACAAAGTATCAGGAAGTGAGGATAACTCTGCCTAATGCTGGGTTCAAAGGCTGCTCCTTATTATAGGGAGGAGTAGAGCATGGCTGTCCTGGGTACGGGGAAGGAGGGAGAGAGTACTAAGGGTGATGTTAAAAATGGGGAGGCTGGATATTTTCCCAGTTGCTTCCATCAGATAATTACCAGGTGGGCTCCTTAATTGTGTTTTTATCAATTCCCAAGTATTCAGAAGTGTGTATCGTAAAAGGTGAATATATAATGTATTCCAAAGGGAAACAGGGTTTTCTGGGCTGTTCAGTTGGCTTTCAAATGCCAGTGGTCCTATCTCCATGCTACATCTTAGCTTTCTCAATTGACCAACTATTTGGGAGAGTTTAAATTTTCAAGGACGAGTTTTAAGAAAAGGATTTGAAGATGCATCCTGTTAATTTTAATTGAGCGTAAACAAGTTGAATTTTCTCCACTGTGTTTTAGTAAGTAAGAAATCAAGCTCATACAATCCCCTTCATCAAAAACAGACAAGTATATATTTTATTAAAGGAAAACTGAGCTTGCATTTAGAACTTATTAATAATGAAACAAATATTCTGAAGTTTAAGAAGTATATGGGGGCTTCCCTGGTGGCGCAGTGGTTGAGAGTCCGCCTGCCGATGCAGGGGACACGGTTCGTGCCCTGGTCCGGGAAGATCCCCATGCCGCGGAACGGCTAGGCCCGTGAGCCATGGCCATGAGCCTGCATGCCGCGGAACGGCTAGGCCCGTGAGCCATGGCCGCTGAGCCTGTGCGTCCGGAGCCTGTGCTCTGCAACTGGAGAGGCCACAGCAGTGAGAGGCTGGTGTACCGAAAAAAAAAAAAAAAAAAGAAGTATATGGGAAGAAATAAAATATCTAGAGGCAGTTACAGAATTGGGCTTCAAATTACTTTTATAAAAAAGAACATTTGTCATTTTTGTTTAAAATCTTGATTTATCACATTCTGAGCCGAACTTGAAATGTTGTGTTTTTATTTCACCTAACAGCATGCCTTGCCTGCAGGCAAACAGAATGTTGAATTAAAACTTTCAATACTCTGGGGCAAAATCTGCTGCTTTTAATAAGACACACAGGCTCATTTGGAACTTTTTGTCATTACACAAACGAACTGAGCTTCCGTTTATCATGTTCATTGCTTTAATTCTGGGTGCATGGCATTGGGGAAGGAGACGGTTGCCAGGGCACACATGGCCTGCAATAAGCAATAAATTTGAAGATCTGTCAACAGAGGCTCTCGCTCTCACAGGTAATTGTCTGACTCCATCTTCTTTCATCTGTAGCCAAGAAGATTTCAAATGGATATTGTTGACAAATGTATCACTTTATGCAAATTGCTTCAAAGAAAAATGAAGTAGAACTCCACATAAATAGATGCTATCAGTAAGGTCATCTGTCTTGAAAAGAAAAAAAAAAAATGGTTCACCTTGATTGAGCCCTTCTATATGTCAGGCACTCTACAAAGCATGTCATAGGTATAAATACACTTATTCTTCAAAATGACCTTTTGATTTAGGTATGATTATTATTATATTTGACGTGTAAGGAAACAATAAGGCCAGAGAGGTCAACTGGCTTGACCAAGGTAGCGGAGATGGGCTTTTATCCCAGGAATCTGACTCCAGAACCCAAGCTATCAACCAGTATGCTATGTTGATTTTTAATTGCAGCATGTGCTAAGACCTGACCCTTTTGCTTCTGGTATGAGGATGTAATGGAGCAGACCAGAGGCCAGTTTCTGATTTAGGAATGTCTCCAACATTTGCCCAGGCAGGAAGCAGGTAGGTCCAGGTGTGAGGGGAACTGGCAATCAACATGCCACAGAGATGTGAAAATCCTTCTATTGGTATAAGGAAAATATCGTTGATGCTTATTTTATTGGTATCTGTGTTTCATCTCAAAGATCACCATTTTCCCCATGCATCGCCTCATTTATCAGGGCAAGAAAGCCTTATGGTAAAGACTGGGAGCTGCCACAGACTGACTCTGGTAAAATCTTGCTTATACTGTGTCATCTAGATAGCTCACTATGTGAACTATGAAACCTCTCTTATTCCTTGATTTCTACATCTCCAAAATGGGCATAACTACCACCACTTTATAGGGTCATTGTGAGGATTTCAATGAGATAATATTTGCGAAGAAATTTGCAAAGTGCTCTAAGGTCTTGATAAGTAATAGTGTAATCGTCATCATTAGAGTCATCCTATTATCACCTGTCAACTTATGGCAGGGCATGGATATTATGTGTTTGTGACATAAATATGACACTTTCAGCACGTTAGTAATTTGCATTTGAGAAACGGGGATAATTGTGATCATTAAGCTACATGTATTCAGTGCAGATTGAAGTAGAGAGTTGAATCATCTTAAAATAATTTATCCCCTGAATAATTTGAGTCAATATTTTCAGTATTTATACTTTGAAGTAAAAGAGTTTTGTTCAGTTTGATACATTTGTATTGAGCACCTGTGCCAACTGTGAGTGGGGCAAAGCTAGTCTTTATTCTCAGTGAGTTTATATTCAAGGAGCAAAAGCAGCCACACCAATGCAACCATCTATCCATAGTTCCATCCATATATCCATCCACTGATGAACTCATAAATATCGATAATAGGAAATAACATATATGCAACAATGAAAATATTTGATATCTGGGAAGACTCCAAAATGAAGATGAGATGTGAATAAGATTTAACCATAAATATAAATAACTGAGGGGTTTTAACTGGGGAAAGAGCAATATTCTTAATATGCTCCATTATTTATTTAGTATATGTTAGTTAGCTACCTGCTTTGTAGCAAGCCTGGTCAACCCTAGGTGCTTGGGTTTTAAATGGTGAGCAAACCCAGAGATGAATTCCTGATCTCATGGCACTCCTAGTTGATTTGGAAATACATCAGATCTGTATTTTAGATGATTTTACGGTGACAGTGTAAATAACATAGTGGAGTAGAACAACAGTGGAATGCCAGGAGGAAGAAGATGGTTGCAGTAGTTCGAGTGCTATTTTATGAGGAATTGAAGTAAGGTAGGGAGATATATTGATTTGAATTATCCACAAAAATGCATCAGATTATGGCTTCGTATTTTCCTGTTAGTCTATATGTTTTACCCACATTGTATTCACTGAAGGAGAAGAGGTGAAATATAGGAGAGTGTTTTCTTGTCTACCCGAGTATTCAAATTTGTGGTTTTTTCCAAATGGTGTTGCTCGGAGGATAGAGATGGAAACAGAACCAACTCCTGATAATATAGAGTAGATGGATCTTAAAAAAATGCAACAGTGAATAATTGTCATGAAAATGACAGCCTGGGATGCACACAAAGGGAACAAATTCTAATTTCGGATTGTGCAGTCAGGCAACAGAGCTAAGCAGAAATGAAAGGCTTTGTAAAAATCTCATGTCATAGTCTAATTTTGCACGTAAAACATCCGCCCACTCTAAGCACAGATAAAAAGTGCTTAACCTTAGCAAATCTGTATCTGAAAACTTTTCTGCGAGGCTCTGATAATATGAATGAGATCCGACTATTGGGCCCTTAGAAATTAGCCTGCTTGTCTGTGATGCTCAATATTTCAAAACTGTGTGTTGAATTTAGCAAACATCTACTGAGAATCTAGCACAATGTAGGGGACGTGGGTAATTCAAAGGTGAATAAGGGGCTTCCCCGGTGGCGCAGTGGTTGAGAGTCCACCTGCCGATGCAGAGGACACACGGGTTACTGCCCTGGTCTGGGAAGATCCCACGTGCCGCAGAGCGGCTGGGCCCGTGAGTCATGGCCGCTGAGCCTGCGCGTCCGGAGCCTGTGCTCTGCAACGGGAGAGGCCACAACAGCGAGAGGCCCGCGTACTGCCAAAAAAAAAAAAAAAAAAAAAAAAAAAATAGGTGAATAAGCTTGGTTTATGTTCCAGAAGTTTTCAGAATCTAACACGAAGGTTGAATACCACAATGGTAAAAACTATGGACTTTGAAGTAAGAAATCCCTGGGTTCAAACCCCAACCCTTTCACTTAACATCAGTGTCCATAAGGACATTACAGGCCTTGCCAATAATTCTCAGTTTTGCTGTCTCTTTAATGACAATAATATTAATGTTGAATTGGTTTTCTACACTGCATAACAAATAACCACAAATGTAGTGGCTTAAAATGACACACATTTTTAACTTACAGCGTCAGTGGGTCAGTGCTCTGGATATTGCTTAGCTGGGTCCTCTGCTTAGGCTTCCAAAAGGCTGAAATCCAGATTCCAGCTGGGCTGTGCTCCCTTCTTGAGCTCAGGGTCCTCTTCCAAGGTGACATAGTTATAGGCAGAATTTGGCCAGAATTTCTTACTTTCTGGCATTACCTGATCTCCAGTTTGTGTGTGTATTCACTGTCCGGCTCTTAGAAATAGTAACTTCTCCAAGGATACCTGGTTTCTTTTTGAAAAAGTGGTATTAGAAACCAAGATCTGGTTACTAGATGTGTTCATTGCTACTGGGGTGTCATTTTTTCTAGGTGACCTCAGCAGACAGCAGGGAAATCTATGTTTGTATACTAACCTGGGTTTATACACATATCTATCAATATTTCTATATATAATATCTGTATATAGATTAGGCTAAGCATGCATTCCTACTGATGTCTCCAGCTATAACTTATGTCTGCATTGTTCATTCTAGTCTCCTCCCATTGCTTATCTGTATATTCTACTCCAGTCATGAGAAACCTGGCTCCCATCACCCTTACCCATTTATTTAATCACCCAATTCCAGTTTATGGGTATAGTGGTTGCAGAATGTCTAATATTAAAACTTGTGATATGTGTCCTATTTATTTTTAGTTGTGCATCAAATGTCGGTATAGAAAGAAAATTTTGTCCTGCGCTTATCTATAAACCAGTGAACATAATATATTGGTGGTGAGTCAATAAGAAGTAAAACCTTTTTTGTTTTAATTTTTATGTTAACTAATGTAATTCATGTATATAGTCTTAAAAAGTGGTAATGCATGCAAAGAGCTTAAAAGTAACATAAGGTAAAATTTTTGTTAGAGTATAAAATACAGTGGTCCCTGCCTCACTCTACCCCATCCTTGATACCTGTTCTCCAGAGAAAAACCATATTCAACTTTCTAAGGTTTTGTGTGTGTGTCTGCATGTGTGTGTGTTTACCTCAATACCTCTAAATAGTATGCTTATACTGCTCTTTCTTGATATAAACTTAATCCTGGAAATTAATGTCCAGCAAACACTCCTTTTTGCTGAGATAAGGAATACTAAGATAGCTAATTGCCTCTTAAATGAATTCATGATCAATCTTTTTGTGATTATCCCTGTTTACACCCCTTGCTTTCAAAAACTCTAGGTACCCTTTCCTCACAGCCACTTCACTTAGATTTGATATGTTACTGCCACTTGCTCATCAGCTTCCCACAGTCCACATTTGATTAACATATTTCTTCTGCTCTTCTTCCCTTACTCCTTGTTGTCATGAGTCTATGCCTTTTAAGTTGATGCCATTGCTGCTTGAGTGGGATTGTTGGACAAAGCAGAGATAAATGCTTGCATTTTATTCATGTATGTTTAATTAGAAGTCAAAAGCCAACTTTAAAACCTAGAGTCTGTCGTACAGAGTGAAGTAAGTCAGAAAGAGAAAAACAAATACCGTATGCTAACACATATATATGGAATCTAAAAAAAAAAAAAAAAGGTTATGAAGAACCTAGGGGCAGGACAGGAATAAAGATGCAGACGTAGAGAATGGACTTGAGGACACGGGGAGGGGGAAGGGTAAGCTGGGACGAAGTGAGAGAGTGGCATGGACATATATACACTACCAAACATAAAATAGATAGCTAGTGGGAAGCAGCGGCATGGCACAGGGAGATTAGGCCGGTGCTTTGTGTCCACCTAGAGGGGTGGGATAGGGAGGGTGGGAGGGAGACGCAAGAGGGAGGAGATATGGGGCTATATGTATATGTGTAGCTGATTCACTTTGTTATAAAGCGGAAACTAACACACCATTGTAAAGCAATTATACTCCAATAAAGATGTTTTAAAAAATGTGTAAGTTTACTTCTGAGCACAGTATGAGATTTTGTAGAATGAGATTATTTTGCTGATTATAGAAGAAATACATATTAATTTAAATAATTAAAATATCATAAAAGAAAATTTCAAGTTTCTCTATCATACTGTCTTCCACCTCCTCCCCAACCAAGTTCCACTGCTTAGATTGCTCGTTTTCTGGATTGATTAATTTTTCCATTGTCATATGTTTTTATTCACTTTTCTTAATGATACATATAAACCTATTTCAGCTTCTTAAATTGTTGCATATTATTCCATCGGTTTGATGTACCATAACTTATTAACAAATTCACTTTTGATGGCCATTTAGATAGTTGCCAATTTTTCACAAATAAACAATGTTAGAGTGGAAACTTGCAAATAAAAAGTTGAAATTTGGATAAAAAAGGAAATAATGGAAGACCAGACATGTAGCTGTTACTTGTAGGATATGTTGTAAATTTCTAAAAAAAAAAAAAAACAATCACATTTTCTTAGCTTTTGTGGTACAGTGATATTTTATGCAAAAGGTCTTTTCCTAGAGACCTAGCATGATTCCAACTCACACAATTTAAGATTATTTTTCCAGTAGGAATAAAAGTAAAATGTACAGGAGTGTATTCTCAAATCAGGTAAATCTACAATTAACATACTTAAAAAATTTTTTTCTTTAAATTTTCACAGTATAAGCACTAATATTTCATGTAATGCTATTCTTTAAATTAGTGACACAGCATATCATTGTGGTTACTTAAACTTCTTAATGGCATTTTATCATACCCTAATACTGATTTTCAGGTTTGGTTTCCAGCATTAGCGCAAAACAGCCATCACTTAATGGATGCTTGGGATGCATTGCTATAGAATCTGTAAAGAGCTTAAATTATAATAGGCCTATGTTTAAATGATAGCAAAAGAGTCACAGATTCATTCATGGGGATTCATTTAAGAAACATTTTTCATACAATACTTCCAAAGGCTGGCAGTCATTTCTAGGTGCCAGCTAGAAAATGAGATCATCATGAAGCAAGTATGAAAGCCAAGTTTGTAATTCATTCATTCAGCTCTGAAGTCATATGGTGCTGATGGTTTCTTGGAATATTTGCACTCTTGAAAGTTTTGAGCCTAAGTGGAGATTTATTAATATTTTAATATCATACAATTTCAAATTTACATAATTCAGTTTTGTATTAAATGTGATTATGCTGTGTTGTGTGTGTATTGAGGTGACCTCACTCATTATGTCAACATATTTAGAGAGACAACTCATATCCAACAACATGTTGATAGGATACCATGATACAGACCATGTTTTTGACATGGTCTTTATTTATTTTACTGCACATGGGTAGAGGCTGACTCTAAAAATCAATTTATATATGCATATATACACACATATACATAAGCATTGTGCATGTATGTAGTTGCATTTATGGTGTTACTAAATAATCTAATTTTTTAAACTAATTCAGTTACTGTCACATAGGAGCAAGCACTATGAAGGAGCATACTTTAAAGAGATTAGAAAATAAAAAGAAATATTTGTGTTAGTCCTAAAGATTTGTCTATTTTAGATAGCTTATTTCCAAGAAGTAAATTAAAAACCATATTAATATAAATTAAATTAATAATATATATTTATTAAATATACATTATATAATATATATTTATATATTATATATTATATTATATATATTTATATATATTATAATATATAAAATATTATATATAATATAATATATAATAATATATATAATATATATAATAAAAAATATAAATTAAAAACCATATTAATTATAATTAAAGCTCAGCACTGACTTGCAAATTCATAGACAACGATAATGCAGCTGTCCAACGTCCCTTGTTTGTTATTGTAGTTTCCCAATATTTTAGGGTTTTTGGGGATCTCCAGAACAATGATCAAATAACAGAAAACATTAAATTATCCTTTTCTAGTTATTCAAACTACGTGAATATCCTTTTGTAACATGTCAAAGTAAATAATAATATATAAAATTTTTTAAAAATAAATTTGATCTTGGTTAGTGAAATCATTTACCTGGAAGCATCTCATTTGTCTCTGCTGAGCTACATGCAATCCAAGTGTCAACACCTTTTTTCCCTACACATCCAATCACTTGGAATAATGAGTAATTAAATGATGTAATATAATTAAATAATGTAATAATTTAATAATAATTAAATAATGTAAGTAAGTAATAATGTAATTAAAATGACCATACTTTCTACATCTCTTCCTCAGTCCAATCAACACTTGCTCTCATTTTTTGATTTCACTGAATTCTTAATCTCACTGCCATTTTGCCCGAATGTCTTATCCTCTTTCTCTGGCTCACCTGACCAAAAATTAGATGACCAACTCTTTCTCTTGATTTTCCCAAAACATCATGATCACAAAGTAGTTGTGTTATGAAGATATTTCTTTGTGGTTTGTGGTTAATGGAAGAGAGTTATTTTGAAGCGCAGCATATAAATGAATATTATACAACCATGTTCTTCTGAAGGTCATTCAACCCCTTTCACCACCATCAGTTTCTCTCTGACCAACTTCCTGCTGATCTCCCTGTCTGGACATGTTATTCAGGTTCCTCTTTCTGCATGGGTTCCTTCATGAGACTCTTCCTCTTCCAATTGCTGAGCTGAGTATAAAACTCATATTTCTTCTTGCATAGATCTTCATAGATCTCACTTCTCTACCTTTCCAGACTGGTCCATTGAAGGACTTTGTGATGGTTAATTTTATGTATCATCTTGGCTGGGCCATGAGGTACTCAGATATTTGGTCAATTGTTATTCTGGGTGTTTCTGTGAGGGAGCTTTTCGATTAGGTTAACATTTAAATTGGTAGACTTTGATATTAGATAATATCAATATTCTAATCAATAGAGTAAAGCAGATTGCCCTCCATAATGTGGCTGGGCCTCATCCAATCAGTTGAAGGTCTGGGTGAAACAAAGTGATCAACTCTCCCCTGTGTAAGACAGATATTTTTCCAGCTAATTGCTTTTAAACTTTATCTTCAACATTGTCTCTTTCTGCCTGATGACCTTTGGACTGAAACATCAGCTCTTCCTCATCTCTCACACCACTGGCCCACCCACCCTGCAAATTTTGGATTACCAGACTTCATAATCACATGAGAGAATTCCTTATAATAAATCTCTGTATACACACATGCACACACACACACACATATTATATTGGTTCTGTTTTTCTGGAAATCCCTGAATTAATACAGCCTCTATCCTGAAACCCCCCTCCTATGACCCACCAATCTGTTTTGCTATAAAGAGTCCATCTGTTATGGGCTATTAAATTTGCAGACTTTCACTAACATTATCATAGGGCTTAGTTATGTACACTTTCTCATCCATCTCTGTAGAGAAAAGAGAGCATATAGAGATTTATTCTCTCACTGATACTAATTTTTGCTGACTTTCTTATTCTCATTCCTTGCTGTTGCCTGAGTCAAGAGAGGTTCCCATCAGAGTTGTTCACTGAGCTTAGTTTACTTGTAATTTCAATTTAAATAGCCATTTTAAAATTACCTTTATATATATGGGTTGCCTTCTTGAAGAATGACCATCTAATTTAACAGTTTAGATTTTATACGTCTAATGAGAAATGTAGGCACTGAAAGCTTGAGAAGTCTGGATCTTGATTTGTCAGTTATCTGAATACAATAGCATGTTTACAGTTCTCAAGACACCAGAATAAGAAAAAAAATCAATGGAAATGATCAGTGTGTATCACTTAGGAGACAAATTTGTTGGGCCGTGAATGATCAGCCCCAGTAAGTATTTTGGCATTATCTCCTTCTAATATGGTGATATAGAGCTAGTGGTATAGTACAGAAAAAATAACTAAAAATAAATTTTGTGAATGTATTTTTGGGGAATAATACTATCTAGTATAGTTGATATTGCACTAATACTTGATGCTTTTAAAGTAGAGGCTGTCAATCATTGTGAGCTTTTTGGGCTGAATAATTCTTTGTTTTTGTGGGAAAAGGAAGAATGGAAAGAAAGGAGGAAGGAAGGAAGAGAGGGAGTTACAAAGGGAAGTAGAGATAAAAGTTCATTTGACACATCCTTTAATTTGTGACATTGCTCTAGTTTTAATGTAATTCTTATATAAACATATATCAATTTAATACTGTATTGAACTTTTAAGCCTAAATTCTTTTTTTCTTCAGAATTGGGTAATGACAACTAAAGCATTTTCACCAAAGTAGTCATCATTCCTTTGGGAATGGGAAGTCAATTTTCAAAAAAACATTTCTGTATTTTTCCCACCTACCTATTTGGAGGAGTAAGGCAACCACTGTAAGAATAGAAAAGATTGTTTGTTAATTGAAAAAGTACTCTGGTCCATTTCCTGCAGGGAATTGTTGAAAGCTTATGACTAATTTCTGATTACTTAAGAATAAGTCACTCCTTTAAATAACTTATGATAAGTCCTTAATAATTTTCACAGGCAACTTCAAATGATTT
This sequence comes from Phocoena sinus, assembly GCF_008692025.1. Taxonomy (NCBI): domain Eukaryota; kingdom Metazoa; phylum Chordata; class Mammalia; order Artiodactyla; family Phocoenidae; genus Phocoena; species Phocoena sinus. Next base: position 7,513,257 of record NC_045777.1, on the reverse strand, counting down.
TTTTCTGAGAAGTTGGAGGAGACAACTTATTTTTCTTACAGTGTTTTATTTTTCCCATTTACTATCATCAAAAACGTGTGATATATTGCTCACATGAGGTACTTTTAAATCTCTGTGCATTCCTTGGGAAATTTTGCTTTAAGGGATCAAAAAATCAAATCAACATTTTTATGTTACGATTGCAGAATTCTTTGCTGAGTGCTGTGTGTCAGTTGTGCTCAATTGAAAGAGCTTTCAACATAATCAGAAAGTTGATGCATTACAGGCAAAGTTGGAGAGGCTGGGAGGGCTGGGGTTGGGGGGTGTGGCAATTAAATAGCAACACATTTAAATGGTAGCTAATTACAACATGACAGATTACCGTGGTTTGGGTGTGAGTGTGGTACAGCATGATTATTGGCCAAATTGGGTTTTTGTGTTATGAAACTCTGAGATGCTAAATTTAATTTGAGATTTGAATGTAATTGTAGCTTTATATAACCTTCCTCTATGGCTTCTAATTTTAACACAGTATCTCTGTAGTTCAAGGTTATTATCTAATTTGTGCTGAAAATAAGGTTTTCAATGGTTGGGTTAAGGTAATACTAACGCAACACATTGCAAAGAGCAGACTGGGTTCTCAGAATACTGGTGGATTCCGAAATACAAACATATCTGAAATGCACATTTAAAGGAGTGGGGTAACCGTTTTGCAATGTCCGAAGTTATCCATTTTTCTTTTCCATTTTGCGTAGTCTGAAAGAAGTGAATATATTCCTTAGTCATCATATTGGGATTTTTCTAAGAAATACTAGTTTTTGGCATTCTGTTCAGTATCCGTTGTATAATAAGGCATAATCATAGACCAGCTTTTTCAAACATCATAGGTTCTTCTGAAAATGCCCTTTCTGTGTTCTTCCCTAAAATGAAATGCTGGTTCCTTTTTTATTGCTTTTCTCTTCTTTCTATGTGTAGGAGATTTGTTTTTTTCTTTTATCTCCCACAACAGTGAATTTGCTTTCTCTTTTATTGTTATCACAAAGTTAATTTTTCTTATCATTTGTCCCCAAAATGAATAATTCTCCCTCAGGCCCCAAGGAAGTGAATTTATGCATGTTCTCCTCAGTGAATTTCTTTTACTCCTCATTTTCTTGAAATTTAATTTTTCTCTTCTGCTTTTCTACTCACAGGTAATGTTTCTTTTACTATGCCTCCCCCAAGCATCAAATTGATGACTTTTAAAAAGTGATTTTTTTTTCACTTTTCTGGTAAATTGATGAGGCAACAAACATCAGGACTTAAAGCTACAATTGTAATATTCTCATCAATGTCTTTCAGGACTTTCTGCAAGTAATTACTTCTGTAGACTGTTACAGGGTCGGCCTATTTTTTCTCTCCTCCTAGCAGTCCTAAATTTATATTTCTAAAATATATCTAACTACATGTTTAATAAACACAAATGACTTTTATTTAAAAAATTGAAAATATCCCCTTTCGTGTATAATTCTTTTTTTTTTTTTTTTTTTTTTTTTTTTTATGCGTTACGCGGGCCTCTCACTGTTGTGGCCTCTCCCGTTGCGGAGGACAGGCTCCGGACGCGCAGGCTCAGCGGCCATGGCTCACGGGCCCAGCCGCTCCGCGGCATGTGGGATCCTCCCAGACCGGGGCACGAACCCGTGTCCCCTGCATCGGCAGGCGGACTCTCAACCACTGCGCCACCAGGGAAGCCCTCGTGTATAATTCTTAAAGTTACAAAATATTACCAGTGAACTTGTAATGGCTGACTAAATGGTAAGCCTATTTTTTGAGGATTTCTGGGAGATCACAGCTTTATTTCCAATTTTGCTCGATTTACGTGATAATGATGAGTCAGCACAACTGTTCTGCTGGGCTCCCTTACTCTTATACACAGATATTTATTCATTCATGAAATAAGTATTGAGCACCTATTACATGCCAGGCACTGGGCTAGGGCTGGGTAAAAGCAGTTAACTAGAGTGATCTCAGCCCCCAACCACCCCCATGGGGCTAATAGTTTTTTTAGGGGGACAGTCTTAAATAAACCAATAGATGATCCATGCAACTGAACACACCCCGATTTTCCACTGGAGGGTGATGCAAGTCCTTTTACCCTGGATTGCTCTCCATTTTCTTTATTTCTCATAAATAATGGTAATTACTCCTCCCACTTATTGAGAGGTTACAACGTGCTAGGGACTTGTTTAACAGTCTTTTAATTGCATTATCTCATCAGGTCCCCCAGAAACTCATTGATGGACTATTATTATGTGCATTCTACACATGGGGAAACTGAGTCTCAGAATGGCTGTCACTGTGCAAGCAAATTGGAGCCAAAGTCAAATCCAAGTGGTTTGATGCCTGCATCTTGGCTCTCCTTGAGCCAGAGTCGATTCACCTGCTCTTTCCCTTTGCTACCAGATAAATGGTCACTTCCTGTTTGTAACAGAAACCTTCCATCTCCCTTCAATCAATTCAAAGATCTTTTTTTTTTTTGCGGTACGCAGCCCTCTCACTGTTGTGGCCTCTCCCATTGTGGAGCACAGGCTCCGGACGCACAGGCTCAGTGGCCATGGCCCACGGGCCCAGCCGCTCTGCGGCATGTGGGATCTTCCCGGACCAGGGCACGAACCCGTGTCCCCTGCATCGGCAGGCGGACTCTCAACCACTGCGCCACCAGGGAAGCCCGATCATTTTGTTTTTTGTCTTTTCCCAAACCATTACTGTGAGTTTTGGATAACTATTCACTGGAAAATCATATTTATTTTTTTTGTTCACTCAATCAACGTATGTGCTAGTGCCTGAACAGCGTTCTTAATATCCATGCCTGGCCTTGACTAGCTTGCTCACTTTGGCTCAGGATGGGTGTATAACTCAACACAGGACAGTCAGAGGGGGGCAGTATCAGTCTTGGTTTTTCCCTGGGAGTTACTAAGAACGAGGTGTTCTCTTTCAACCACAGTTTCCACACTGGAATGATTTAAACCTCAAACTGACTTTCTGATCTCATGTAAGATGTCTTCATGCAGTATAATCTACTATACACTCGTAGAAAGGAGCTGCAGAGAGAAGGGGCTGGGATTAAGAGAGACGAAGAAATTATCACTGAAGAATGAGTTGTAGCATGGATAAATCTACAACCTCCCTGCACACAGTAGTTAGTAACAAATTGACTCTCTTACTTAGCTAGCACTTTCTTGGCTTGAGTGCATAGGCAATTCCACAGGTATGCAAACCATATCTGTATGAAAGCAGAGACAGCAGGCCTAGGCAAGGGGGAGGTCTGGCTCCTTAAAAGCTATGTTAGCTGTAATAAAGAGACAAAGGAAATTGGAGACACAGAATGAGGCCTGTGATCAACACCAGCTCCCTCCAGTTTTCCAGGGCCCCACGAGTGATGCATAGATACGTGTAGCAGTGAGGGTCTGTCACACTGTGTCAAAGGAAATGTCATCTGCGACTCAGTGTGGAAGGTTTTAAAGCTAAGGAAAACACAAATGGGATGCGATGTCCGTACCGAGGCTGGCATTAAATCAAAGCATATTGGAGGAGTCTTTGCAGAAGAGAGTCCGGTCTGAGCACTGACGGCTTCTCTGGGTTCCCGACCAGGCATGTTACGGGGGAAATTCATATCAGCTTTGGGGAAAATCCATCTGTTGATCCAAAAGCAACTGCCAAGCGGTCTTTGGTACATGACAGCTGGAAGAAATTTCCTTCTCAAATCAGTGCTTCAAATGCAGGCCCTCACTGGATTGGTTAAAGAGGTAGGGGGGGGTAAAGTAAATGAAGATGTAGAGACCTGTGAAATGAGAGGCAGACGGAGCGAGGGGAGATCTTATGAAGAAAATTAAATGAACTTTAAGTGGCTGCTAAAGTCACCTCTGCAAGTTTCAGATAAGTCACCTGTCATAAATCATTTTCTTACAGGATGTAGTTCACCCCCCTATTGACTATGATAGGTTTACACTTGATTCAAAGCCATGGTCCCAAACTGCATTATTACTTTTATTTCTTAAAACAAAAGCGTTGGCTCAGCTCAGAAAAAGGTAGACACTCTCTAGTATTCTGACACTTAACATTGATGGTTTTCTTGCAGTGTTACCCTGAAATTTACATGTAAAATGTTGCTGTGCCCATTTACCCTTTAAAACCAGCTTCATGGGAACGTCCAAGAGTGTAGGGACAATGGGTAATGGTGTTCTGAGGGCTGTCGTGTTGTTGCCTTGTAATTATTGCCCTGTAAGAACTCCATGCAGAGCATGGAGACCTGGACTGTAGTTGTCAAGTAAACAACAATTTTTTTGATTTAAAAAAAAAATTATTTCTAAAACTCTGTGCCTTTAGCAGATATAGAACAGCCTTCAGAATTGAGTTATTCCAGTGTCCTGATCTGTTTTTCTGGTGTTTACTCAGCTGTGCTCTCCTCTAATTTTCTTCATCCTCAGCCTGGAGTGTCCCAGGGGAGCAAAATGGCTGGAGCACTGCTGGGATTCATATCCACATACATTCATCATCAGAAGAGAAAACAACTTTTCTAGCAGCTTTGCAAAGTGATCAAACCTTGTTTTTAGAACCCATTCAGCAAATCTCTTTTAATGTGTCATTGGCCGATATTAGGGCAAATGACCCTTCCTGAACTTGCCTGTGGTCAGGGGGAGGCCATGTGGTGATTGGCTGAGGCCTGGGTTCTGGAACTAATCAGTATGGAAGAGGGAACTGGAATTCCTGAAGTTCTAATCAAACCAATCCCCAAAGCTTTCAAAGGACTGCATCAATCAGAAGCACATGGCTCTTACATGGGAGATGTTGACTTCGTTTTCTATTGCTTCCGTAACAATGACAACAAATTTGGCACCTGAAAATAACATTTATAATCTCACAGGCTCGCAAGTTGTATGTCTGGGCCAGCATAGCTCAGCTGGTTCTCTGATACAGCCTCACAAGGTCAAAATTAAGGTGTAGACAGGTGTGTAATATTGTCTGGAGGCTCTGGGATGCATCTGCTTACAACCTTGTTCAATTTGTTGGCAGAATTCAGTTCTAAGTATTTATAGAACTGAGGTCCTTGTTTTCTTGCTGGCTATCAGCCAGGGGTATTCTCAGCTTTGAGAGGCTGCCTGTATTCCTTGGCTCATGGCTCCCTTTTCCCATCTGCAAAGCCAGAGCCAGCAAAGACAGGTTGAAACTTGAATTGTTTGAATCCCTTTAACCTCCCTTCCATCTCCCTTCTGTTCTTTAATCCTCCACATCTGTCTTTCCTTTTTGCTTTATAAGGGCTGTGATTACCCTGGACCTAACTGGATAATCCAGGATAATCTCCCTATCTAAATTCATTAATGCTAACCTTAATTCCAACTGCAAACCCCCTTCAGAGCAGTACCTAGATTACTATGATTGACTAGCTGTGAGATGAGAATCTGTGGGAACATCTTTAGAATTTGCCGACTAGAAGCATCAACATTTGGATAAAACATTAGAGTACCTTTGGAGGGGAGGAGGAAGGAAGTAGAACCTGGTTAGGCAACTGTCATTGTCTTGCAAAGGTTCTATGTACAAAATCTCTAAGGTTCTTTCTTAATTTTTAAAATTTTTAAATCAAAATTTTCTTTTTACAGTCAGGTTCTAAAAATAATGAGTAAAAGGTATCCTGTGGATCTTACAAATTTTTCCTATAATTAGTTCTACAGAAACACAATTAAAAAATACATTTCTGTTTTCTTCACTCAGCAAATATATATTGAATTTCTGTTCTAGGGATTATATTATTAAGAAAAGAAAAACCCCTGCTCTCATGGAGTTTATATTTTAGTGGGGAAGAAGGCAGGCAGTGAAAATTATTTATTATTTATATATATGAGTTATATATAATTATATATTATATTCTATTATTCTATTAATCAGTATATATATTTCCCTGATACATATATATGTATATATGTATCTAGAAGTGATACACATTATAGCAAACAAAAAGAACAGATGCAGGAAGTTGGTAGTGCTAGGTGGGGTGTTGCAAGTTTAAATAAAATGGTCAGGCGAAGCCTCTCTGAGAAGGTACACATTTGAACTTGGGCCTGGGAGAGGTAAGCCATGTTTACATCTGGGGGAAAAATATTCTAGGCAAAACCACCCCTACCCCCTTTTTCTAAGACCCTACTCAGTCTTCAGTCATAAAGGCCAAGAAGCCATTTTTTTTTTTATATCAGTCAAATTATGGGAGTCTTTGGTGAGGCATATTTTGAATACAGAAGTGGAATTCTATCAGAAGGGGTTAGAGTATTTCCTGTGGGGAATGGAAATACATGCTCTTTTATAATGCATTGATGGGTATACGCAAATAGATTTCTCAATCTCAGAGAAGAACTAACAGGTAAAGTTATATACACATCAGCTCTCATCACATATATATTCAACTTTCACATTGCTCATGTAGATTCTCAAGGAAATTGCCCCAGAAAAGAATCAGTGTTAATGCTAATAGCAACAAAGCAGATACTAACATTTTGCTTCTCTTGGTTAAAGAGGGAAAGTACCCCTGCTTGTCACAGAAATGGAGAGCGTCCTTGATGAATTCCTACACTTTGATTTATATCTATCGCATTGTGGTGAGGTGGGGTGGAATAAGAGGACGGACCTATAGAAGAGAGAAAGGTGACTCAGAGGAATTTGTGATTTCAACATTTGAGAAAAATAGGCACTGGGAGGAAATAAGGATGCTCATTAAAAGGCACCATAAAGCAACGTTATGGAAAGAAGATGCTTGTCTGCAGTTCTACTTTAAGAATGAATGACTAGCTTGTACGGCAGATCCGTGATATTCCCTTTTTGCTTTATCTCCTGAAAATCATGACTGTGTGCATACACTTTAGGTCTGTGCCCGTACACAATACACAACTGTGTACTGAGCACATTGTGTTAAGATAGGTTTCCGGAGCTCCTAGGGGAAACAGGCAGGGAACTCATCTATTTACAAATATTAGCTGAGTTCTATATAGTTGGGAATTAGTTCACATGCTCAGAGCAGATGATTCCTCTCCTTGCTCTGCCAAAAGGGAAAAATAAAAACCATACTGGATTACACAGCATAGGCATTTGTTTCTCTCCTCTAAAAGACATTTAGAGATGGTAAGACAAGGCTGGTAAGGTGTTCTACCACTGTGTTGGTCAGGATTCTCCAGAGAAACAGAACTAATAGGAAATAAAGGAATTAGCTCAAGTGGTTATGGGGACAGAGAGGTCCATGATCTGCCATTTGCAAGCTGGAGAACCAGGAAAAGCCAATGATACAATTCAGTACAGTCTAAGGGCCTGGGAGTTGGGGCTAATAGTGTAAATCCTGATAAAGCCCAGGATCCAAGCACAGGAAATGTTAAGATATCTCTGCTCAAACAGAGAAAATGAATTTGCCCATTCCTCTGCCTTTTATTCTATTCAAGCCCTCAGTGGATTGGATGATGTCCAACTACATTGGTGATCTTCTTTACTCCATCTACTGATTCAAATGCTTATCTTCTCCAGAGATACCCTCACAGACACACCCTAGAATAATGTTTTATCAGCCATCTAGGCATCCCTTAGCCCAGTCAAGTTGACATGTAAAACTAACCATCACAACCACATCAGGCACTGAGCTTATTTCTACCTCTTTGCTTCTGCTGGCCTCAGCACTGATTTTCTAACTCACAGTCTGGATGGCTGATTGCATTCTAGTCATATTTGTACACCTGTTATCAGAAGACCACACCCTCAAATTCACATATCTTTAAAGATATTTTTGAAGAGTAATACACACATTTCCACTTGTATCCTATTGTTCAGGACTTGACCACATGGACTTAAGTCTGTATTTTAGTAGACTGTGTGCCCAAATTGCAAATTAAGACTTTTATGATGGAATGATGAATGGGATCATAGCTACTAGGGGAGGGCAACTGGAAACTGAGCTCTTTGAGTGTTCCCTGTACTCGCGATAAGAGTGCCCTGTATGCTTGAAGCCTTGGATCATCCTGTACCAGCTGGTCTAGGTTGTGCAAACAATGTGGTTTATAAGGAACATGTGCTTTCCTTATAGAGGGTTGGGATTTTGATAACTGTGGTCAGTCACACTGTATTTCTACGTGACAGACTCCAATAAAAACTCTGGACTGGTAGGCTCAAACAGTCTTCCCTGTCAGATTGTTGCTGTTCATTGCTGGAGGATTAAGTGTGTCTTGTGCAACTCCATTGGGAGAAGAATCTTAGAAGCTCACATCTGGTATCCTCTAGACTTTGCCAGGTATGACTTTTCCCCTTACTGCTCCTGCTTTTTCATCTTTGGTCATAATAAACCATAGCCATAAGTGAAAAAAGTTTTGAGTTCTATATGCCAAGTGATGTGCTAAATGCCTTATATGCATTTTATATGCATCAAGCTTCCTAACGACCCTGCAAGGTTATGATTACCATTGTTTCCATTTTACAGATGAGGGACTGGAGGCTTAGGTAGATTAAATACTTTGTTCAAGTTCTCACATCTTGTAGGTAGAAGAGCCAGGATTTGAACAAGGGGAGCCTCTGGATATATGTGTTCTTCACTGTAATGCAGACTGGAAGCTGCTTGTTCAGTGGTGGGAAGGAAAATGTCTTGAGTATAGATGTGCCTAGTTTTCTGAAATGGTGGAATAAACAACAGATTGTTGCAGTAGGTTGTGTTATTTTTAAAAGTTCTTTTTTCTTGCATTACTCTTCCCTGCTCTGTCAACTTTGGCCTTGCACAGGTGGCTTGGTTTGTCCAGTGGGATATGGGCATAAGTCACAGTGTGAAAATTTCAAACAGAGACTTTAAAAGCCACCGTGAGTTTCCACTCTTCTTGAGCTCCTGGCTTCTGTGATGAGAACATCAAGACTCAGGTAACCAGTGCCTGTTGGGCTCGAGTTCTGGAATGAGAAGACATGTGGAACAACACAAAGCTCCAGCTCAAGCCTGGAGTAGAGCAATCACAGCACACTCACCCCACCTATGTGGAAGAAATATAGATTTGTTGTAGCCAATGATGTTTTGGGATTGTTTGTTATGCAACATTAGCACAGCAAAGCTGACTAATACAGATGTATAGCAAATATGTAATTTTAAATGGAAATAATTTTAATAGGCTGTTAGAGTTCCCCAAGTAGTCATTCTTATGATAAATCATTTTATTTAGTAAATAATTTTTTGCATCACTAACAACTCAATGTTTCTATCAAGAAAAAATGACAACAAACAATTATTAAGTCTACCATGTGGCAGATACTTTTTTTTTTTTTTTTTTTTGCGGTACACGGGCCTTTCACTGTTGTGGCCTTCCCGTTGCGGAGCACAGGCTCTGGACGCGCAGGCTCAGCGGCCATGGCTCATGGGCCTAGCTGCTCCGTGGCATGTGGGATCTTCCCGGACCTGGGCACGAACCCGTGTCCCCTGCATTGGCAGGCGGACTCTCAACTGCTGCACCACCAGAGAAGCCCTGGCAGATACTTTTCTAAACTATTTATATGTATAAACTCAAGTTAATACATGTAAGGGTGTTATCCCATATTATAGAGTTGGACATTATGGAGACTAAGTAACTTTCCCACATTCACACAGTGATTTCAAGGGAAAAAACAGGGCCACAGTCAAAGGAAGTCTGAGTCCACAGCTCACATTATTGCCTATTATGTAGCACTGCCAAATAAGTTTGTATACTTAAGCATAATTTATATGTGGGTTTTAAAAGTTATATGCATAAATTAGTAAATTTGCAGATAGATTGTATAAAAGGGAAGGACCAGCATTTAGTTTGTTTTCTTGATTTCACACACACGCACACACACATTTTAGTGGATGGTGATGTTCATGAATATTTTGACCTCCTTAAGGATAATTAAATACATACATCAGTAATTTGAAGATTTTTTTTTAAGGGACTTCTGATATTGAAAGGATTGCTAAAGGCCAAGCTTTGAGGAGCACTTGCAATGTAAAAGTTTTCATTTAATTTTCTTTCCAGTATAGCAGGTATACATTTATATTTCGGTTAACATAATGAATGCAATGCCAACTATGTAGTAGCATTTTGCCTGTTGTTGTTTTTATTCCATTCACTTCATATTTTCCTCTAGAAAAAAGAGCCTATAAATAAATTGGGATTTTGAGACTCTCTGGTTATTTATTTTGGGGAAAAATGTTAATGATTTGATATTTTGCATACTTATACATAACATAAAGAGATGAAGATTTGCACTTTTCTGGGAAATTGGGAATTCATAAATAATTAGTTTCAACAATATGGAGCCTACTTACTCCCATATACATTTATATCCACAACTTATTAAGATGCACCAGATGCACTCTATCATATTCCATATGTAATTATATATAAATTTATAGTAGAATAATGGAACAGGTGCTGACTTGGAGGCATCACCTTTGATTGTTTAGCAAATTATCATTTAGTAAAAATTCAATAAGATGTACAAAAAGAATTACAGAAAAACAAGATCAATTGCTAACATCTTGTCATTTTATCTCTTAAAATTTTTTTCTCTGGTGACATAAGGTACAACGATAAGAAAGGCATTTTATTAGTCTTTTCAATCTCTCCACATTTGATGTACCTAAAGATTAATTTGTTTACAATGCCCTTTCTTCCTCTCAATCTCATTCTCTCTCTCTCTCATCAGTGTTAGACTTATTATATTTCCATCTCTTTTATGGGCACTTAATTTTCTTTGACATTTTTGTTTTGGAAACTGTAAGATGTAATCACAAGTTTACATGGCTGAGGAAAGGGAGTTGGTATTTTTAATGATTTCTATTGTTTGAAGAGAATTAATTAACTAGGTAAATTATAGTTAAGTAGCAGTATCTGTGACTTCTAATTCATTGGAGAAATATATGTATGGCTCATAGACAGGAATAGAAGCTACATTTAAAGATAACTCATTGCACTAGAAGTGCTAAGTCACAATATTCACCACCTTCCATATTAAGCTGTTTCTAAGTGACCAGTGACTATTTCTTTGACAGAAGTGCATTGATTAGGTATAGATGTCTACTATCCTGTTATGAGTAAGCATAGTGATGTTATAATCCAGTGTTATCCATGTCAGGGTACGTGATTTGCAAAAAGTATTCTTTCTTGATACAAACATACCTCAGATCAGTTAAGAAAACAGATGTTGGCTTCAGATGTTCAAGGTTCAAATTATATCTTCACCATACACTTGATATCTGTAATTTTGGACAGTTTATTTGTCTGTGCCTTTGTATGCCAGTCATTAACATCAGAATAATTATTCCTTTTTCTTAAGGAAACTATGACTATGAATGTAAGATATATTTTAGCGTAGGTATATGACACGATTATATATTAAGAATCATTTATTGAACAAATGCTAAGTTTCCAATTTTTTGCCTCACAATATTTTATAGTGTGTGTGCATTTTTCTAATGTATATTCCAGTCTATGAGGAGATTTTTTAAAATAAGAATTGGATAATCCCAAAATATCCACTGTCTACAGTTAAATTGTGTAATTTTTTTTTCCTACGGAGTTGTTTAAATGAATAATTATCAGTGAATTTCAACTTCAACAGCCTGATCAGTAAGCAAATTAATAATTGGAAAGATAGAAAATGAGCAAAAGAGTGAACTTCATGAAAATGAATGCTAAAAAAGCTGTTTTTTCTAGAGAACTAATCAGAGACTTCACAAATTTGCTTAAGAGCTGTGCCTACCCTTTAAAGAGTTGACACTTGACATTTTCCTGGGTTATAAGTAATTTGGGTAATAAAGCTGTAGGGAAATTGAATTTGTCAGCATGTTAAATGAATTTGTCTCCTGAAATGTAATTAAACTATGCTGGTGGGATGGATGATTAATCACAGGCATATTGTTCTAATTTATCTGCAAGGTATTTAAACATCTCTTAAAAAAACTTTTATTTATTCTTCTATTTGTTACCAAGTGTCAAACTTAAAACTTTACATAAAATAAAACAAATATTTTTGAATCTTTTTCTAAGTCTCAGGGTAATGGAGTAAGAGTATTTTGTAGCCATTTCCACTTAAAGTTTGATGTTTTGTTATAGATGTACTCAAAGTCTCCCACATTATGATGTGATATATTTCTACTTGATATACTGTGATATATTAGATATGTTTTGTGTCAGTCACAATTTTAATTCACATTTGGAGTTAAGGCCCTTAAAGATCAGATTTATGAAATAAGGTGAATATTTTAGAGCATGCAGACAAACACTTCTATTTTCGTCTCCAACACTAGTGGAAAAATGCAACTAACATGAATTCCATGGGAAGAATAGCAATGCATGCTCATTGGGTGCCAGACATATTTTAAAGTGTTTTACACGAATGAATTTGTTTAGTCCTCACAACAGTCATAGATGGTAAGTAAATTATTATCATTATTCCCACTTTAATAGATGAGCAGACTGACCCACAGAGGAGTTAAGTAATTTGCTTAAGGTCACACAGCCAAGGAGTTGCAGAGTTGGAATTCAAATGCAGAAATGTTGGTACCAGAATAGGACACTTTACCCCTAAGCCAGGTTCATTCTTTTTTTTTTTAATATCTTTATTGGAGTATAAATGCTTTACAATGGTGTGTTAGTTTCTGCTGTACAACAAAGTGAATCAGCTAAACATATACATATATCCCCGTATCTCCTCCCTCTTGCGTCTCCCTCCTACCCTCCCTATCCCACCCCTCTAGGTGGTCACGAAGCACCAAGCTGATCTCCCTGTGCTATGTGGCTGCTTCCCACTAGCTAATCCATTTTACATTTGGTAGGGTATATATGTCCATGCCACTCTCTCACTTCATCCCAGCTTACCCTTCCCCCTCCCCGTGTCCTCAAGTCCATTTTCTACATCTGTGTCTTTATTCCTGTCCTGCTCCTAGGTTCTTCAGAACCTTTTTTTTTTTTTTTTAGATTCCATATGTATGTGTTAGCATATGGTATTTGTTTTTCTCTTTCTGGCTTACTTCACTCTGTATGACAGACTCTAGGTCCACCCACCTCACTACAAATAACTCAATTTCATTCCTTTTATGGTTGAGTAATATTCCATTGTATATATGTGCCACATCTTCTTTATCCATTCATCTGTCGATGGACACTTAGGTTGCTTCCATGTCCTGGCTATTGTAAATAGAGCTGCAATGAACATTGTGGCACATGACTCTTTTTGAATTACGGTTTTCTCAGGGTATACAACCAATAGTGGGATTGCTGGGTTGTATGATAATTCTATTATTAGTTTTTTAAAGAACCTCCATACTGTTCTCCATAGTGGCTGTATCAATTTACATTCCCACCAACAGTGCACACCCTCTCCAGCATTTATTGTTTGTAGAATTTTTGATGATAGCCATTCTGACTGGGGTGAGGTGATACCTCACTGTAGTTTCGATTTGCTTTTCCCTAATGATGACTGATGTTGAGCATTCTTTCATGTGTTTGCTGGCAGTCTGTATATCTTCTTTGGAGAAATGTCTATTTAGGTCTTCTGCCCATTTTTGGATTGGGTTGTTTGTTCTTTTGTTATTAAGCTGCATGAGCTGCTTATAAATTTTGGAGATTAATCCTTTGTCAGATGCTTCATTTGCAAATATTTTCTCCCATTCTGAGGGTTGTCTTTTCGTCTTCTTTATGTTTTCCTTTGCTGTGCAAAAGCTTTTAAGTTTCATTAGGTCCCATTTGTTTATTATTGGTTTTTTTTCCCATTACTCTAGGAGGTGGGTCAAAAAGGATCTTGCTGTGATTTATGTCATAGAGTGTTCTGCCTATGTTTTCCTCTAAGAGTTTTATAGTGTCTGGCCTTACATTTAGGTCTTTAAACCATTTTGAGTTTATTTTTGTGTATGGTGTTAGGGAGTGTTCTAATTTCATTCTTTTCCATGTAGCTGTCCAGTTTTCTCAGCACCAGTTATTGAAGAGGCTGTCTTTTCTCCATTGCATATTCTTGCCTCCTTTATCAAAAATAAGGTGACCATATGTGCGTGGGTTTATCCCTGGGCTTTCTATCCTGTTCCATTGATCTATATTCCTGTTTTTGTGCCAGTACCATACTGTCTTGATTACTGTAGCTTTGTAGTATAGTCTGATGTCTGGGAGCCTGATTCCTCCAGCTCCGTTTTTCTTTCTCAAGATTGCTTTGGTGATTCGGGGTCCTTTGTGTTTCCATACAAATTGTGAAATTTTTTGTTCTAGTTCTGTGAAAAATGCCAGTGGTAGTTTGGAAGGGATTGCATTGAATCTGTAGATTGCTTTGGGTAGTAGAGTCATTTTCACAATGTTGATTCTTCCAATCCAAGAAGATGGTATATCACTCCATCTGTTTGTATCTTTAATTTCTTTCAGCAGTGTCTTATAGTTTTCTGTATACAGGTCTTTTGTCTCCTTAGGTAGGTTTATTCCTAGGTATTTTATTCTTTTTGTTGCATTGGTAAATGGGAGTGTTTCCTTAATTTCTCTTTCAAATTTTTCATCATTAGTGTATAGGAATGCAAGAGATTTCTGTGCATTAATTTTATATCCTGCTACTTTACCAAATTCATTGATTAGCTCTAATAGCTTTCTGTAAGCATCTTTAGAATTCTCTATGTATAGTATCATATCATCTACAAACAGTGACAGCTTTACTTCTTTTCTGATTTGAATTCCCTTTATTTCTGTTTCTTCTCTGATTGCTGTGGCTAAAACTTCCAAAACTATATTGAATAATAGCGGTGAAAGTGGGCAACTTTGTCTTGTTCCTGGTCTTAGTGGAAATAGTTTCAGTTTTTCCCCATTGGGAATGATGTTGGCTGTGGGTTTGTCATATATGGCCATTATTATATTGAGGTAAGTTCCCTCTATGCCTACTTTCTGCAGGGTTTTTATCATAAATGGGTGTTGAATTTTGTCGAAAGCTTTCTCTGCATCTATTGAGATGATCATATGGTTTTTCTCCTTCAATTTGTTAATATGGTGTATCACATTGATTGATTTGCGTATATTGAAGAATCCTTGTATTCCTGGGATAAACCCCACTTGATCATGGTGTATGATCCTTTGAATGTGCTGTTGGATTCTGTTTGCTAGTATTTTGTTGAGGATTTTTGCATCTATGTTCATCAGTGATATAGGCCTGTAGTTTTCTTTTTTGTGACATTTTTTCTTGTTTTGGTATCAGGGTGATGGTGGCTTCATAGAATGAGTTTGGGAGTGTTCCTCCCTCTAATAAATTTTGGTAGAGTTTGAGAAGTATAGATGTTAGTTCTTCTCTAAATGTTTGATAAAATTCACCTGTGAAGCCATCTGGTCCTGGGCTTTTGTTTGTTGGAAGATTTTAAATCACAGTTTCAATTTCAGTGCTTGTGATTGGTCCGTTTATATTTTCTATTTCTTCCTGGTTCAGTCTTGGAAGGTTGTGCTTTTCTAAGAATTTGTCCATTTCTTCCAGATTGTCCATTTTATTGGCATATAGTTGCTGTAGTAATCCCTCATGATCTTTTGTATTTCTGCAGTGTCAATTGTTACTTCTCCTTTTTCATTTCTAATTCTATTGATTTGAGTCTTCTCCCTTTTCTCCTTGATGAGTCTGGCTAATGGTTTATCAATTTTGTTTATCTTCTCAAAGAACCAGCTTTTAGTTTTATTGATCTTTGCCATCGTTTCCTTCATTTCTTTTTCATTTATTTCTGTTCTGATCTTTATGATTTCTTTCCTTCTGCTAACTTTGGGGTGTATTTTTGTCCTTCTTTCTCTAATTGCTTTAGGTGTAAGGTTAGCTTGTTTATTAGAGATGTTTCTTTTTCCTTAAAGTAGGATTGTATTGCTATAAACTTCCCTCTTAGAACTGCTTTTGCTGCATCCCATAGGTTTTGGATCGTCGTGTTTTCATTGTCATTTGTTTCTAGGTATTTTTTGATTTCTTCTTTGATTTCTTCAGTGATCTCTTGGTTATTTAGTAGTGTATTGTTTAGCCTCCATGTGTTTGCATTTTTTACAGGTTTTTTTCCTGTAATTGATATCTAGTCTCATAACGTGGTCGGAAAAGATACTTGATATGATTTCAATTTTCTTAAATTTATCAAGGCTTGATTTGTGACCCAAGATATGGTCTATCCTGGAGAATATCCCATGAGCACTTAAGGAGAAAGTGTATTCTGTTGTTTTTGGATCGAATATCCTATAAATATCAATTAAGTCCATCTTGTTTAATGTGTCATTTAAAGGTTGTGTTTCTTTATTTATTTTCATTTTGGATGATCTGTCCATTTGTGAAAGTGGGATTTTAAAGTCCCCTACTATTATTGTGTTACTGTTGATTTCCCCTTTTATGGCTGTTAGCATTTGCCTTAGGTTTTGAGGTGCTCCTATGTTGGGTGCATAAATATTTCCAATTTTTATATCTTCTTCTTGGATTAATCCCTTGATCATTATGTAGTGTCCTTCTCTGTCTCTTGTAATAGTCTTTATTTTAAAGTCTATTTTCTCTGATATGAAAATTGCTACTCCAGCTTTCTTTTGATTTCCATTTGCATGGAATATTTTTTTCATCCCCTAACTTTCACTCTGTATGTGTCCTAGGTCTGAAGTGGGTCTCTTGTAGACAGTGTATATATGGGTCTTGTTTTGGTATCCATTCAGCCAGTCTGTGTCTTTTGGTTGGAGCATTTAGTCCATTTACATTTAAGGTAATTATCAATATGTATGTTCCTGTTACCATTTTTTTAATTGTTTTGCGTTTTAAGTCTTTTCCTTCTCTTGTGTTTCCTGTCTAGAGAAGTTCCTTCAGCATTTGTTGTAAAGTTGATTTGGTGGGGCTAAATTCTCTTAGCTTTTGTTTGTCTGTAAAGGTTTTAATTTCTCCATCAAAACTGAATGAGATCCTTGCTGGGTAGAGTAATCTTGATTGTAGGTTTTTGCCTTTCATCACTTTAAGTATGTTCTGCCACACCCTTCTGGCTTGCAGAGTTTCTGCTGAAAGATCAGCTGTTAACCTTTGGGGAATTCCCTTGTATATTATTTGTTGCTCTTCCCTTGCTGCTTTTAATATTTTCTTTGTATTTAATTTTTGATAGTTTCATTAATATGTGTGTTGGTGTTTTTTTTCTCCTTGCATTTATCCTGTATGGGACTCTCTGAGGCTCCTGGACTTGATTGACTATTTCCTTTCCCATATTAGGGAAGTTTTCAACTATAATCTCTTCAAATATTTTCTGAGTCCCTTTCATTTTCTCTTCTTCTGGGAACCCTGTAATTTGAATGTTGGTGCGTTTATTGTTGTCCCAGAGGTCTCTGAGACTGTCCTCAGTTCTTTTCCTTCTTTTTTCTTTATTCTGCTCTGCAGTAGTCATTTCTACTATTTTATCTTCCAGGTCACTTATCCGTTCTTCTGCCTCAGTCATTCTGCTATTGATTCCTTCTAGAAAATTTTAAATTTCATTTATTGTGTCGTTCATCATTGTTTGTTTGCTCTTTAGTTCTTCTAGGTTGTTGTTAAATGTTTCTTGTATTTTCTGCATTCTACTTCCATGATTTTGGATCATTTTTACTATCATTTCTCTGAATTTATTTTTAAGGTAAACTGCCTATTTCCTCTTCATTTTTTAGGTCTGGTGGGTTTTTACCTTGCTCCTTCATATGCTGTATCTTTCTCTGTCTTCCCATTTTGCTTAACTTACTGTGTTTGGGGTCTCCTTTTCACACACTGCAGGTTCTTATTTGCCGTTGTTTTTGGTGTCTGCCCCCAGTGGGTAAGGTTGGTTCTGTGGGATGTGTAGGCTTCCTGGTGGAGGACTGGTGCCTGTGTTCTGGTGGATGAGGCTGGAATTTGTCTTTCTGGTGGGCAGGACTGCGTCCAGTGGTGTGTTTTGGGGTGTCTGTGAACTTAGTATGATTTTAGGCAGCCTCTCTGCTAAAGGTTGTGGTTGTTGTTCCTGTCTGCTAGTTGTTTGGCATGGGGTGTCCAGCACTGTAGCTTGCTGGTCATTGAGTGGAGCCTGGTCTTAGCATTGAGACGATATCTCTGGGAGAGCTCTCACTGATTGATATTACGAGGGGCTGGGAGGTCTCTGGTGGACCAATGTCCTCAACTCAGCTCTCCCACCTCAGAGGCTCAGGCCTGATGCCCGGCTGGAGCACCAAGACCCTATCTGCTCATGACTCAGAAGAAAAGGGATAAAAGAAAAAAAAAAGAAAGAAAGAAAAATAAAATAAAATTATTAAAATAAAAAATAAAAATATTATTAAAATAAAAGTAATAAAAAAAAGAAAAGTGCAAGCAAACCAATAGAGAAATCCACCAATGATAACGCTAAAAAGTATACTAAAAAAAAGACAGACAGACAGAACCCAGGACAAATGGTAAAAACAAACCTATACAGACAAAAGTCACACAAAGAAGCATACAAATACTCACAAAAAGAGGAAAAGGAAAAAAATATATATATATAAAGAAAGGAAGAGAGCAACCAAATCAATAAACAAATCTACCAATGATAATAAGCTGTATATACTAAACTAAGATAAACTTAAAACTAGAAACAAATTAGACACAGAAAGGAAACCCCAAGTCTACAGTTGCCCCCAGTGTCCACCACCTCAGTTTTGGGATGACTTGTTGTCTATTCATGTATTCCCCAGATGCAGGGTACATCAAGTTGATTGTGGAGATTTAATCCGCTGCTCTTGAGGCTGCTGAGAGAGATTCCCTTTCTCTTCTTTGTTCACACAGCTCCTGGGGTTCAGCTTTGGTTTTGGCCCTGCCTCTGCATATAGGGCGCCTGATGGTGTTTGTTCTTCACCCAGATAGGAGGGGGTTAAAGGAGCAGCTGATTCGGGGGCTCTGGCTCACTCATGCCGGGGGGAGGGAGGGGTACGGAATGCGGACCGAGCCTGCAGCGGCAGAGGCTGGTGTGACGTTGCAACAGCCTGAGGCTGAGGAACACTGTGTGTTCTCCCGGGAAAGCTGTCCCTGGATTACGGGTCCCTGGCAGCTGCGGGCTGCACAGGCTCCCAGGAGGGGAGGTGTGGATAGTGACCTGTGCTTGCACACAGGCTTCTTGGTGGCTGCAGCAGCAGCCTTAGCGTTTCATGCCCATCTCTGGTTTCTGTGCTGATAGCCACGGCTCATGCCCGTCTCTGGAGCTCGTTTAGGTGGTGCTCTGAATCCCCTCTCCTCACGCACCCTGAAACAATGGTCTCTTGCCTCTTAGGCAGGTCCAGACTTTTTCCTGGACTCCCTCCTGGCTAGCTGTGGCACACGAGCTCCTTCAGGCTGTGTTCACGTAGCCAACCCCAGTCCTCTCCCTGGGATCCGACCTCCCGAAGCCCGAGCCTCAGCTCCCAGCCCCAACCCATCCCAGCGGATGAGCAGACAAGCCTCTTGGGCTGGTGAGTGCTGGTCAGCACCGATCCCCTGTGTGGGAATCTCTCTGCTTTGCCCTCTGCACCCCTGTTGCTGTGCTCTCCTCCATGGCTCCAAAGCTTCCCCCCGACTAGCCCCTGTCTCCGCCAGTGAAGGGGCTTCTAGTGTGTGGAAAATTTTCTTCCTTCACAGCTCCCTCCGAGAGATGGAGGTCCCCGTACCTATTCTTTTGTCTCTGTTTTTCCTTTTTTCTTTTGCTCTACCCAGGTACGCGGGGAGTTTCTTGCCTTTTGGGAAGTCTGAGGTCTTCTGCCAGCGTTCAGTAGGTGTTCTGTAAGAGTTATTCCACATGTAGATGTATTTTTGATGTATTTGTGGGGAGGAAGGTGATCTCCATGTCTTACTCCTACACCATGTTGAAGGTCTGCTCTCCATGTTCACTCTTAATTCACATATCTGCCATATGTAGCACAAAGGGACCTGAGCTGTGTCTGTAATGTATTATTAAAAACTAAAATAAAATAAATGGAGGCAGATATTGTAAACTGTTAAGATGTTAGTCTGGGTAGAGGATAAATGGGTGCTTAAAATGTTATTTTCTATTATAGTCTACTGTCTGAAATCTTTCATAATAAAAAATATTGAGAAATTAAATTTCCTCTGCTGTTATGCAGATGTGGAGTTGTCTATCACTAAGTCAGGGCCTGAGCATAGTCAGTTTCCTGGTATTGTTACTTCAGTATGACCTAGTTGCTTCCTATTATCATTTCATATGCATTAACAGTCATTAATGGCTACAGTTTGTAATTATGAAGCTTTTGGAGGAAGCCAAATGAAATGTGGAATAAGAGACTGGCGAAGGTCTCCGGACATAGGCTTTGAGATGCCCAGGGCCTACAGTATTGTGCAGCTACCCCAGAGATAGAGAACTGAGTTGACATTTCTATAAGCTCCACTTTGATTGTTAATGAGAAAGCACCTTTTGCAAATCTGCTCCTTCACACTGGCTCAGTAGCCCACACTGGATCAGTAGCCTCAGAATAGGTAAGTAATACTTCTTATGCTTAATGTCCTAGTAAGAGGCAAATAAAATAAACCCAGAATATTTTCTAGGAAAACCATGACAAAAATCAGTTCTTTAGATGTTGTTTCCTCCCTCTGAGCAGCTAAAATAAAAGTAGTTTTGAAATATAAGTGAAGTTGATAGTTAATATATGAAAACATGAAAGTTTGACTTTTGGCATGAAAAAGAAAGTTGAATCTGATAGCTTTTTTAAAAAATGTAAGATTATACTGTATGAACATGAATATCTGCTATAGAAATTTAGGTGTATATGCTATTAAGCTAGATTTATTATGACCTTAGCTGACAGAATAAAGTTTTATTATGAATAAGCCTTAACTAAATGGAAACTGAAGATACATTAAGTGAATAAGTTTTCGAAGAATTACAGATTCAAGCTTCTGAAGGGTACTTAACACTCAGAGTTTTAAAACAGCAGTTCTCAAATGTGTTCAACAAATACTTCAGGATCGTGCCATCGTTATAACACCTCTCTTCAATCTGTTTTCCCTTTTCCTCCTGCTCTTTACAAATTACAGAAATGTTAAACTTTTTTACTTAATGCCCCAGTTTTACCAGTTATTTATTTGATTGCCCTTAAACCAATTTTTAACATTCTTGGTCGTTCATTTGTTAATCTCTAAGATGATGGTATTGTACTGTAAAGTCTAAAGGTGGGTTTAGTGCTAAACTTCCGTGATTCTGCATGTTTTGGGACCATGAAAGAAATTTCCTTATAGCCAGCTATGCTGTAGTATCACAACATATCACAGAATTAGCCATAGTCACTTCTTCTGTCTCTAAGGAGAAAGCATTCTCCCAGTGGAGTATATATCTATTGTGTTATTATTATTATTACCATTACTTATTTTTTTATCTGTTCAGCATGCATTCCACCCTTTAATAACAACATCCCAATTGATTTTCCACGGAGGAACAATCCCTCTCTGACCTTTGATCTGTGTGATTTGATAGGTCGAGGTGAACACAGGGATTAGCTTTAGATTGGAACTGTATTTTATCATATCCATTTGCCAGCCATGACCCGCCTGCCTCTGGTCAATGAAACTTGTTCTGAGAATCTTTGTTGCAGCTATTGGAAATGATAAACACTTGTTCCGCTGATGGCATTAAGGGGTTATATATGTTTGCGGTTGTTAGGAGAGCAGCGTTGAGAGCTGGTGCTGGTGTCAGACTTCTTGGAAGTTTTAGTTATAAGAATCAAAGCATTCACTTTTCTTGCTTAAGCTAGTTTGAGCTGGTTCTGTGACTTAGAACTGTGCTCAGACCCATTCACCCTATACACCTTAATGGTTGAAATCAGTACAGTCATAGATATTGTGTAAGGATTACATGTGACTGCCTCTCAGACCTCCAGTTTCTCAGCAGAAGTCTCCTTCTGCAGGGAAATTGGAGATCATTCCTACTTACTCAAGTCAGGCTTTTATTCTTTCCCAAGTCCAGACTTGAGTCAAATATTTTGGGGGGGAAATGTGAATGTATTATTAGTTGGAATCCTCCAGAGAAACAGAACCATTAGGGT
This sequence comes from Phocoena sinus, assembly GCF_008692025.1. NCBI lineage: Eukaryota > Metazoa > Chordata > Mammalia > Artiodactyla > Phocoenidae > Phocoena > Phocoena sinus. The sequence continues at coordinate 7,491,274 of NC_045777.1, read as the reverse complement.
TTACATTTATATGTGTGCTTGTGGAGGCTGCCCAAGTCCAGAATCTGCAGGGATGGCTGTCGGGTTAGAGATCCAGGGAAGAGTTGATGCAGCTTGAGTCAAATGACAGTCTGTTGGCAAAATTTCCTCTTCCTTGTGGGAGTCAGTCTTTTTCTTAAGACCTTCAGCTGATTGCATGAGACCCACTAACATTATGGAGGGTCATCTGTTTTACTCAAAGTCTATTGATTTAAATGTTAATCTCATCAAAAATACCTTCCCAGACGCCCCTAGAATAGTGTTTGACCAAAGGTCTGGGTACTGTGACATAGTCAAGTTGACACACAAAATTAACCATCACAATAAATCAATTTTAAAATATGGTATTTGATACATAGAAGAGAATGTATATAAACCTGTATATATGTATATATATACAGTTGACCCTTGAACAGCACAGTGGTTAGAGGTGCTGACTGCCAGTCTAAAATCCACCTATCACTTTATAGTCAGCCTCTGTATCTGTGGTTCCACATCCATGGATTCAACCAAACCAAGGATTGTGCAGTACTACGACAGTATTTATTTTTAAAAAAAGAACCATGTATAAACTTCAGTTCAAACCCATGTTATTGGGACTTCCTCGGTGGTCCAGTGGGTTAGACTCCACACTCCTAGTGCAGGGGGCCCAGGTTTGATCCCTGGTCGGGGAACTAGATCATGCATGCATGCCGCAACTAAAGAGTACAACTAAAAGATCCTGCATGCTGCAACTAAAGATCCTGCATGCCACAACGAAGATCCTGCATGCCGCAGCTAAGACCTGGTGCAGTGAAAATAAATAAATTTTAAAAACCTGAGTTTTTCAACTGTATATATATATATATATATATATATATATTTAAACATAAATTTATACATATATAATTTATTGATTGAAAAGAATAATAGTGAAACAAAACCTGTGAATTCACTGCCCAAACTAAGCGCACGGGTGTTGCAATTCCACCTGTGCTCTTTCCCAGTCCTATTCTCCTGTCTCTCTCTGAATTGTGAATTTAATACTCCTTTACATTTAAAGAACTATTTACTACTATTTCATATAGCTACCACATATGCATGTATCCTTAAATAACTCTTATTTGTTTTTGAGCTTTAAAAATTATGTTCAGTAAGTAGTCATCTGTGACTTGCTTCTTTTTCTTCAGCATGCTGTTTCTAAGATTCGTCTCTGTCACCATGTGTAGCTGCAGCTCATTCATTTTCATTGGTGTATGAAATTCCACTGGGTGATTATAACATAGTACTGTTTCTGTCCAGTGTCTTTTCAATGGATAATAGAGTTATTTATGCCTTTTTGCTTTGTGGGAAATGCTGTTGCAGACATGCTTATGCAGGTAAGTTTTAGAGATTCTCTAGGGCAGTGGGTCTCGAAGCGGGGTCCCTAGACCAGAAACACTAGCATTAGCATCACCTGAGAATTTGGTAGAAATGAAGATTTTCAAGCTCCAAACCAGATTTATTGAATTAGAAACTCTGGTGGTAGGTCCCTACAATCTGACTTTTTAGGTGATTCTGAAATTCTCTCAAGTATAAGAACCATGGCCCTAGGTGTATAATGCTAGGAGTTGGCTTGTTCATCTATGACTAAGTTTACCTTACGTGTTAAATGTTTTTTCTCAGGATATCTCAATTTTACATCTCTTCACTTTTTATCTCCTAAGCTTGGAGCCTCTTAAAGTAGCCTCTAAATAATTAATTCCATCTTAATCTCTAAATCCTAATCACAGACTTGAGGATTTCTGTCTCTAGGATTAATTTTACTTTCTTCTGTTTCTTTTACCCTTTTACCTCTCTTGGTTTAAATATTTCAGATTTTAGCTTGTATTTATTTTAATTTCCAATTTTCATTCTGCTCTAACCTTCTTAAGCATCTATTATTTCTGTATTTTTCATCTTATCCCACATTTTTCTCATGTTCTTATTTTTTAATGGATTTTATTTTTACTCTTGGCGAGAAATGACTTTAAAAATTTGTGAACTGAAGAGCTGACGTTACAATCGCAAAATAATTGGGATTTTCTTAACTTAAGTTGCTTTAGCACCCGTTTCTTACCTCCCCCAAATGGTTTCCTACCCCAGCTAGGGAAATGCATTAAAAAATCATGGGTTGGGAGCTGTTGCAATATGATATTTTTCTCTCCTTTGGACCACATGGCTGACTGCCTTGTTGGCAACTTTGACTTTCTAGAACAATGTTGATTGTTGATAACTCACATTAATTTCCTTTTGATGGAATTCTCTGTTCAACTCACCTGACTTGATCCAGAAAAAATGATAGAACGTCTACCACACACAATAGGCAAAGGAAGGGGACTTTGGCCCTGTGAAGTTCACTCAGGTCACGTGTCAAATGTCCTGTGAGATCAGAGCGTCTGTCCGCAGTGGGTAAAAGGTGCCTAGAGGAACCAACAGACAGCACATTTTTAGAATCTGTAGATAATCAAAAGTCCTAGAATTTAGTATTCCAATGTGAAACATGAATTAAGGAACTGCTTAACCAATTTTTGCATGCAAGAACTCTGTTGGTCTTTGTTGATACAAGGAGTAATAACTGACTAAAGACAGTAATGATGCTTAGAGGTTCTACTTTAAAAAAAATGAGTTGTGCTAAATACTAGATCAGTACAGTATAGGGATTAAAACCATGAATTCTGGAGCCGGAATCTACTGAATGTATGATCTTGGACAGGAACAGCTAGCTGTGAATTCTGCTAGCTGGGAGGCTTGGGGCAAGTTGCTTATCTTCTCTGTGCTTCAGTTTATTCATGGGTAAAGTGGAGATGATAGCATAATTGTTCTAAAGATAAAATGATTTCAAATATGTGAAATGCTTAACATACTAAGCATGATAAATATGCTATTATTATTGTAATTATATAATTTACATTTTTGCAGGTACATCATACATATCTCCTTGCAATTTAGGAGTCATGACCTAGCCTTTGAAAAATCCTTATTTATAGCCAACACTTTAATTTATTTTCATATTATATTTCATACTTAATGGGAAAAGATGTTGATTTCTCTGGGGAGAAGACTTTTTAATAATCCATCAAATATTAACTTAGATTTTTATGTATTTGGATACATTATGAAGAACTGCAAATCTCCAGAAGTTATAGCTTAGACCTTCCTGCTAAACAAAGAACACACCTTATGCACATGCACACATATACAACTGCATTATGATTCAATGTACTTCCTTTACAATTTAAGTACTAACACAAAGGAAACACATGAAGTCAGAGTCCAGACTTAATTTTTTTATGGATTTTCAGTTAATGGCCTTGAAATCCTTTAATTGAAGGATGTGTATCAAGCTGAATTATACACATTTGTGTTAGGGAATAATTAGGTTCATGAGTAAGTAATTCAAAATAATGAAGACTTATGAATTGATGTGCATCATAAACAAGCTGAAATTGTGGTCACCCTCCTAGAATTGAAAATTAAGAATAAACCCTGACCGGGCTTCCCTGGTGGCGCAGTGGTTGAGAGTCTGCCTGCCAATGCAGGGGACACGGGTTCATGCCCCAGTCCGGGAAGATCCCACATGCTGTGGAGTGGCTGGGCCCGTGAGCCATGGCCGCTGGGCCTGTGCGTCCGGAGCCTGTGCTCCGCAATGGGAGAGGCCACAGCACTGAGAGGCCCGTGCACCGCAAAAAAAAAAAAAAAAAAAAAAGAATAAGACCTGACCTTCCTGTGTCCAGTAAAAATATGAGAATTACTTTTTAAAATAATTTTTTTGGAAAAATTTTGGCAATTTTTCTCAAAATTCTCAAGAAAGGCTCAAGAGAGTCAACAGATAGAGAAAACAATCCACTTAAAGAGGATTATCTGAACGTGCTTAAGAATGGGGCAGAGACGGGATTTGAGTGACTTGGCTGCAGTGAGCCACGATAAACAGTCCATTCTAAGGTCATGTGCCAGTCTGGACCTCAGAGGCAAGAAGAAGACACTTCACTTGAAGCAACTGTCCGTTCTCACCACAGCTATTTTCCATGGTTTTTAAGGGCTAGAAAGGGGGTTGGAAAAACAGACCATCTTTCATGCCAACTATGATCACTTGGTGATGGCTGCCTGGATGGTGTTGAAAAGGAATCAGAAGCTAATTCTCAGCAAAAAGTGTTGTAATCAATTAATTAGGTCTGGCCTTGGGAGTAGGGAGAAGGAGAATCAGCTCACTCATGGCAGGTATTGGTCATCTCAGGCTAGAGGCATATGTGGAGAGAAAAAAATGCTTCTTTGTTCAGCTCTGAAATAAATCATGCTCGTGGGCCTGGATTAATTTTCTCTGCTTTGCGCATTGGTTCATAGAACTGAAATGCCAGACTTCTCAGTAGGTTTTTAAACTAGATAGCCTAAAACAAATAGCAATATGATCCTTACTTCCTAGCTGTTTATAGTCTAAGTGAGCACAACATGTGTCTGATTCTTTTGTGTTTCCCCACCGGTACAATGCCTGGCACATAGTAAGTGCCCATAAATTCTGGTTAATCATATATTCATCAGCTATTTCTTCTATGTGTCAGACGCTATCTTTGGACTGGAGAGTGAGCAAAACAGAAGTGTTATGTACCTTAATAGAGCATGTGGTTTTGTGAAAGGGGTGGACATCAAATAAATTAGTATCCAAATTATGATAAGTACTAGGTCAAGACATTGTGCTTTGGGGGAGAGAATAATGGTGGGACCTGCATGAGGATAAGGATTTGGGGAAAGTGCTTTAAGGAAGAAATTTAAGTTGAAACTGAGGGATGGATAACAGATTGTAATTTTGTTTGGTAGAGCATTCCAAATGAAAGGGACAGCATGTAAAAAATATGGAGGTGGAGGGGACTTCCCTGGTGGCACAGTGGTTAAGAATCCGCCTGCTAATGCAGCAGACACGGGTTTATGCCCTGGTCCGGGAAGATCCCACATGCTGCGGAGCAGCTAAGCCCATGCACCACAACTACTGAGCCTGCGCTCTAGAGCCCGTGAGCCACAACTACTGAAGCCTGTGCATCTAGAGCCTGTGCTCCACAACAGGAGAAGCCACCCAAACGAGAAGCCTGCGCACCACAACGAAGAGTAGTCCCTGCTCGCTGCAACTAGAGAAAGCCCGCACACAGCAGTGAAGACCCAACGCAGCCACAAATAAAGAAATAAATAAATAGTTGTATAAAAAAAAAATATGGAAGTGGTGGAAAAGAGTTTGATGCAGGCTGAAAGGCTGACTTGGCTGAAGTATAGTGAGTTAGGGGAGCAATCCTAAAGATGAAGTTGGAGAGATAGACAGGGCCAGGCTCTGCTGACCTTGAAGGCTGTATTAAAGAGTATGAAATTAAATCTAGGAGCAATGCGAAGCCAATAAATATCTGGAAGTGGGGTGGGTTGTGGAGACTTTATTTGACTGACACTTTAAAAAGTCACACTGCTGCTGGGTGAAGAATGGGTTATCTTGTCTGGGGGAACTTGCCCAAGACACAAGAGGCAGAGTGGGATGGGCCATCTGGAACCTGGAGCTGTGTGCATGGCTACTCTGCAATGCATGGCAGCAGACCCTTAGTGGCTGCCCCTTTAGACAAGGCTGAGCTCTCCAGCTTGCAAGAGTCACCTGTAATCCCTTGGGTTAGGATGGTGACAGTGCAAACAGACAGAAGTGGATGAGTTCCTTTACACTTGCCCAGTTCACTTACAAAAGTTCACTGGCATCACTGGGTCACTATCTTCATTTGAATAACTTCTGCTCACACTTGCCCTAAACTCCCTTTTCCAGACTGGAGGGAGCATCACTCTTTACCATTCAAAGAGAGAGGTGTGCTGGAGATGAGATGGGGAATATTGCCTTCATCATTTTCATTTGTAGACTTGATCATTGCCTTGTAATTTCTTAAAGTGGGTCCTCAATACTGTTTTCTCAAGTGGCTGCACCAATTTACATTCCTGCCAACAGTGCACAAGGGTTCCCTTTTCTCCACATCCTCACCAATATTTGTTATTTGTAGACTTTCTGATGATAGCTATTCTGACAGTTGTGTGGTGAGATATCACCATTGTGGTTTGGATTTGCATTTCTCTGATGATTAGCTATGTTGAGCATCTTTTCATGTGGCTGTTGGTCATCTGTATATCTTCTTTGGAAAAATATCTATTCAGGTCTCCTGCCCATTTTTCAATTGGGTTGTTTGTTTGGGTTTGTTTTTTTTTGTCTTGAGTTGTATGAGCTGTTTATATACTTTGGATATGAACCCCTTATTGGTCATATCATTTGCAAATATTTTCTCCCATTCACTAGGTTGTCTTTTTGTTTTGTGGATGGTTTTCCTTGCTGTGCAAAATTTAAATTTAATTAGGTCCCATTTGTTTAGTTTTGCTTTTCTTTCTTTTGCCTTAGGAGACAGGTCCAAAAAAACATTGCTACGATTTATGTCAAAGAGTGTTCTGCCTATGTTTTTCTTCTAGTAGTTTTATGGTTTCAGGTCTAATATTTAGGTCTTTAATCCATATGTTCACAATAGCCAAGATATGGAAGTAACCTACGTGTCCATCAGTAGATGAATGGATAAAGAAAATGGATAAAGAATGACATTCTGCTATTTGCAATAACATGGATGACCTGGAGGGTACTATGCTTAGTGAAATAAGTCAGACAGAAAAGACAAATACTGTATGTTATTACTTATATTTGGAATCTAAAAAATAAAACGAATGAAAATAGCAAAACAGACACAGACTCACAGGTATAGAAAACAGACTGGTGGTTACCAGAGGGAAGAGGAAGGCGGGGAGAGGTGGAATGGGGGTAGGAGATTGAGAGGTACAAGCTACTGTGTATAAAATAGATAGGCTACAGGGATGTATTGTATAGCACAAGGAAATATTGCCATTATTTTGTGGTGACTTTTAATGGAGTATAATCTATAAAAATGTTGAGTCTCTATGTTGTACACCTGAAATGAATATGATGTTGTAAATCAATTATATTTCAATAAAAAAGAAGTTTGGCTTATGCAGTGGCTGGTCCCCAGAGATGAGGGAAGATTTGACAGGGATCCAAGTGTGATTTTCATGGTCTACTTCAGCATGACTCTCCTACTGCGGGCTGGGCTGCACCCTCTCACCTTTCTGCAGGAGTTTCCCCAGTTAGTAAAATGGTGAGCATTCTAGAGCACCCGTTTGAGCAGCGCTTGTGTAAGAAACAGCATGAAATGGGAAAATATTTTCCAAGCCCATGTCCTTTCTGTGAGGGTTTGGCCTGTATTCATCAATGCAGCTTAATAATGTTGTTCCATTTTGTTAAGGGAGCATTATGCTAATTAAATCAGCAAGAAGATGTCGGGTGGCTAAATTGCCACCATTTGGTCTTTGATCAAGTAAGTTGGTTAGAGAATAGGACTTTTGTTGTTCATGTTGCTAGCAGCAAGAAAAATCCATTTTCCCCCAACCCAGAGATGTTTAAATGCATCTTAATCGTCCTGATTACTCTGAGAGTTTTATTCTCAAAAATTGGTTCCATTTAAAGGGCTGAGCCCTTCTTGAGAGTGGTAAGAAAAGCAAGCCCAGCTGAATAAGGCCAGCTAAGAGCAACATTGTTTTTATCTTTTTTACAATGTTAGCTAGCTGTTTTCTTTCATTTTCGAACTAAGAGATAATGCATATATATTATAAAACATTCTGACAATGCAAAAGATTATGTTCTATAAAAATAAGACTACTATCCTTGAAACTTTAGTTCCCCAGACTGCATTATAATTTCCTGTGTCTTGTTCCAGAATTAGCCTATACATGTACATACCTGCTTGTACATAGACTGTGTATTCAGATCTATACAGACTATGTTTAGACAGATGTATAGCACATCTGTCATTTTTTTTTTTTACTCAGATGAGGGCTTCCTATACTCCTCTTGTGCACATTGCTGTTTTCACTCAACTAGCTTAGACGTTATTTCACGATTCTTGGTAATTTCAATATTCATGTAAATGAACCATCCACCACCCTGAGCTCTCAATGCCATGGAGTATCCTTCAGTGGTCTTCAGGCTCCTGTCTTCCTGATCATATTCTAATGTAGACTCCGTCATTGCCAATAAACAGAACTCCACTTTATTCTGGGCTTCATGAATCTCACTCTCTGATCAACACCTCCGTATTCCCACATCTCTCCCCTTTATTCTCTGCTTCCAACAACTCTTCAGCTCCACCAGGACCTACAAACCATTGAATCCACCACTATTACCAGTCCTTTAACCCCTCGAATCTTTACTTCCTTTTTTATCTGGAATTTAAAACTTTTAGCTGAAATCCCAAAGTCCATTGTTAAAATTTTCCTTCAAATATGTCCTCAATTTTCTCATCCTTCACCATTCTCATCAGAGAAAACCCCATCATAGGTTAAATTCAGATTTTGCCTGTTTGATACCTAAACACAGTCCACTAACAGGTCTGCCCTAAAATACATACTTGCTAAGTCAAGTGGACCCTCTGTGTTGCAGACTGTCCTTAGCTTATTCACTCCCCATTCTCCTTGGACCTTCTCCTTTCGTCTCAAATCTCAATACCCTCCACCCCCAACCTGGCTGATGATGTTGCTTTTCATTTTATTGATAAAGTAGCGATCCTAAGAGAGCTTTCACACATCAATGCCAGTCATCTACCAACTGACAGGCTCCACAATTGTATACTCTACCTTTCATCCAGGTACTGCAGAGGAACCGTCTGACAATCCTGCTGCTAATGTTGGCAAGGCCTGGAGGACAACTGTACTTGGGGGTCCAAGTTCAGGTCCAGACTCTTCTTTTTTAAGGTTCATTCTTCTCTCCCAACCAAAGAGCAGCCCCCAGAGGTGTGGTCCATCCTCAGGAAATCCGACTTGGGAAGAGGATCTTTAAGGTCCTGGAAGTGGATGCAGCTCCTTTGAGAAGTCCAGGATCTTGGGTTACATTTAATGCACTATGGAAGTGGGGGCATGGCTTTCTGGGGTCATCTGTGGAGGGGCAGGGCCTGAGGAGGGACAGAGGGAAACTGTCTCAAACCATGAGACCCAGGCCAGGGGCTCCAGTGCCCAGATCTAAGAGCAGCACAGCTGCCTGATCTGCTGTCTAAGGACACACCCCACCACCTCTACAGTCAGTTTTATCCTGTTCTTAATTCAATGACCTCTGTCCAGCAAGTGTTCCCACTTTCTCCTGCATTCGTGGTTTTCCTCCCTTCTCTGGGCAGTTCTCCTCAGCATACACACATGCCAGAGTGTCTTCTATCTAATAAAACAAAAACACATTGCTATGTAGCAATAGTTACCTTGAAAACTGTCTAACACACAATCAGTTTTTAAAATTATTCATCAAGTGAATGAAGGAACATATTTACCATTGGTATGTCATTTTTTACCTTATAAAATCCTTTACTATTTATTCCCCCTCCCTCCCTCCCTGTCTCTCTGGGGCTGGTGGCATAACTAGTCAATTTGATACTTGGGATGGATCATATTTTATCACTCCTTCCTCTATATGACAAAAACATTTTCAGTAACAATTGTGAAATGAAACAAAGAAAATAATGGCAGAAAAGAACTATGGACAGGAGAAATTTTCTTTTATTATGTTTTCTATATATAAACATGCCAGAGGAAAAAATAAGTAAATAAATATATGTATAATAACAAATAAGAGGAAAAATAAGTAAATAAATATATATATTAAAACAAATGCCAGAGGAAAAAATGGGTAAATAAATGTATGTGTAATAACAAAGAAACTATGAAAAAGTAAAACAGTGACATAGTAATAGTTTTTAATTACATCAATGCATTTTTAAATTTTATTTTAATTTTTTTTGTGGTACACGGACCTCTCACTGTTGTGGCCTCTCCTGTTGCGGAGCAACAGGCTCCAGATGCACAGGCTCAGTGGCCATGGCTCACGGGCCCAGCCGCTCCGCGGCATGTGGGATCTTCCTGGACCGGGGCACAAACCCGTATCCCCTGCATCGGCAGGTGGACTCTCAACCACTGCGCCACCAGGGAAGCCCACATCAATGCATTTTTTAAAGGGGGAGATCTGTGCCTGTCTATTTGTCTTTTGTAGTGACAAATAATACCATGATGGCTTCTCTTTATTAAGCATGTTTTTAAAAATTTAAGCACAAAACTCCATGTGGTCACATTAAAAAGACAGACTTGAAGTACCCCATGTTTTGTTTTTTTTTCCTTTACTATAATCTCTGGGTGATCTGTGTTGTTTCACATCTACTATTTAAATGCAAAATGAGAGCGTTCCACAGGGCTTGAGGACACAAGCTATGCCTGAGACAAACTTGAAGGGTTCCAAACCTTTAAGAGTTTATTCTTGGAATAGATGCATGTGACTGGAGTCTGCCTGGGTCCAAGGCCAACTTTTAACTGGAATTTCTCCAGACAAACTGCTGTGTACAAAACACTGTAGTCAAAATAAAAGATATGTGATAATGGATCTGGTTTTTAGGCCACTATTTTGCAAACTTTGTGGAGAGTGTAGACATCATGGGCAAACTTTGAACAACCATGGACGTCAGAGCCCATTTGTCTTCCAGTGAGTAGAGAAACAAGGACTGTCTCCGCTGTGGAATGGAGATAATCATATTTCTTTTTATTAGATTTTATAATAGCTAAGAACTTGGAAATAATTTAAACAAAAGAGAGAAGTCCTTGGCAGGATTCAGAGTTTTCTCGTGGTGGCCACAGGTGGAATAACCAAAGCAGGCGCTGGGTCCAGGCTACATGACGCTGGCTACGTCCACCGGTCTCCTCTGTTCCCCTCTGCTTTCTGGCCAAGGCTCTGCTCTCCAGCTGCTGTCCTGTCCACGGTGCAGAACAGGGAGGGCTGCCTTGGATTCCCCGCATCTTATGACTTCTCTGTTCAGGAAACCATGCTCTAGTCCAAGCGTGGAATTTTGATCCTAAATCCAAAGTCTCAGAGAAGTGACTCTGATGGATCTAGCTTGGCTCAAGTGTCCACTCGAGGTCTAGTGACTTAAGGCCAGGGAGTAGAACTCTAGGTAGCAAACGAAGTGTCTGGAGGCCTACCCTGATAGGGTTGTGGATTGATGGGGAGAATGGTGATGGGTTGCCAGGGGCAGGGGTGGGGGAAGGATGAATAGGCAGAGCATAGAGGATTTTCAGGGCAGTGAAAATACTCTGTAGGATATTATAATAATGGATATATGTCATTATACTTTCGATCCATACCCATAGGATGGACAATACCAAGAGTGAACCTTAAAGTAAACTGTAGACTTTGGGTGATTATGATGTGTCAGCATAGGTTCACCCTTGGTAAAAAATGCACCACTCTGGTGAGTGATGGTAATAATGGGAAGGCTGTGCATGTGTGTAGGTCAGGGTGTATATGCAAAACCTCTGCACCTTCATCTCAATTTTGTTGTAAACTTAAAATTGTTCTGAAAAATGTCTTTACAAAAATCTGTGAAATTAGATCTGAACCTTAAAAAATATATCTAGAAAGGGGACTTCTTAAGAACTTAAATATATTTGGTATTTGCTGTTTATTTCATTTTGAAAATGGATCTGGTCAACAAAATCAAATTTATTCCACCTAAATATGTCAATTCATGCCTGGAAAGTCTGAACATTCCCTGTCATCTTTATTTTTTTGAAATATATGTCATATGATAGCACTTAGCTGATGGTTTCCATCTTTTCTCATCCCATTCCTAAAACTCCTACAAATGCCAGCCCTGTACAGATAGCACCATAAAGAAGTTAAAATTCATCTCTATTTTTCTTTTGCTTTTTTCCTCTAAGTACACATTACACATTTAAGACTCCGTACTACTTTTGGAACTTATGGTCTTCCACAGCTTTATGTTAGGTCGATAAGAAATAGATAATGAGTACACACTTTGAAATTACTCACAATTCCAAAATACTTAGCATTCTACTTACTCCTTTCTAAAAAATGGGAAATAAAATGGAGCAAACATACACATAAAAAGAAATCTATGACTCAGCAATTCTATTTCAATGAATTTGTCATAACATATTAGACAGTGATGTTGTCAATTATTATATAGTAATGTATTCATTACAACATCATTTATTACACAACAAGAAACTGAAACAATTTTAATGTCCAATATGTAAAGGCTTCATTGAAATAATTATGGTATCAATACATCTAGTCAGTAAACTACTCTGTATTTTAAAAAGAACATTGCCTAACAGTTCGTCCAAAAGTGTGATTATAATTTTATGAATTGAATTTTATATCTGGCACACACATACACATATGTGTGATATACATGGACATATACAGACATATACAGTATATATGAACATTACAGTGATAGAGTGACAGTGTGGATCAGTATTTCCTTTCTCTATAATGGTTTTCTATATTTTCCAAATTCTCTGCAATGAACATGTATTAATTTGTGTAATAAGAAAACCAGTGGAAATCATATTAGTTAAAACCTAACAAAAAGAAACCTAGTACCCTTTTCAGATACGGTAGTCTTAGAATTTCCTTTATATAATGCAAGGAATAAAAGACTTTGTGTCATTTTATTCCTTAAAAACAAATAAAACACTGGAACAGAGTACCTATATATCATGACATGTGTAATCATTACATAAGGTGCATTATTCTGTACATAGAGCTCCGAACAGACCCCAAGATTGTTTAGCATCATCTGTAATGCGTCATTCTTATGAACTTGTCATCACTTGTCTCAAAGGCGTTTCCACTTCTGTAATGTTACCTTTTCCATGATGCCTTATTTCTACCAAAACTAGTAAAAGGACATAAAGTTCATTTCCTTTGCTTTGTATTCTCTCCTTACCTGGAAGAAAAACTAATTAAATATGTTTTCCTTTATCTGACCTTTTTCCTAGGCATCATGGAAAGTGGTCACAGAGACAGTTTTCTGGGATGGCAATTTCTGTACATAAAGGACTTCCTCTAAACCCACCTAAAATGATAAAAGATTTATCCACATTTTAAAAAATCAAGAATGCGTTAGGACATGTTTTCCTTTAGCTTTTGTATTTATTATTAGCAGGATATGAAGGCAGGGACACAATAAGAAAATAGAAGTGGTTAGAGAAGAAGGGAAAGCACACCTCTTTTTTTTTTCATTTAAAATTATGTGTGACTTCAATAGACTCTAATACCAGGAAACCTCTCTCTCTCTTCTTCTCTGTCTCTTTCTCTCTGTCTCCATACTCCCTGATAGAAATGTGTTCAAAGTTCAACTTTCCAACAAAAAAGCAGGCTCTGTGCAAGCAGGAATCAGGCTCATTTGGTTCATCTTTGAAACAGTGAGTGGTGCAAAGGGCATGGTCCATAAATATTTGCTAAATGACAGGTTGATTTTTTTTTTTTTTTTTGCGGTACGCGGGCCTCTCACCGCTGTGGCCTCTCCCACTGCGGAGCACAGGCTCCGGACGCACAGGCTCAGCGGCCATGGCCCACGGGCCCAGCCGCTCCGCGGCATGTGGGATCTTCCCACACTGGGGCACGAACCCGTGTCCCCTGCACCGGCAGGCGGACTCTCAACCACTGCGCCACCAGGAAAGCCCAACAGGTTGATTTTTAAGGCAAAAAGAGAAACAGCTGGTCAGTTAGGAAGCCTCTTGTGACCCATGTCAGCACAGCCCTACGTTGCTTTAATTTGTCTTGATTTTTATTAACCAATATACTGGCTGTATTGTTCACAGAATGTAGGGCAGTATCAGTATACTTTCTTATTATTTAGAAATAATTTCACACTTACAGAAAGCCTAGTACAAAGAACTTTTTTCCTCTAAATTGTTTGAGAGTAAGTTGCTGACATGATGCCCCATCACCACCTAATATTGTAGTGTGTGTCCTACATTATTCTACATAACTGCAATACAGCCATCAAATTCAAGTCATTAACATTGACATATTACTACCATCTAATTCATGCACCCTTTTCAGATTTCTTCAATTGTTTCAATAATGTCATTTATAGCAAAAGAATCCAATCCAAGAATCACGTATTGTATTGAATTTTCATGTCTCTTTAGTCTCCTTCATTCTGGAGTATTTCCTAAGTCTTTCCTTGACTTTCATGACATTGACTTGACAGTTTGGAACTTTACAGATGAGTCAGTTTTTAGAATGTCTTTCAAGTTGGGTTTGTCTGATATTTGGTTTGTCTGAACACAGTTATGGTGACTGTGTTCTTCTCACTATCTCCCATCAAGTGGTACATGATTACAATTTGCTTATATTCACTTTGATCACTTCCCAGCTTTTCCAATGAAAAGTTGCTCTTTTCCCTTTGTAATTAATGTGTATTTTGTGGGGAGGTACATTAAGACTACATAAATATCCAATTCCTGATTGAACTTTGACTAATTAGTTCTATATCCATTGATACTCCTTGGCTAAATTATTACTGTGATGGTTGCCAAATGGCGATTGATTCCATCATTCTTTCTGCATTTATTAGTTGACATTCTTCCAGGATTTCTATTTTTCCATTTGTTTATGTCAGTGCAATCTCATGGATTCCTATTTTATTTAATGGGTATAACTTGTTATGATTATTCATTTTGATAATTAAATTGTACCAGATTTGACCATTGGGAACCCTTTCAAGCTGTCTTTAGTTTTGGTTTTCTCATGTCTCTACTGTTCTCTGAGTACGTTCTTGCTTTCTGGCACAAGATGACCTAGGCCCATCTAGTTCTGCTCCTGTCCTAACCCTTGAATCAGCCTTTACTCCAAGAAACTTACCTTCCTTTTAGAAGAGAATGATACTTAGAAACTAAGTTCTCTGCACTAGAGATGCTGATTGCTTTTGAGTTGTCAGTACTTCCTGGTCCTTTCAGGAGACAGAGCTGGGGAATATATACTGTACACATATATATGTATGGTTCAGTCTACTTTTCTCCTTTTCATATATGTAATCTCTTTCTCCCACAGTGAAAAAAATGGCTGCTTTTATCCTTAATATATTTATTCATTGGATTAATACCCTCTCTATTGTAACTAATCTTCCATTGTTGCCCTCCCTGTTTGGGTATCCATCTTTATCTCACTTGGTCTCTGAGGCTTTGTGCCAGGTCACCACTGCTCCCCTCACCCCTGGTTAACCTCTTCACCCCTTTCAAGCTCTTGCTCATCAAATATTTGTGAACCACCTTCTATGGGGCACCCACTGTTCCAAAACAGGAGACAGTGAACAAACTAAATCTGTTGCCTGCTCTCATGGAGCCTGCCTTCAGTTGGAAAGTGCCAATTTATTAAAAAAATTTTTAGCATTCTGTTCCCCTTCACCCATTTCTTCTACTTCTCATCCCCTGCCTCTGGCAACTACCAATCTGTTCTATCTATGAGCATATTATTATTATTTTAGATTCCATATATAAGAGGGATCATAGGGTATTTGTCTTTCTCTGTTCCATTTCTCTATTTAGTTCCACTGATCTGTGTGGTTTTTTTTTTTTTTTTTTTTTTGCAGTACGTGGGCCTCTCACTGTTGCGGCCTCTCCTGTTCCGGAGCACAGGCTCCGGACGCGCAGGCTCAGTGGCCATGGCTCATGGGCCTAGCCGCTCTGCGGCGTGTGGGATCTTCCCGGACTGGGGCACAAACCTGTGTCCCCTGCATCAGCAGGCGGACTCTCAACAACTGCGCCACCAGGGGTGCCCAATTTGTGTTTTTTTTTATGCCAATACTGTATTGTTTAATTACTGTAGCTTTGTAATATATAATTTTTTTAATGGATTCTTTTTTTTTTAAATAAATTTTTGTTTATTTATTTATTTATGGCTGCATTGGGTCTTTGTTGCTGCACGTGGGTTTTCTCTAGTTGTGGCGAGCAGGATATACTCTTCTTTGTGGTGCACGGGCTTCTCATCGCAGTGGCTTCTGTTGTTGTGGAGCACGGGCTCTAGGCATGCGGGCTTCAGTAGTTGCGGCACGTGGGCTCAGTAGTTGTGGCTCGAGGGCTCTAGAGCGCAGGCTTAGTAGTTGTGGCGCACAGGCTTAGTTGCTCTGCAGCATGTGGGATCTTCCTGGACCAGGGCTCGAACCCGTGTCCCCTGCACTGGCAGGTGGATTCTTAACCACTGTGCTACCAGGGAAGTCCCTGTAATATATAAATTTTTGATGTTTAATTTTTTTCCTAGTAGTCACAAAACTTTACCAGGGAGTCATAAAACATAGTGGAGCTAAAGACTAACATCCCTAGAAACATTATAAACAGATTCAAACTTAGGTTAATATAAGTAAGGATTTTCCAAGAATAAAGCTTTTTTTGGAAAAGATTTACAGGTTAGTTTGAATAATCATGATCTATAATGTTATTTGTCACCACTGAGAATATTTATCAGAATCATCAAAGTATTAATACTAACCTGCTTTAATAATTTTCCTTTCTTCTAATTAAATCTTCATTGTCAAACTTCACTTAGATGCAAATCCTTTAAGTGAAATCTTGCCTAGAAGCCTAATTGTGAAAGATGTAAAAATGAAGATGCTCTTTTTGAAGTGGGAGTGGGGTCCAAGAAGCTTTGCCTGTATTTTTCCTTTTCCAGTGCAACCCATGGATGGAGCAACTCTGCAGAACACAGTTTAAAACTCGTGGTCTACATAAATGCCGAATTTCCCCTCATGAGTCTTCTGAAAAACTGCATTTTTTAATGTGTTCAACAGATAGCTACTGATCATCTTTTCTGTGCCTAGTACTATACTATGTGCTAGAGAAAAAACAAAACTGGAACGGCCCACTGCCATCTCACTGAGCTTGTGGACTATTAGGGAATGGAGATAGTATACATGCAACAAACACCAAGTAAACAGGCACCAGGGTGTCTCTGGGCTGTTGTAAGAAATATGAAGGAAACATATGAGAGCACTGTGGCAAAAGGTGGGCATTTTATTAGTGTGGTCTGGAAAACCCTCCCTAAAGTTGATGATACTGAAGCTGAGTGCTAAACAATGTGGATCCAGGCATCAGAATAGGGGGCAGTAGTTGTAATATAATTTCAGGCAGAGGGAAAGGCAAGCATAAAGGCCCAGAGAGAGGAAAGAGCAGGAGCATTTTCAAGAAACTAAAGAGGCTGTTATGGCCAGGAAATATTTATCAAGGATGAGAGAAGAGGTTCTAGAGGTAGGAAGAGATCAATTCTTACAGGGTTTTAGTTAGGAGTTTGGATTTTATTCTTAAAGACATGGAAAGTCATGGAAAGATTTTTTTTTTTTTTTTAATAAATCTTATTTATTTAGGCTGCGCTGGGTTTTCGTTGCTGCACGTGGGCTTTCTCTAGTTGCAGTGAGCAGGGGCTACTCTTCATTGCAGTGCGCGGGCTTCTCATTGTGGTGGCTTCTCCTGTTGTGGAGCACGGGCTCTAGCCGCGTGGGCTTCAGTAGTTGTGGCTCATGGGCTGTAGAGCACGGGCTCAGTAGTTGTGGCACACGGGCTTAGTTGCTTTGTGGCATGTGGGATCTTCCCGGACCAGGGCGCGAACCTGTGTCCCCTGCATTGGCAGGTGGATTCTTAACCACTGTGCCACCAGGGAAGCCCCAAGAAGTCGTGGAAAGATTTTATGTTGCAAAGTGATGTAATAAATATTTGTCCTGTTTTGGCTGCCTGGTATCTCATCCACCTTCCTGTATTCGGGGGGATTCTCCATCATGTGGGTCTTGGTGATCAGTGCTCACCACCTCCCCTCTTCCCATGGCAGAATCCTTGGTCTCTCCATCCATGTTATTTACAGGTGTGTGGACAGGATCGTGACTTGGCCAGTCACACGCTCTTTCCCAGAACTTTTGCCCTGGAGAAGGGGAAGGGGGCCTGGGCCTATAGGGAGTTACTTCCAGCTGTGTAGTCCTAATCAAGTAGCCGCTCCTGTGCATGGCCTTGGCAGTGGGTCCTAGGCTTGTCCTCCCTTGTTTCTTCTCCATTTCTCCACCCTGGCTCCCCAGGCTTTCTGTCAGTCTGGTGAGCTCCTCGGCATCCCTCGAATCACTTTTTCTGCTCAAGTTAGTATCTTGCAACTAAGAAATATGACTGAGGCCTATTTGAAGAAGATCAGTCTGGTTGCTGGGGGTAGGGAACGCTAGGACAGAGAAGGTGGCCTTGACTTGGATAACTGGGGTGATAGTAATAGAACATCCAATGCAGAGATGAATATCCAGGAGGTAAAAACACCTCTTTGAATGGGGAAGGAAACTGCAGTTACTAAGGCGATGCACTTTCCTTCACATGAAAATTCCGAAGCCAGCCTTTGTCTGCGACCCAAAATATATTCAATTAAGATTTTGGTAAAAATAAGGTCACTGTCTAACAAGCTCCCTTACTTGTTTTTCCATTTACAACAGATATTGAGAAGCATGTAGTAAATAGGAGTGAGGTAGGAAGAGCAGAGCTGTTAGAAGCAATTAGCTCTTTGTACCTTTGCATCCCTTTAAAAGCAGTCCTGTGATTAAACTGAGTGCAAGTATGCATGTTCAGAAAGAACCTTTGCCAGCATTGTAAATACTCTGAAAGATATGTTCTGTTTGGCTTGTGAGCATAAGAAAATGCGTTAGTTGTCAACACCAACAAATAGGGAGATAGGCCTTTTTTGAGAAAATTCTTAGCTTTTATGTAAAAGAATTTTGAGTAGCACAATTTAAGAAGGAAGTGAATACTCTTCATTTTTGCAACAGTTCCTACCACTCCTTCTTGCCTCTTTCATTCAGCGTATATTTATTTACTTGCTTAATCCTGTGGGCATTTAATTTTGAGATCCCAAGAAACATTAGCAAAAGTTTAAATTCTATTCCATGGATGTTTAAAATGCTAACATGAATGAATATAGTATAAGTATTTCATTAACTTCATGAAAATATTAATATTTTAGGAATTAAACTTCAATACCCTTTTTTCCTATCATCTGTTTCTTTTTTTTTTCAATACCTTTATTGGAGTATAACTGCTTTACAATGGTGTGTTAGTTTCTGCTTTATAACAAAGTGAATCAGACATATATATATATATATATATATATACCCATATCCCCTCCCTCTTGCATCACCCTCCCACCCTCCCTATCCCACCCCTCTAGGGTGGTCACAAAGCACTGAGCTGATCTCCCTGTGCTATGCGGCTGCTTCCCACTAGCCAACTACTTTACATTCGGTAGTGTATATATGTCCATGCCACTCTCTCACTTCGTCCCAGCTTACCCTTTCCCCTCCCCGTGTCCTCAAGTCCATTCTCTATGCCTGCATCTTGATTCCTGTCCTGGCCTTAGGTTCTTCAGAACCATTTTTTTTAGATTCCATATATATGTGTTAGCATACGGTATTTGTTTTGCTCTTTCTGGCTTACTTCACTCTGTATGACAGACTCTAGGTCCATCCAACTCACTACAAATAACTCAATTTCGTTTCTTTTTAAGGCTGAATAACATTCCATTGTATATATGTGCAACATCTTCTTTATCCATTCATTTGTCGATGGACACTTAGGTTGCTTCCATGTCCTGGCTATTGTAAACAGAGCTGCAATGAACATTGTGGTACATGACTCTTTTTGAATTATGGTTTTCTCAGGGTATATGCCCAGTAGTGGGATTGCTGGGTCGTATGGTAGTTCAATTTTTAGTTTTTTAAGGAACCTCCATACTGTTCTCCATAGTGGCTGTATCAATTTACATTCCACCAACAATGCAAGATGGTTCCCTTGTCTCCACACCCTCTCCAGCATTTATTGTTTGTAGATTTTCTGATGATTGCCATTCTGACAAGTGTAAGATGATATCTCATTGTAGTTTTGATTTGCATTTCTCTAATGATTAATGATGTTGAGCATTCTTTCATGTGTTTGTTGGCAATCTGAATATCTTCTTTGGAGAAATGTCTATTTAGGTCTTCTGCCCATTTATGGACTGGGTTATTTGTTTTTTTGATATGGAGCTGCATGAGCTGCTTGTAAATTTTGGAGATTAATCCTTTGTTAGTTGCTTCACTTGCAAATATTTTCTTCCATTCTGAGGGTTGTCTTTTGGTCCTGTTTATGGTTTCCTTTGCTGTTCAAAAGCTTTTAAGTTTCATAAGGTCCCATTTGTTTATTTTTGTTTTTATTTCCATTTCTCTAGGAGGTGGATCAAAAAGGATCTTGCTGTGATTTATGTCATAGAGTGTACTGCCTGTGTTTTCCTCTGAGAGTTTTAAAATGTCTGGCCTTACATTTAGGTCTTTAATCATTGTGGAGTTTATTTTTGTGTATGGTGTTAGGCAGTGTTCTAATTTCATTCTTTTCCATGTAGCTGTCCAGTTTTCCCAGCACCACTTATTGAAGAGGCTGTCTTTTCTCCATTGTATATTCTAGCCTCCTTTATCAAAAAATAAGTGACCATATGTGCGTGGGTTTATCTCTGGCTTTCTATCCTGTTCCATTGATCTATATTTCTGTGTTTGTGCCAGTACCATACTATCTTGATTACTGTAGCTTTGTAGTATAGTCTGAAGCCAGAGAGGCTGATTTCTCCAGCTCCGTTTTTCTTTCTCAAGATTGCTTTGGCAATCAGGTACTTTTGTGTTTCCACACAAATTGTGAAATTTTTTGTTCTCTTTCTGTGAAAAATACCATTGGTAGATGGATAGGGATTGCATTGAATCTGTAGAATGCATTGGGTAGTATAGTAATTTTTACAATGTTGATTCTTCAGTCCAAGAACATGGTATATCTCTCCATCTGTTTGTATCATCTTTAATTTCTTTCAGTAGTTTCTTATAGTTTTCTGCGTACAGGTCTTTTGTCTCTTAGGTAGGTTTATTCCTAGGTATTTTATTCTTTTTGTTGCAATGGTGAATGGGAGTGTTTCATTAATTTCACTTTCAGATTTTTCTTCATTAGTGCATAGGAATGCAGGAGATTTCTGTGCATTAATTTTGTATCCTGCTACTTTACCACATTCATTGATTAGCTCTAGTAGTTTTCTGGTAGCATCTTTTGGATTCTCTATGTATAGTATAATGTCATCTGCAAACAGTGAGAGCTTTACTTCTTCTTTTCCGATTTGGATTCCTTTTATTTCTTTTTCTTCTCTGATTGCTATGGCTATAACTTCCAAAACCATGTTGAATAATAGTGGTGAGAGTGGGCAACCTTGCCTTATTCCTGATCTTAGTGGAAATGGTTTCAGTTTTTCACCATTGAGGACGATGTTGGCTGTGAGTTTGTCATATATGGCCATTATTATGTTGAGGTAAGTTCCCTCTATGCCTACTTTCTGCAGGCTTTTTATCATAAATGGGTGTTGAATTCTGTTGAAAGCTTTTTCTGCATCTATTGAGATGATCATATGGTTTTTATTCTTCAATTTGTTAATATGGTGTATCACATTGATTGATCTGCGTATATTGAAGAATCCTTGCATTCATGGGAGAAACCCCACTTGATCTTGGTGTATGATCCTTTTAATGTGCTGTTGGATTCTGTTCACTAGTATTTTGTTGAGGATTTTTGCATCTATGTTCATCAGTGATATTGGCCTGTAGTTTTCTTTCTTTGTGACATCTTTTTCTGGTTTTGGTATCAGGGTGATGGTGGCCTCGTAGAATGAGTTTGGGAGTGTTCCTCCTTCTGCTATATTTTGGAAGAGTTTGAGAAGGATAGGTGTTCGCTCTTCTCTAAATGTTTGATGGAATTCGCCTGTGAAGCCATCTGGTCCTGGGCTTTTGTTTGTTGGCAGATTCTTAATCACAGTTTCAATTTCAGTACTTGGGATTGGTCTGCTTATATTTTCTATTTCTTCCTGGTTCAGTCTTTGATGGTTGTGCTTTTCTAAGAATTCATCTATTTCTTCCAGGTTGTCCATTTTATTGGCATATAATTGCTTGTAGTAATCTTTCATGATCCTTTGTATTTCTGCAATGTCAGTTGTTACGTCTCCTTTTTCATTTCTAATTCCGTTGATTGGAGTCTTCTCCCTTTTTTTCTTGATGAGTCTGGCTAATAGTTTATTAATTTTTTTTATCTTCTCAAGGGACCAGCTTTTAAATTTATTGATCTTGGTATCGTTTTCTTCATTTCTTTTTCATTTATTTCTGATCTGATCTTTATGATTTCTTTCCTTCTGCTAACTTTGGGGTTTTTTTGTTCTTCTTTCTCTAATTGCTTTAGGTGTAAGGTTAGCTTGTTTATTTGAGATGTTTCTTGTTTCTTAAGGTAGGATTGTATTGCTATAAACTTCCTTCTTAGAACTGCGTTTGCCACATCCCATAGGTTTTGGCTCATCGTGTTTTCATTGTCATTTGTTTTTAGGTATTTTTCGATTTCCTCTTTTATTTCTTCAGTGATCTCTTGGTTATTAAGTAGTGTATTGTTTCATCTATTTCATAGATGAAATAAAGTATCACTCTACAGCTATATTTCCTGAATAATTAATTATTTATGAGAAGATTTTTTAAAACAGTCTAAAAAAAGGTAAGGAAATGAACTGCCATCAGAAAAGGCAGAATTTGGAGCAGGTTAACATGATCGTTTTTGTAATTTGAGAAAATAATCCAAGTGTTGCTCTGCTTTTTCTTCTCTCACCAGTATTTAACTTCCTTGGTGTCTGGTGCCTTCTTTTGACTTTTAATATCTTTTTGTGTTTTCTACATAGTTTTAAGTGTTCAAAATTATATGAATTTTACTAATATAAGGCAACTCTTTAAAAGATCAAGCGTCTTGGTAAAAGTGGCATTACGGGTAGATTGTGTGGATAACTATACAGGTTTAAGGTGTGAAAGAAATTAAAAAATTTTTTGTCAGCTCCATCACTGGGCACTGGGGAAACTGAAACACTAATTTTTTAATGGATTTTACTTAGATCAGAGATTACTTTAAAGTTAGAGTCACATTTAGAGCTGTGGTAGTTGGTGGGCAGCGGAAAAGGGACCAGCCATTCATTTCTAATCTCAGTTAGAATGAAATCGCTGTTTTATCCCTGCCTGAGAGACCTACATGGTCTAGTTCTTGCCCACCTTTCTGACTCGTCCATCTTTTCCTGAAATGGCTCACTAAACACTACTCACACCTTTTTCTTCTTATTTCTAGAAGATACTAAATTGTGGGGCTGGGATTAGGGTGAGGCAAGTGAAACTCCACCCTAAAGTTTTGTTCCTCACTCCCACCCACTCACCTTAAGTTCTCCACCCCATGCCTTAAATTCTGTGCCCCAGTAAGACACTTGCTTCAAGCACAAAAGTTAAGGTGGGACAAATACTTAGTGATTAAGAAAACTAACATTGTAGTGCAATATTTTAAAAAATAAAAATTAATGTAAAAATATCAATGATGAGCACAATATCAAAAATTTAAATAAAAATCAGTGTCCTACCAAGCTATACTGGAGACTGAGGCAAAAGGAGAAATAAGCACCCATATACACATTTTTATGTATTGTTTAATCCATTTTTCCCCAAAACCTTAAAGTGGTTAAAATATTGAATGACTGAAAATCAGGTTATTCAATATTTTCATAACATTCATATTCATAACATTAATATAGTTTTAGATATATTATTATACAAAGAGCAGAATTTATTTTGATTTTACTTTCCTGGCTTTAATGGAAGTGAAATCATTGATACTCTTCTCAACATCTTCTCATTTATTTATCTTGTTTTCAACTGAGAGAATTACCATGTTTGACAATTTCTCTTTTCCAAGTGATAATCTTAAATAAATTTTAAAAAATTATTCATTTATTTTTAGCTGCGTTGGGTCTTTGTTGCTACACATGGGCTTTCTCTAGTTGTGGCGAGTGGGGGCTACTCTTTGTCGTGGTGCACAGGCTTCTCATTGAGGTGGCTTCTCTTGTTGCAGAGCATGGTCTCTAGGCACGCGGGCTACAGCAGTTGTGGCACACGGGCTCAGTAGTTGTGGCTCACGGGCTCTAGAGTGCAGGCTTAGTAGTTGTGGCGCATGGGCTTAGTTGCTCCGCGGCCTGCGGCATCTTCCTGGACCAGGGTTTGAAACCGTGTTCCCTGCATTGGCAGGCAGATTCTTAACCACTGTGCCACTGGGGAAGTCCCATTATAGATTTTTTATGAAGTGAATTAAAAGCTAATGTGGCCCACATTTCTGGCTAATGTGCAAGAAAGAGCACACCCTTGTCCATCTAGGTTAGGAACAAATTGAGAATAAACTGATGAAATGATGCAGTGTAGATGGCGGTCAAAATATCATTGATTCCTACTGAGCCCAGGTTGGAGGACTTGGCTTGAGTTAAGAAGGTTAATTAAGTTACTAAGGTTAGTAATGAAGATTTATTGATTCTGATTTCTAAAGCTGCATAGATTAAACCCTGCCTGTTGCAGGTAACACTCTATTAGATCACGATTCCCCCTTCTCCCATCCCCAGTGGGCAGAGCTGCCTCTGGAAAAGCAGAGCAGACGGCTTCTCCCTTACGGCATGCAGCTTGCTCCCCAGAGGAAGAGTTGAAGATAAAAAATTACTCTGCCTAAATTTACCACTCAGATGTCCCTGTACCTACTCTGGGGCAAAAAGAATTGAGGGTGGAAAGATGCCAGAAATTTCACTAGTTGAGCTGCCTTTGGAGGGAGTAAACAGCTCAAACTCATAGCACGTAGGGGATTGGTGCAGCTCCTGGAAAAGAGAGTCTATGTGAAGCACAATCGAGTAGCGCATACATTATTAGAGCATGCACTAAATAGTTGTTCAATGAATGGGTGAAATATGTGAAATTGACAGTCTTATCCCATGTTAATCAAAGTGACCCAACCTTTGTCTGGTTTGAATTTGGGGCTTTTGTGTAACTGAGACACTGTAAGTTCCTTCAGCTCTTTTACCATACATCTTGGTAATATCTTACTTTTTACAACCAGAACACTCTGTGCCTCCAGTTCTTCACTCTTGTTTGTATATATATCAAGTTTAAGACTTGCTGACTCAGATTTCCTCAGTTTGTTAATACATGCTGGGCGTAAGTTAGGGACTTTGAGAGAATGCACTAAGTTCTTAATGAATCCAGAATACCTTGTAGGAAATGTTGGTTCTATTCCAGTGTGACAAATGGCGTCCTGGTGGGGTGATACAGACATTCTTTCCACAATTCCAAAAGAACAGTGGAAAAGTTGGAAAGAGGCAGGTAATCAATTGGTCTTTTCTGTTTAATTCCAAATGACTCCTCCTCACTACTTACATTCAAAATCCGTTTAAATAGCCAAGTAATTTTAAATACAGAGTATATCTATTTGCATGTGTGTGTATGTATGTGTGAGTGTGTATATATAAATATGTGTGTGTATGTATGCATAAAACCTCTCTCCTTTCTTTAGAAAATATTAGTGGCAGCTTAGAAGTATATATGTAAAGCAGAAGGATTATAAAAGGAATACAAGACAAAAGGTGAAATAACAACACGCACTATCATCAACACAAAGGAAATGGACTCAGTAATGAGATTAATTCAAAAATGCCTATTATCGGGCTTCCCTGGTGGCACGGTGGTTGGGAGTCCGCCTGCTGGTGCAGGGGACGCGGGTTCGTGCCCCGGTCCAGGAGGATCCCACATGCCGTGGAGCGGCTGGGCCCGTGAGCCATGGCCGCTGAGCCTGCGTGTCTGGAGCCTGTGCTCTGCGATGGGAGAGGCCACAGCAGTGAGAGGCCCGCGTACTGCAAAAAAAAAAAAAAAAAAATGCCCATTATCAAATCCCATGCACTTGCTAGGAGGGTAAGTCCCAATTTCTCACAGAAATCTAACATAAAAAGGGAAATTACATACTTTACAGTGCTAAGATAAACTAATTATTATGAAAGGTGCTCACACTCTTGAATTAAATAGAAGACAAATATCTCATGAGAGTCTTTATATGATCTATATGCAATACATATTGTTCATAGATACTGCTCTGTTGCTCCCCCCAAAACTTCAAAGAATTACTTGGTAAAAATAATGGAACTTATGGGGAAAATAAGGTTAGGCAAAGCACTCAAACCATGCAAGTATGTAATCAGAACAACAGTAGAAACAATGCTAATCCTAGAAAAACCAAATATAAGCACAAAGATGTTACTTCTTAATAAAGAAATATTATAGTAAGTATAGGATTTTGTGTCTTTCAAAAAAGCAAAGAAATCTCATAAAGAGTCTAAGGTGGATTGAAGCTGCAAAATTAAATTCATAGATAAAGAAATGCATAAAGACTGGAAAGAATTATGCAAAACTCATTTCCAAGACAGACCCCCAAGGTCAATCAAGTGCAGTGAATGGGCATCATTTCGTACCCCTCTGCAACTTGCCCTGTGCAGTTGCTTTGGTTTAAGTTGCAACCATGCTATGAATGTTATGCTGACATCATCCTGTATTTACTATTTGCATATGAGCTAATTTACATCGCAGAAGCAGGTATTACAGAAGAACAGACTGTCCTTTTTAATATGACATATGTGTGGCTGCTTTAGGGCACCAAGTCCACCACCTTTCTAAAACACTTAAGAAACTTTGAATAAACAAAAATCGTGTTTGTTTATACACATATAACTTGTAATTTAAATTACCTTGTTTGTGTTTCATTGTGTGGTACTCAATTTGCCATTTATGAATCTACATAATAGATATTCTACTAAATGGCAAGTTCACTGATTTTTGGCAATTAGCAAAGTGAGAGTGTTTTTCATAATCGAAGATACTGTTTTCTGGTTTTAAAAAATTCATTGATATGATTTGGCTGTTTCAGACTGCATACAAATTGGTGAACTAGGTCAGGACTGGATTACTATTTTTCTTAAAAATGGCGCTATTTACATTGGGGCTTTCTGTGTATTTCATACTGCCGTACTTTTTTTTTTTTTTTGCAGTACGCGGGCCTCTCACTGTTGTGGCCTCTCCCATTGCGGAGCACAGGCTCCGGACGCACAGGCTCAGCGGCCATGGCTCATGGGCCTAGCCGCTCCGCGGCATGTGGGATCTTCCCAGACCGGGGCACGAACCCGTGTCCCCTGCATCGGCAGGCAGACTCTCAACCACTGTGCCACCAGGGAAGCCCCGTACTGCCATACTTATATCACAACATTGTTAAGATAAATAATAGGAAATGAAATAATTTCAGCTTGTGTGTGGTTTATCGTGAGATCTTGGATAATAGTTTAGAATGCAGTAGGTTTTGGCAAGTTTCTCCCTTACGTTTGGCTATTCAATCCAATATTATGAAGCAAGCGCTAAGATTTACTAGTGGCACTTATCACTTTATGACTATGTGGGAGCTCTGTGATATTATTTTTGTGTCCTTTCCCCTTAGAGGGAGAAAATGTATAGCACCCACAGAAATACAAATAGAGAAGTTGGAAAAATTAAAAGGAGGATATGATTATCAAGAAGTTGCAAATAACTTGGAATTCTAGCATTTTCCCCTTGGAATTAAGTTAGTTCTGTGATGAGATGCTGCATATGTTAAATTTATAAATCTATGTAAATTTAAGATTCAGCAAGATTTTTGTTGTCGTCATTGTTTTCTCTCTTCCTTGAACAAATTTCTCCTGAGAGTGTATTTCTCAGATTGCAGAGAAATAGGAATCTGACAATTACTGGTTGACTTTATCAACGTAGACAAATGAGTCATTCAGGAAGTTTTTAATTCTCTTCTGGTTGGATAATTGGGAGTTTGGGAATTGGGGTTTGGAGTTGAGTGAACCCCAATTAATATATTTTTTGACATATGTCAATTAGGAAAATGATCCTGAGGTGTGACTTTTTCCTGTACATTGAGGAGTGGGGACAAAATTATGACTGAAACCCTAGGTTCTAAAATCTTATCGCCTGACTTCTAATCTTGTCTTTATCTGGTTGAAGTTACGTCATTTTAGGAATGTTAATAAATGTATACCAGCCGCAGCTCCCTCTGTAGAATAGGGGTGATTCTCGTATGAACCTTAAAAGATTGTAGTGAGGATTGGATGAGACAAGGCACGTAATGCCCCTAATAAAGTACCTGACACAGAGCAAACTCTTGATACATATTAGCTTTCATCATTATCACTATTATTATTATACCAACTGTAGGTCCAGGCTGTGGCAAGATGGATTTATTCTTCTAGGGCAGTCATAGCTACCCTTTTGGAATGCGGGTACTGAAGATAACAAACTATCATCATTTATCTAAAACTTAGAATTTCTTCACCACTTTTTTTCTGTGTATCAGACTGGGTTTTTATTACCCTGCAATCAAGCTCTGAGGGGCAACAATTTGCATGTGAGTTTCTGTTGCTGAAAACCACTTCAGCAGCAAAGTATACATGATATAGTCATCATCATAATAGGTCAACCAGAAATAGACTCACAGGATATTGAAGAGCATCTCAGAGTTTGCTTAGGTGACGCCATTGTTGTGAAGGACACAGGTAAGAATATATGCCTGTTTTGGATGGTTCTAAACAATTGATTGTTCCAGTTGATCAATATAGTAGAATAGCACAATCAAGTGCTATTCTTTTTTTAAATTACTTTTTAATTAAACACTTTTCTTGTCTACAGGTTGTATTGTTTTAGTCTGGATGGAGTTTAGAACTTTACTGTTATTTGATATGCAAAACTCCACCCTTAGTCATAAAAACAGTCCAAGTCACCAAAAGGAAAGTGGCAATTTGGAGACAGATAAGTACCATATTTCATTCTGACTAATTAAAACAAATCACAGCATGGTGGCAAATATTTTAATATTTAAGAATGAATGCAGTTAAAAATTAGCCTACCTCTGTAATTGGCTGGATTGATCATTATTTTGTTTTAGATAAAAATATGTTCTGGGAGATTTATTGTTTAAAAACAAGCAAATACTAGAAATACTAGAAATACTAGAAATACTAGAAATCACAAGTGCAAGTAAATATATTTTTGTCAAAAGTAGAGGCATTAAGTAAAAATTCTTTAAATTTTTCTTTGCAAATTACTCTTTTTTTTTTTTTGCAAATTACTCTTAAAAGTCAGAGTATGGTTTATTTTTATTGTCAGTACCCTTCGTGGTAGCCAGTTTTATTCTTTTAGCACAGATAGTATCTCTCTCTTGAAGGTATCATCAATCCTTTCTCTCTTTCTTCCTCTATTAAATTAAGGTAGCATTCTCCAATGTGGTTGAACTCAAACGTCTACCATCTTCAGGTGTGGCAGGCATAGTTCTTCATGTAACATGTATACATTCTCCCATTCTTCCTAACTAACAGAACCGTGGTTTCATTCAGGGTAACAGTGTATGGCTAGATACTCACTCTTCCCAGTTCCCTGGGAGGCTCCCTTGACCACATGCCACAGGTCTAGCCACTGACATGTGAGTAGAAGTCTAGTGGATGTTTCTTGGAAATCCTTTGTTTTCCTGAAAGAAAATTACTGAGGCTGGTGAAGGCCCTTTTTTCTTTTTCTTGCTATGATTGCTGATGTAATAAGGATAAAAGCCAACATGCTGAACATGGCAGCAAAGAAGAAACAGCCTGCATCCCTGATGACATAATGCAGCAGCTGAATCAATACCAGCAACTACATTATCTCCAGTCTTTTTATTATGTAAGAGAAAAAAAGAATTCCCTATTTGTTTAACCCACCGTGCATCAGTTTTTCTGTAACTTGCAGCTAACCTAGCTAGCCACATTCCTACAAACACATTAATCACTGACATTGCTAGAGAAAATCAACCTTTGTGACTGCTCTCTATTTTAAATTATGCTTATACAATACATAGGGTCACAGCTTTCAATCCGATTATACTTTCCTGGTAAAGGTAAGTTCTTCTTTTCTTTCTTTCTTTCTGTTTTTTTCCTTTTTCATGAACCTTATAGTCACTATCTCCTCTCTACCACCTGAAAAACTCACACTTTATTCAGAAAATGTAAGCCCTCAGGAACGTTCTCTATGATCCTCTCCCACATCTACCTGCGGTCTGCATCAATTCTCATCATGTTTAATCAGGCACAGGAGAAGATGTGCCCTTGCTTTTCTCAAAGGCAGTTCTTCCATTTTTGCTCTGGACCTACATCACCTCTACCCTTCACCATAATGTTGCTCCTTTTTTTTTTCTTCTTTTTTTTTCTGCATCTTCAATTTATCTGTCACTACTAAGTCATTACAAGGACATAAACTGTTCTAGTAATTTTCATCTTTATAAAAACTTGCCTTCACCCTCTCCTTCCTTTAGCATCTGACCCATTTTTCTGCTCCCCTTTCTATTCAGACAACTTGAAAACATTTTATAGAGTGTCTTCACTTTCTGAAGTTTTTTTTCAAGCAGGATTACAATCCTGCTTATCTTCCTACTAGGGCACTAAGACCAATCTTCTCCCAATCAACAACCTCTGTGTAGACAAGTCCTTAGGACATAAATCATAAATCCATAAATCAATAGGACAGTATGTTTTTTAACACATTGACAACATTTGGTGCAGTTTACTAATCTTTCTGTGAAATTCTTTCTTTCTTTTTTTTTAACACTACATCTTTGCCTTTGCTTACTTCCTAACTTGCTGCTTCTTTCTGTCTTTTCTCTTTCCAGAACATCTCTAAAATGTTAGAATTCTCAAGGCTGAGTTTTGGACTGTCTTGCTTATCTATATTTCTCCACAAATAATATAATTCCCCAAATAGTAAAAATGCGTATCTCCTGGTGACCTCTGCTCTGAGCTCCAGACCCATATATTGAAACACCCATTTGGCATCAAGTGGAAATCTAATGGGCATTTCTCATATAACACGTCCAAATAAACTGATGATTCCCTCCTCCAACTCTATTTGGTTCCAAGGTTTCCAGTCTTCTCTGTCTCAGAAAGTAGCACCATCATCACCTGATTATTAAAGCCAGAAATAAGAAAGTCATACTTGACATTTCCCTTTTCTTAACTCTCTATATTCAGTCTATTGGTAAATCCTGTTAGTTCCATCTTCAGAACCTGCCTTGTATACCTGCTTTACTTTTTGCCATTACAGAACATCCATAATAATCCTTTTAAAAATGAAAGCAATCACATAAAAGCTAAAATTGAAAAGAATAACAGTACCAATTGATGGTGAGGTTGTGGAGCACTGAGACCTCATACTGTTAGCGCAAGTTTTAATTGGTAGAATGACTTTGAGAAGAAGAAGTTGACTATTAAAGTTGAAGATGTGCCACAGTTCTATTCCTAAAGGCAGACCATCAAGAATGAGTGTATGCATGCAGCAGAGACACGGACAATGATATTCGTATCAGCAATGTTCACAATAGACCCAAAAAAACAACCCAAGGTGCACCCACAGTAGGATAAATACAAACATTAAATGGAGGGATAGGCATGCAACGGAACACTGTAGAGCCATAAAAATGAGTAAGTTACAGCTTCATGTAACAACATGGATGGATTCCCAAAATTATGTTGAACTTGTATCGGTAATACTTACCAAAAGAAGCCAGACACAAATTGATAACAAAGAACCTGGAAAGCTGAGCTATAGTGTTTATCAATTCATACTTAGGTGAGAAAAGTACAAAGAAAAGTAAGAAAATGAGGACTACGAAAGTCAAAATAACAGTTACCCATGGAGGGAGGGGAAGGCAGTTTGGAGTGACAAGGGGTGGGTGGGGGTCCTGGGGTGCTGGAAAGGTTTATTTCTTGCCTTGCACTTGTTTTTAACAATGGCATACCTCATAATAATTAATTAATCTCTGCATTGATGCTTTGTGTACCTTTCTGCATATGCATTACATTTTAGAAAAAAAAAAGTATTAAATATGTAAATAAATTGCCTGAATAACCATTGTGTGTAGAATGAAATTTAACACCTTCTTGTGCCTGCCAAGACTCTGTAGCAGCTGGCTGGACTTCTTTGCAAACTCATCTCACAGTCCTCTGCTCCTTGTTACCCACTCTGAATCTCGCCTGCTTTCTGCCAGTTCCTTGGACATACCAAGTACTCTGCTATCTCACAGCCTCTTTACCTGCTGTTCCCTCTTAAAGATAGCCTTCCCCTGGCTTTTGTTTGGTGAGCTTCATCTCATCCCAAGTCTCAGGTTAAAATGTCATCTCTTCAGAGAAGAAATCCTACATAAAGGGTCTACCTTTTATCCTCTGGCTTACAACCCTGTTTGCTTTCTTCTTTGTACCTAGCACAATGTGTGATTCTTCTGGTGCTACTTACTAATTTGCTGACCACATTCCCAACTATATTGCAGGTCCTAGGAAGTCAGAGACCTTTTGTTTATTTGCTTGTTTGTTTATCATTGTAAACCTAGTGCTTGGCACACAGTATACTTGGCTAAATATCACTGCAGGAAGAAAATCAATAGATTGGATTTTAGGAAGAGATCCTATTTGATGACCTATTTGAGGAATATTAACCATTACATAATTAGACATTTTCTTCTCTGGTTCATGAAATAGCTCTAAGTAATTAATTTTTTTCCATGTCCTCTTTTCACACAAACACAAAATACCATATTGAAAATTGACCCCACTTTAAGAACAAGCGTGCTGTCTCTCAAAGAGATTACATGGAAGAGATAATGCTTCAGTTAAGTCCTGTTTTGAATGAGACATGGTTAGAGCTAGAAGATGCATCAGAGATCACATAGTGGATAAGGAAACTGAGGAGCAGAGAGGTAAGATAGGTTCTTTGTGGTGGGAGATTTGTGGGGAGAGGAGGAGGAGGAAGGGGAAGAGGAGAAAAGAAGAGAAAAAGGAACAGAAGATGAACTGGAATCACATCTTGTGTATTTGCCATATGTATATGGGGTGAAGGTGAGGGCTGAAGTTGACTCAGCCAGTGCCAAGCAGTGAGTGACAGAGAAAGAGACTGTCGTGGCTGCCGGCTGACTGTGTGTGTGTGTATGTGTGTGTTGTGTGTGTTTCCTATGGACAATATCTAATTGTACGTGGGATGAGTCCAGTCATTCCTTTCCAGGCTGTCCTTTTAAGAAGGCACTAACCAGAACTCCCTTCACTTTTTCACCACAAAGCACCCACAGTGGTTTTTATTTGCCTCAAGAAAGGGCCACTATCTGTCCTGTGACTACCTTCAGGTAACTGACATCTGCCTTACCTGTGAAATAGTCAGCACCCAGGAACCACAGTGCCCTAGGACCCTCAGAATCTTGCACATTCAGACACTGCTCTGGCCTCTTTGCCAGGGTGGTTATCTAATTCCCAATCTTCAGGTAGGTTATGAAATCACAGGAGCTTTGTCAATCTACATACAACATCTGAATGCTAATGAAATGGCCCAGCATGCTAATTAGCCAGTCTTAAAAGCTCAGTTTCTCTTCTCTTCATTTATTTTCAAACAATTGAGCAGCAGCACATTAGGAATGAAATCAGGATACTAATTAATTCCAATTCAGTAAATTTCCAAATAAATCCTTCATATTTGTATTCCAGAAACATTAAAAAGTAATTTCATAATACTAAAATTTACCTCTTTTTCTATTAATCATATAGAAGGAAAAAAACACATTGATGCTTGTTCACACATATACTCTAGAGATTTCAATAGAAATGTATTAATTACACTAAGTCAATAAAATATGGTTCTCAAAGAGAACAAAATCATTTCCCCATGTTAATTAGTCATCAGAATTGATATCTGGTATAAAATGTCTATAAATTTAAATGGAGAGGATGTCAATTTCATTACAAAATAAGATTATGAAATTAAACTGTCAAATTTTGTAGGACTTGTTTCAGGATGAATAGTGTACTCCAAAATTTATTAAGAAAATGCATTTTTTTGGTAAAAGACAGAAAAATTTATTTGAAAATTCACCATGTTATTTACCCATTCCAAAAATAATTGGGGAGCTTTTGGGAAAAAATAAATCACTTACATTATATTTTTCTATTTAAATCAGCTTGCAATCAACTGACTAATTTTACTTCTAAAAGAGAGTGTGGAGGATTAAAAATAACTAAATCAAAAACAATGTGTATGTCAAGATTTGGAGACAGTTTTGAGATTGCTACTTCATTTTATGGTCTTGAAGCTGATGATGGTAGGGTAGTATTTCCAGGGCTTAACAAGCATTCCCAAAGAAACTTATATACTAAGTGCTTCAGAAATAGAATTACTAAAAATTGTTGGCTCTTTTCTCTTGTAAACCACATGTGTTTGATCGTTTAATTCCTTTTGAGGATCTAAACAGTGGTACATGCATTTTTCTTCATGGTATTATGATATTGTCTTATATTGTTGGCAGGCAACTTGAAAAATACAAAAAACAAGCACACAGAAAAAAACAGCACCCATAAATCTATCACCAGGTATTTTGTTATATTTCATGTAGTCTATTTGTCCATGCCAAATTAATGTCCATAACTTTATTGTATGTATACATATTTGATTTTATACCTTGTAAATATTAGATTATATCACACTTTAAAAATAATCAGCTTTATTGAGATGTAATTTATATGACATAAAATTTACTTATTTTTAATAATAAGCCATTCTTTATTCCTTTAAAGTAGTCCTTTTGATGATGGTTTATTATCTTCTAATATACTACTAAATATTATCTGCCAAGTTTTTATTAGGATTTTTGCATCTGTATTTATGAGTAAGTTGGATCTGTACTTTTCTTATTTTATCTTTGTCAGGTTTTATATAAGAATTATGTTTTTAAGTGTGACTGGAGAATCTTTTTTAAAAATTATGAGATAGCATGTATGACGGGGATCAATATTTTGGGGAATAATAAATTGAAACAAAAAAAATAAACTCATGTAGGTCCAGAATTATTGTGTGTGTATGTATGTACAAATCATGAGTGGATGTGTGTGTGTAAAAACTCAATGAGTAGTACCTGAAAGAAAACAATCTGTTAAATTTCCAAAATCAAGTTTTAATAAATCTGTGTGAATTTTGGTAATCTGTATTATCTTATTAATGATTGAAACCACTATGTTCAAATTTATTAGCACAAAGCTGTGTCTTATATTTTTCAATAAATTTTGTAAGCCCTCATATGTTCAATTTTACTTCTAATTTAAGTTCCTTTGATTTCTCCATTGCTCTTTTTTGACCAGAAAGAGAAATTCTTTAATGATTGTTTTGCAAGCATTTCTTAAATTTATTATGTCATGTTTCTTTATCTAATGCACTAGTCAGCATTATTTTAATTCCTTTTTCTTGTTTTCTTTAGATAGTTCATTGTTTTAAAATTCTTTCTCCATCTATAATAAAACCATTTAAAGCCAGGATATGCTTCTGAATATCCTGTTCATCAAAGTTGCAAAATGTTTTTTCTCAGTTATATTTTAAAGATCAGTCCAACAAATTATCATATACCCTTCACCTATATTCACCAATTGTTAGTCTTTCTCTCTCTCCTTCTCTCTCTCTCTCATTTTTGATTTTTGCTGAACCATTTTTGAGTAATTTGCAGACACCATGATCTAGACCTATGTCATCCGCTTGTATTTGCTAAATAAGACGACATTCTTTTACACAAATCTAAGTACATTTATCGAATTCAGGAAATTTACCACTGTTTGAATTCCATTATCTAACATACACTCCATATTTAAATATTTAAGATAATGTTTCAAAGCACAAAATTGTGTATTATATTTTTCTATAGCTTTCTAGATGAACTATTTTTTCTAGCTCCAGGATCTAATCTGGGGTCATATATTTTCTTTAGCCGTTGAGTCTCTTCAGTTTCCTTTAACTGATAACAATTTCTCAGCCTTTCTTTGTTTTTCCTGAAATTGGGAAGGTTGAGGAGTACAGATCAGTTGTTTTGTAGAGTTCCCTTAATTTGGGTTTTTCTGATTCTTGTGGTGGGATTCAGGTAGTGCATTTTTAGCAAGTAACGTGTCCTTCTCAATGTATTACAACAGGAGGTACCTGATGTTAATTTGCTTTTTGATTAGTTTACATTTGCTCACTTCTAGGTGGTGTCTGGCAGATTTCTGCACTATGAAATTACCTCCCCCTCCATTCGTAATTACTAAGTAATCTATGGGAAGATGCTTTAAATTGTCCACAGCAAAAATTTAACCTCCACTGCTGAGTTTTGCCTAAATCAATTACTGTTATAGTCCTTGCAAAATAGTGAATGTATAACTCTCTCATTACTTCAACATTTATTAGTGAGGTGAGTATTCTATTGGAAAAAAAACAAACAAAAATCAAAAAACCTTCCTTCCTCCTTCATGAATGTGCATATATATATATATATGTGCATGTATGTATACATATATATGTATGTATTTGTACTAGTATAGATGTGTTGGTTATTTTTATTCAGTATGCTAAAATTAACTGCTGTCATTATTTATTGCAATGCTCAAAAATTTTCAGAATTGGCATCAAGCTATTTCTTATGTCCTTTTGGCATGTTCTCATCAGTTTTTTTTTTAACTGAAGTATTGTTGATTTACAATGTTGTGTTAGTTTCAGGTGTACAGCAGAGTGATTCAGTTATACATATATATATATTTTTATCATTCTTTTCCATTATAGTTATTACAAGATATTGAATATATCAATAGTTCCCCATGCTATACAGCAGGTCCTTGTTGTTTATCTATCTCATCAGTTTTTTTAAACACATTTTTACATCTTGGCACAGAAGGATGTTCAAAAATCACCTTATATTTTCTCTGTCCTAGCCATGGAATCAACCATTTCTGTGTGTACTTATATATACTGAACATGATATGGGCACAAATTGTTTTTACATATGTATATGTGAAAGTATCTGTTCATACTAATACTTCTAATTCCAGTTCAGAGCCCCAAGAGTCTTCCATGAATCAGGAAGAGGGAAAAGAACAAGACAAAATGAGATCTTCCTTTTTGTTTGGGAAAAGTTGGCATTCATAGCAGCTTCTGTCTACATTTCATGGGACAGAATTGTGATACGTGGGCACATCAAAAAAAGATAAATCTTTTTTTTATGTGTGTGTGTGTGTGTGTAGATGAATGCAGTGCACACTTAAACAAAACTGGAATTCTGCTGGTTTTATTTTTTTAATTTTAATTAATTAATTTTTGTCCGTGTTGTGTGGCTTGTAGGATGTTAGTTCCCTGACCAGGGTTTGAACCCGGGCCCACAGCAGTGAAAGCACCAAGTCTTAACCATTGGACCACCAGGGAATCCCCCCATTCATTTTAAAAAAGGATAGAAATGAACATCAGATTGGCAGCTAGCAATGGTTGCTACACTATGACATATCAACTAGAAGGAAAACAACATGCAGGTCATTATGCTCTTAATCCTGGAATAACTACACTGCTTAACTCCTCATGCTTGAAGAGGAGATCATGATCCTTCTTTATTTCCAATTAATAGTACACTAACGCTCATTTTAAAATTTAAATATAAATACAGTGAAAACTTTGAAAATCTCAACTAAATATTATAGTGTTTATAAGGTAGCTAAAAAGATAATTATTTATTATAACATACTCCTTTGCCTGTACAAAGGCTGAGATCTAAATTTTATGTACTTAGCAAGTCCAGAAAGGTGTTTTGGATTGTGTCAGCATGACTTCTGATTCCTAGGTCATCCTAACCCTTGCCCATATTCATACCCAATTCTCATTTCATTTCTGGTTCTGCCTGCCAGCTTTGTTCTGTCTCTTCCCAGCTTTTCCAAGCCTTAATTCATCAGCCTCTGAAGCAGACAGTTATGCATAAAAGACACCCATTTTTTTGAAGAATGGCTTAATTCCCAGAAGATCATATGGCTGATCTCAATCTGACCCATATAACTGCAAGCAAAAGAGCTCATAATATTTCTATGGATAGAAAGAAGTATTTTATGCTTTCCCCTCATGAAATGTCTTACCATATGGCCTCTGAGGGTTACCACTGAATCTGACTTATGAGTTGGAGAATAAGATTTTAAAAACCAATGGGATAATGAGGTTACATGCCAGAGAGCCACTCTTCAGTCTGTGCATGTTGACTTACAAACTGATCCTTGGTGGAACGCCATTTTTCAGTTAGAGAAAAATCACAACAAAGTTTCTTACTCTGGGGTGAGAAGGAGCCAGGAGGAACTTGTCATATTATCTGAAATGACCCATTAGTCATGTTCAGTCCCAAGTCATAATTTGTCCAATCCCCTCCCTTAACATATGTATATTGTAAGGAAGGAAACAGTGTGAAATAATGTGAAATGGATGGAAAAGCATTGCTCTGCTTTCTTTTCACTAGAAAAATAATTCCCTGTTGAGATTATTTTTGCTTTAAGAAAATTTTGAAGACATATGTCTCCTCTCCAATGTTCAGTTACAATTACTGTATATTCAGCTGTATACCCCAGAGTCAAACATTGAAACTCTAGTTTGCCTAGACATTTGCCATATATCTAACTAGCTTAGAAGTGACTTCATTAAAGACAGAAAATTTAGATCCACTGCACCATTATAACATTAAAAAAATTGTGACCTTAGACTAGTCCAAGATTTTCTTGGTTTTACTTGCTTAAAGACTCCTTATAAAATAATATTTTCTAAATGCTTAAATTCGATGTAATTTTCATATTCATTGTCACACACGGATGTGACAATATTCCAGAAGAGTGTTTCCCAAGATGTGTTCTGTGGAACACTGCTTACACCAGATGCTCTGTAGAACTCAAGGATTCTGGAGACAAATAAATTTAGGAAATGCTGCAGACCATGTTCCTCAATTGGATATCCTTATTTGCAAAGTTCTAGAGAAAATTCTATGTTTGAATTAATCTAGCATTTGACCCCAGAGCTCTATGATCGTAAAGTATCTATATCCTTTAGGAGTAGTATTTTGTGCAACAGCTTTTGCAAAACCCACGTGGAGAATTTAGGTGAAGCACTGAAATTAATCCCAATATAATGTTTTTAAGGCTTGTCATTCCTACCTTGGCTTAAACAGAGAACAAGTACATTTCTATAGCTAAATAGCTATCTAAAACATTTAGACATTTAAAAAATATGAGCCATTGAATTAAAAATTGAGCCATTGAAAAGCTTCAATAGAATTTTTAAATCATAATTTCTAAGAGTGTCATAAGTGTTCAAAATAAATGTTCCATATCCAATCTTGCCTTCTCAAATGATGACAACAAAACCTTAAATACCCAGTAAGTTCCATAAACGGAGAGAATGGAGGTTGATAAAGAGGAATGCAAATGTCGTTCTCAGCGTTGGCTATAGTGAAGTTTCTCTTTTGTGTGTTTTTGGACCAGTGATACACAAAGGTCTCAAGGGTACTATCTGGATTTTGAGTCTGTTGTAGAGTGACAAACATCTGGGGAGTCTTGGGGTGCCAGATTCCACATTAAATATATCTCAGGACCAAATCTGGCCAAGTCTCCTTTACACCAATTACCACACCCTCCTGATTCTTTGTCGTGGGCCTTCCTACCATCCTTTTAAAATTTCTTCACCCATCATCTGCCCACACAAGCTTAACTGCAATAGTTTCCTCGCTGCCGAGGACTCTTCTCAAACACAGCCTGCATTTTCTGTCCTGCCTCTCCCTTTCACCTGAAGCCATGGCTAAAATATATAGATGCTCCCCTCCCTGAGTTAATTGTGTCAAATCCAGACTCCACAATCTCGCTTTTAGGTGTCCACACTCATTAGCTCTCTCTCTCGCCCTACAACTAATCAACCTAATCTCTCATTGTTTTCCCAAACAGACCACCTCAATCTGCTCTATCCACCTCTTGCATATATACTGCCAATTCCTGACCCCCCAGTGTTTGTAATTGTCCTTCTCTCTACCTCAGATGTTCTACTTACCACTATCATGCCGCTTGGCCCAGTTCAGCAGATGTTGTGTAGTGGAGCCCTGTCTAGTATTCATCCCCTTTCTTTTGATCATAGTGGTCCAATTTTCTTTTGAGGCAGCCTCTCTTTTTTTATCCTTTTTTCATTGTGTTTTAGGAGAGCAGTCAGTCCCCAGTTCAGGAAGTTGTCATGGGATGATACTTGGCCAATAAGAGTCACCATGATTGGTTTGATTTAACATATGATGCTTCTGATCCAATGAGAATTAGCCTCCAGACTCTTTATGGAATTATAGGGAGAGGTAATGTCCCCACCTATCTTTACTCCTCACCTTCAAATAGGCTTTGCTAACCCCACAAAATATAAGGCTACAGCTGCTGGTGAGCAACGTAACACCAAATTAAGACAGTCTGTCTAAGCATGAAGCCCTCACAGAGAAAAAGCAGAGTCAAGAGATGGAGAAATATTTGGATTCTTGTATCCAACTGTGCCCAAAAGTACCCCATGTACTTTACAGTTACTTGAATCTTGTTCAATTAGGTTTCTGTCATTTGCAGCTGAAGGAGTACAAATGAATCCAAGCATCTACTTTGTAACAGGCCTATGCTAATTATTTTCATATCAGCAACTAACCCAAATGCTGTATTTTTAGACGTGACAACAATCCCATGCAGTAAGCATGATTACACATAGTTAGAGACTGAATGTTGCAATGCCTTCACATACCATTTTTCTCCCTGTGCCTATCTTTTCTAGTCTTTTCATTGATACATTCTTATATCTTGATTTTAAAATCTGTTTTCCAATATTTTGTTTAACCTTCATATTTATCAGTAACACAAAAAGACACAGATGTGGGAAGGATCAAAAATGTGTTATGTAATGCACACCTTCCTACATGGAGATGTTTTTGCTTATGCACTGGCTTGTGCATTTTGCTGTTCAAACACATACACACCAGAACCTGATAACACTGTTAGCCTTGAGATGTCATAAGCCTGAGTCTAACCAGGTCAGAGTGTATCACAAATAGAAAACCTACCATGTAAACAATTTTGGTCATTTTTAGCCCAGTGGAGGGAGCTGATTTGACATTAGAGACGCAGCCAGTGCCAGTAGAATACAGCACGTAAAATCACATTTCTCCTCCTTTATGCCTTATGCAAACCAAAGAAACTTGTTTTATTTTCAGTTTGGTAACAAAAAGGAACAAGGTGCTAATCTTTCAAATGAAGATGGAAATATTTTTCCTACTGACTGACTTTGCAACACTATTTCTAAGTGAACTGTCCTCAGGAAAGCGGCCCAGGATATAATTTTACTGTCACATAAAACATTGCATTGTATCTTAGTTGAATATATTTTATACTTAGACAGTTCCCTCTCTGTCTCAATCTGTCTCCCAGCAGTTTAAATAAAAGGAATTTCTTGAAGTGAAACTTTTAATCTCCGGTGATGCCTGTGCTTTCTCAAACTGATAAATACATGCAACTTAACGGATACCAAATGCTCATGGGTATTTAGCAGTCCCACCTCCTCCAGGCAAAGAAAACTGCTGGGTGTTATAAAGAAGAGGGGAAAAAAGAGAATAGAAACAAGTATAATAATAAAAGACTTACCTTTTTTTCTTCCTCAAAGAGATTTTAAAAAAAGCACCTTATGATGAACACTAGCTTACATAAAATAGAGGTGGAAGTGGGGAAAAGAGAAAATAACTGCCTTCTTTGAAGTCATTTATATTTTATAATATGGGAAAATGATTCATCTGGGTTATTTTTTATTTTTTAAGTGAAGTGGGGAGGGAAAAGGAACTTTGATGCAATATATATTAAATAAGATTTTCTTAATTTTTGAAGTTTTGCATAATTTTTTCTTTCCTACTGGAGAAAAACTTGATCTGAGACAGAAGACCCAAATTGCTTTCCTTTCAGACTCACCTTTATGTTAACTTTCATTGGAACTGAACTATCAGGAATAATGAAATTTGAATTTCCTCTCATCATCCCCATATCTAAGTGTATAATAATTATTATATTATGTTGTCCTACAAATTTCTGTTCCCAGAAGTGATTACTGGATTACTGTCATCTTAAAAGTGTAATTCTGGGCTTCCCTGGTGGCGCAGTGGTTGAGAGTCCGCCTGCCGACGCAGGGGATACCGGTTCGTGCCCCGGTCCGGGAGGATCCCGCATGCCACGGAGTGGCTGGGCCCGTGAACCATGGCCGCTGGGCCTGCGCGTCCGGAGCCTGTGCTCCGCAATGGGAGAGGCCACAACAGTGAGAGGCCCGCATACCGCAAAAAAAAAAAAAAAAAAAAAATTGTAAAAAAAAAAAAAAAAAGTGTAATTCTAAGCACGGTGCCTTATTTTTAGAGAAGGAAAATCACTTCTCTATAAAACTACAATATGGGTAGAGATGTGGATGGTGAAATAATATGAAATGCATTATGGATAGGCTGGACTGTAATAAAGCCAGGGGGGCTTCTTATTCTGAAAAACAGTGGGAAGTCCAGCATAGATCAAAGCCTGGGTAATAGCCAACCCATTAATAGAGTAACCCACTGGGACCAGAGCATAATGTAAGCTAATGTGAGGATGCTGCTCAAAGACCCAGTCCCTGTTTCCCGCTGCCTCCAGTAGGAAAAAGTCAAAATGAGCCTTCTTCCTTCATTACCAGATGACATCTGGGCTAAACTTAAGAATCCTTCCAGTATTTAACAAATGTAGTGTGCTCAGTTTATCCCCATTTCCACGTCCTTGAGGACTCAGAACTCATCTGGGGGGAAGGAGTTAACCCCGTTTTGAGTTGGACGTTAAATGCGGTGCCTTTTGTCAATGACTGCCTCCACCTGAGTCGACCAAGGGCAGACGATTGCTCTTCTGGTTTCTTTTCAGGAGAAGAGCTTAGGGGTCTTGCTTTCTAAAATTGTAAAACTTTGGGGAGCACAACCTAACAAAATAAGCCCAGATTATTGAAAGGAAAGTATTGATAATTACTTAGGAATTGATCTGCTGCAAAAATTTTCTCTTTTTTTCTACACCATGTTGATTGTAGGAAAGGATACAAAACAGTTTCTAAGTCAAGTATCTTAGTGATCACTGTTAAAAGACTCAGAATCCCCATTTCATCAACTTCCAGGGAACAAATATTAATACATTTTATATGTGTGAAGGTAACTATAATTTACCTGGCAAATGACAATATTAATAATAATAGTAATAATAATGACAACAAATATGTTTGGAATATTTACCATGATC
Organism: Phocoena sinus; assembly: GCF_008692025.1. Taxonomy (NCBI): domain Eukaryota; kingdom Metazoa; phylum Chordata; class Mammalia; order Artiodactyla; family Phocoenidae; genus Phocoena; species Phocoena sinus. The sequence continues at coordinate 7,448,280 of NC_045777.1, read as the reverse complement.
TAGGTGTTAGCTGTTAAATATCATCTCCCATGTTTTTCTAACAACTCTAATAGTAGGCCTTCCCATTTTCCTCTTATGTAAGGAAAATGAGGTCTGAAGAAGTTACGTAACCCAAGATCCCACAGCTCGTAAGTGTGGGACATGATTCAAACCCAAGTTGTCTGAAGATAAGTCCTTACAATTAATTCTTAAGTTAATCTGCTTTACAGTGTGGTTTTCATTACAAAGAGTAAAAATATCTGTATTCATTACAAAGAGTAAAAATATCTGTATGGGTGTCAGACATTTCAAGGAAATTGAAATTTTCTTCCTGTATTTTCAACTGATGATATATTTTAAACTCTGACCTCCAGAGCTATTTATGAAGGAGGATAGAGGGTGTTCCATTATTTCTTAAAGAATCACCATTCTAATTTCTGGCATTGGACTCAGACACAGTATTTCATTATAATGGGCTGGAATGATGGATCGGTACTCACAGAATCGCTGTTTTCATTGAGAAGGGAAATAGAGTCCCCATTATGATCTGACTACTCTTTGCATTAGAAACAGCCAGGTAAAAAGGTACTAAATTAGAGACAGGGTTGACTTGGAGAGATGGGCTTGCCTGGAAGCTGGAGGGGGACATGTTGTTCAGGTTCATTTTGGCATAATTCTGCTTGGTCTCCCCACACCCTGCTGGAGCTAAGTTTGCTTCAAGGGCAAGGAGAGCCTGTTGCATGTAAACATTCCTGTAGCTCGGTAGCTCTTAAACTGGAGCATGCCTCAGTCACCTGGAGTCTGGTTATTACACTGGCTGTTGCCCACTCCCAAAGTTTCTGATTCTGTAGGTCTGGGCTGGATGCCTAGAATTTGCATTTCTAACAGGTGGTATTAGAGGTTGGTCTGGGACCACACTTTGAGAACCACTGCTGAATGAGATGCTGTCTGTCTTGTGCACATAACCCCTTGGATCTCTTAACCATCTTCCTGCTCACCACTTGCCATCACCAAGATCCTGTTCTGTCTGAATACGGGGAGAGCTGGAACCCCACGGGGCCAACCTCAACCCATGGCTGATGGCACTGAGGTCAGGCTGCCTTGTCCTCTTTGCCCCGACTCAGGTGGGACATGCACTGAGTCCAGATTACCTTGCAGGATTGAGCGAAGTTTCCCGTCCATGGGACTTTGCTTGATATCACCTCATTCTTGGCTCCTTCATTCCCAATTCAGCTTCCTCACTCTCCTAGGTTTTTTGCGGGAACAATTTATTTTTTTTTTTTTGCGGTACGCGGGCCTCTCACTGTTGTGGCCTCTCCCGTTGCGGAGCACGGGCTCCGGACGCGCAGGCTCAGTGGCCATGGCTCACGGGCCCAGCCGCTCCGCGGCATGTGGGATCTTCCCAGACTGGGGCACGAACCCGTGTCCCCTGCATCGGTAGGCAGACTCTCAACCACTGCGCCACCAGGGAAGCCCGGGAACACTTTTTTAATACATCACTTTCCCCCAGATCTCCAGAAAACCCAGTCACTTGTTCATGTTAGTTTTTTGGGGTGATGTAAGTCTAGGTATTAAAGGAAGAGACATAGCGAGCGAGAGTTATTCCTTCTCCCCAGCTCAGCCACAGCGGTGGGTGGCAGTGGCAGTGGGGGTCCCCATGGGGTACCCAGGGCAATTGAAAAGCTACACGTAGACAGGCTGCATCTGTCCTGGCTCCTCCCCACATTTGCCAATCTGCAAGTGATTCCATTCTTGTGTCAGAATGTAAACTCCTTGGGTATTCTTTTTCACTGTTTTGTTAACAGTTATATATTTAGACCTTAGAAAAGCCCAGCACATAGAAGCCACTCAAATATCTGTTGAATGAATTCATTGTGAGATATCAAATAGTGAAAAGTGCTTTAAAAACAGAAGCCATTTTTTTGTGGTGAGTGCTCAAGGGTAGGAAATTTATATCATTGGGGATTTGTATCAAGTGCACCTGTGGCCTTTTTCGCTCATCTCTAATTAACTTCAGTGCTATGGTGGGCATCAGAAATGGGATCTAAAACCCTGCAATGTGTAACTAAACAAAGCTTACAGCACTGGCTTTTTTTCTCTCTTTTTCTCCCCTTTGTTAAGCAGTCTCGAACGTGTACCGAAAATCAAGGTTTTGGTTTTTTAACAACTTTGCAATATTTGATACCAAAAATCTAATAGATTCATGAACGCCTACTGGGTGCTAAGTGCTTCTGAGGTCTGGGAATATGGTAGTTACCAACAAGAAAGAAGGATCCCTAAGCTCAAGGAGTTTACATTCTGAGGCAGAAATGAAACCACTTGCAGACTGACCAATGTGACCTGCCTGTGTGTGAAGAAGGGGATAAAACTCATTTTAAAGCTCTAGGTAAAAAAAAAAAAAAAAAAAAAAAATCCATTGAAAATGTTTCTTCTTATTTCAAAATAAAGGCAGTTAAAGAAATAAAACTCATTTATTTCCCTCAATACCCCCACTACCCCCAGGGCCTTGGTATTTACTCTTTCCTCTCCTCAAAATGACTTTCCAGACCTTCTCCTGGGTTGCTCCTTCCTTTCATCCTAGTCATCCCTTTGGAAAGCTGTCCCTACCCACCAGCCCTGCATCGGGGAATCTCTCCCCATGCTGGCACCCGTATCCACACACACTCCCTCACTTTCACACTAACCTGTGCCTTTTTCTTCAAAGCACTTATCACTGTCTGAAGTTATGTGTTATGTGTTTGGTCATTGGTTTATTCTGAGTGTTTGTCTTATTAATTGCTAGGAGTTCAGTTGTGGTACTCAATAAATAATGATATGCAGCAAAATGGATTTAAAATTTGAAAAAGATGATGTATATTAACTTTTTCGAAGTTAATGCTTTTGCACCCAATTATTTTATGATTGTTTTTTGGTACAAATCACTCCTTTCTCTGTACATGGACAGGGCCATCTGTTCATTTACAGTTGTAATTGTGTCCACAGATGTTTGTTAAATTATAGACATAACCAAGAAGACATGGCAGAACTTGTTACCATCCTTTGCCAATGGCCTTTTTAGCGTTCATTTTAGAGACTGAACCAGTTATTCAGCTTAGAAGACCCCAGATACATCAAATTAATTGACTACTGTGTTTCAAAGCAGATTTGTTATGCCGTGGAGGTGTTCTTTCAGAATGTGAGTTGTCTTTGAGCTCTGAGGAAACCTGCATGTCCCCTGTGCCATCAGGGCAAGGTATCTTGACGCTAAGTGCTAGAGATTATAAAAGAGTATTTCTGGAAAAGAAATTTATGTGTTCAATATACACACTATGGCTGTGTTGCATACCTGCAGTTTCAGAAAATTCATTTGACCCATTTTTTCACAGAATGGTTCCTCAAGCACATCACAGATTTTGGTCAAATTGTTTTTCACTGCCAATCAGATGGACTGTAGGAATCAGATTAAGTGGTTTGTCCAATTTTTGGCATCCTGTATATGTTGGCAATAGAAATCATGCCGGGCTAGACTTAGAATAGAATTTGCCATCTGTGATACATGTCCACCAATTATTTTTATTTAATTTGGAGTTGTCATCACTTTTAATAAATGGGAGGGCATCACAAAATTTTTAAACCTAATGGGGAGTTTAAAGTACTTTGGCTTTATCTCACACATGGTAGTGTATTTATGTCAAACCTAATCTCCCAATTCATCCCCCCTGCCCGTGTCCACACGTCCGTCCTCTACATCTGCGTCTCTATTCCTGCCCTGGAAATAGGTTCATCTGTACTATTTTCCTAGATTTCACATACATGCGTTAATATACAATATTTGTTTTTCTCCTTCTGACTTTCTTCACTCTGTATGACAGACTACCATGTGTAAAATAGATAGCTAGTGGGAACCTGCGGTATAGCACAGGGAGCTCAACTCAGTGCTCTGTGGTGACCTAGATGGGCAGGATGAGGGGGGCGGGATAGGAGGGAGGTCCAGGAGGGAGGGGATATATGTCTACATATAGCTGATTCACTTTATTATACAGCAGAAACTAACACAATATTGTAAAACAATTATACTCCAATAAAACATTATTAAAAAATACTTTGGCTTTATCAAAAAATGTACACTGCTTAATGGAAGTTTTGGTTGGTGGGCAGGTCATGGACATCTGTCACTTTTTCCTGCTCACATTCTATTTCCTATTCTAGAGCATCCCTTCAGTTTTTTCTTGTAGGCCCCCCGTCCCCAGTCCCACTCCATGTGCTCCAGGTGTGACTGACTCTAGTACTGTCTCCTCAATCTCAAGGGTTGGGTCCATGACCAAGGCTGGCCAATCATCAAGTTCTAATCCAGACCTACAACGTTTGGTTCAGGGACGGACAAGTAACTCAGTCTGATCCACTGAGTCTAAATTTCACGGTGTTTGCAGAAGCTACTAAGAAAAAAAACATGCCCATTGTATTAGACTTAGAGCTGTGAGGGTGTAAGTCTGGAACATTAGTTGCCATAAGATAGAAGGAACTGGCTTGAAAGCAAATACAACAGAACAGAAAGGAGAATTAAAGATGGGGAGAGAGGGAGTGAGAATAAGAAAATGAGATAAATTTCTGATAAAAGTGTTTGAATTATCTACCCACACTGAATGGGAGGCCAACCCTCCTAGCCTTTTTCAATTATTTCATTTTTACTTTCGCTTAATCTAGTTTGATTTATATTCCTGTCATTTGAGCCTCCCAAGTTGCTAACTGGTAGATCTGAACACGCAAAACCCCAAGATAGCTATGTCATTCTTTAGACATGTGGCATGAGTTTGTCCTAGAATTCATAAGTCCCAGAGACCCAAAGTTTTTAGTTTAATTGCACACTCTGTAGGATCAACTTATGAATACAGTTTGTTATAGCTAAGCATGTCCATACTCCCTAAAGAAGATTCTAGGAGCCACACTTGACAAGAGCTTTGTGACATTTCCTGTTCGAAGATGGGGTGAAACCAATATCAGGGAAGCTCAAACCAAAAAGGAGTTTGTATTTTCATGTGCATTTCCAATTTATTTCTAGTCGAACTCTGAAGGAGAGAAGAGGCAGATCACCATATAATCTATCCAACTTCAATTTCAAAAGATGCTGCTGCTGATCAAAGGATACCTGTGAGTAGCACATTTCCATAAAATGAATTTTGACAACTTTCCCCTAAATGTGTGTCTTACTTTAGCTTTTGATTTGAAAGGAAAAATGGAGGTTGGCCAGAAAGATAAATGAAAGTGATACTGACAGTGTTCGGGGCTGCAAACCGTCTGTATCTTAGAACTTCTGTAGTTGTCGAAGGCAGGCCTTCACTTAATTTTTTTTTTTTGCGGTACGCGGGCCTCTCACTGTTGTGGCCTCTCCTGTTGCGGAGCACAGGCTCCAGACGCGCAGGCTCAGCGGCCACGGCTCACAGGCCCAGCTGCTCCGTGGCATGTGGGATCTTCCTGGACCGGGGCACGAACCCGTGTCCCCTGCATCGGCAGGCAGACTTTCAACCACTGCTCCACCAGGGAAGCCCTCACCTAATATTTTTAATCTGGCATGTTCACCACTTCTCAAATCCATGGTTTCTCTAGAAGAAGCTTTATATTTCCCCTGAGTGATGAATGCTCAAAGGAAAGCCCCCTCTGCCCCATCCCCAGTTTAATCTCAGAAAGGTCAAGGGGGCCGATCTCATTGTCTGGGGATCCTTTATATATCTACAAAACTACAAAAAATGTTCTTAGACGTGATTACCTAGAATTCCACGTGACTATATGATTCAGATAAGAGCTTTGAGAGGCACTGGGTTGAGCAATCCACAAGATCAATATTTTTATACCGACACCAAGGTTTGCCTTCCTTTTATTCAGATAACACTCCAAATAGTAGCATATTAATTTCTTATTCTTTTAAAAGTAGATCTCGATTATTTCCTTGACATCACCTGAAAGATATTCTTGGTTAGCTGGCTTATTATTTGTCACTTTCTCTCTGAAGTTCACAGCAAATTTGTCTTGATCATGTGAAAAGTCTGACTAGTTTGGGATCCAGCCCATAGAGACACTGCTGTTGCAAAGCAGGGCAGGACTACCATCATAAATTAAAAAATAAAATAAAAAAATGGGCAGTGAATCAAATATAATTTTAATTTTTGAATAGTTTACATCTAGCCTGGTATTGAGCGAATTGTAAGTTATTTATGGTAAATTAACTCAATAAATATTAAGCATTAGTTACACATCATAGAATCTATCTTGTAGTACTTCAAATCAGTTTATTAACTTTAAATTTCCCACTTTTTGACATTTCTCCAAAATTCGGAACTTCTATTCTTTGAGGCTAAGTTCAGCTAACATATAGAATTGATTAAAGTGACTGATCACAAACCTTAACTCCTCCAAGGGTACAGTAATTCTAATAGAAACTAGTGAACCCAAAGGAATATACAATATTTATGTATTCATTTCATTACTGGGTGTTTTAGTCATTTAAAGCTGGTCTTGCTCCAGAAGGGATTTAATACAGAGCTTCCAATAGAAAGGATAGACACCTTCTAGAATACATTGCCTGTCTATTCTTCACCTACCCACCCCACTTGTATTAGCTATCTATCACTGCATGTTGAAATATAGCAGCTTAGCACAACAAACGGGCATTATTGCACAGTTTCTCTGGGTCAGGAATCTAGGCACAGCTTTGCTGACTGTCTCTCCTTCAGTGCCTCATAAGGCAGTAATCAAGGTGTCGGTTGGGGCTACAGATTTCTCAAGGCTGGACTAGGAGAGGATGTGCTTCCAAGTTCACGTCTTTGAAAATTCATCACCAAGCTGACTCTTGTGGCTCTTGGCAGGTCCCGAGTTCTCTTTTTTCTGTGAGCTGGCGTCATCCATTCCAGCCATGTGAGCCTCTTCATAGGGCTACCCACACTATGGAAACTTGTTTTCCCTAGAGACGGGGCTCAGAGAGGATGGAAGTCACCATCTTTCAGGAAGCTGGTTTTTGCAGTGGCATTCCATAACTTTTTCCATGCTGTATTTGTTAGAAGTGAATCAGCAGGTCCAGTCCACACTGGAGACAAGAGAATTACACAAGGATGTGAAGGCCAGGAGATGGGAGATCCCTGGGGACTCTTTTAGAGGCTGCCGACCCCACGCACTAGTGAGAGATGAGCCTTGGAATCTGACAGGCCTGGGTTTTGTTCAGCATCTAATGCTGATTAGCTATGTGATTTGGTCAAGTTTCTTAGCATTTCTCAGCCGTAGTTTCCTCATGTATTAAACATGGACACAAAAATTCTTCCCTCCTAAACTTGTAGTAGTAATTTTGTGCAGTAGTAACATCACACCAGAAGCCCCTTGTGCAATGCCTAGTACATAGTAAGGGCTCAGTAAAACATATTTTTGTCCTGCTTCTCTCTTTTCCTTAAAGTCACATAGCATCCATCAATCTTCTAACCTTGCTAGGTCTTCTGCATCCCATTAGTGAGAGCATAGATGCTTTGGTAATCCTGTCCAAGTTTGAATCCAGGTTTTCCCACTTCCACGCTGTGTGAACAAGGGCAAATTCATGTCTTTAAGATGCAGTTTCCCCAATTATTAAATAGGGAAAGTAAGGATTAAATAAAATAAAATGTGTAATGGGTTTAGCATATGCCTGGCAGATGATAACTGATCAATACGTGGCAACTCCTATTTACATTAAAATTATTATTTGGTGAAAACTATTAAAGAAATCAGCCATTATTATGATAAGTGTGGGCCTTCGCCAAAGAATATTGAAAACATGCTTTCAGAAACTCACTCACACCCAGTATTTCTTTCTTTCTTCTCTGTCCCTCCCCAGTGTGCTGGTTCAGAAAGTGCTCTCTCTCTATGGAGCAGAGGGCTCCTTTTAAGAAAGCAATAATTTGACTAATTTGTGGGGAAAACATGGATGGGGAAACCAGACTTGGACTACAAACCAGGCAAAGGGAAGCAGAGAGAAATAGTGATTGTTCCCCAGGGAAATACAACGAGAACAGAGGAAGGAAATAATGTGAACAGAAAAGATTGTTCAAGATCACACAGCACTATAGAGACCCTTGTGGGCTGGCCAGAGAGAGACTGCATTGAAAAGCTATCCACTCTTCTTGGTAATCCCTAATTCTTTTTGAATTTTATGTCACTATAGGATGAAAAAAACAAAACCCACCTCTGCCATGGTGGCACTGTTCAGTTCCTATCCTCCGAGAAAAAGAATGTGAAATAGTGATTTGGAAAAAAAAATTGTAAATTATGTTCCTGGTTTCTTGTTTCATTCTTTTCCTCTCCACATTCTGACCCCTCAACCTTTTGCCCCATCCCATCTAAATGCTACCTACAAAAACATGCTTGTCTTAGAAAACACACTGATAAATTCACGTGCATCCTTGAAAACAATTTTCCCACTTGTGGTACCCTGTCAGGCTTCTCCAAGGTCAGGACGAGACCTCGTGGTGCTCTGAAAATGGACTCGGTTAAACTGCCCTGCTTCAACCCATCTCCTGTAATGATCACCTGGAAGCCAGTCTGGAATTTTAAGGCCAATGATTCCTAGCCTGTGTCTGTCTTCGCTCAGGCTTGGAGACCAGGATGGGGTCATCTTTTGATTACCCAAGTTCACTGTCCCCTTATACACAGCAGGGGCTGAGCTATTGAAAATGGGGCTCAGGAGGAAAGAGAGAGACAAAAGTGGATTTCTGTCAACCACACCAGGGAATCACCTTAAACGCAGAAAAATGTGGGTTAAGGTAGACTCTCAGGATAGTCTGTTAGTGACTTGCATGTTCACTGTACATCACACAACTCTGGGCACCGTGGTGGGTACGAGCAGGCACACAATTTATTGCTGTGCCTGAGTGAGCTTGTTTCTTTGAGTCTCTTTCTCAATGTGGAAGCTTCTGGATTGAATCAAGAAGGGTAATTACTGATTCCATCCCACTCATCCTTCCCTGTGTATGGGAGCTGACTTTGAACTCTCAGCAACTGTATAAAATCAAAATGGAGGCAGTAGTAGAGAAGAGGTGGTTCACACACAGCCTCAGGAGTCATACTGTGGGTTTAAAACTGGCTCTTCCACTCCCTGGAAGTGGAGCCTTGGGTAAGTTTCCCCATTGTTCGGTGCCTTCGTTGTCTCATCTGTAATATGTGCATGCTAGCCAAAGAGCTGTGAGATTCATGTTTCAATCAAGCAGAAAGAACACTGCCTATTCATATTATTCTATAATTATTGTTCCATGAGAAAGGTCCAATCAATGTTACTTTCTGCTTTGTTTGGAACTTGAACCACAAATTTCATTTTGTGCCATCAATAAGCACTTCAAAAGAATTTCTCCTTAGATATCATGAGCCCTTGGCAGAATTGAGTTTTAATAATTGTTGGATTTTTTTTGGCATTTACAACTGTTTCCTGAACATTCTGATATTAATATATTTGGACTTGTTTCTGTCATAGTAAATTTTTTTTTTACATTGCTCTGGTCCCAATTTTTATAAGCTTCTACTTTTTCCAAAATGTTCCATTATTCCTTTATGTTATTATTCCAATGCTTTTTGTGTCTTGCATACTGGAAATTATAGATTCTGTTCCTATTCTAAATTTAATATCATAAATCCCTTGCAAATAACTAGAGGAATTTAAAATATTTAAACTCTGATTACAACCTCACAAAAATATGCCTTTGTTCAGTATATTATTTTCATCATTTAATCCAATAAATTAGGCATTATTATTATTCAATATTGACAATGTTTGTTTAGCTATACACATCTTTGTCAGTTTTTCCATTAATTATTTTCGCACCTCAGCTCTTCCTTCTGGGAGATAATTTAAAGCATAGTAAAGTATATAAAGTATACTCTTCAACATTTCCTGTAATAGAAACCTGTTTATTATAAAAGTTCCTTATTTTTGTTTACATAAAAATGATTTTATTTCAACTTCTCTTCTTGAAATATAATTTCAGTGGTATGAGCTATCCCAGTGGAGAGTTCGTTTCGTTTAGTTCTTCATTAGATTCTTCTTGCTGTAGAGAAGCTGTCAGAATGATTCTTTCCTTGACTTGGATCTGTCTTTTTACTCTGACTGCTAATAAGGTCTTCTCCCCATCTTTTAGTCTTCTCCAGGTTCACTACATTGTGTCTATGTGGGATTTCTTTCCATTTATTTTGCTCTGATATCTTTCATTGGTTCAGGAATATAGTGAATATTTTTCAAAATATTTTTACATAACTTCCCTCTATTCTGTCTTTTTGGGACTCTGACTAAATGTACGTTAGACTCTCATTCTCTCCTCCACCTCTCTTAACCTCTGTTTCATAATGTTCACCTGTAGCCTGCATTTTGAGTAATTATTTCAGATTTTCCTGTTCAATAATTCCTTTTTTTTCAGTTATGCCTAATTTGCTGTGTAACCACTCCTTTTCTCAACTTTAATTTTTTTTTTCAATTTTTAAAAACATGATTTTCTTCCTTTCCCTTCTAAATCTGCTTAACTATGTTTGATTCTCTTATGAATGTCCCTTGTCTTTCTGTTATTCCATATCTTTAATTTTTTGCTTTTTGCAAAGTTATTGTTATGGTATGTTTCATAATTCTATTAAGTGATACTCTTGGAGGCTGAATTTGCTCTATTTCTTGTACTCACATTTATTCTTGTGGTTTGTTCCTTTTCATATTTTGTCATCTTTGATTGTAAACTCTTGCATATTTGATCGTAAACTGTGGGAAACTTTGGGCTTAAATTGAGGATGTATTTTTCCATAGAGGATTAACATTTTTTCTTAATAGAAAATAGGACTCTTTACTCAGGTGAGACTTTAAAAACAAACAGACAAATCCTTTCAGGGTCCCCAGCTTAATTATGAAGTTTTGTATGTGGTTTTATCACACTTCTCTTGGCCAAATGCCCCATCATGGCATTTAGGTTCACATTTTTCCCACAGTGCCCTCTGCATGTCTTTATTTTTGGCTTCACTTTATGGTTTTTGTTCTATGAGAATATATAACCACACTGCTGAGAGGAGCCTCCATGATCTTTCCAGTCAACACAACTCTAGTTCCTCGTTTTGTTTTGTTTGTTTTTCTCTCTCTGTTTTCAATTTCAAAACCTGAAAATGGTAAGAGAGTCAAGGAAAAAAATGAAATTAACTTATGCTAAAGTGAATATGGCTAATAACTTAAACATCTGCTACTCACCTATTATTTGTTCATCCAGGCTTTTGGTAAATATTCTCTGAGTATCTCCTTTGTAGCAGGTGCTAACCTGGGTGCAGGATACACAGTGGCAAACAAAACAGATGTGGCCTGTTGTATAGGAAGATGGATCACAAGCCGTAAGCTAAAAGAGTGTTCCTTCAGGAAATGGGGAAGGTTTAATTTGCAATTTCATTATGTAAAGAATTCCTACTGTGCCTGTAAGTAATAATCTCCATCATTTGTGCAGAATTTTGTGGTATAGAGACAAGGTCCTATAATGTTATTTTGAAGAAAGGCAATAAGTAATGGCCGTAAGAATTAGAACATCTGGCCACATCTACCATTTTCTAGCTCTGAGATCTTTAGTCCATCCCTTAATCTCTATGATTCTCTTTTCATATCTAAACAATGAAGATAAAAATACCTATTTTACAGGGTTGCTGCAAGAATAGAATTAGATAAATAATGTGGTGTTATGTGATAACATGCACAGGTATATGATATCCCTTTATTTTTTCCCCAGAGTTGTTCACATGCATGAGAATTTTACATTTAAGTAGTTGGGTCTAACCCACCTCTACCATCTCTGGCAAACCATAGCGAGAATATCATATGCTTTCATTGTAACAGTCACAGTGACTCTGAAATCTTATCTTCTTATCAGAACCATCTGATCCACTTGAATTTTCAAACTGAGTAAAGAAATGAGAGGGAGCTTTAAAGATAAATGGACAAAGTTTAGGTAATCTAAGGCAAAGAAATAATCATTGATATGTGATTTTTACCATCTCCATTTCTTCCTGCAAACAAAACAGTAGCAAGAACAACAAAATAAAAGAATTCATTCAACATAAGAAACAACATGGAATAACATGTTGCTTAAAAAAGACAGCTAAGCAGTATAGAAGGAAAAAATATAAATAAGATCCAGGTTTTTGTTTTTTCTTTTTACATTTCCAACACCTAGCTTAGTATCTGGCATATCACAGGCACACAAAATTTGTTCATTGAGTAGAGTTAGAAGTGAAGCAAATGGAAACCATTTCAAGTGAACATCTTTTATTTTACTTTATTTTTAAAATTATTTTTTGCTTTTTAAGTCGTCAGTTTAACACTCAATTTTGTTAAGAGCCTGGGCTTTGGATTGGGATACCTCTTAGGTGAAACATTGGTGTGTGAGTTAGTACAAGTGATTTCCTATCTCTAAGTCTTTGTTTCCCCCTCAGTAGCTATACAAATGGTACCTCCTCATACACTTGTGAATTGAAGACAGATAATCCTATATCAGACTTTCTTGGTCTTCTTGTCTTTCTTCTTTATTTACCACCGGCATCACCGCAGTTATCATCACCATTGTTACTAATACCATATTTTCTATAATTAATAACTCTTTTCTCTTTGTGTATAAATAGTCAAGTATTTGACTATGATAGTATTTAGCTATGAGTGAGAATCTTTTTCTTAAGTATTCAAATTTTTGTGAACAAAGGAAAAGACACCTAGGATGGATTTGCCCTAAGAGTAAAGAGTGAAGAATAAAGATATGTCAGTTCTGCACCCTGGAATAGTTAGAAAGGCAGCAGTGCCCAATATTATTACTGTGGTTGAAGCCCCAAATCATTATGCTTGAGGAAAAACAGATAACATGCTTTAAACCAATTTTCAAATTTTGTTTCATTGACTAGGGAACAGAAGAGCTAAGATTAAGAGACGGATTTTTTTCCCCTAGGCCATGTTAGGAAGGGAGAAGAGAGAGATGAAGCTGTTAAAAAGAAGAAAACCTTTGGGGAAAAAGACATTTTTATGAGGAATTCAATAATATATTTTTGCCGTGTTGTATATATTGTAATTTTTTTACCTGCCTCCTCACAAAATCTTTAGTAAAATACTCATTTCTGGCACCTTTTAGATTCTTATACACCTTGATCCCATTAATTTCCCTGTCTTTCCTATAATACTTTAATAAAGACTATAAGAATCTGGCAACATTTTAAAGTTAAGGCAATTTAAAATAATGTTAAGAATGAGAATATAATGAACTTGCAAGGGGAGGGAACGGAAAGGGGAGGTGGAACTCTGGAGAGTTCAGAGAATCCTTGTGCTCAAAGGAAATAAACTGTGATGCCAGAATCCTAATAATGTTCTAGTAGAACCACCAAACTCTCAGCCTGAAATTTTAGTGTTAAAAGGCTGTGCTTGCCTCCTCTTATCCCTCTATCCTCCCAAGCCCAACTTAAAATGCATTTCAAGACATTATCAGACATTATTTCTTACATCTATTACTTCACTGTATTTAAAAACTATTATTAAAAATAATAATAAATAAATAAATAAATAAAAAATAAAAACTATTATTATCCCCATACTATAGATGAGAAAAGAAACTGGGTCTTAGAGAAGATAAGTAATTTTCCCAAATTTAGAGCTGGGATTCCAGCCAGGCCAGTCAATTCCAAACCCCTTAAATACCATATTTTAGTGTTTCTGGGTTTCTCCATTCAAACATAAAGGGAAAAGGATGAATTTTAAAGCAAACAGAAGTGAGGGATTTTTAATGCCTAAGGTAAAGGAGTAGGCACAAATGTCTGACAAGTTTATAGTATGACTTTGTGGAAATAGATGTAATTTGAAATGCAATTAAAAGAACCCGTGAATGAAATGAGAAGAGAATGGGAAATGATGCCTTCTGCAGAACACCAGTTGTGCAAAACAATGTGACGGATAAATGCCCATCTGATAAAGAGGTTTTAATTAAACTAAATAATTTATTATCCATTATACTTCAGTGAATTAAAAAGAATATAATCTAAGGTGTTTTATTTCTCTGAAACAGGACTGTATACCATAAATTCAGCACACTGTGTGTTCTCAAGCGAGAAAATGTCCAGATTAATAAAATATAGGAGCAATAATAATTAATTTCCGTTATATTTTAACCCTTGGCACATTCATCCAAATACTTTCCTCCAGGCAGAGCTAGACACTGCTTTTTCTTGGAAGGAGACTGCATGAAAACAAGTTATTTAAGGGGAAATTTAAAAAATTAAATATGGACTGGTAACATAATTAATTCGATGAGAGAGATATGAACTCTGTGTTTCATGTATATGCATATGCACACTCCCGTATATATATGAGATTACCGATACATAATTCGTATATATATACATATAGCCACACATATTATTCACATATTTATGTAGATAAATGAACATATATAAATATATAGACTCAACAAATCCACATATGCTATTTCAGTTTTATCCACCTTTATTTTTAAATGCTTAAATATTTGTAATTGTTAGATATTAAATAAAAGGCATATACAAAAAAAGACATAAGTGAAATTTGAAAGGTTAATTAAAAGAAAACAAATACTGAAATTTTTCTTCCTAATTTCTCTCCTTGCCATTCCTCTCTATCAAGAAAACCATTATTAATAACTTCTTGGGATTCATTCAGAAAAGTGTTCAAGCCAGTATATAGTGTTATATGTATTCTTATTTCTGTATATTCTTTTAAATGCTCATAAATGAGGTCATACCACATATATTGTTTTGAGCCTTGCTTTTTTCACTTAAACCTTTCCCACATCAACACCCATAAAATACAGCTTGTTCTTTTTAACAATTTATTATTATTTTCTAGGAATATAAACTCTATATATGTCTTCTGTTGATGAATACTTTATTTTAAATAATTTCCCAGATATTTGTTGTTAAAACAGTGCTATGCAGCACATCCTTATGAGATTTATTAATAATAATTTCAAGCAGTAGAATTTTTGAATGGTAAGATATGGGCATTTGAAAATTTAATCATTATTGCGAACTTGCCATCCAGAAAGTGTTTACCAATTTATACCCACTGACACTATTTTCCTATACCTTAACCAATACTGGGTATATCATTACTATTTAACAAGACAATTATTTAATCAAGCCGAGTATGGCAAACTTTTATAAGAATACTCACAACAGTTTTTCTTTAGAAAGAGAGCCACTTTTAAGTACTTGAAAGAAGAAAAAAAATTTGAGAAATTGATATTCATAGTTTTTCAGGATTATAGGATTCTTGTGAGTATAAGCATAAACACAAAGTGTAATTAATTAGTATCTCAGCTAGATAAATGGCTAATGGGAGAAAAGATCATTTTTAAATGTATTTAAAGCATTCTTTTCTAATAATGAAAACCACACTAGGTCATTATTTAAATAGAGAAAATACAAAAAAAAAGCACAGCAAAAGTGAGAAACATTCTTAATTCTATCTTTAGGGGTGTATATTTTTGAAAGAATGAAACTATATCCTTTCCTTGCTTCATAATTTTTTACATATCTTTCATTTTTCTTTTTCCCTGTGTCAGACCCTATCTATCTGTCTATCTACCTAGGCAAAAGAGACACATAACACACATAGCACACATTCATGTATGTGTGTGTGTGCGTTTATATATATATATATATATATATATATATATAAAACATACATTTACATAGATTAAAGGATAATAAGATAGTAAGATCTGATTTTTCTTTTGAATCATCATTTCCAAGTGTACTCTGATTTTTCTGCTTAATTTAGATACCCAAATCTTCAAGTTGTATCTTTAAATGCAATTCAGGTAAAATGAAGGGTAACACGGTTACTTCTGAGATGTGGACTTTGTGTCCCTTCTTCCTCGGCCTTTATTTTAGGAACATGCTCTTCTCTAGCTCTTGCTAACGACTCATCAGAAGTACTAGGGCATCTTCATGAAAGAAAAGAGGATCTGCTCAAATAAGAATCCCATAAAGCATGCCTATTTATGTCAGTTAATATGGCTTTTCCTAGCTTATAAACGTGTGCAGTGATATCCCTTAAAATGCAGCACCTGCCTTTTGACTCCAGTTCCCTCTCCATTCCTTGCCTGATAGTAGATACATTATAAAGAAGGATTTTGGAACTCTTTATGTTTATTTCCTCACTTCTCTACACAATTTCAACTTCTTTCTATTCATTTCACAATTGCATGATTGTCATTATAATGAAACCAGTTTAACCTCTGTTCTAAAGTCTTTTGCTTCACTTTTTTCAAAATGTCCTGCTCTGGGGAGCTTAGAAAATTCTCAAGACTGTTTCCAAGATAACCTGCTGGTTTGACCTGCCACATTTGTTGTTAAATATAAGGTAGAAATACCCTTCCCTACTGAGAGGGAACTAGAGGAAGGGTAACTATTTCACATTTCTTTATGGAAAGTTGCCTTTTAAATTTGTAATATGGGAGTTGGAACAATGCATAGGTAGGAACAGAGGACCTTCAGGTGAGTGGTAAGATATGTCATTTGTAAACAGGAACGATTATTTCTGAAGAGTATATAAGAGCTCGTGCCCTCACAGATGTTATAGTAACAGACTGACAGATGGTACAGTTGCAGAAAGGAGCTTTGCTACTGGAGAATCTGGGTCACATGATTCCCATGTATATGGGCCCGCCGCCCTTTTTCCAACTCACGGATGTAAGGAAAGAGGTGAGCGAAGAGGGTCTGTGTTCTGTCTTGTTTACTTCATCCCTTGGTTGCTCAGAAAGTCAGAGAGTTTACTTCAAAGACTGAAGATGCAAACATGAGGGCTTCTAACTTCCATGTTTGGAGAACAGATTACGCCATCAACGTGCAATCTATTCAGAATCTTTGCAAACATGGATTTAGGCTTAGAGGATAAGATATATGAAAAAGATACCAAAATTTAACCTAGATTTGTTTTGCTTTACTTTTCATCTTAATATAAAAAATAAGTTGTATATGAATGCAATTTTGTCATTAAGATTCAAATATTGCTGTATATGGACATAGACAAACATGTGATCTAACATCCAAAGTCCACACTTCTGAACTCTCCCCTCCACCCCAAGTAACCACTGTTAATGTCTCTGAAGTGCCTGTCACTCTTCTTTTATGCATATACAGGGAGGAAGGAGATTGAGATACACACACACACACACATCATACATGGGATTACATTATAAACAATTCTCTGCAACCTGTTTTGTCTTGAAAATCTGTTCAAGTTAGTACCTACAGGTCAATCTCACCAGTTGCAAAAGCTCTGTAGAGTTCTGGAGGACAGACATTCTGTAATAGTTTAACAATGTCTCTGTAAATGGACATTTAGGCTGCTTCCAGCGTTTCACTATTTTAAATGGTGCTGTAATAATAACTGTGTGCCTTGAGACAAGTCACTTCATATCTGTGTGTCCAGTTTCCTTGTCTATGCCATGAAGATATAGCAGTGCCCACTTCAAACATTCATAATAATATCTACATTTAATGCTCAGAAATGTTATTTTTTATTGCCATGATGCTGATGATCCCTCTTCACACACCTGTGCTATATGCCTTAGGAGTGATTTTCAGAAGCAGTTTTGTTGTGGGAAGAATTTGCAAACAGATTTTCTTAGTTACTGCCACATGGCTTTCCAAAAGGGCTTTACTATTTACCATGGCTCATTTGTATCAGAATAGCTGGTTTACACGTATTTGCTAATGCTGAACATTTTCAATCATTTTTTTTTGCCAACTTGTTGGTAAAACATCCCAATTGTTGCTTTATTTTATATTATTTTAATTATGTATAAAATAGGTTGTTTTTCTTTTTTTGCATTTTCAATTTCTTCAGTGAATAAATATTAAATCAGTGTCAGGTAGCGAGTAGATGCTTGGAAGTGGACCCTTCAGAAACTTGGAAAGATGGAAATAGGGCTCTTATTCCAGAGCACATGTGCCCTAGCTGTCTTCCACCAGATGAGGATGAGGGCTTGTTGAATTTTCCTGAAGCACCAGGAAAGCTGAAATTAGTAGAAATCTTTTTCTGGACTCTCTTATCTATTTAGTTGATCTATTTGTCTATTCCTTCACCAATATTACACTGCTTGCTTTAATATTACTTTATAAAATGTGAGGAGGTCTGAGAAGAATGAGTCTTCCTCTATTCTTTCTACTTTTCAAATTATATTTACTGTTTTTTTTAAAATTTTGACTTTGCAATCAGCTTAAAATGTTCAAAAACTAGTCTATTGTGATGTTTATTGGAATGACTTTGAATATATAGTTTGGTGAGATAACTGATATTGATTAAATAGTGAGCTATCTCACATAAACACATGGATTTTCTTTCTGCTTATTCAGGTATCTTCTTAGTAAAGTTTTATAGTTTTCTTCTCATTCGTATAGCACAGTACAGTGCTTGCAAGACTTTATATATGTATTAATATATTTATTTTACTAAGGCAGTTGTTTTCTTTGCCTTTTCTAATTGTTTATTGCCGAAGTGTGCAAAAATTTACAGAGGTTGTATATTAGCTCACCTTACTGAGCTCATTAATTGGAATAGTCTTTCAATTTCTTTTATGTCAAATTAGACAAACATGTCATCTGCAAAAGTGATACCTTTGCCTTTTATTTTTCAAGTTTCATCTTTTATTTATTTTTCTTCCCTTATTGCACTTACTTTATTTTATTTTTTTAATAGATGTTTTTTGGAGTAAAATTGCTTTACAATACTGTGTTTCTGTTGTACAACAAAGTGAATCAGCCATATGCATACATATATCCCCATATCCCCTTCCTCTTGAGCCTTCTTCCCACCCTCCCTATCCCACCCCTCTAGGTCATCGCAAAGCACTGAGTTGATCTCCCTATGCTATGTTGCTGCTTCCCACTAACTAACTGTTACATTTGGTAGTGTATGTATGTCAGTGCTACTCTCACTTCACCCCAGCTTATCCCTCCCACCCTGTGTCCTCAAGTCCATTCTCTATGTTTATGTCTTTATTCCTGCCCTGCCACTAGTTTCATCAGTACCATTTCTTTTTTTTTTTTTAAGATTCCATATATATGCATTAGCATACAGTATATTTGTTTTTCTCTTTCTGACTTACTTCACTCTGTATGACAGATTCTAGGTCTGTCCACTTCACTACAAATAACTCAATTTCGTTTCTTTTTTTTTTTTAACATCTTTATTGGAGTATAATTGCTTTACAATGGTGTGTTAGTTTCTGCTTTATAACAAAGTTAATCAGTTATACATATACACATGTTCCCACTGTGTCTCCCTCCCTCCCACCCTCCCTATCCCACACCTCTAGGCAGTCACAAACCACCTAGCTGATCTCCCTGTGCTACGCGGCTGCTTCCTACTAGCTATCCACTTTACGCTTGGTAGTGTATATATGTCCATGCCACTCTCTCACCTCGTCACAGCCTCCCCCGCCCCCTCCCCATATCCTCAAGTCCATGCTCTAGTAGGTCTGTGTCTTTATTCCCGTCTTACCCCTAGGTTCTTCATGACCTTTTTTTTCCTTAGATTCCATATATACGTGTTAGCATACGGTATTTGTTTTTCTGTTTCTGACTTACTTCACTCTGTATGACAGACTCTAGGTCCATCCACCTCACCACAAATAACTCAATTTTGTTTCCTTTTATGGCTGAGTAATATTCCATTGTATATATGTGCCACATCTTCTTTATCCATTCATCTGTTGATGGATACTTAGGTTGCTTCCTTGTCCTGGCTATTGTAAATAGAGCTGCAATGAACATTGTGGTACATGACTCTTTTTGAATTATGGTTCAGGGTATATACTCAGGGTATATGCCCAGTAGTGGGATTGCTGGGTCATATCATAGTTCTATTTTTAGTTTTTTAAGGAACCTCCATACTGTTCTCCATAGTGGTTGTATCATTTTACATTCCTACCAAGAGTGCAGGGGGGGTTCCCTTTTCACCCTTTCCAGAATTTATTTTTAGATTTTTTGATAATGGCCATTCTGACTCATGTAAGGTGATAGGTCATTGTAGTTTTGATTTACATTTCTCTAATAATTAGTTATGTTGAGCATCTTTTCATGTGCCTCTTGACCATCTGTATGTCTTCATTGGTGAAATGTCTATTTAGGTCTTCTGCCAGTTTTTTATTGGATTGTTTGTTTTTTTGATGTTGAGATCCATGAGCTGTTTGTATATTTTGGAGATTAATCCTTTGTTGTTTCATTTGCAAATATTTTCTCCCATTCTGAGGGTTGTCTTTTCATCTTGTTTATGGTTTCCTTTGTTTTGCAAAACCTTTTAGGTTTCATTAGATCCCATTTGTTTATTTTTGTTTTATTTTCATTACTCTAGGAGGTGGGTCAAAAAAGATCTTGCTGTGGTTTATGTCAAAGAGTGTTTTTCCTATGTTTTCCTCTAAGAATTTTATAGGGTCTGCTTTTTATAGGGTCTGGTGTCAGTTGTGAGTTTTCCTGAATCATTTCTAATTTTACTGATTTGCGTCCTCTCCCTTTTTTTCTTGATGAGTCTGGCTAAGGGTTTAATCAATTTTGTTTATCACCTCAAAGAACCAGCTTTTAGTTTTATTGATCTTTGCTATTGTTTTCTTCATTTCTATTTCATTTAATTCTGCTAAGATATTTATGATTTTTTTCCTTCTATTGACTTTGGATTTTCTTTGTTCTTTCCCTAGTTGCTTTAGGTGTAGTGTTTGATTGTTTATTTGAGATTTTTCTTGTTTTCTTGAGGTGAGGTTGAATCGCTATAAACTTCCCTCTTAGAACTGCTTTTGTTGTGTCCCGTAGGTTTTGGGTCGTCGTGTTTTCATTGTCATTTTTTTCTATGTATATTTTAATTTCTTCTTTGATTTTTTCAGTAACCTCTTGGTTATTTAGTAGCGCACTGTTTAGCCTCCATGTATTTGTGTTTTTTACATTTTTTTCCCCTGTAATTGATTTCCAGTCTCATAATGTTGTCAGAAAAGATGCTTGATACAATTTCAGTTTTCTTAAATTTTCTGAGACTTGATTTGTGAACCAAGATGTGATCTATCCTGGAGAATGTTCCATGAGCACTTGAGAAGAAAGTGTATTCTGCCACTTTCAGGTGGAATGTTCTATAAATATCAATTAAATCTATCTGTTCTATCGTGTCATTTAAAGCTTTTGTTTCCTTGTTTATTTTCTGTTTGGATGATTTGTCCATTGGTTTAAGTGGGGTGTTAAAGTCCCCTACTATTATTGTATTACTGTCAATTTCCCCTTTCATGGTTGTTAGCATTTGCCTTATGTATTGAGGTGCTTCTATGTTGAATACATAAATATTTATAATTGTTATATCTTCTTCTTAGATTGATCCCTTGATCATTAGGTAGTGTCCTTCCTTATCTCTTGTAACAGTCATTATTTTAATGTCTATTTTGTATGATACCAGTATTGCTACTCCAGCTTATTTTGATTTCCATTTGCATGGAATATCTTTTTCCATCCCCTCACTTTCATTCTGTATGTGTCCTAGGTCTGAAGTGGGTCTCTCGTAGACAGCATATATATAGGTCTTATTTTTGTATCCATTCAGCCAGTCTGCATCTTTTGGTTGGGGCATTTAATCCATTTACATTCAAGGTTGTTATCGATATGTATATTCCTACTACCATTTTCTTAATTGTTTTGGGTTTGTTTTTGTGGGTCTTTTTCTTCTCTTGTGTTTCCTGCCTAGAAAAGT
The DNA here is from genome assembly GCF_008692025.1 of Phocoena sinus. Lineage (NCBI taxonomy): Eukaryota > Metazoa > Chordata > Mammalia > Artiodactyla > Phocoenidae > Phocoena > Phocoena sinus. The sequence goes on along the minus strand of NC_045777.1, from coordinate 7,426,562 downwards.
TTCTTTAGCATTTGTTGTAAAGCTGGTTTGGTGATGCTGAATTCTCTTAACATTTGCTTGTCTGAAAAGCTTGATTTCTCCATCGAATCTGAATGAGATCCTTGCTGGGTAGAGTAATCTTGATTGTAGGTTTTTCTCTTTCATCACTTTAAGTATATCCTGCCACTCCCTTCTGGCCTGCAGAGTTTCTGCTGAAAAATCAGCTGATAAGCTTATGGGGATTCCTTTGTATGTCATTTTTTGTTTTTCCCTTGCTGTTTTTAATATTTTTTCTTTGCATTAAATTTTTGTTAGTTTGATTAATATGTGTCTTGCTGTGTTTCTCCTAGGGTTTATCTCCTAGGGTATGGCGCTCTCTGTGCTTTCTGGACTTGGGTGACTATTTCCTTTCCCATGTTAGGGAAGTTTTCCAGTATAATCTCTTCAAATATTTTCTCAGACCCTTTCTTTTGCTCTTCTTCTTCTGGGATCCCTATAATTCGAATGTTGATGCGTTTAGTGTTGTCCCAGAGGTCTCTGAGGTTGTCTTCAATTCTTTATTTTTCTTTTTTTTTTAACATCTTTATTGGAGTATAATTGCTTTACAATGGTGTGTTAGTTTCTGCTTTATAACAAAGTGAATCAGTTATACATATACATATGTTCCCATATCTCTTCCCTCTTGCGTCTGCCTCCCTCCCACCCTCCTTATTCAATTCTTTTCATTGTTTTTTTTCTTTATTCTGCTCCTCGGCAGTTATTTCCACCAGTTTGTCTTCCAGATCACTTGTTCGTGCTTCTGCCTCAGTTTTCCTGTTTGATTCCTTCTAGTGTATGTTTCATTTCAGTTATTGTGTTGTTCATCTCTGTTTGTTCTTTAGTTCTTCTAGATCTTTGTTAAACATTGCTTGTATTTTCTCAATCCATGCCTCCATTCTATTTCTGAGATTCTTGATCATCTTTACTATCATTACTCTGAATTCTTTTTCAGGTAGATTTCCTATTTCCTCTTCATTTATTTGGTCTTGTAGGTTTTTACCTTGCTCCTTCATCTGTGATGTATTTTTTTGCTGTCTCATTTTTTTTTGTTTTTTGTTTTTTTGTTGAGTGGGATTGTGTTCCTGTCTTACTGGTTGTTTGGCCTGAGGCTTCCAACACTGGAGTTCATAGGCTGTTGTGTAGAGCTGGGTCTTGGTGCCAAGATGAGGACCTCAGGGAGACCTCACTCTGATGAATATTCCCTGGGGTCTGAGGTTCTCTGTTAGTCCAATGGTTCAGACTCAGAGCTGACACTGCAGGAGCTTTGGCCCAAACCCCAGCAGTTCACTTGGGTTCCTCCCATCTCCTTGGGCCTCAAGGTCCCCCACCAGCATCCAGCAGGCACCCTAGTTGTGGGGAGACACGAACTCTCCATCTTCCCACACCACCATCTTGACTCCGTCCCCTACACTTACTTTAGACCTTTGAAAAAACTGATTATCTTGAAATATAACACATATAGGCAAAATCCATGTAACTAAGGCTCTGGCTAATAAGCCCAATGAGTTCCAGCATCTGAGACCCAAATATGCCTGTCCCCAATAGCTAGCTCTTTGTGTCTCCCAAAGGAAGACCATTATCATGACCTTTATATAGTGGCATGCTGATAAATGTATAACAACCCTTTCTCCAGGAAAAAAAAAGAAAACCTAAAAGCAAACACTCATATGAGCAGTGTTTGCTGATATCCATAATATAAATATTCCACCATTGCTCATTTCAAGCTAGAAACACAGACTAGGGGTGAGATGCTCCAAGCAGCTCTCATGATGTAGCCTAGGCTATCACCAGCATACCACTACATTTATGGTAATGGCTTCCTTTCAGTTATTCATGCTTTTACTGCTTAAGTATACACTCCTAAAAACCCAAAGTTTAGTTGAGTACTTTTTCCTTTACAAAAATTAGAATAATTTTTTTGCTTAATATTATGTGCATGTATTTCATCAGTGCTGTCTAGAGTAAGTATTGTATGATCACTTTCATAGCTATATACAGTACCAGAGTGCAATGATATCTCAATTCACTTGGACATTTGAATTGTTTCAGGTTTGAGGCTGTTAAAAATAATAATGAACATTCTCTTGGGGCTATACTTCTGACTGGTATTTCTAAATAGTAGGATAAGTGTATTTTCAACTTTAATGGATGATGAAAAATATTTCTACATATTTATGTATTTAATGTATGCAACTTGACATCTTTGGAGATAAGTATACTCCTGTGGAACCATTACTACTATCAATGACATACACATCACCTATGAAAGTTTCCTCCCTCCCTCTTTATTTATTTACTTCTTTGTGATAAGAATACTTAACATAAGATCTACCCTCTTAGAGAATTATTAAGAACACAGTACAGTATTATTAACTATAGGCACTATGGTGTGCAGTAGACTTATTCATCTTGCTTAACTGAAACTTTTTACCCTGTCAGTCCATTTTGTATTAGGCTTTATAGAGATCACATAATGATACTTCATTGTGTTTTAAAGTTGACTTCCTGATTACTAATTGTATATATATTTTTTCTTTTCTTTTCTTTCTTTCTTTTGGCCATTTGGAGTCCCTCTGTTTCTGAACTGCCTGTTACTCTCTTCCATGTTTCTACTGGGTTGTCTTCTTACTTATTGGTTTGTAGGAGGTATTTTTCACATAACTTGGATATGAGCCCTTTGACCCTTAAACAAATTGCCAATAACTTTTCCTTCTGAATAGCTTGACTTTTAAATGCTGTGCCTTTTCATGAATGTACATTCTTAACTTTCCCTTAACAGTTCGTGCTTGTTGTATTCCTTTTAATAAATCTATTCTCAATCAAAACAGGAAAACTCTCAGTGAAATCTGACTCTGAAGTATGGGAAATTAGTGGTATGTGACTAGTGGATTTCAAAATTGTTATGGATTAGTAACTACTATTTATTTACCATTATTCCCCATTTTCGATGGGAATATATATTGTTATTTTGTTCTGTCACATCATTGTATTTTGGGTGTGTGAGACACAGATACTTTTTTAGTTAACAGATCTCTGGCACCTATGGAAATTCATTTTATCTGTACTGAATTTAGATGACATCCTGGACATCAACATTGAGCCTGAGCCTGGTTCTGTAATAGAGATGAGCCTATTGGAAGTTCTGGGTATTAGTATATTTGGTTTGTGGGAGGGATGTGAATAACTTTTGGTCAAAGGGATTACTGTGTTAGACTGTTTAATGTCCATAAATTCCTCCTGAGTTTCTATGCAATGTGATTTTGCTATTCCTGTATCCAAAGTCATCCTTTTGTCCATAACCTTGACTTGGAGTTTGGTCATGTGACATGATTTAGCAAATGAGCTACCAGTAAATTTGACACAGATACAATATTTTGGAAATTAGAGCTTGTCCTCTTGCAAGCCAGCTGTTGTGTACCAAAGCCTATGCTATTTGTTGGTGAAGATATGTGGAGAAGAGGTGCTGGGGAATAAGGAACCTCCTGGAGGAGGACCCAAGTTTCTAGCTGATAGCCATCATCAACTGGCAGACATAGTAGTGATGCCAAGCTTCCTGCTGAACACAGGCAGTGAGAAACCCCAGAAGATGCTGTGTGGAATAAAATAAACACACAGCTGTGCTCATCCAAAACGTAGTCATGAAATTATGCATTATTTTTGTTTTAAGTCACTAATTTTGGATTGATCTGTTACACAGCACTAGCTACTGATACATGTACCATTTTTGAAATTAAGAAGACTCTATCATTGACTAATAATTCTCTTTAAGCAGTTAACAAAATGATTTCAATTCAAAACAACCTTTCAAGGAATGTTTGGCACTCAAGAAAATTTTTCTAAAGTCCATCTGAAAGAATGGACATTGGAGAATATCCATATGTGAAAACTAATAACCTATAAGTGTATTGCACAAAGTTGTGCTGATGTTAAGTCTAATCATATGTATAAATCTGTATTTATGTCCTAAAACATATAAAACTTGAAACATTTCTTGATTTCAAAAATGTACCATAAAAGCTTTACAGACAAGCAAAAGTTAAGAGAATTCAGCACCACCAAACTGGCTTTATAACAAATGCTAAAGGAACTTCTTTAGGCAGGAAACACAAGAGGAGGAAAAGACCTACAATAACAAATCCAAAACAATTAAGGAAATGGTAATAGGGACATACATATTGATAATAACCTTAAATGTAAATGGATTAAATGCTCTAGCCAAAAGACATAGACTGGCTGAATGGATACAAAAACAAGACCCATATATATGCTATCTACAAGAGACCCACTTCAGACCTAGGGACACATACAGACTGAAAGTGAGGGGATGGAGAAAGATATTCCATGCAAATGGAACTCAAAAGAAGCTGGAGTAGCAATTCTCATATCAGACAAAGTAGACTTTAAAATAAAGACTATTACAAGAGACAAAGGAGGACACTAGATAATGATCAAGGGATCAATCCAAGACGAAGATATAACAATTGTAAATATTTATGCACCCGACATAGGAGCACTTCAATACATAAGGCAAATGCTAACAGCCATAAAAGGGGAAATTGACAATAACACAATAATAGTAGGGAACTTTAACACCCCACTTTCACCGATGGACAGATCATCCAAAATGAAAATAAATAAGGAAACACAAGCTTTATATGGCATATTAATTGATATTTACAGGACATTCCATCCAAAAACAACAGAATACACTTTCTTCTCAAGTGCTCATGGAATATTCTCCAGAATAGACCATATCTTGGGTCACAAATCAAACCTTGGTAAACTTAAGAAAATTGAAATCATATCATGTATCTTTTCTGACCACAACGCTATGAAACTAGATTATCAATTACAGGAAAATATCTGTAAAAAATACAAACACATGGAGGGTAAACAATACACTCCGAAATAACCAAGAGATCACTGAAGAAATCAAAGAAGAAATCAAAAAATACCTAGAAACAAATGACAATGAAAACATAATGACCCAAAACCTATGGGATGCAGCAAAAGCAGTTCTAAGAGGGAAGTTTATAGCAATACTGTCCCACCTCAAGAAACAAGAAACATCTCAGATAAACAACCTAACCTTACAGCTAAAGCAATTAGAGAAAGAAGAACAGAAAAACGCCAAAGTTAGCTGAAGGAAAGAAATCATAAAGATCAGATCAGAAATAAATGAAAAAGAAATGAAGAAAACGATACCAAGATCAATAAAAGTAAAAGCTGGTTCTTTGAGAAGATAAACAAAATTGATAAACCATTAGCCCGACTCATCAAGAAAAAAAGGGAGAAGACTTAATTCAATAGAATTAGAAATGAAAAAAGGAGAAGTAACAACTGACACTGCAGAAGTACAAGAGATCATGAGAGATTACTACAATCAACTCTATGCCAATAAAATGGACAACCTGGAAGAAATGAACAAATTCTTAGACAAATACAACCTTCTGAGACTGAATCAGGGAGAAATAGAAAACATGAACAGACCAATCACAAGCACTGAAATTGAAACTGTGATTAAGAATCTTCCAACAAACAAAAGCCCAGGACCAGATGGCTTCACAAGCAAATTCTATCAAGCATTTAGAGAAGAGCTAAAACCTATCCTTCTCAAACTCTTCTAAAATATAGCAGAGGGAGGAACACTCCCAAACTCATTCTACGAGGCCACCATCACCCTGATACCAAAACCAGACAAAGGTGTCACAAAAAAAGAAAACTACAGGCCAATATCACTGATGAACATAGATGCAAAAATCCTCAACAAAATACTAGCAAACAGAATCCAACAGCACATTAAAAGGATCATACACCATGATCAAGTGGGGTTTCTCCCAGGAATGCAAGGATTCTTCAATATATGCAAATCAGTGTGATACACCATATTAATAAATTGAAGGAGAAAAACCATATGATCACCTCAATAGATGCAGAAAAAGCTTTTGACAAAATTCAATACCCATTTATGATAAAACCCTCCAGAAGTTAGGTATAGAGGGAACTTACCTCAACATAATAAAGGCCATATATGAAAAACCCACAGCCAATATTGTTCTCAATGGTGAATAATTGAAAACCTTTCCACTAAGATAAGGGACAAGGCAAGGTTGCCCACTCTCACTACTGTTATTCAACATAGTTTTGGAAGTTTTAGCCACAGCAATTAGAGAAGAAAAAGAAATAAAAGGAATCCAAATAGGAAAAGAGGAAGTAAAATTGTCACTGTTTCCAGATGACATAATACTATACATAGGGAATCCTAAAGATGCTACCAGAAAACTACTAGCGCTAATCAATGAATTTGGTAAAGTTGCAGGATACAAAATTAATGCACAGAAATCTCTTGCATTCCTATGCACTAATGATGAAAAATCTGAAAGTGAAATTAAGGAAACACTCCCATTTACCACTGCAACAAAAAGAATAACATACCTAGGAATAAACCTACCTAAGAAGACAAAAGACCTGTATGCAGAAAACTATAAGACACTGATGAAAGAAATTAAAGATGATACAAACAGATGGAGAGATATACCATGTTCTTGGACTGAAGAGTCAACATTGGGAAAATGACTGTACTACCCAAAGCATTCTACAGATTCAATGCAATCACTATGAATCTACCAATGGCATTTTTCACAGAACTAGACCAAAAAATTTCACAATTTGTGTGGAAACACAAAAGACCCCGCTTACCACAGGAGTCTTGAGAAAGGAAAACAGAGCTGGAGGAATCAGGCTCCCTGACTTCAGACTATACTACAAAGCTACAGTAATCAAGACAGTATGGTACTGGCACAAAAACAGAAAGATGGATCAATGGAACAGGATAGAAAGCCCAGAGATAAACCCACGCACATATGGACACCTTATCTTTGATAAAGGAGGCTAGAATATACAATGGAGAAAAGACAGCCTCTTCAATAAGTGGTGCTGGGAAAACTGGACAGCTACATGTAAAAGAATGAAATTAGAACACTCCTTAATACCATGCACAAAAATAAACTCAAAATGGTTTAAAGACCTAAAGTTAAGGCCAGACACTATAAAACTCTTAGAGGAAAACATAGGCAGAACACTCTATGACATAAATCACAGCAAGATCCTTTTTGACCCACCTCCTAGAGAAATGGAAATAAAAACAAAAATAAACAAATGGGACCTAATGAAACTTCAAAGCTTTTGCACAGCAAAGGAAACCATAAACAAGACCATAAGACAACCCTCAGAATGGGAGAAAATATTTGCAAATGAAGCAACTGACAAAGGATTAATCTCCAAAATATACAAGCAGCTCAATATCAAAAAAACAAACAACCCAATCCAAAAATGGGTAGAAGACCTAAATAGACATTTGTCCAAAGAAGATATACAGATTGCCAACAAACACATGAAAGGATGCTCAACATCACTAATCATTAGGGAAATGCAAATCAAAACTACAATGAGATATCACCTCACACCAGTTAGCATAGCCATCATCAGAAGGTCTACCAACAGTAAGTGCTGGAGAGGGTGTGGAGAAAAGGGAACCTTCTTGCACTGTTGGTGGGAATGTAAATTGATACAGCCACTATGGAGGACAGTATGGAGGTTCCTTAAAAAACTAAAAACAGTACTACCATACAACCCAGCAATCCCAGTACTGCGCATATATCCTGAGAACACCATAATTCAAAAAGAGTCATGTACCACAATGTTCATTGCAACTCTATTTACAATAGCCAGGACATGGAAGCGACCTAAGTGTCCATCGACAGATGAATGGATAAAGAAGATGTGGCACATATATACAATGGAATATTACTCAGCCATAAAAAGAAACGGAATTGAGTTATTTGTAGTGAGGTGGATAGACCTAGAGACTGTCATACAGAGTGAAGAAAGCCAGAAGAAGAAAAACAAATACTGTATACTAACACGTATATATAGAATCTAAAAAAAAAAAAGGTTTTGTAGAACCTAGGGGCAGGACAGGAATAAAGATGCAGACATAGAGAATGGACTTGAGGACACGGGGAGGGGGAAGGGTAAGCTGGGAGGAAGTGAGAGAGTGGTATGGAGAAATATACACTACCAACTGTAAAATAGATAGCTAGTGGGAAGCAGCTGCATAGCACAGGGAGATACACTTGCTGCTTTGTGTCCACCTAGAGGGGTGGGGTAGGGAGGGTAGGAGGGAGATGCAAGAGGGAGGAGATATGGGGATATATGTATATGTATAGGTGATTCACTTTGTTATAAAGCAGAAACTAACATACTATTGTAAAGCAATTATACTCCAATAAAGATGTTAAAAAGAAAAATCTTTCAGAAAAAAAATGAATGAGAAAATAGATCCTTGGGCAGAATCTAAGAGCAATTCACTTGCTTCAAATCATCTTGTCTCTAGCTTTCTTGGGTCCAAAACTTCCGCATGCAATTAAGTTGGCTATTCTATCAATATACATGGATATAAGGAAAGGAAAAATAAAGATTTTTTACAAGGATATAGGTTATTTTCTGACAGCTTTTCATAGTATTTGAGAATTTTTTAGCCATAATTTATGTTGTTTCTTTTCTTTGAAAATTTAATATCTCCAAATGATGCAGAGACCACCAAAAGGATTTTTTAACAAATAGCATCATAAAATAGAGTACAAAGCACAAACCTTACCCAATTATAGTTTGTGTAACTATGACTGAAATGTTTTTAATTAGAAAAATGTATTTATAGTGTGTTTGTTTTTCTTTAGAAAAATAAGTGCAAGTTCAAGGAGCCTAAACAGATATATGTTCTCTCTTAGTTAAACTCCCGTTTTTCTTTCTGTATTCACTCTCAACTTTGCTCTGTCCTTGAAGAGAATGACATTTGGTTACATAAAAGTGTTTCTTGGGGACTCCCCTGGTGGCGTCCACGCTCCCAAATCAGGGGGCCAGGGTGAAATCCTTGGTCAGGGAACTAGATTCCACATGCATGCTGCAACTAAGAGTTTGCACCTAAGAAGCCCGCCTGCCGAAACTAAGATCCAGTGCAACCAAATAAATAAATAAATATTTTAAAAAAAAAGTCCTTCTTGGACTTCTGTTCCTAGGAAGATGGAGTAGACATACTTTTTCCTATTTCTCAGGTTAAGCAGCATAAAAACCCTGAACGTTGTATGTAAAGCAAATGGAAGAAGAATCTGAAAAGTGGAAAAAGGAAGCACACTGACTAGTGACCTTAGCCAGGAGAAGCAACAAGGTAGTACATTCTTCTGGTGTCCTTTTGCCTCATGTATCCCAGGCTTACAGCCAATATATATATATATATATATATATTTTTTTTTTTAGATGTTGGGGGTAGGAGTTTATTAATTAATTAATTTATTTTCTGCTGTGTTGGGTCTTCATTTCTGTGCGAGGGCTTTCTCTAGTTGTGGCAAGCGGGGGCCACTCTTCATTGTGATACGCGGGCCTCTCAGTATTGCAGCCTCTCTTGTTGCGGAGCACAGGCTCCAGATGCGCAGGCTCAGTAGTTGTGGCTCACAGGCCCAGTTGCTCCGCGGCATGTGGAATCCTCCCAGACCAGGGCTCGAACCCGTGTCCCCTGCATTAGCAGGCAGATTCCCAGCCACCGTGCCACCAGGGAAGCCCAATATTTTTTTTTTTAAGAAGAAAAAAAATAAGAGAAAATCTTTGGGAATAGGACTAGGCAAAGATTTTTTTTAGTTAACACCAAAAGTACATTTCCTAAAAGAAAAAAATGATAAATTAGACTTTGTAAAAAATTTTAAAAATTACCTTGTAAAATCTCCTGTTAAGAGGATAAAAGGCAGTCTGTGAGAAAATATTTATTGACTCTGATAAATTACATATTGACAAAAGACGAATATCTGGAATACATAAAGAACTTTCAGAACTCCAGCGTTAAAAACAACAAACCAATTAGAAAGTAGACGAGAGACATGGAGACTTTTCTCTGAAGAGAATATACAGATGACAAGCACATGAAAACATGTTCAACTTTATTAGCTTTATAGTAATGCAAACTATTATCCTAGTGAAATATCGCTCCCTCTCTCTCTCTCTCTCTCTCTCTCTCTATATATATATATATATAAGAATAAAATAAAATAAAATGAAACACTAAATGCTGGTGAGGATGTGAAGATAACATGTTATTCATTCATTGTTGGTGAAAAGTACTTGGTACAGCCATTCTAGGAAAAAAATCTGGCATTTGCTTAAAAAGTACTAAGTATAGAACTATCATACAACCCAACAACTGCACTCTTGGTATTTATTCCAGAGAAATGATCACTTACGTTGACACAAAAATCTGTACCCAAATGTTCATAACAGTTTTATTTGTAATAGCCTAAAACTAGAAACAGCACAGATGTCCTTTAATGGATGCATGGTTAAACAGACTGTAATACTTCCATAACATGGAATACACAGTAATATTAAAAAGAAATTGACTCTTTTTATACATAGTAACCTAGATGAATCTCCGGAGAATTATGCTGAGTGAAAAAGCCAATCCCAAATGGTTAGGTACAATATGATTCCATTTATAATCATTCTTGAAATAACAATCATACAGAAATAGAGATTAGATTAGTAGTTGCCAGGGGTTAATACATTGGCTTGGGTGGGAGGGAAATGAATATAAGAAAGCAACATTAGGCATCTTTGCACTGACGGAAATGTTCTGAATCTTGACTATATCAATAGAATATATCTGATATTGTACTCGAGTTTTGCAAAATTTTACCATTGGGAAAACTGAGTCAAGTGTACATGGTATCTCTGTATGATTTCTTAAAACTGTATGTGAATCTAGAATTATCTCAAAATGAGAAGTTATAAAATACATCTTTCTTGTCTTTTACCTTCTTTTTAGTTCAGCTAATGGGGAACCTAAGACACTGATAATGGAGAGGAAGAAGTAGGAGGTCAGAGCATTTCTTTCCCTTAGTTCCCTGCACGGCCCCATCATCCTGTATTCCTATCAAGGCAGTCTTCTTTCCATGTTTCTATCTGGGATTGTGTCATCCATTTGCACTGACCTTGGGTAACACCCGTTTTAACTAGCCCTGGGATAGTTAATGCAGTTTTCTTATCCACTGCCCACAACTTAGTAAAGACATCATTTATTAAACTCTCCTCAGATTATCTTAATCTGAGAGCCATGTGTTTTCTGCTGGTGTGTGGACTTGCACACAGTTTTACAATGTGGGGAGCAGTGAGACATTTCATTCCCTGTAGCATGTGTATATGTATCATGTGGCAGAAAAAGTCCCTGCTGCCATAGACTTTACATTACAGCGGAAGGAGAAGGAAATCCACATGTGAATGAATAAGGTAATTTCATATAGTGACATAAAATCCAACATTGTGTTGGAATAAGAAGCAATAGTAGACAAGGTCTGATTTTGATATCATGGTTTGTGTATACCTCTCTGAGCAGGTAACCTTTGAGCTGAGCTTTGAATAATGTAAAGAATCCTGGGGGAAGAAGAATTTGGGGTGTTTGAGTACACAAAAGCCAAAGTCAGTCCATCATATTGAGTAAGGAGAATGGAGGTAAGAACTGAGGTCAAAGAGTTAGGCAGAGCCCTCATGCGGTTTTGTCTGCTATTTGTGATACAACTTGGATCCTATTCAATTTGAAATGGGCAGCTATTAGAATGTTTTCTTTACTACCCACTCATTTAGTCTATTATAAGCAATGTTTTACAGTGAAGAAGAGGGATTTTGCTGAATAAATAAATGTCTCTAGGATTCCAGAAACTTGCAGCTCATTGAAAGAGATAAGATGAATATACAAACAGCTACAATAGAAAGTTCTAGCTAATTTACATAATGATCGATTTTGTTCTAAAAAGAGCAAACCTTTGGGATTATCCAACTGTCACTTCTACATTTTAGCCTAGTAATTGCTACTCTGGTAAGAAGAAAAAAAAGAGAAGACAAAGGAAAAGATTCTTGATAAATAGTCTTAGCTGTTTACAAGTTTTTAAATATTTTTATGTTTTTAGTGAAATGGAATCATTTTGGACACCAAAATGAAAAGTAAATTAATGGTGCCATTATTTCCCCTCTTTTTCTTGTGGACAATTCCACTTTTCCAGTAGAATCAGTGCAAGAGATTTCTGTGCCACTGCAGGGATTGGCCCAGGTTTATTGATATTTTAGATAGTATTTCCTCAAATTTCAGTCCATAAATCGGACACACCAGAATCCTCTGAGGACTCTGAATTAAAAAAAAATTCTGAACTAACTCCTCAACCTTATCCCTGGGGAGTCTTACTCTATTAGTGTGTGTGTGTGTATGTGTGTATGTGGTGTGTATATGTGTGTTGGGGAGGAGATAGGTAGTAGGAATTCAACTTTTTATGTTTTCCAAGTGATTCCAAAGTGCTCAGGTTTAGAAAACACTATTTTAGTGAATAAACTGACAAATGGCAAATCAAATCAAATAATCAAGTTCAGCACATCTTCTTTAATTTCTTTATGCCCTTTCATTTCTTTATATCCTGGTCTCTTAACTGAAATGTCCTTTCTCCTCAAAGAGCCACAGCTTTGCAAAACATAGGAAATACCATTCACATGTAAAGCAATGTTATGTCCTGGGGCACCCTTGCCACTCCCGTGGAGTCCTCTGAGCCTGTGGCCCTGAACACCTGCTGGTCCCCACTGTCTTCCTTGGTTTCTCCAAGTCTCAGCTTAAATATTAATTCTTCAAGGAAGACTGTCCAGAGCCCCACCCCTCACCCCAGGTTAGGTTGAATATCCCTGTCACTATCCTTAAACCAGTACTTTTCTGTAACTTTTTTTAAATTAATTAATTAATTTTTAAACATCTTTATTGGGGTATAATTGCTTTACAATGGTGTGTTAGTTTCTGCTTTATAACAAAGTGAATCAATTATACATATATATATGTTCCCATATCTCTTCCCTCTTGCGTCTCTCTCCCTCCCACCCTCCCTATCCCACCCCTCCAGGCGGTCACAAAGCACCGAGCTGATCTCCCTGTGCTATGCGGCTGCTTCCCACTAGCTATCTACCTTACATTTGGTAGTGTATATATGTCCATGCCTCTCTCTCACTTTGTCACAGCTCACCCTTCCCCCTCCCCATATCCTCAAGTCCATTCTCTAGTAGGTGTGTGTCTTTATTCCTGTCTTACCCCTAGGTTCTTCATGACATTTTTTTTTTTCTTAAATTCCATATATATGCGTTAGCATACGGTATTTGTCTTTCCCTTTCTGACTTACTTCACTCTGTATGACCGTAACATTTCTTAAGGTCATAATTAAATAATAATGATTATTTTAAAATTGCTACTTTAATAATGATTCTTCTGGGAAGACAGGAAGAGTTTTATCATTTGAGGCCTCATAATCTATGTGTGAGAAGCTGGACTTTTCCTAAGGACAAAAGGAAGCTAATGAAAAAGTAGGCAGCAGAGAGAAATGATCAGATTCACATTCACAATATAACACTTAGCTTGAGTGTGAGGAATGGAAAGGAAAGGAAGCAGGAAGGACATCATCAGAGGCAGGGAGGCCAGTTAGGAAGCCTGTGCAGATGAGAGTATGGTGGCGTCCTGGCATCGTAGTGATGAAGATGGAAAGAGGAGACAGACTAAGATAAAACGGATCGACTTGGGACGGAGGAAGGAAGAATCAAGGATTTCTAAATGCAGACCGAGGTAGTATCATATACTCAGAAACAGAATGTAAAGAAAGGGCTGGTTTCTGAGAAAATGGTGCCCGTTTGGCAGTCAGATCTATGGGTTTAAATCCAAGGTGACCTGTCAAGAATGGAGATAGAGCGTAAACATTCTGGCAGAGACTGTTAGCGGTCATTAATGTGTATTTTCTCAAGTTCCCTTGCAGCCAGCCTGGGATCATGTAACTGGGTTCTAGCTAAAGGGGGAACAAAGGAGGAAAGCCATTGCCTGGCCTGACTCTTAAAAAGAAAATCCCTGCAGACTCTCCAGGAACTCTCCTCCACAGCAACCCTGGAAGCCGTGTGCTCCTAATGGTGTAGTTACAAGACAGAGGGAGTCCAACAGACTGCCATCATGCTTTGGGTGAACAACAAATAACCTTGCATTACGCCTGGAGCCACCGCTGGTATTGCGTCCACTAATACAGGTGTCATCATGATGTAGGAGGAGATGAGAGCATTCAGGGAAATTATGTAGAAAAAGAAGAACCTGAGAAACCCCAGTATGAAGAGAAAGCACTCATTCTGCAGTCAAGACATGCCGAGCTTACCCTTCCTGCTTTGGAACCTCTGACCTTGTCCCGGGTGAGACTCTGGCAACCATTGCCCTGAAGTCAGGAGATGAATTCAGATTTAGTTTTGGTGTTTTTCATTCAAACAGTCTATCTCCATCCAAGCCTGTTCAACCACCTTCGGACATCACCAGGAACCCAACATCCCACCAAGACATGTTATTTGGACACAAAACATTCTAATGTAAACTTTCTTCACTTCACAATCAAGTTTTTTCCCCTCCTTTCTTTACAAGGCATTCCAACCCAGAATTTCTTTTACCATCTACTACACTCCTGATTTTCCATCTGTTTCCAGCCCTGAACAACTGGTAACATCCTATGTGTAGTATATAGACTATAATTGTTTTAAGTCTTTTAAGTTTCATAAAGACAGCCCCATATCCATATTGCCGATCTCTTTTTATACCACTTAGCAAAATGTCTGAAATATAACCGGCGCTCGATGGTTATTTGCTAAGTGTTAAATGAATGTAAAATGATTGTGAATTAATCTCAGGGTTTCATCATTCATGCTCATAAACGCTGTGTCTTTCCAGAGTTGTCAGAATTATTCTGAAGTTCAGCAGGTGTCTCTGTGTCTATGGGCAATACCGTCTCCCTCTCAACATTTGCTGCTTCCCACCATATTTGCTGAGCATCCATTGTATATGACCGTATCGGCCACTGGTGGAAGTTTCTGTCTCCTGCTGGGCACCTCCTGCCTCTCCACTGGCAGCCGTTGCCAATGCACCAGTGCTCTGCTAGGCACTGCCTTTACATCTCAAAACTGCACAATAGTCTCTGGGGAGGAGGGAAGGCTGGAAGAGATCTCTCTTTCTTCCTTATCCTCAACTCCAATTTAGAAGGACACCACAAATGAGATTCATGGAGCCCAATGAACTATCTTGCAGATTTTCCTTGGAGTTTTCTACTTTCCGTAGCATATAGGCATTAGTCTGCTGGGGGCTAGGCCAGAAGACAAACCTGAGAGGTATCACTCCTTTCTCAAGGTTATCCTTCTTTTGTAAACTATTCATTCTGGAGCCCTTTGAGCATGCCTTTTCTTTAATTTCTGTCAGGATCAGTTTCTCCTGGGAGGGTCTGCAGGCTCCTTACTCTTCAACATATTTGAATCTTAAGAAGAATCTATGACCCTTATTACATTTGAACCAAATTAAATATTTTAATCCGGTATACTATGGTGCAGTTTTTCTAAATATGTGGCACCTTGACCAGGTGCATCTGCATCTCCTGGAAACTTACTAGAAATTCAGATTCATAGGCTGCACCCAAGACGTGTTGAATCTGAGTTTTAACAAGCCATCCACATGATCCTGAAACAGGCTACAGTTGGAAAACAACTGCAGTAGTGCTTTTTTAACCTTTCTAAATATTATTATTCCTCCTATTTAAAATGAAGATTGCAGGGATTGAATTAAATTTGATAAAGCACATAGCATTCCAATTAACACATAGTAACTGTGCTTGTTATATTTTTGGCAAAGAAAGAACAAACCAGAAACCCCCCAAAACATGCATCTATGCCACAGCCTTTGGTAACAAATGGAACTGAATCCATTGTTCTGTCAGGAGGAGAAATACATGTAGGGGAACCATAATTCATCTAGCAGAAAAAGAACTACACATTTATTCTAGTATACTCTAATCATAGCACCAAAGACCAAAGAAACTTTTGGGTAAGGTAAAGGATTAGAAGAATGCATAATTATTTCTCATAAAAGTACAGGAGAGCTGATATTAAAGACCTTTAAAGGGACAAATCTCAGCACGTTGTGCTTTTATGTATGAAAGTGATAGAGAGACAGGTATAGAGCTGGGAAAGGCAATGATCCATAAGACCGGTACTTTGATTATAGGAAGGGCTACTGGAATCTACTTAGGCATCCATCCTTTTCCCTTTCAATTGCATCCTTAAAAGTTGTACAGATCAGGCCAGCCCTGTTCACCAGTTCTCAACTACAAAGAGTTGGGAGATGGTACCTCAAGACAGCCCATCTTTTTCAATCATTTTGAAGGAAACTTCAGTGATAAAAGCAGATCTGTGAGCAGGTACATTTGAATTCACAGTTAACAAAGGAAACCATCTTCACTATGGATGGCCAAATACCAGCCCATTAAAAAATTTAGTCTCAGTGCGATAGGGGATGTTAAGCATGGCTGCATGTGTGAGTTGAACTGACTGGTAAAAAATAAATTGAACGCAAAAACACTAATGCTTTGCAAAAGTGGAACAAAAATGAGCAAAGAATACAAATTACTGGAGCTAATGGTTGCCATGGCAATTGTTTGTCCAGAACCCAAACTGTGGTAACTCAGGTAAGAGTAATTGAAAATAAAATCCCTTAGTAGACCCTCCCCACTATGATTTTGTTCCTGCTGCAGGCTTGGGTGGTATGACTAAATATCCCTTCCTGGTCCTATGGAAGCTCCAACGCAATTATAATTTGCTAAACAAAGGAGAGGGCTATTTGCCTTCGTCCCACTCAGAGCAGCAGGTAGTTTCTGACATCCTCGGTGTTTGCTAAACACACCAAACATTTCGAGGTGAAGTGATGTGGCCTGGCACAATTGTTCTGATACCCCACTTCCCAGAACAATAAGCGATTTTCTTTTATTAAAAGTGCACAGCGGTGAGATTTTTTTGATCAGGGTTGTAAAATGCCGGATCTGAAGAAGCAGCACACCAGCAGTTTTCTTCCCTATGCGTGGCTGTCCATACCCTTTCTCCCACATAATTATCCATCTGTTTGAGAGAGAAGTGATGCTTACTGCATCGTTTAAAAGAAAGGCATCTGCTTGTAGAAAGGCAAGAATAACCTAGTTTGCAAGTATCCTTGGCTCTTAAATTTGCCTTTCCTGACAATGTTATGGGTTTCTCTTTTTCATAATCATATTGCTCTGACTCTAGACTTTTCAGATCCATCTTTTCACTTCTCATATGTCATTCTTTGAATCAGCTTCTAGTATGAAAGTTATTCTTGAAGAAGAAAGCAAAAAAATAAGATTAAATAAATAAAGGAATCATAAGGGAAAAGGAAGAGAGCTTTGGGGGGCGGGAGAAGGAATGTGTAGAAAATAGTCTCCTTCTCTCCTAAATTCTGTAACCATGTTTTAGGATCTTTTCATCTTGCATGGTTGGTTGGTGAGAAATGTAACATTTGCATTTCAAGGTAGACAAAGGCTTTTACTGATGTCCAGTAACCAGGGAAACTTAATGAGAAGTTACAGTGGTTGGATTTGTAACAACTGGTTTTCTGTGGTAGCCAGGCAGCAGAAGGCTTTGTATACACAAGCACAGAAAGCACACTGCTTGTTAGGTACCACGTCTAATTAGCTGGAATCCAAAAAACTTCCACTAATGATATTTTTATGCCAGGAGAGTTTGAGAAATTGCACTTCAGTTTGGATGTTTTAAAACAGTAGGAATCACCAGAAGTTCCACACAAAAATAACACAGTTAATAGGGATTGGAGATTAGAGCTCTACCTCATTGCATTCTTAGCACAGCACTGTGAGGTGGTGTACCTGCTTTCTGTTGCTTCCATGACCAATTAGCACAAATTCAGTGGCTTGAAACAACACCCATTTATTATCTCACAGTCTGTGGGTCTGGAGACCAACACAGGCCTCATCAGGTTAACAGCAAGCTGTGTGCAAGGCCCCATTCCTTACTGCACTCTCTGGGGAAGAAATCTGACTTCACACTCCTGGAGGTTGTTGGCAGAATCCAGTTCTTTGTGGTTGCACAATGGAGGCTCCTTGTTTCCACCCTGGCTGTCACCTGCGACTGCCCCAAATTCCCAGAAGCCCGTCTCCAGCCCTTGCACGGGGCCCCTCAACATCTCTGAGTGAGCAACGGTGTGCCAATCTTTCTCCCACTTGGAATCTCTCCAACTTCGTCTGCCATAGCTCTCTGCCTCCAGCTGGAGAAAGTTCTCTACTTATAAGGGCTCAGGATTGGGCCCACCCAGCTAATCCAGGATAATCTCACTGTCTGAAGGTCATCAATCTGTAACTTTTAATTATATCAGCAAAGTCCATTTTGCCATGTGGCCTAACACATTCACCAGTTCCAGAGACTAGTGGGTGGACATTTTTGGGGGGTCATTATTCTGCCCACAAAAAGTGGGTCATCGTTATTTCCATTTTGCAGGAAAAGGCATTCATATGGAGTGGTTAAGTAACCTGCCAAGGTAACACAGCTAATAAGTGGCAGGGCCAGGATTTGAATGCTGTTCTGTCTCCAGAAGCCAGTTTTTCAATCACTATACCATACTATCTAAAAGTGAATAATTTATAATATTGGTGGAAGTTATTATAAGCATTTGTCCCTCCTGACTCCAAAGGCCGTCCTCAGTGTGCAAGTCATTTTATAGCAAGCTGGAAGTTGTATTATATGTCGGAGAGTAATTATTGAAAAAGTAATAGTGTTTAGCTCTGGAAATATTCAGAAGGTCTGTTAAATAGTCAGCCCTTCAAGAGATTTCTATCCAGTTAAATTAGCCCAGTTGTTCTGGAATGACATGGAAGTCTTCAAAAATTCTTTCTAGGTTTCCTTTAGTAGATTGCATCATGATGTCACTCCTTTCCTGTTATTGAGGTTTTCACTCCTTTCCTGTTACAGAATTATATTTCCCTATTCTTGCCATGGCTTTGTGGTGGATGGGGTATATGGGCCACTGGGTGTGGCCAAGTAACTTGCTTTGACCATGGGATTGGTAAGGTTAATGATCCAAAGCAAGGTTTAAATACATTTGCACAGTATGGCCTTTTGTCTTGTGTCCTCATGCTCTACCATGAAAAGAACATGGCTTCATTACTGGTGCGAATGCAAAGCGGTACTGCCCCTTCGGAAGACACTTGGGCAGTTTCCTACAAAACTAGTCATACTCTTACCATATAATCCAGCAGTCGTGCTTCTTGGTATTTACCCAAAGAAGTTGAAAACTTATGTCCACACAAAAACCTACACCTGGATGTTTAAGCAGCTTTACCTATAATTGCCAAAACTTGGCAATAATCAAGCTGTCCCTCAGCAGGGGGACGGATAAATAAATTCTAGTACTTCCAGATAATGGACTCTTATTCAGTGCTAAAAAGAAATGAGTGGGCTTCCCTGGTGGTGCAGTTGTTGAGAGTCCGCCTGCCGATGCAGGGGACACGGGTTTGTGCCCCGGTCCGAGAGGGTCCTGCATGCCGCAGAGCGGCTGGGCCTGTGAGCCATGGCCGCTGAGCCTGTGCGTCTGGAGCATGTGCTCCGCAACGGGAGAGACCACCACAGTAAGAGGCCCGCGTACTGCAAAAAAAAAAAAAAAAAAAAAAGAGCTATCTAGCCATTAAAGATATGAAGGAAACTTAAATGTGGATTATTAAGTTAAATAAGCTATTCTGAAAAGGCTACCTAGTGCATGATTCCAATTATATGACATCTGTAAAAGGCAAAACAATGGAGACAATAAAAATATCAGTGGTTGCCAGCAGTTGGGAAGGGGGCAGGGATAAATAGATGCAGAACAGAGGATTTTTAGGGCAGTGAAAATGCTCTGTGTGACACTGTAATGATGGGTACATGTCAGTATACATTTGCTTACACCCATTGAATGTACAACACCAAGAGTGAACTCTAATGTAAACTAGAGACTTCGGGTGATTATGATGTGTCAATGTAGGGTTGTCAGTTGTCACAAATGTACCATCTGGTGGGGGATGAGGGAAGCTATTCATGTAGGGAGGAAGGGGGTAGATGTGAAATCTCTGTACTGTACCTTCCTTTCTGTTTTGCTATGAACCTAACTGCTCTAAAAATAAATAAATAAAAATAGTTTTTGAAATAAAATAAATATTAAAGAAATAAACATTTAGAAAAATAAATTAAAACTTAAAAATAAAAATTGTCTTTATAAAAAACAAAAATAAAACCATGCACTGGGTCCATGCTGGACCTTGAAAAATGCAGACACACAGAGAATGCCTGAACCCAAGCCACAGCCTAGAGCCCAGCTCAGCCCAGTCAAGTGCACTGAACCCCACTGACCTGCAGATCTATAAATGAGAAAAGTATATACTTGTTTTTGTAAACCACTGAAATTTTGAGGTTGTTTATAGAGTAACAATATTACAGAAAAAACAAATTTACCCTCCCTGAAGAAAAACTCCCACTAATAATCTCCATGGTCCACAAAGCCATGTGCTTTGGAGGTAACAAACCCTGTTGCCCTATTCATATCTCAGAGGTGTCCAGAGGTCTTACCATAACCCAAAAATGTCCCCAGGATTGATTCATATCAATTGGTGACAAAACAGCCCAGTCTGATTCTAGAGAAGTCAGTGTTGGAAGCCACAGGTCAGAGAGACATCTTCTCTAAATCTTTTGTAAGATATCAACTTGAATCATAATATGCCATTTACTTTGTAATCTTGGCCACGTTTGTTAAACCCTCTAACATAGGGAGTATTAATACCTGCTTCATTCAGTTGTTATGAAGATTAAGTGAGAATATGCACCTAAAGCTCTAGCACAATGTCTAGTGCGTGGTAAGAGATCAATAAATGTTAGCTGTTAAGTAGTGACACTTGGTAAGACAAAGATGGTTACATTTGTTAATTCTTTCATTTATTAAATCAATCTCTGCCAAAGATATCACAGATGATTTATTTTTTTAAGAATAGTAATACTGGAAAAATAAGATAATTGGTGGAACAACCTCAAACAGATGGTTGGGTCTTACAGAATCTGAAAGAAAATGTTTTTAAATAAGGAAAAGCTTCATCCATGTGGTAACCTCAAAAATTATGGAAAAAAGAAAATGTGAATAATTAGCAAAATCATTCAGTGTATGCTGTTTTAAAAATAAGTTTAAAGAATTATATGGGTAAATCAATCACTAGAGACTTGGACATACCCCAGTTAAAAGAAAAAAACACATCAGTTTAAAATTCAAGTATAACAGGATTGTCACAACTTGAACCAACTTGATGAGATTCAGAGACTTCTAGGCTTGTTTGCCAAAGTAATGGATTAGTCTGTCTCAACAGTATTTGATTCAGCAATGGAGGCCTCCTAAGAGAAAAAAACATTCTGAGTAAAGAAAGATATACCAGTTAGCTATTCCTGAATAACAAACCACTCCAGAACTCAGTGACCTGAAACAACAAGCATTCAGTTCTCATGTTCTGGGTTAATGGGGGTAACTGGTCTACAGTAGTTTTCCTTTTTTCTTTGGTTAGCTGCAGGTTGGCTGGGATCTTGCACAGGTCCAGAGCCTTGATTAGCCTGCCTCAGCAGACTCAGACTTTGTTCCACACGATCTCTCATTTCCAAAAGGGTATATTGGATATGCTCATATGATAGTCTCAGGGGTCCAAATAAAAGCAGAAGTATTCCAGACTTCTAGAAAACCAGGGTCAGAACTAGCAGTCAGTCATTTCCACCACATTCTATTTACCTAATTCAAGAGAGAATCATCTCAGATTTAAGGAGTGGGGAGGACACGCCATGCTTGATGGGTAGAACTGCAAAGTCACAGTATAGGAGGACATGGGTACAGGGAAGAGTGTAGTATTAGAGACATTTTTATGAGAAATTTACCACCAAAGATCCAGCCAAACTTTTCAGGTACAAAGTTGTGTTGATAGATGGAGGTGGATGGTCCATGGCTCACACCCACAGTGGACTATTGCCATCGTTTTAGTTCTTGGGGGAAATTCAGTAGGTTAAAAAAGTAGTTTCTTAAGACATCTGTATGACTGTGAGGAAGTATTTTGATACGTATGTTGAACGACCTAACTTAAAGGGGGCAGAACAAATAGACCTCCGTTATCAGTGGGTGGAACATCAGGAGGCTCTAACATGCTGAGGGTGGCAGAGGACACCTGGTGCAGGACTAGGTTTCTCCGTGGTGGTGGTGCCACTAAGAGAAGGTGGCTGCATGTGCAGACGGTGGTGTAAAGAGCTTGTAGCCCATCTATGGGCTCTGGGAGCAGAGGCAGCAGAATGTAAAAGTAATGAAAGGGAAGGTGCACAATCCTAGCTAATGGGACATTTCTGTAAGTACGTGTGAGAAATCCTCAGTGGAATCCCAGAGATAATTTTAAGAAAAAATATCAAAAGTTAAAAATAAGTTGATGATGTCATAAGAAAGGTAAATAGTAATACTATTAATAGCAAGTAAAGAGCTCCTTCCTTCCTTCCTCCCTCCCTCCCTCCCTCCCTCCCTCCCTTCTTCCCTCTCTCCCTCCCTTCCTTCCTTCTTTCCTTTCTTCCTTCTTCCCTCCCTAACTCTCTCATTTCTTCTTTCCTCACTTTCTTTCTTTAACATCTAGGTACTGGAAAGTTAAAACTTTTGAGAGGCACAGAGATAATTCATGACTAGATACTAGGCTAATGAACAATTACAGTTTTCATTTTCAAAGGAGCAATAATGAGACCTAGGCTGCATATTTTACAGAAGATGATAAACTTTGCATTTGGCTAATATTGATATGCAGCTTTTTATTTCAATGAGAAAATGTGTTCAGGTTAGTAAACAATGGCCATCATTGTATGATGATGATACTACAGGAAGGGGAGCCAATAGTTGTGAGTTCCTTATGATCAGTAGTTCTTAATCTCAGTCTAGGATCTCCAAGGAGTTTAATGAATAAGCCTTAGGGATCCATTTCATCTGGTTTTGTATTCAAGTTTTAGGTGTATGTATAGTACATGTGTTGTCTGGGGAGAAGATCCATAGATTTTATCAGTTTTTCAGTAATCTTTATCTAACTTTTAAGCTTTAGATGGCTTTCTTAATATTAAACAAAGAGAACAGATTAAGGACTATGCTCTAGTCTCTGCTCAGAAGTAACAGTGGGATCTTGTATAAGCTGCTTTACCTCTGTGTGTCTCAGTTTCCATATCTGTGTGATGGGATTATTATTCTTTAACTCAGAGAATTGTGAGGAAATGATGAGATGGAAATATGAAAAAATGTGTAAAAATTTACACAAAGAAAAGATCTCATGGTATTTCTGCTTTTCTGTATTATGACCAGGCCACCTGACTTTAATTATATGTCAGTCTCTACTTCTACTACTTAAATACTGATAAGTTTCCAATGCAGAACATTCAGAGCCCAGCAAGCCTGGGATTTGGAGTGCCTAAAATGTTCAATAATCGCAATATGATTTGATTTCTTCCCACTGGGTCTCTTTAAAATTAGAAAGGTAAATATTCTGGGCTACTTTTCTGTCTCAGCTTAAACCTGATAAGGCCAGCACCATCTCATTTTTGTATGAGATTGGTGGCACAGTGATAATAAGTTTTTTCCTAGCAACTCAATTATTTTTAATGATTTACACAAGATAATTACTGTTGACAGATATCCAGATCCTTAGAGCAAGGATATATTCATTTACATTTCTAGTTTTATGTCTTCCATTGACTGAAGCTTTTGCCAATGATCAGATATCAGAGACTGAGAAATGTCAAGGAACGTGGGAAGGGAATAGACAAACAGGGAGTAGAGACTTAAAGATCAAGCAGAAAAAAATAATCCTTTTAAAAAGAAATTTGTACATAAAAGCAGAGATAATGTAAATGTATTGTCCAAGACTTTCGGTGGAAAGTCAAAGAAATTGAATTCATAATGAGTTAAGCAAAGAAGGAATTTGTTAACTCACATGACCTAAACATCTAATGTGGCCCAAGTTTTAGGTGTAGCTGGTTCTAGGGGATCTAAGGATTTTGAGAGTGTGTCTCTCTTCCTATGTGTTGGGCTTTCCTCTTTATCTGTTGGCTCCCTTATAAGCCGTGTCTCTCTTTTCTTAGGGCTCCCTAGCAGCTATAGACATATATTCTCTTGTAGCTCATAATCTTAGTGGAAGGTGGATTCTTTATGATTGTTTTCTCTGAAGTTTTAGAGTTAAGTCTTATTGGCTTGTCTTGGGTATTATACCCATAAAAGACCCAACTAATATGCTTGGAAGATGGAACCCTCTGAATAACCAGATGTGGTTCATGTACCCCCAACTAGAGCTAGGGGTTAAGGTTAACCCATAGGAATTGTATGATATCCCACAGGAAAAATCAAAGTTCAATTCCAAGACAAACAGGCCAAAAACAAGAACTCTACTTCATTGTGCTTAAAAATTAGCTTGTAAAAATCATCTTGAGTTTTTATTGAGTCATCAAATATTAAGAATCATATAGACTTTGGATCTTTTATATCAAATTTCTCTTTATACAGATGTGAATTCTAAAACAAAAAGGACTTCAGAGGCTTATTCAGAATATCACAGTGAACTATAGGGCCCAGAAAGGAATCCAGGACTCCATATTTTTAGCATATTGTCTAGAGATAAAGTATAAATTTGTAGATAGAGACATAGCTATTACATTTTATCTTGGGGTGAATCTTTTCCCTTTCTTTGTCTTCTATTCTCATTTCCTTCAATACATATTCATTGGAGACCTACTATAATCCAAGCCTTCTTCCAACTCTTTATTGAGAATTTGTTCTGTTTGCCTTGATTCACCATGTATTTGGTAAACAGTTTATATTCCAAGTATGCTGCTGAGCACTGGAAATAAAATTACAGACAACATATTCTAGAGCGGAAGAAAGACAATTAATAAAATAATTATAGTTGTGACAAGTGCTTTTTGGGCAAATAACAGGTAAGGCCTAGTGTAAGGAAAAATAGAGATATTAAAGCTTAGCCTGAAGGATGAAAAGAAACCAGCCGGAAAGCCAGGAGGAAGAGTATTACAGGGGAAAAGATTCTCAGAAAGACTGAGCCTAGATTTTCAGGAAACAAAAGTTCGTTTAGTGCTTAGGGAAGGAGTTAGCCAATTTTGTAAACATTCATGGCCTTGTAGGCCAGATGGTTTCTGCTACTCAGCTCTGCTATGGTAGCTGGAAAGTGACTTTGGGTGATGTGTAAACAAATGGGTAAGGCTGCATTATAAT
Source organism: Phocoena sinus (assembly GCF_008692025.1). NCBI lineage: Eukaryota > Metazoa > Chordata > Mammalia > Artiodactyla > Phocoenidae > Phocoena > Phocoena sinus. Next base: position 7,401,316 of record NC_045777.1, on the reverse strand, counting down.
AAAACTTTATTTCCAAAAACATGTGGAAGGCAGAATCCCCCTGACCCTGGGCACAGAGATTGAGAGGGAGAGACAGGAGTTGACCTTTGCAGGACCATCAGGAAACTTGAAGGCTGGAGGGGCATGATGTCAGTGTAGAATCAGCTTCCGTTGAGAAGGATCTAGGTTTTTGCTTAAGAATGCCATGATTTTAATAGAAGTTCTCTCTTTTTTAAAAAAATTATCATCAACATTCAAGTAGTAGGTCAAGTTGAAAGTTGTCTCTCCATGGTGTGGCTTGGTGTTAAACAAAAGACATCCCCTCTCTGGCTTCAGTTATTTCCCCCATGTATCTTCCCTGTACCTGGTCTTCCCTCGAAAAGGGATATCTTCCTCTGAGTCCTTTGATGTTTCAGCAGGGCAATGCAGGGAAGCCCTCACTGTGTGCCCCACTCCCAATAGCTGTCATTTTAAAGCCCTTTCAGTCCCATCTGTTCAAGCAGGTTGTGTAAAGTTCAAGAGGAGTTTTATTTCTGTTTTCTCTCACGCTTAAAATGTATGATTACAATTCATCATGAGTTATCAGTGGGTACTTGATTAATAGGAAACAGAACTCATGTTGTTTTTGGTTGTGTGGATTTTCAGGTATTCCATGCCTTACTAATATTTTAAAGTAACTTTTACCCACCGTATAATAGTAATCTATGTTTGTTGATTTGGAGAATAAAATGGAAAAATTAGAAAAGTATAAAGCAGTGCATAAAATTTTCTTCAGTCAGCTGATGTAACATTTAATATAGATTTGTCTAGCTCTTTTCTCTTTGTGTTTATGAATATGTATACAAAGTTTTTCTCAGATTTACATAATACAGGTTATGTTGTGCATACACTTTTTTGTGTGTGCATACACTTTTTTTTTTTTTTTTTTTTGGTGGTACGCGGGCCTCTCACTGCTGTGGCCTCTCCTGTTGCGGAACACAGGCTCCAGACACATAGGCCCAGCGGCCATGGCTCACCGGCCCAGCCACTCCGCGGCATATAGGATCTTCCCGGATCGGGGCATGAACCCGTGTCCCCTGCATCTGTAGGCGGACTCTCAACCACTGCGCCACCAGGGAAGCCCTACATACACTTTTATAAACTGTATTAGAAATGACATTTACCATGAACATTTTATAACATTTCCCTTGTCAATAATGGTAATATTCTGGTTGATAGCTGAATCAATGTTTATTAGAATTGTTTATCATTTTCAGTGTTTTGCTATTATGAAAACACTCCAACAAACTTAATGATAGTATTTTTTTTCAATTGGTATTATCTTAAGCCCCAAACATTCTCTCTCCTTAAGCCTTTAAAGAAAAATTTAAATGTAAATTTAAGAACGTTTTCTAATGAAAATACACAGTGGATTTGAATAGCTATTTATGAAAGAAAAAAAATAAACCAAAAAACAATAAATTAAAAACAAAATTACATTTATTTCTCTCAGTTACATTAATTCCTCAATTTACATATAATTCATCTTATAAAATTTTGTTTAAATATTCCTTTTTCCCTTGATTGCAAAGGTAAAAGAGTCACAAGATCACTAAAACTAAGTGGTTGGCATATTTTGAAAGTTTGTTAAGTTTGTTTTTATGTATAGAAGGAGCTACATCTTGCTGGGAACTTTGGGGAAGGAAAATGGAAAGTGTTTGCTGTTGGAAGTTAGGAAGTTAGATAAGAGGTTCATTTTTTTGTCAGTGAATGCCCAATCGCCCTAGCACCATTTGTTGAGAACATAATCTTTCCGTCATTGAATTGCTTTTGCACCTTTGTGAAAAATCAGTTGGGCGTGTTTATGTGGGTCTATTTCTGAGTTCTCTATTCTATTCCTCAGCCAGTGCACAGTCTTGATTCCTGTAACTATATAAAAAGTTTTGGAATTGGATGGACTCATTCTTTCCACTTTTTCTTCATTTCCAAGATTACTTTAGCTATTCTTGTTCCTCTGCCTTTCCGTATACATTTTGGATTAATATTTTGCATATCTACAAAAAAATTCCTGCTGGAATTTTGATAGGAATTGTATCAAGCTTGCATGTGAATTTGAGAATTGACATCTTTACTCTGTTGAATATTCCAGTCCATGAGCCTGGTGGGTCTCTCCATTTATTTAGATATTCTTTAATTTCTTTAATCAGTATTACAGTTTTCAGCATACAAATTATATATGTTTTGTTAGATTTATACCTAAATATTTTATATATTTGAGTAATTGTAATTAGTATTAATTTAATTTTTATGTCCATTACTTCATTTCTGATAATGCAGAAATAACTTTTGTGTATTTTATCTTTTATCTGCAACCTAGCTGAACTCATGTATTAATTCTACTTTTTTGTAGATTGCTTAGGATTTTCTATGTAGATGATCATGCTGTTTGCATATAGGGACAGTTTCACCTCTTTCTTTCTGATCTGTATTGCATTTTACTTCATTTTCTTGTCTCATCGTGATGGCAAAAACTTCCAGAATTATGTTGAATGGTAGTGGTGCGAGTGGGCATCCTTGCCTTGCTCTTTGCCTTAGGAGGAATGCTTTAAGATTTTCATCATTAAGTATAATGTTATCTGTAGGTTTTTAAGGTGCTTGTTATGAGGCTGAGGGAGTTCCCATCTATTTCTGTTTCTTTGAGAGCTTTTGTCAGAAATGGATATTTAATTTTGTCAAATTCTTTCTCTGCACTGATTGATATGATCATGTGGTTTTCCTTTTTTAGCCTGTTAATATGGCAAATTACATTGGTTAACTTTTGAATATTAAACTAGAATTGCATCTTTAAACCCTTGTCATAGTTTGGTATATATTTTATAGATACTTATATAAATATGTATAATATATATTTTAAATACATACATGTATATATATATATATATATATATATATATATAAAGCCTTAAAAATATATGGACATATGACTTTTATTTACAAAAAATAACAGTACAGCTTTGGAGTTGGATAACTTCAAAACCTTGCTTCCTGCCCTACCCTCTGCAAGGAATATCTTCTGGTCAGTGTCACTCTGACTAACCTGACATTGTGTAGTACTTTTGATGTATTCACAGTATCACCATCATTATTACTATCATCATCATCACCATCATCATTAAATTCTACTGTATATGAGATTGAATCCACACGTCCGTCCATCCATCATCACATTCTCTGTTACGCGTCAGATCATTGAGGTTCACCAATCATACTCCCCGTGGTCATCTCTCACCACCCAAGGCCACAAATACTGAAGTGATTGTAGAGTTTCTTACGTTTGTTCCAAAATTTTTTGTGCATCAACAATCATGTTCTTCCATAATATGTCATCATTGTACAAGGTAACCATTTTCTTTTAACCTTTAACAACTTGTTTACTAAAATCCTTATTTTCATCCACACATAAAATGGGCAAAATAAAAAATATCCTTTTGCTGACTATTTACAAGGTTACCATTTAAAAATTTTTTATTATAGTTGTATATCTCACTCAAAGATCATTTTTCAAATGATCATGTTTCAAAGGAAACAAATTTAAGATTAATATGATTACTGCTTTAAAAGTTCATATGCACTTGATGCAGGAAAAAAAAAGCTCAAATATGATAACTGACACTGGGAGATAAAGCAGGTGCTTCTACTTAAGTAATAGGATCCTTCCCACCAGCCTCCTCTTTACCATGACACAGCTTTGTATCTTGGTAAAATTGCATAGTTCTAGGAGCATGCTTGTTCAGATCAGTTGTGAATGATTGAAATAGAAAACATCGTAGTCTCTGCTTCCTAATGTGTACTGAATATAATTAGAAAAAAGTACTCAATTTTTTTTAACGTCTTTATTGGAGTATAAGTGCTTCACAATGGTGTGTCAGTTTCTGCTTTACAATAAAGTGAATCAGCTATACACATACACACATTCCCATATCTCCTCCCTCTTGCATCTCCCTCCCACCCTCCCTATCCCACCCCTCTAGGTGGTCACAAAGCACTGAGCTGATTCCCCTGTTCTATGTGGCTGCTTCCCTCTAGCTATCTATTTTACATTTGGCAGTGTATATAAGTCCATGCCACTCTCTCACTTCATCCCAGCTTACCCTTCCCCCTCCCCGTGTCCTCAAGTCCATTCTCTGCGTCTGCGTCTTTATTCCTGTCCTGTTCCTAGGTTCTTCAGAACCATTTTGTTTTAGATTCCATATATATGGGTTAGCATACGGTGTTTTTCTCTTTCTGACTTACTTCACTCTGTATGGAAGCAACCTAAGTACTCAATTTTTTAATCACTCTAGAACTCAGAGTTTCATCTACCAAATAACTTCAGAAAAAATTCTGAAAGGAAGAATGGGAACATATATTGAAATTTTTTATTCCCAGGGCTCTAGCATACTTAGAGATGTTAAAGGTCTTTTATTAAATGGGAAAGGGCAAACTACTGCAATCTTATCAATTACTAACTTTTTTGGACAAAAGTTTTTTGGGACAAAATTGTTACTGACTCTTAAAATGTTCATGGTGTATAAAGCATTTTCATTGCAATGAATAACTATCTGTTAGAGACTTGGAACTTAATTAAATATCCTGAATTATAACTGTCTTCACTGGCCGTAAAAGTATTTTCTCCTGAGATCTGTGGCTATCTCTCTGCTATATTTTACCTTGTAAATTTGAATGCACATTTTTGTAAATCAGGGTCACAATAATTTTCATGGTATTTGCTAAGCTTCACTTTTGGACGTTGCCTACACTATATTAAGTATACAGATATATGTGAAACTGAGCATTTAAAAGCAGTCTAAAAAATGTCAGATGATCTTTTTGTGCATTGCTGGATGTTATCATCACATACCATTTATTTGAATCATCTCATCAAAAATAGTTTCCAAAGAGGAAAGTTTGAAAAATCACCAGGTTTTTTCACAATGATCTTCAGATTTGGTGGAAATCTTCCATGTAATTTGTCTCTTTTTTAATACCTTGAGTTGTTTCAGTCAATCTGCTGCCAACAGTTTTCACCTGAGAACACAGATTGTGCTGGGCAGCTCTCCTTGACATTACTGTTAGTTTAAAAGCTGTCCCTTAGGTACTGCTTGGAAAATTTAGGGACTCTGTTCTCTGCCAGAGCAATATTTCTTCAGGATGAAATCGAAATCTTGTTTGATACTGAAAAGGACATTTTAGTTTAATGCCTGTGGAAAATTCAATGAACAGGTTTCTCACAGAATCTGCAGTTTATTTTCAGATCAGCAAGAAAAGTAGCATGGCATCACCACCTGAAGTTAACAGGGTCTGAATGTTTATGCATGAGTCACACCATATTTAAAAGAAGTTGGAAAGGCAAATAGATGAACTCCTAAACTATGACCTGGGGCCCAAATCCAGCTTACCATCTTGTTTTGTACAGTTCATAAGCTAAGAACAGTTTTTCCCACTTATAAAGATTGAATTAGAAATAATATTAATGATGTGAAAATTATATGATATTCAAATTTCAGTGTCCATATATAAAGATTTACCATAGTGTAACAGTCTGTGGATACACTTGTATCTTAGCAAAGCTGAGCAATTGTAAGAGAAACCACATGATCCACAAATCATAAAATATTCACTATCTGATCCTTTACAGAAAATGTTGAACTCCTGATATATTTACAAATCTGTTATTTATGCTGTTTCCGTCATCTAAGCAACTTTGTATAGTACATTGTAAAGTATTTTTGCAACTAGTTGAAAATTCATATGTAAACAGCTGTGTGTATTTATATCTATTTTAATATTAGTTTTTATCATTATTAGAGATACAGATCATTTTAATTGCTTCTTTATAGTTTCTGCATTTTAAAACATTTCTATAAAATGGTACTTTATTTTCTACTGAGCAAAAATTAGACAAACATTTTCTATCGTAAAATTGATATATTATTCAATGTAGAAAATACAGGTGGTAAAATAAGAAAAAGGAAGTCATTCGTAGTCTCACAACTTAAGAGATAACAATTTCAATATGTACACAAATATATATATCTAGTTCCTAGGAAGTAATAAACAAATACACATATTCTCTTTAAAAAATGGAGTAACAACTCAGGTACTTCTTATAATCTGCTTTTTATCTTAAAAATAGTTATGTATTGTTACAAGTTATACATTTCCATTCTAGAAAATTCAGAATATGAAAAAGAAGATACAATACATTGCATGGCCACCAGTCAGAGATAAGCAATATTAAAGTGTTAGTTTATTATTTTGTTGTTTATCCCATCCATAAGTTATCTTTGTATTATAACTGAACATTTTTACATTTCTGTTTTCACAAATATGCAATCAGGTTTACATGCTGCTTGGTAATTCTTTTTCATTTAGCATTCCATTATAAGCATCTTACCATAGCAATAAATATTTTGTCATTTTAATATTTGCATAAGGATATAAATGTTCTTTAGCTTATAAAGCATGAACATCTTTTATATCAATAATTGTAAAAAAGAAAATTAGAGCAACCTAAATGTTTACCAGTATGTATTATGACATCTATATAATGGAATAGAGTGTAGTTAATATATTGTTTACAGATAAATATTGATTGACATGTTATTGAAAGACTGATGCCATACTGCTCCCTTGCTTGCTGGCATTCTTTTCCCTCTGTTCTTTCAATGACTGTCTCCTTCTTATTATTCACCTTTCAATTCAAATGTCACCTCTTCTGAAATGCTGTCCCTTATCACCTAAGCCACAAACTCCACCCCATTCACTCTCTATCTCATAGCCCTGTTTTATTGCATGGTGATCTTCTTTATTTACATCTTATAATCTTCTTCTCTTATCAGAATATAATTACCTTGAGGACAACAAGTTGTCCTATTACTTTTCAGTATCTGGAGTAATGCATGACATATACTATCTTCACTAAAATATTTGTTGAATAAATGAATTTAAAAAGTGTATTCTTAGGTTTAAAAGGTCTATAAAACTGTATGAATAGTATGCTGTCATTGATACAAATATACACATGCACGTGTGTGTATGTGTGTTTGTGTGTGTGTTTTCTGCTTAGAGAACATGGATAGCTGGATAGATGAGTGAATGTGTAGGTAGACAAACAGAAATATAGCTAGCCGTCGGTCCATACAGCCATCTTGCCTAAGATCCGGAAGAAAATATATTAATGTTAACAGTTATCATCCTTTGCTGGCAGGATTTTACAGGACATCTTTTTATCAGATTCTAATACATGCTTGACAAATCCAGCCTTCTTCAGGAAGTAATTTTTAAACTCGATTTGTTAAAACACCACTCTGTAAATGAGGCTAGTGTCACAGGTTGTCTCTCTGTGGCCCAGTTTGTTTTAGTCCACATGTTAAAGCAGTGCTCTTTTTTTTTTTTTTGAGTCCTAGTAAGTGCCCAGCACTTTACGAGGCTTGTGTAGACAATAGTGAACTAAGGGCATGTGGCCTTTCCCCTCATTTGTGATGGAATAAAGAAATGGGTTTGAGTTAAAGAATATTAGGGTGAGGTATACACTTTAGGGTACCTGGAGAAGGAATGATTTAGAAAGTGCCATACGAACTGAGAGTTGGAAGAAAGGGAGTGAGCGAGGCTAAGCGCGATTCAGGTGGAGGAAATCCTTTCTGAGGAAGGAAAGAACCAGGGTTTGAAGTGTTCAGAGAACCTCTGTTTGAAGAGCAGAGAACAGAGAGAAAACCAAGTGTGGCAGGACCTTGGAGAGTGATGGAGAGGGTTATAGACAAGACTCCAGATCCTCTGAAATGGTGGAAAATACCGCCTCTTACTCTCAGTGAAGGGGGGAAGTGCATGATTGTCATAAAGGGACACCAAGAGGCACAGACAGAGGTCGTGAAGTTCCTTCACAGGCAGTGAATATGGAAGCTTTCAGAGTCACAGGAAGCAGGAGTTCACACAGAATACTGCTTCCTGTGGAAGGATGGTTTCGCAGGACCCCAATTTTCCATGGGGTATGTATCACCACACCAGACTAGAGACCATCAACTGTTCTGAAAGCGTGGGTTTTATCAGCCTGGCTTTCACCAGCTTTTCTGGAGGTTGGGTTTCTTTCTAGCAACTATGCTGCTTAAAATAATTTGAAGGAATTCTCTTATAGTCCTGGCATGGAGGAAGCATTCTGAGCTCAACTACTTCTACTAGCATTTTTTGATTATAAATGAATAAATTTTTTTTTTTTTTTTTTGGTTTTTTTTTTGCGGTACGCGGGCCTCTTGCTGTTGTGGCCTCTCCTGTTGCGGAGCACAGGCTCCGGACGCACAGGCTCAGCGGCCACGGCTCACGAGCCTAGCCGCTCCGTGGCACGTGGGATCTTCCCGGACCGGGGCACGAACCCGTGTCCCCTGCATCGGCAGGCGGGCTCTCAACCACTGCGCCACCAGGGAAGCCCATGAATAAATATTTTCTGAATCAGATTTAAAACAGAAAAAGCAAATATTGTATTTCCATCTCTGACAAATAGTTAACTATAAAATATATATCCTTGTATTGCCTTTTTTTGGGCTATTACTATGTCAGGTTTGTGATTTAACTACTACTTTAAAAAGTGCTTTACTCACTTTCCTATGTAATCTAGACATAGATGAGCCATGTAGTGCTGATCTTTAAACTAAGGATTATACATTGCATTGGCCACACAACTGCACACATGCACATACACACACACATAGATGCACACACACAAATATACCTGATTTCAAATACATTAAACAGTGATGCAATCTTTATTGATGATTCTCAGGGAAATAAAAGAAGAGACTTTGCTGCAATTATCACAATAAGACCTAATGTTAAACATTTAAAATCATTTCATTCTTTCCCTTAAAAAAGGGCAATACTTCTGATAACTTCCTTATCTTTGTTTCCTTTTGCTTTTAACCCTTCTCCTTTTCCCTTGCTTCTCTCCTGTCCTCTAGCTTCTTACTATCTTATAAATACATGTCAGGAATTACAAACCTCCTCAGGTTTGCCACATCTTCAGAATTTTGAAGAAAATTGAAAAAGTGTATTATGTAAAATCTCCATATCTTTAAAATAGGTGCAGCTGAAACAAACCATATCTGTGATCTTTATTACAGACTTTCAGTTTATGTAGTTTTCTTCTAAAACTTCTTTACGTATTGCTTTTCTATTTGTGTGCTCCACTCTCTCCATCTTGAATTCATATTGTATGTTTCTTGAAAGTCTTGCTTCTAACGTTTAATATCATCTTTTTCCTTATTTCAGTATCTTTCTTTTTCTGTATATTATAGGATAGCTTTTTGAGCTTATTTCCTCTATTATGGAATTGAATTACTTTTAGCATTTCTGATCTTATTTAGCCTGTTCACTGTCACTGGAGTTTGCCTTTTACAGAATGTCATATACATGGAATCATACAATTATGTGGCCTTTTTTTTTTTTTTTTTTTTTCGGAGCACGGGCTCCGGACGCGCAGGCAGCATGTGGGATCTTCCCGGACCGGGGCACGAACCCGCGTCCCCTGCATCGGCAGGCGGACTCGCAACCACTGCGCCACCAGGGAAGCCCTATGTGGCCTTCTAATACTGACTTCTTTCACTTACCAATATGCATTTAAGATTAATGCATATCTTTGTGTGATTTTTATTGCTGAATAGGAGTGCATTATGTGGATATACCCCAGTGTGTTTATTCATTCACCTAGAGAAGACCTTTTGCCATTGTTTTTGAACATTTTTTTTTCTCTTTCATGGAATGTTTCCTGACTCCTGTTTCCATTTTGTAAGTTCTGTCTTTAGTTATATCAGGACAGTGTCTTCCTGAAATTGGTTTCAAATATGAGTTAATCATCACCTAAAATTTCTCTTGCTTATAAAGCACCTCTTATTCAAACAACTTTTTCTTTGAATTTTCTTTTGAACTACCAGTAAGTTTTCATTTACCTAATGATTTTTAAGTATATAATTCAATAATTTGTAGTAACTTTATAGACTAGTACAGCTATCTTCACAATAGAAATTTAGAAGATTTCTATTACTCCAGAAAGATCCTTCATACTCGTTTGCAATCATTCCCTCATTCATGCCAACCTCCAGCCCCAGTCAGCCATGGATGTCCATTGTGTCTGTAGATTTGCCTTTTTGGGTCATTCATATAAATGAAATCATAAAATATATGGTCTTTTGCTTCTGGTTTCTTTTCCTTATGTTCACGTTTTTGAGGCCCATCTCTGTTGTACAGATTGTCAGCAGTTTGTTGCTTTTTATTGCTGAATAGCATTCTGTTATATGGATAGACTGCATTTTGTTTATCCATTAACCAGTTGATATTTGGACTGTTTTCACGTTGTGAATATTATGAATAATTCTGGAAGGAGCATTCACACACAGGTTTTTGCAGGATGGTCTTTCTGTTTCTTCATTTTTGCATGGTGGAAATTTGTACATTCCTATCATTTGCTTTTGAGATAGTCTCTCAGCAATTCCGTGGGCTTTATCTTATTTTTTTTAAGTGTAAGTAAAAGAAAATGGGAAAGGTTTTATTTATTGTATTTTTGCCTGTTTAGTATTTCGGACAGCCTGAGAAGAGTGTGGGAGCAAAGGTGACGACACGACTAGCAAAAATCTTTAAAGCTTTTACTATAATTCAGAAAAGTTTCCTTTAACATTTAATGTGGTAGGTTGTCCTCTAAGCCCTATTTGCAAAACACCTGAATCTAACCACTTCTTTCCATCTGTCATACTAGTCCAAGCCAACATCATCTTTTGTCTAGACCATTGCTGTAGACTCCTTCTTGGCTCCCCACTCCTAGTCACACCATACATAAAGAGATCTCTTAAAAACATAAATGAGATTATTTTACTCACCAGATTGAAATTGCCTACTGGCTTCCCAATGTACTTGACATACAATCCAAATTCCTCACCATTGCTCATGAGGCTCTTTGTGGTGTGACCCTTAATGATCTGGAAGTCTCATCACCTATTAATCTCTTTTGCTTCCTTAATTTAGGCCAGAGTAGCTCTCTTACCAGGCTTGTTCTTAGCCCCTTACTCCGGAAATGCCCTCTACCTAAAACACCCTTTCTTTTCCTCTCAGATTTTCTTGCTTGCCCCTTTTCTATGTTCACTTCTCAACTCAAATGTCTCCTTTTGGCCATGCTTGTCCCCATTACTGTCAACTGCATCTCCATTTTATAATTTCTCCATAGCACTTATCATAATCATAAATCACCTAGTTTATCCAATTTTTATTTATTGACATTCTGTCCTTTAGATTGGAATCTCTATGAAAGGAGGGGCCTCATATGTCTCACTCTTGATTGCATTCTCAGTGCCTAGAACTGTGTTTGGCACTCCGTAAATATTTGTTGATTGAACAGCTGTTTGCTTGGAGCCAGGAAACTCACAGGGACACAGTGACAGCTGAGTTCCCTCACTGTGTCTAATTGGATTATCCCCGTCAATACACTCTGAGAGTCAACACTGAGCTTTCTGCTCAGTTGAGCTGACTTCACCTGATTTAGCCTACATCTCCGGAGATGCGGTGATGACCATGATAGTACCGGTACCCATGACCCCTGTTTCTTCAGGTTTTATCCCTTGAGTTAGGGAGCATTGGTAGGATCTTCATTTTCATGATTGGCCTTTCTAAGTCATGTTGGGTTTTTCTCAATCCAGCCATGGCTGCAAGTCTTTGTTTTGACTTTTCTCACTTGTGAACTCACCCTTCCATTGTTCCCACTGAGGGTATAAGTTTTTCCCCATTTTTATGTTTCTTGTTCTTTATAATGGAAATCTGGACGCACCAGTGTATGTGGTTACAAGTATATGTGTGCTCACACTTAGGCTTGTAGATATTAGATACTGTGGTAGGCAGAATTCTACATGGACCTGATGACCTTTGCTCCCTAATATTATTCCCATGACTATCTTATAGACGAAAGGGATTTTGCAAATGTAATTAACTTATTAGTTGAGCTTAACATAGGATGATTATCAATGCCAGCTCAATTTTATCACATAAACCCTGTAAATGTGGAGTATTTTCTCCAACTGGCAGCAGAAGAGAAAGATTCAAGATATGAGAGGGATTCAACGAGGGAGGATGGTTCTTCACTACTGAGATGGAGGAGGCCAGGAAATAAGGACTTGAGGGTGGGCTCTGAGATCTGAGAATGGTGCCTGCCAACAACCAGCAGCAAACAGGGCTCCCAGTCCTGTGACCAAAAGGAATTGGATTCTGCCAACAACCTGAATGATCTTGGAAGCAGAGTCTGTCCTAGAGTCTGCAGAAAAGAACACAATTTGGCCCATACCTTGATTTGGGTCTTGTGAGATACATCAAGGCCACCTGGGCTTTTGACCTGCAGAGATCTCAGTGAGATAATAAGTGGATATTGTTTCAAGCTGCAAAATTTTTACACAGCAACAGAAAACTAATTCAGATATGCTTTTTAAGTCATCATCTTACCTAGATAAAATTTTTATCTTTACTATATTTCAGTCCTGTTTATTCTTCTTTTATCAGAATTGATGCTTTGCTTTTTAAAGAGTATTTGAATAAGTGAGTTTTCCTTTTCCACACCAATTATTAGGTGTAACTGCCTAGTTTAACTTTCTGTCAGTTGTCCACTTTTTGAAACTATGTTTGTAATGGTGTTAATGATTTGCAAACAGAAGGCCACTATTAAATGTCGTTGGAATGATTTTAGGTGATAAGAATTGACAGAGGGGCTTCCCTGGTGGCGCAGTGGTTGAGAGTCCGCCTGCCGATGCAGGGGACACGGGTTCGTGCCCCGGTCCGGGAAGATCCCACATGCCGCGGAGCTGCTAGGCCCGTGAGCCATGGCCGCTGAGCCTGTGCATCCGGAGCCTGTGCTCCGCAACAGGAGAGGCCAAAACAGTGAGAGGTCCGCGTACCGCAAAAAAAAAAAAAAAAAAAAAAAAAATAATAATAATTGACAGAGATGTGTTGCTTGTTTGTGAGGTTCCCATGTCTTCTAAAATTCAATCTCACATCCTGTTCATTCGACACAGAAACTTCAGATTTTACATTTGTTTCTCAGTAGTTGCTCTTTCATTGTTCATTTGAGCCATGAGTTGCTCATTTCTGACAAGTATGTCTTTGGGTTCTGCTTCTGGTCTTGACAGTTATTACAGAGAAGTGCCAGAATAAAGGGTCAAGAAATGCTTGTGCTTCAGTGTAACACAGCTTTAGTTTTATTGAACTAAATAAAGGTTGCTTAAGAAAGTTTTATAGAAGAAGAAAAATTCAGCAGCTAGAGTGCTGCCACAAAGAGAGGAGAAAATTTGTGGTCTATAATTTCCCTTACTATAAATAATCTAGTCTCAGTCTGGTGTTCAGAGAATCTTAAAGCAAAGCAAGATGCATAGGATCAAAATAATAACTCTTGGTCATTAACTAGTTGTGCATTGTAGATAAATTATTTGTCCTCTCAGTGATTTAGTTTTTACATCTACAAAGTGACACAAACATGTGTTAATTACCTAGAAATCTAGTGCTTCTTAAATTTCTCCTTACAGTAAGGTTTTCAAAGTGTGATCTGTGGACCACCGGCAGCAGCATTACCTGGGAACTTTTTAGAAGCAAATTCCCAGGTCCCAATACAGACCTAATAAATCAGAAACTCTGGGCGTAGGGCTCAGCAATTTGTGTCTTAACAAGCCCCCCAGGGAAAGTCTGAGAAAGATTACCATTGTCATGCCTAACATAATCTTAGCATTGGGCCTGGTATGTATTTAACAAAGGTTAGTTGTTCAATTATGGAAATTAACTGGGGGTGCTAGGGCATAGCACAGAGGGGTTCTTGAAAATGTGATTTGTTTAAAAATCCGTGGAGGAATTGTTTTGCATCTTTGCTTGCTTTAATATAAAAATATGTCTAAAATTCCTTTTATAATGGGGAAAAAAAAGTTTTCTATTCAAAATCATTAAGTAAAATGGGGCTTCCCTGGTGACGCAGTGGTTGAGAATCTGCCTGCTAATGCAGGGGACACGGGTTCGAGCCCTGGTCTGGGAGGATCCCACATGCCGCGGAGCAACTAGGCCCGTGAGCCACAACTACTGAGCCTGCGCGTCTGGAGCCTGTGCTCCGCAACAAGAGAGGCCGCGATAGTGAGAGGCCCGTGCACTGCGATGAAGAGTGGTCCCTGCTTGCCACAACTAGAGAAAGCCCTCGACAGAAATGAAGATCCAACACAGCAAAAATAAATAAATTAATTAATAAACTCCTACCCCCAACATCTAAAAAAAAAAAAATGCATCAAGTAAAATGAAAGCTTCAGCAAGAAATGCCATGCTGCTCCTATAGCTTTGACGGCTCCCTGGCCCACCTCTGCTTACTCTTTCAGGGTAACTTGAGTTTGAGATGCCTGGCCCTGTGGATAGAGGAATCGTTCTGGGCTGTCCAAATTTGGTTTGTCTTCTGACAGCATTATGTTGTTCCCCATATGCTTAATTGGTTCTTGGGTCATAGCCTTCATTGATCATCACAGACAGTGATGTTTGTCTTCATGGGAGATTTTTAGGAATGGCTAGACATTGATGCAACTCTCTCTGTTGGTGCCTGCAGTTTCACAATGGGAAATTGTGTTGTGCTACGTTGCTCGCAGCATTTTCTTTGTAGTCTCTGTTGAGTCTCTCTCTATTGTGTAGATAATATATACATATATATAAAGTTGTATATACATTATATAAATATATTTATTATATAAATTATATATACTATTGTTTATTATATATTATTAGTATATAATAATTAAATAATTTATATTAGTATATTTTAAGTATATAGATCTATAAACTTGGATGTAAAATATGTATATATATAAAATGTGTGTATATATATATATAAAATGTGTGTGTATATACATATATATATATGTATATATAATGTAAACTAGGGAGTGTCCATTTTATAGGCTTTTTTTTTGGTAAGTCATTTTGCTTAGTCCCCCATTGGAGTCTTGTTAAAGAAATCTGTGTAGTTAAACTTTCCAGGCAAGACCACCATCTCTTTTCCCTTGAACTAGAGTTGTAAAGGCTTAGTAGAGAACTGAAGCCAGGGCTTCCAGACCTTGTTAATGTTCCATAGTTCATTATAATATATCAATACATTTTCTTTCTATGTATACTGTTGACTTTGATACCAGAGAGCCATGGATTTGAATCCCGGCTTGACTACTTACTAGGTATGTAATCTTGGTCAAGTTATATAAGCTCTTTGAGCCCAAGATTTTTCATCTGTAAAACGTGGATAAGAACATCCATGCAGCAGGGTAGCATATGAAGATACCTGGTACTTGGTAGTTGTTCAGTAAATTTAAACTAATGTCCTGTGCTACTGATAATGAAATTGGGTCAATATTGGCTGGGTGACTTTACTATCCAAACACAGGAAGCAGGATAGAAAAAAGGGATCGTGTCTCCTTTCCTCCTATCCCATTCTCTTCCTTCAAGTCCCATTGCTCTTTGTGTTATTTATCACACATGTCAACATCACTCCCACAAATGAATCACTGTTCTTTGTGTCTGCCTGGCGTACTTTCCCCTAAACTCTGCATCGTTTAGGTCTTTGCTTAAATGCTACCTCACCTGAAGCCCTTCCCTGACCAGTCCCTACACAATAGCCCTCCTACCCAATCTATCTTTAACACTTACTCTGTCTTATTTTTCCCTATAGGAGAACTTATTTGTATCCCAATTTATATATTGATTTACTTTTCCTTACTTTTGTTTTTGTTGTTTGTTTTTGTTTCTCAGTACAAGTCAATATGTTCCATGAAGGCAAAGACTTGTGTTTTTATTACATTATCCCCAGCCAAACAAAACAGGGCTTGGGAGAAAATAGGAATCTAATTCAATTTGTTAAGTGAGTAAAGTATTTGATGTGTGAATGAATGACTAAGATTTATTCAGTGAGCCATGACACTTGAACAGAAGGGAGACAGATCATGCCAGGCACCTACCATTGCTCTCATTTCCTACTGGGATTTCTAAGTGTTCCTAAAGTATCTGACGTAACTACAGATCATGTATAGTGTATGAAATTTCCTACATTATAGTGTTTAAGTGTGAGGATATTCATATAGATATAAATTTCTATTTTTTCCAGATAACAGATTAAAAAAATATGTTCAGTAACTTGGAAGCTGAAAATCATGTCCAAAAATCAGTCAAATATGGCTTTTTGAAAAAGAATAAAGCAGAATTTCAATTATAAAAAACCAACTCTGTTGTACCTTTCAAGGAAATAAAAAAGCTTTCAATGAAAAATCCTCAGATATTGGCAATATTCACACCAGAACAAAGCTCCCTATGCCTCTGTAGATTTCTTAAGCATTTAAGCAATTCATTTGTTGCTATTGGCGTGTTTCCTTTTTTTCTTTTTCCCTCTCTGTTTGGCTTTGAACTTAACTGCAGGTTGGCTTGTTAATGTCTCAGGTTGCAGTTTCACAGGTAGTTTTTAATTGATAGGGATCAGTGGGATGGTGGGATACGGTGCAAATGTGCATTTCCTTAGAACCCATGCCATAGTCCTGTGGTGTGCTAAGGCTGGGTAGAAGTTTGTTAGTCATTTGCTGGAATGATGGAGTTTCTTGCAACCTCTTCCAAGCAACTCATGGCAAGGGAGGCAGATAAAACAGATTCTGTTTTCTGAACAGCAAGAATATAAACATGATGGGCAGGCAGTTCCTCTAATGAGATAGGTCTGCAAAATTATATTTGGAAAGACCCAAGTTTAAATCATGAAAGATGAGAAAGGCGAATTTCAAAAATTTCTGTATAACTCTGATTTCAAATTCTAGCTCTAAAATTTATTCTAAACCTTATGACATTGGGAAGTTCACTTATAACTTTTCAGTACCTCCATTTCTTCATCTATAAAATAGGAACAATAATAGTATCTACTTTGGAGTGTTGGAATGAGGATTAAATAAGTGACTGTATGTAAAATATTTATTTTAATTATTTTTATGACCCTGTTTTATTTCCTTCACAATAATTACTCTATCTGAAAATAGACAATGTAATCTGAATTAAAAATGTATATTATGTGAGGTTTATCAACTTTCAAACTGCATAGCACTGTCTAAAACCCTTGTTTTAAAGTCTCTGCATAGATAAAGGGACTTTTTCCCTACTTTGGTATTTGGGAGAGATCAAATAACATTTAGAAAATAAGACCATTTGTTTCCTAGTTTCTTTTTTTTTTTTAAGCATATGTCATCACCTTCATATAGTAATATGAAAAAGATAGAAATTCAGGCAAAGGATATAAACAGAAATTCATGGGAGAGAAATTACAAATGGCCAACAAACATGGAAAATGCTCAACTCAGTTCTTTCCTAGTTTCTTAATGCCTGACTCATCTCTGAGCTTTTTTCTACTGGACTCTGGACCTTTCGCCCACTTGCTCATAATCCTGCTTCCTTAGAAGCCCATCTCCCTGTATCCAATCACATCGACAAAATATGTTCATCTTGACATCTTGGAATAGCCAACACTATTTCTAAAGTTCCTTTTAAAAGAAAATTCCCAACTCCTACCCTCTCATCCCCTCTCCACTCATAAAATGTTATTGAGGATTTTCCCTTGTGTCTGACTAAACCGGTTTCTGAGTTTTGACTTTCTTAATTGGCCACCAATACATAAAGGAGAGAATTGCCTGCCCTAGAATGTACTCTACTTCGTACACTTTTGATTGTACAAGTGCCAGCCTTTGTGGAGGAGGAGCTTGGAAGGGGCCAGGACCCCTCATCCTTTCCAGCACAGTGTTTTTTTCCCCCCATTTGGAGGCCCTCGTTAAGGCAGATCACCTGAGAAGCCACTCTTTCCTGTTCTTTAGAATAGCTCCTGTGCCTCTTTGTTATCAGAGATCAACTTTTAAAGAACTCCTAACTTTCGTTTGGCCTTCTCTGGAGTGTAACAGTCTTGCATCATTGTCTAATAAGGAGAGTAGGATTGGTCTTTAAGCAGCAGGCATTGAAGGGGTTGTTGGGTCTGGATTCTGCTCAGAAGGGCCTTTGTAATGGGGTGATAGACAATAATCACAGAAATTATATATCACATTAAAATCTCCCAGATTATAAAGAAATTCTCTCATATTTTTGTCTAATACTTCTATACTGACTTTTTTTCACACTTAAATCTTTGGTCTATTTGGGATTTGTCCTAGTACAGGTCCAACTCAAATTTTCCCATTTGGCTTAATTGTTCCAGCATCAGCATCACCTATTGAATGATGTGTCTTTTCTCCATGGATTTGGGAGGCCACCTTTATCATATGTTAAATTCCCATAGTCATTATCTATTTTCTTTTTTTTCTGTTTCACTGATCTATCTATTCATGTACCACCAGTATTAAATTCTGAATTCAGGTGTCTGTTGATTCTGTTTCTGGAGTTTTTATTTTGTTTCATTGGTCTGATTGTCTATTAAAGTTTTAATAACTGGGATTTTATATGTTTTTTATTTATTTTTAATTTTTTAACTTTTTGTTTGTAGAATATTTAGATATTGCATATCATATCACATACCATGTTATATAAGTTGAATTAGTTGTCTATTGCTGCTTTAAAAAAATTCCCTCAAAACTCAGTGTCTTGAAACTATAAATATATATATATACATACATATATATATATATATATATATATATATATATATATATATATATGGTGAACTCACAGTGCCCGAAGATCAGGAATTTGAGAGGAGCTCAGGTGGGTGTTTTGCCTCAGGATCTCTCAAGAAGTTGTAGTCAAGATGCCAGCCGGGGCTGCAGTCATCCAAAGGCTTGACTAGGGCTCGAGGATCCATATGGCTCACACACAGGGCTGGTGGCTCACACACAGGGCTGGTGGCTCACACACAGGGCTCGTGGCACCCACACAGGACTGGTGGCACACACACAGGAGTGGCAAGTTGGTGCTGGCTGTTGTCAGGTGGCCTCAGTGCCCCCTTAGGTGGCTTTCTCCACAGGATGCCCAAGTGTCCTCACATAATGGCAGCTGGTTTCCTTCAGAATGAAAGGATGCAAGAAAGAAGTGACAATACCATTTATGACCTAACCTTAGACTCACACTATTACCTCCACCATATTTTATAGGTCAGACAGACCAAACCCAGTACAATGGGATAGGGGACTACAAAAGGACACGAATACCAGGAGGCAAGGATCTTCGGGGGCCATCTTGGAGACTGGCTACCCTAAAACTGTTGGTAATTACATATATCTGCATATAGATATAACTATCTGTATAGATACAGATACATTTTTCTAAGACCTAAAAATAATGAATCCAGCTTAATTACAACATAGAATGTGAGGAGAGATGGGGATGGAGAGGTAGACATGAGTCAGATCCCTGTGAATCTTGTAAGCTGTGTCAAGAAATTTAGACTCTTAGCTCAAGGGCAATGAGAAACCAGATGGACGGTGGAGGTCAGATTTGCTTTCTCTAAAGGTTTTAAATTTCCACTCTGACTGCTCTGTAAAGAATGGACTGGAAACCATGGGCAATTCTGATGGTTTGGAATGGAGAGAAATGGAAAGTATTGGGATAATTGTAGGTGGTAGATTCAGCAGACTCCATGATTGGATGTGGGGCATAAATTGAAGGATGATAATGGTTCTCAGAATTCTTGTTTGGCAGTTGGGGGCATAACTGGGTTGTGAATTAAGAATGAAAACTGGTGTGAAAGGAGAAGATGAATATTTTAGCTTAGATACCATTAAGTTTGAGGAGAAATGGAGAGAGGCTCAAATGAGAAGGTATTCTGTTGACATAAACAATCAGGTTTACAAATACATCTCTTCCAACAGTTTCCTTAAAAAGAATAGCCTCCAAGGCTAACTAATAAAATTGAATTTGCAAATGACACCAAAGTCTTTGCAAAGCTGAAATGTGGATCCTTTCTTCACTGGTTTTGGAAAGCATTTGCATGTCTGCTCTTTTCATGGCTTCTGGTTCCACTAAGGTGGAGCGTCCATTTAACCCTTAAGTTAGGGGTGACTTCCCAAGGATACCTGTGTTAAAATAAGCTTGACTTGCCTCAAACCCTATGACCATCAAGACAAGGTCAAGAACCCCACCATGAGGCATCAAGAAGGGTAGGACGTGGTTGGTGACTTTTTTCTGTGCCAGGGAGGTCATAGGGGTGTGGTGAGTTGCCCCTACCATCTGGCTGTGGCCACAGCAGTGTGAAATTGAGGGATCTCACAGCTGGGGCAGTGAGACAGCCAAGCAAATGATCTTGCTGCGTGGACAGAACGTGTGAAAGATTTCACTGGTGCATCTCTCTGACAGCTCCTGGCATTAGAAGACACAGTTTGCTCTATTCAGCTGTTTTTTTAAAAAAAAATTCAGTTGTTGGCATTCTTATTTTCCCCCAACAGGACTCCATTACCCTGCTGTAAAGGTGAAGAGAAACTTCACCTCTCTGTTCTTGAGAGCTGAGAGAATTGCTTCCTAGGTGAAGATTTCAGTGGCGTAGCTGGATGGTGTATCAGAGCGCATATAAAAAGAGCCACATATTGTAAATCCTTCCTGGATATAAATAAATAGAATAGACGAGAACTAGGCACCAGTGGGTTTCTAGGGATGAACAACCAATTGAGCAAGTATTTATTAACATATGCCATGTGCCCGGAAATGCCATATGGACTCTTCACAGCGGTGAGAGAAATGCATGAAAAATATAAGAAATGAGCTGTTTTCTGGACTATTAATGCTATTTTTAATATCACTAAATAGATTTCTGGTTGGCTCCTTCTCTCATTGCTGCTGTTACTACCACCAAAGCTGCAGCTTTTTCAGTCTCTACTACCATTATCACCACCACAATTACCCACATTACCTTTCTCAGGATGTTTTTGTAAGAATTAGTGACTGTTTCAATGAAGAGTAACAATCGTTATTTCTACTATGGCATGACACTGATGACAAATGTGCTTATGTTTGATTTAGAAATTACTGTTGCCACTTATTTAGCATTTTCTATATGCCATCCATTGTACCCAGACTTCTATACACATTTTCCTTATTTAATCTTCACTTTTACTCTGTGACTTTGCTTATATGAATATCCCTACTTTCTAGATGAGAAAATTCTAGCAGAAAAAAATGGAATATTTGGCCCAAGTGGTTAAGGCAAGGAGTCCAGTCCCTGGAACATTCAAGGTGCTCAATAAGTATTTGCCAATTGACTGATGAACTTTAAAGCTTATACTTTATTTTCTGGCCTTCTAGACAAAATGAGAGCCCTTTAGCCAGAAGTGTTATGGACGTTTTTTTTAAAAATAAATTTATTTATTTATTTTTGGCTGCATTGGGTCTTTGTTGCTGTGCGCGGGCTTTTCTCTAGCTGCGGCAAGTGCGGGCTACTCTTTGTTGCGGTGCGTGGGCTTCTCATTGCAGTGGCTTCTCTTGTTGTGGAGCACAGGCTCAGTAGTTGTGGCACACAGGCTTAGTTGCTCCGCAACATGTGGAATCTTCCCGCACCAGGGCTCAAACCCATGTCCCCTGCATTGGCAGGCAGATTCTTAACCACTGCACCACCAGGGAAGTCCTGTTATGGATATTTTATTTGGCCTTCACAAGCTTGTTTTTAATGTAAATTAGGGGACATCATTTTAAATTGGGGGAATTCATAACACACACACAATCTGAATTTATGACTTTTGGGGGGAAAAAAAATAAAAGAAGTGGCCACCCTGATCCCATATTTTGGTCTAGAAAAAAACTACCTGGTGCCTGAGTCGCAGTCCGTCAACTCTAGGTGGCCATGGTATGTGCTCCCCTGCTTCACCAGCTCAGAGCCTGCACTCATTTCAGCTTGAGGCCTCTGGAGAAAAGCTACATAAAGTTACATACTGTAGAGCCTCACAAATGTAATTAGGAGGTGGTGACTCAGGAGGGAAGCAGGCAGAGAATACAGATCAGGGCAGGGTGCAATAATGCTGGACTGTGACGCAGACAGTAAGGGACAGAGGACCTGGAGAACTGAGATGGACCTATATCTTGGAATAACAGGGACGGTTTTGTAGCAGCCCTTGAATTTGAGCCATGATTTAAAGATGGACAGCCTTTGTAAAGGCAGAGAGGAGGGAGAAAAAACTGTTTTGTATGCTGTCAATAAATAATAAAATATACAACAAATAAGTTTCTCCCTAAGTGAAAGGCACAATAACTTTTAGCACTGAATTGGGCCTAGTATTCACCAGAATTGTATTAATGTTTTAAACTCCTGAAATGACCTGAGAGTAGGAAGGTGAAGCTTGAGTAAGACACAAGTCCCTGGAAATATCCTGAGGACTAATTAACAGCACAGAGATTCAGTGAGAATCCCTGCAGTACCACTTCTTGCCTCCAGAACTGATGGCGCTCTCTGGGCCACAACCTCTGTCTCTTCCTCTCCCTTCTGGTTCCTGATGCTCCCAGAGGGATAGGCAGCCAGCAGTGTAAACACTGGGAAGTCCAGTTATAATCAGCTCCATTCTTGGCATGGGATGGGCACAAAACCTCTCAGACCTCCCAGACAACTGTCCCTTTGGGCTCTCAGTGTCGAGACCAGCATTGTCCAGCCAGCTTCCCAAGGACACAGAAGCCCTCCGTTTGCCAGTCTCACTAGCCATCTGGTTGCTGAGCTTAGAGCTACCGATGCTGAGCCTACCGACTTCAGTTTGCTCCTACCAGCCAAACTCTTTTCCTCCTCTGTGCTCTACCAGTGCAGTGTGAACAAATACGTCGTGCTGAGTGAACTATGTATTCTGGCATCAAAGAGACTTGCAGTTGAGTCCTTGGCATGATCTTGGGCTCATTTCCTAACCATCTAATTCTTAGATGGTTATGAATAGTTGTTATGAGAGTTAAATTAAACCAGGCATGGAAAACTACCAAAGCGGTGCCTAGCAGATATTGAGCACCCCAAATTCATTATTTGACTATTGTTGTAGTTGTTACTGCCATCACGAGGAGGTAATATGAGGCAAAAGAAAAATAAGAAGTAACATGAGCGTTCCGATAGAGCTTGGCAAAATAGCATACTTTCTAGTGGATAATTACAATGCAGAGGAATGGATGAGAGGGTCAAGGAGACCCCAGTGTCATAGGCAAGGGAAGAAGTCGTATCTGTACTCTTAGAGGAATGAGAGAGGTAATGCCCCATCCTGTGCTTCAGTGAGTCACACGTAAAAGTGCTAGTGACAGGTGCAAATGGTTTGCTCAGCACCTGGAAAGCAGAGGGTGTGAACTTGTTCCACAGCTAGGTGCAGGCTCCTGGGGCTGAGCAGAAGTGTGAATGAAACAAGGAACTGATGAATTCAGTGGCGGCAGGAGCCACGAAAGGCTAATTTAATCTCCAGAGGAGTTGCCTTCCGACCACCTTCCTTCTGCTTGTGCACACTGACGGCATCCAGCTGCTTCCCAAGCGCCCAAAGGCTCCTGGTGGCAGGTAGCACTCTAAGTGACCCAGCGTCATGTGGCACTTGGATCAGCCCAGTAATCTCTGCAACACAGTGCCTCATTCAGTCAGCCTCATAGAATTTGGATGCTTTGAATCATGGTAGATTTACCGAGACTCCGAAATCCTTGGGGCTGTCCATCAAAACAGGCTTCATTAGCAAATGGAAGGTTAAGCAGTAAGGAAAACAAGAGACTCCTTCTTGACTTTACTCTGAAAGTTGGATGATGACTCGAATCCCACAGATCCTTGAATGGTTTATATGACTACGATCCTGACAAGTGGTTTATTTTGTATGATTGTTGGAGGAGTGAGGGAAAGAGGGAGAGGGGAGAAAAGAGCTTTAGATTTTTCTTTTTTGATTTATTTTATAGATTTAAACCACCCCTTCCCCTGCTTTTTTTTTTTTTTTTTTTTTTTGCGGTACGCGGGCCTCTCACTGTTGTGGCCTCTCCTGTTGCGGAGCACAGGCTCTGGACGTGCAGGCTCAGCAACCATGGCTCACGGGCCCAGCCGCTCCACGGCATGTGGGATCTTCCCGGACCAGGGCACGAACCCATGTCCCCTGCGTCGGCAGGCAGACTCTCAACCACTGCGCCACCAGGGAAGCCCCTGCCCCTGTTTTTGACAGCCTTCAGTAGCAGCATTCTTCACAATGATGGTATCAAAAGTGGTTTTCCTTCTACTATCGCAATAATGTTTCACCTGCATCCTTGTGCATCATTAAACTTTCAAGATGGATAGGGACTTAGCAATCGAATAGCCTATCCTCTCATTTTACTGACGAAGAAAAAGAATCCCAGGAAAATTAGGGGGTATTTGTAAAGCCACAGAGCCCTGTGTACAAATACTGTTTCTGTCTCCTTTCCGGTATGATAATGGCACCTCAGTTTTCCTTTTAGGAAATAGTCTTTCCAATTCTCAGCACATACGTTTCAGGTAAGGCTGACCAGAACATCCTTGGCCCTGCCAACAAACTCCAAGGTCCAGTGGTTGGCACAGAACCCAGATTTGGCCCATTAGTGACTGGACTAGCTATGTGCTCTGACCCCAGCAGTTTGTGGAATTGACTTAAAGCTGTTAGAAAACGGAAGCTCTCTTTCCCATTGAGGTGGCTGACTGCCAAGACTATTTGCTAACGGAGAGGAATAACTCACCTAGTAATGAAGCCAACACGGCATTCAACAGAGAGGAAAAATGAAGAAAAACTCATTTCTGATGATATTATTGGGGCCCTGGATCACTGACCTCTTGGAAGTTTCAGTGGCTTTGACACAATACTGTTTTGTTTTTTTTTTGTAATTCAAGCCATTTTGAATTATATTTCTTCATTTGTAAATTTAAAAATTCCTGATTACATTAGAGCTACCTGGATAACAGGGTGTCTGATCCTGGACCAGGGCTCTCTCTATTTCTAGTGAAGAATAAAGGGAAAGACAAAGCATTGAGAGAGACCAAAGAACATTAATGAGTTCAACTATTTTAATTATGACCAAGAAACTAAACTTACAGAATCTTAATTAAACACAGATGTTCTTAAAAGACTTAGAAGCATTAGGGAACCAACTAGCCGCCACATTGTGCTTAACTGATCGGGTGTGTAAAGTGCATCTTCTCTTTGCAACTTGGCCTCTGACTCAAGAATGTGACCTTGAACGTGTTCTTTGTCTTCTCTTGTGTTCTGGATATCTGTTTCTGCATGACAAGACACCACCAAACAGTGGGCTTTAAAACAATAATAATCATCTATTTTGCTCACAAATCTGGGGGTTGACTGAGCTCAGATAGGCTTGGAATGGAAACCCTCCTGTGGTTGCAGTTAGATTTTGGTGGATTGGGTCATATGCTTTACTTGGTCTGCTGATTCAAATATGTTCATCTTATCCAGAAACACCCTCACAGGCACACCCAGAATAATGTTTGACCAAACATCTGGGTACTTTGTGACTCCGTCAAGTTGACACGTAAAATTAACCATTACATGGAGTCAAATGTGATAGCAGACAGGAACCTGTTAGAATCAACCACTATACTGGATTCAGCACTATGGACTTTGAGAGTTTCTAAAAGTCTGAATGGTTTGAACATCCAAACATCTGCATAAAGTTTTATTGTTGTTTACTCTTTTCAAATGTTAGTGAGCATAAAAATACTGAATAAAATCACGTGTGTATGTATGTGTATATATGTGTAATACATATATATAATATATATATATACTGTCCTTAATGCACCACTTAAAGTATATTTAACATTCTGAATCTATAAAATTTCAAATATATACAAAGATAGAGAGAATAGTATAATAAATCTTTTCATACCCATTACCCAGCTTCAATCATTATCAGTGTTTTTTCAAGCTTCATTTTTCTACCCACCACACTTTTAATTTCTGCTATATTACTTTAAATCAAATCCCAGACATTGTGTCATTTTGTTCATAAGCCCTCCAGGATGCATCTCTAACTGATCAAGGGACTTTTTTCTTCCCTGCATAGCTTCGATTCCCCCATCACATCTAACATTTATAATCAATCCTTAATATCATCTAATATTAAGGGGGTTTAAAAACTGATTTTGATTATACATGATTTTTATCTCAGCTAATCATCTTACTAATACCCAAGTGTGTCTCAGATGATCAAAAATCTAGCGAGGAAAGTCAGGGTAGCAAGGATGAAAGCCCTAGAGAAGAACATGTGACCAGAGAGAGTTACATGTTAGGCTGTGTGGTAGAGTCTGGAAGCATTTGAAGCATTCAGAGAAATGAGAAATCTGAGTGGGCTATCTTGGTGGGTACAGAAGGATCCTCTGTCCTGTCAACCTGTCACACTCAGCTCTTGCTGTGCTCCCTGATAGCAGGAGAAGCAATGATCACATCCACAACAGAATCCTAGAAAGTGATGGTTTCTTTTTCATTGGGAGAGTGATGGTGCTTTATAGATGAAACACGGTGCCTGCCAAAAAAAATAGGATTTTCCCCTCTAATTGGAAAAGCTTAATGACGTAAGGGATAGTGCGCGAAACTTTTTTAAAAATCTGGGCTGATGCAAACTTGCTGCTGGGCCTCTGCCAGCCCGCTGCACCTGCAGCATTTCCCCACTAATATTTCAAAGTGTCATCTTAAGTGGCCCAAGAGCCTCCTGCAGAACTGTGGTAATTGCTGAGATATGCCTAGACCAGCTGAGATAATAGGGCGCCAAGAAGCAGGGGAAAATGTCAGCAGCTGCGGTTCATGCTACTAATTTTGTTTTCTTAAAAGTAAACTTTATGGAATGACAAATTCCACTAAGAGCTAATCTGGAATTATACAATTACCAGTTCTTTTGCTGATTTTTGAATTCATGTGTTCAGTCACTGAATACATAGCAAATATGTATCAAAGGTATGGACACTTTCTCCCCCTGCACCTGTGACGGGCATCATGTGAACTCCCCTCTCTCAGGTGAGTCTGGCCCTGAACACTGCATCCTTCTCGACACCGGGCTCCACGCAAAAGTGATTGAGCATAGTTAGCATGTGATACAAAATCCATTTCCTTTTTCTAGTATTCTCAATACTCATTTACTCTCTCTGGGAAAGGGAAACAAACAACAATGTGCTGACCACTGTATGTGGTTGTGCTGTCTCGTTGAAAACAGACCAAAAATGGCACAGAGCTCTGATCAGGGCAGAGACCATACCTGTCTCATTCACCACTATGCTTTTAGAACCAAGCTCAGAGGTAGGAATGAAAAGCTGCTTAGAAAATATGTGTTTAAAAATTCAGTAAGTAATTGAACAAAAGAAGCATCACATGTGCTATCAGAATCAGATAACTAGATTGATATGTCTGCAAAATAAGAATAACAATAGCAATGAGAATATAAAATAATTAATATGGCAGCTGACACTTACTGAATGATTTCTGTATGCCTAGCACTGTGCTGAAGTGTTTTCATGGACAATCTCTCACTATTACTCACAACAGCCTTCGGTGATAGATCCTGTTGTTGGCTCCATGTTACCAATGGGGAAACTGAGGCTTAGAGAAGTTAAGCAAGTTGCCCAAAAAGCAGCTAGACAACCTGAGTTTATTGTATGCATTATTTCCCAATTCACTGCAGCCTGTTGACTCTTGTGCATGAAAAGCTTGGCCAATTTTAGGTGATCATTATCTTCTCTAGGTATCTTTGTAAAATATATCTTACATGGCCATTTTTTCCTAGGTTTAAGAATATTCTATGTAATTTCACTACTTACATTTTAAAATCAGGGAAAAAGTAGAGGGCTACCACGAGAAATGATAACAGATATGTCCCAGGAAGAAACTTTAGAGAAACCAGGATCGATAAGGGAAAGGAAAGCACTTTGGCAAGTGGTGCTCCTTAGGGCTATTTCAAGGGCCAAGGCATGAGCAGAGATCTGAGAAAGCGATAAAAGCATATGACCGGAAGCAGAGGTGCAAAAGACAATGAATTAGTGCTTTAAGGGAGCCAATTCCAGAAATAACTTGCTTCATTTTATGGCTATTTCTTCAAGAGCTTTCTGTGTTTTTCTTGAATTACTAACCACAAATAGAAGCAGAGTTCAAGGGTGGGATTCCTGAAAGTTTAAACTCAGTATGATCCTGAGATTTCAAATCTTTCATTAAATTAATTGAATAGTTTTTACACTAGCAGTTTCTGTTTTGTATTTGTAAACATAAACTCTGTGCATGTATATACTAACGTGTGTGTGTGTGTGTGTGTATATATATATATGTATATATACACACACACATATAGAGAGTGTATACCATGCGATACATATATTACAAAAACAAAAATTAGGCATGTTTCCTTTGCCAGGATCTGGTTACAATTATAAAAGGAGAAGTTGTTTTTTTTTAATACTCTCATTAATATATTTGAATTTATGAGTCTAGGTGATATATAGTGACAATCAAAACAGCTACCCTTTTTTCATTTGATTGTCATTGAATGTGATGTAATGGCCTACTAGAAATTGTTAACTTTTGTCTACCTACTTATCAATCTACCTACCTACCTTGCTTTTGGTAAGAAAACATGCTAACTCCATTCTATATATATGTAAGTGGTTACGTTGGAGAGATGGGTCCCATGCAGTCTCTTTTAATTATACATATGTAACACAAATAAACCTTTTTGCCTAGGGAACATGTTTTATAAGACTTTCGGTCTATCAGAAATTATCTTTCCCATTGGAGCTGAGGCGTAAGTGTCCTACAGACCTTTTGGAAGGAAAGGAGTTAATCTAAGTAATGCTTCCCCGAATCTTGCTGGGGCAGGGTGGTTTTGACCAAGCTCCAGTGATGGTGAAAGATAATGGTATTGCTCAGATAAACTTGTCTTGAGGAATGGGAGGCATCTGTGCCAGTGGAGTGGGCTAAATATAAGAATTTAATGTTTTGAGAGGAATGACTGGCTTCAGCACAGCATGTGGCTAATTCGGAATAAAAATCTAATTATAAAGCAATAGTTGTATCCTGAGATGCAATGGCTGAGCTTTGGGGTGTAAACCAAAAGGAGAACCCAACATGGGAGACAAATGAAGCCTGCGTATGAACTTGGTTCCAGTAAAATAAGGACTCACTAATTAAGTGAGCTAATGGCACCCATTGAAAAGTTCAGTGTTTTCATGTTGCCTTGTCACAGAAAAGAGTAAGGTTATCTATTCTACTCTTCCCTTCGTGAATATGTGTTTTTCTAACTCTTGACTATTACAGATTATACTAACATGAACATTAAATTACAAACTATGCCAGCACAAATATGTATAAAAAGTGTTGGTGCACTTATGTAGACTAGATACATAACTGTGAGTATAATTGCTTGGTTATAGGGCTCACATTAGTTTTTCATTCCTGCATTAAAATTACCCCAGAATTTCGTGGCTTAAAACAATAAACGTTTATTGTAGCATTTCTTTGGGTCAGGAATCTTTGTACAGCTTAGCTGGATGGCTCTGGCTCAGAATTTCTCACGAGGCTGCAATCAAGGTTTTGGCTAGAGATGTGGTCTCATATGAAGTCTGGACAGGGGAAGACTCTGATTCCAAGCTTACTCACATGCTTGTTGGCAGGTTTTTGGATTGAGGCCCTTAGTTACTCCCTGGATGTTGGATGGAGATTGCTCTCAGTTTCTTGACATATTGGCCTCGCTATAAGGCAGCTCACAACATGGCAACTGGCTTCCATCAGAGTGAGCAAGGGAGAAAGAGCAAGAGAGAATGAGAAAGCTGAGAGCCAGAGTCTTTAAAAATATTTAATTAAACTTTAAATTTTGAAATCGTTGTAGATTCATATGCAGTTTTAAGAGAAATCTCGTGCAACTTTTATTCAGTTCCCCTTAATGGCAACATCTTGCAAACTATAATACAATATCAAACCAGGATTTGACATTAATACAGTCAAGATACAGAACACTTCCATCACCACATGTTGCCCTTGATATAGTCACATTCACTTCCCACCCACCCACATCCCCTCCTTAATATCTGGCAACTACAACTTACTTTTCTATCTCTATTTTTCTCATTTCAAGGACGTTATGTAAGTGGTATTATATAGTATACAATGTTCTGGTGTTGACTTTTTTTTCATTCAGCATAACTCTTCAGATATTTATTCAGGGGGATGGTGTGTATGAACAGTTTGTTTCTTTTTATTGCTGAGTAGCGTTCTGTGGTATGGATATATCACACTTTATTTTACCATTCATCCATTGAAGGACGTCTGGCTTTGGGTGGGCTGAATAATGATCACTCAATGATATCCATGTCCTAAACCATGGTAAATGTTACCTTACACGGAAAAAGGGACTTCACAGAGATAATTAAGAATCCTGAGATGAGATTATCCTGGATTTTGGGGGGTAGGACAAATGTAATCAACAGGAGCTTTGTAAGAGAGAAGCAGGAAGGTCAGAATTAGAGAGGGGGAAAAAAAGGAGCTGCAACAGTGGAAGCAGAGGGAGAAGGAGATGTGATGATAGAAGGAGAGGTTGAAGCTATGTGGCCAAGAAATGCAGGCAGCATCAGAAACTGGAAAAAGACTAGGAAATGGATTCTGCCCTAAAGTTTCCAGAAGGAACACAGACCTGCGAATACTTTGATTTTAGGACTTCTGACCTCCAGAACTGTGAGACGATACATTTGTGTAGTTTTAAGCCACAGAGTGTCCTAGTTAGTTAATAGCAGCAATAGGGAACCCATGCAGTTTGTGTCCAGTTCCTGGCTATTGTGAATAAAGCTGCTATAGACATTTATATTCAGGTTTTGTGTGAACATGATTTTTATTTCTCTGGGATAAATGCCTAGAGATGCACTTGCAAGTTTATATGGTAGTTGCATGTTTAGTCTTTTTAAGAAACCACTTGACTGTTTTCCAGAGTGGCTATATCATTTTGTGTCTACCAGCAGTGTATGAGTGATTCAGTTTCTCTGCATCCTTTCCAGGATTTGGTGGTTACTATTTTTATTTTAGCCATTCTGATAGAAATGTCATGATATCCCATTGTGGTTTTAATCTGTATTTCTCTGACAGGTGATGATGTTGAACATATTTTCAAGTGTTTATTTGTTATCTGTATAGCATCCATAGTGAGTTTTTTTTGCATCTTTTCCTTATTTAATACTTTTTGAACTTCTGAGTGTTTTTCTTTTCTTTTTTTTTTTTTTAACTATTGTGTTTTGAGAGTTCTTTTTATATATCCATCACAATTGTTTTTCCCCTAGAGGTAAGGATTTTTTTTCTCTGTTATTTCTTCCAAGATTTTTTTCTTTTAAGTCTTCTGAATTTTGGTTATAATGTCTCTTCTTATGTATTTCTTTTCATTTTTCCTGTTTGGCGTTTGTTCAGCTTCTTGAATCTCTAGGTTAATGCCTTTTACCAAACTGGGGGAATTTTCAGAATGAAGACGCTTATTTCTCTGAGTCCTTTTTCAGTCCTGCCCTCTTTCTCTTCTGTAACTCTGATTACACAAGTTTACCAACTTCTGTTACAGACCCAACTGTCCCTGGTTCTCTATTTTTTTTTCAATATATGTTCTCTCTTTTGTTCAGGCTGGGTAATTGCTATTGTGCTATCTATTGAGTTCGTTAAATTGGTTATTTTATTTTTCCATTTTAAAATTTTCATTGGGTTTTCTTTATATCCTCTATTTCTCCTCTGGAACTTTCTAATTTTTCTTTGTCTCACTCATGCTTTTATGATGACTACTTTAAAATCTTTGTCAGACAATTTAATTCAACATCACTGTCATCTTGGTGCTAGCATTTATTGATTGCCTTTTTTTTTCATTCAACTTAAGATTTTCCTGGCTCTCTGTATGATGAGAAATTTTTGATGGAAATCTGGACATTTTATGTATTGTCTTATGAGACTCTGAATCTTAAACTGTTTTATCTGGCTACTTCTGACCCTGCTTTACCAGGGAAAGGGACTGGTGACTTATTACAACCATATTGGGGTAGAAGTCCAGGTTGTCCCCAGTGGAACTGGAAGTCCACACTCTCCACATGGTCTCCACTGACACTGCAGATGGCGCCTTGATACTGCCTGGTGGGAATGAAATTATTTGCTGGTGGGGGTAAGGATGAGGCCACTATTTTTTCTGTGCTATTTGACTATGGTAAAGCAGTTGTTATCTAAAAGTTTTCTGTCTTGCTAGGTTGTCCTTATTCTTGTCTTTTGGCTGGAGAGGTCAGGCTTCTTTGTCTGTGTCTATGGAATTTCTGGGTTACTGGCTCTTCAACTCCAAGTCTGGGAAATATGAGGCAAAAAGAAAGCCCAGAGAACTCATGACCATGTTGTTCTGTGGGTCCCGGGGTTCCTAGCTGGTCTGCTTTCTTTTCTCTACCTTTCAGAGTCTTCTTATGTTTATTTTATAAATAATACCTTTGGTTTTTAATTGTACTTAGTGGGACATATAGGGAAAAGGAAGTCTACTTGTGAACTTCCTATTTAGCCATAATATATAATGAAAATTTAAAAATAAATGGAATATCCAACCATAAAGAAAACAAAATTCTCCTCAACAATCCTTGGGTTTAAGAGTAAGTCATTAATAAAATAATCAGCTATTAGGAAAAATAATGATAATACAAACAAAAAATATATATTAAAATGTTGAGTGTAGTAAAAATTGTGGTCATAGGAGAATTTATAACAAACACTTGTATTGCTATACAAGTAACAATTTAAATAAATAGACTAACAATAATAAGGATGCCAAGAGAAGCATGAAGAAATAATGATGAAATTTAAAATTAGAAAGTAATAATGTTGTCCATATGTTAAAAAAATTAATGTATGAGAAAAAGGACAAAAGTGAAAAAAATGGTTAGATATGCTGATGGAAATGATAATTTTTAAATATGTGATAAAACAATTTAGCATAGTATAAAATTATGATTAAATATCTGTAAATCTCTCTGTAAAGAAAAGTAAAAACATCAGTGAAAAGATTATTTTTCTTAAATGACTTACCCCTAGAATTAAAAGAAATGACTCAAAGTATTAGAAAATGTAATGGATACTTATGCAAGATATTTAAGTTATCAAACTTCAACTATTCTTCAGGACCAAATGATTTTATAGTTGCATTTTAAAGTCTTTCAAGGATCACATAACTCACATAAGACTCTCTAAGACATAAATAAAGGGGAAATTTTTGTGTGTATGAGACTGAATCAGATTAAGTAATTCAGTTGGATTTACATGTAATGTCCCAAATAAAATATTATATATAAAACATTAAAATTGTTCAGTAACAAACTTGTAAGGTAGGGCTTAGAAGATGTTATTCAAAGCAGAGTTTTGTTTCTAATTCAGATGTGATGGAATTTTAAATATTAAGCTTATTAGCAGAACTTTAGTACTTTTAGGAAAACTGGATGCATAGATTATGTAAATTATTAAATGTAAGAGTGGTGATACCCAATTAATTTTATTCCTCTGATGTCGAACTGTTGTCATCACCAGTCCCTTCTGGATTTAACTTTCTATAATCCAAATACTCCTTGCTTTCTTCTTGAGTACAAATGATCATTCAGCTAACTTTCAAGGACTACTTCCCTGGCTTTGCTAACCGGGAGAGTACACTTCTTCCTTCATATTATTGGCTCTGCAAGGACTGATTTTTCACATTCTCCTTGACTCTTGGTTCAGGTCCCTCTCACCTATACACATATGGATAACCCCCAGTCCCACTCTTCTCCACACAGGGCAGATCCAGGCTTTGTGGGAGCCGAACCTTGTACATTTTGTTATCCCTCTTTAAGAAAAAGAGCACAAAAGTATAATCTTAGGCACAAGAGTGGACATTTATTTATCGTGATAAAGTAAATCACATTGAGTTATAATTGTAAAAAGCAGACAAATATTACAGACATCCCAAATAGCTTTGGCTTGTATTACACTGGGTTTCCCAGAAACAGACATCAAGATTAGGTTTTTCCTCTAAGTGATTTAAATAAGGAATTCCCTCTAGGGAAGAGGAAAAAGCAAAGGATATGTGGGATTTCAGGCAAAGTCCCCAGAGGGGAGCTGCCCTGATCTCAGATGTATCCTGGCCAGATACAGAGGGATCTGGGTTTCCATTCCCAGCCAGTCATGAATAGATTGAATTCCCAGCCCAGACACTTCTAACTCTCCTCACCGAATGAAAACAATGCACAGAATGGTAAAATGGGATCTGAAGAGATCAGGGGAAACGTTGACATGATCTGCTCCTTGACCCCCTGTATTGTAAGTGTTGTTTCTCTTCCATTACCCCACTTTTTTTTTTGCCAGGAATCATTAATACTGTAAAAATTTTCTCATCTCTGTATCATAAGATGGCACAGTTGTAGGGAGAGCTGTTCCTCCAAGCCATTCGTATATTTTGATGACTTAGCAATGCTTTAACCATATGTGTATGTAGCTGCAAATCAAATACATATATCCCCCCAAAACCAAACAAAACGCATTCCCAACTACACTTCCACTTAGCAGGGATCCCAGAGATAAAGCAGCTTCAGATCTACCTTACACAAGTGGAAATGTGATGAAGGGAAGACAGAATACATAACAGTGGGAATCTTCATAGATTTTAGTTAAAAGAGCTTACAAATTTTATGAAAACATATGACCATGTGAATGCTTTTCCAGGGCCCCTCCCAGATTCTTGGAAGGAGCCCATGAAAGTGGGAGAGTCCCAAAGCTTAACTTTTATTAGCTTCACCACAAATCCAACCATGATTTAAAGCTACTTTTTATGGACCACCCTGGGAACATTTTTTTAACTTATAATGGAGACCAAAGAGTTTTATTTGGCTGCTGTGAAATCAACACAGTGTTTGAAGCAAAGTGTGAAACAGAAAGAAAAGACAAGTGTGAGAGAGATCACACTCCCCACGTTAGACACTCAGTTCTCCTGACTCCCAAGGACTAATTCATGAAAATCATTTTGTGCCCTTATAACTGACAATGACCAAAATTCAAGAGCTCTTGCTTTGCCTGTTGGGTTCTCTCAACTCAACTTTACATCTGATATATCCAAAAGTCAAATTTTTTCTGACCTGATGTTTAAGGCACATCTTTAGTTTGTTTCTATTGTTATACTATATCCTGTTATATGACAACCTCAGCTCTCTTCTGATGAAGATGTGACTCAGGCCTGAACTAGAAGACATCCTCATGCAATCCTCCTGCTTAAGAACAAGCATTTCAGTTACTGATAGGAACTAGATGGTGTTTTTATCATACACTATGACCACAATCTGATGTCTAGACCTCTGACTACCCACCCAATAGCTCCTAAAATGACTTTTTGCAATTTCCCAACCTGGGTAAATAGAACTTATTCTTCAGAACTTAATTTATTTGCACTTCCCCCCTAGGAAGCCTTCCCTGATTCTTTAGGTGAAGTAAACACCATGTAGACTAACACATCACCCATTCTTTGATGGTCTCTTCATGTCTACAAGTTGAGCTCCTTGAATCCAAGACTGCATTTTACTTAGTTCTGTCTTCTGCACTCAGCACAGCACTGGATACAAAGTAAGATCTCAAAATGTTTAGGAAGTGACAGATGGATTAATTCAGGTGTTCTCAACTGGTAGAGATTTTACCCTCGCCCCTGCCCCAGGAACCTGTGGCAGCATCTGAAGACCCTTAGGATTGTTAGAACAGGCGTCTAGGGGGTAGAGGCCAAAGACATTGCTAAATAACCTACAATGTGCAGTACAAGTCCCCAGACAAAATATTCATAGTGTGGAGGCTGAGAAACCTTGGGCTAACTGAATGAATGAATGTTCTCCAGACTTCAGCAATAAATCTAATGTGTTTTTCATGCCATAAGATCTAATGTGTTTTTCATGCCATAAGAAGAAATGTGAAATGTAGCTTTAATACACAGCTTTTTGTTCCTAAACTTTAATACACAACTTTTTGTTCCTAAGCTTTTCATTTTTTCTTTACGAAAGAAAACTCAGAGTAATTCCATAATTTGGGAATTTTGGAATATTCAGCATTGTAAATGTCTTCATATCATTTAAAGTAAACTGAAGCATAAAGGAGACAGTGGCAGTATTTGCAGAAATCTTTTTTATCCACATTGTCTGATGTGTTAGAATTGAGGACACCAGTATTTGTTGGAAAAAAACATTGTGCCTTATTTTAATAAATTCACAAATAATGCTGCCTATATTCATTTTCTACAGATCAATACAAAATTGAACTCTAACAAGTCACTCATGAAAAGAAGTGTGCACTGCACATAGACCTTGCATTAAATCTGTTACATGGCCATTTGGTTCATGTCCATTCCTTTGCTTTGGACTCATTTAATATGTGTTCCTTGCTAATTGGTCTTCTAGTGTCTTTAGTAACTCATGTCTGCTTGTAGGTAATGTTGACTTGAAATAAATAGACTGCCAGGGACTTCCCTGGCAGTCCAGTTGTTAAAGACTCCATGCTTCCAGTGCAGGGTGCGCCCAGGTTAGATCCCTGGTCGGGGAACTAAGACCCCACATGCGGCACGGCATAGCCAAAAAAGTAAATAAATAAATAGACTGCCAGATATTTCTCCAGCAAACATGGATTTATTTGGAATCTGCAGAGAATTGCAATTTCCAGGGTCTGCAACCATGAAGAGCCATGTGTAAGGTCCCCCTAGGCAAGGGAAGGAGAATGCTTTTATAGAGAGGAACAGGAAATTAGGAGGGTATAGTGAACAAGAGTTCGTGGCTTTTCATTAGCTGAGCCTTTGTCAGGAAAGGAGTCTTTTATCTTCCTGTTGGGCTCTGCTATCATCACAGAGCATGAGAGCTCCCCCTTTTGGTCTTCCAACTCTATTTAATTGAGGTTTCTGTTTATCAATTCTTTTATAGAAGGCAAAGGGAAAGTCTTGAATTAATGAAAATTCAGTGCCTCCCAGCAAAGTTTTCTGGTTAAAATTGCAAATACAGAAAGAAATTTCGCACAAAGTGCATCTAATGTAGTTAAAATTAGCTACTGAGTTCAAGTCACATTACGGAATAGATTAATTAGAGTCCAGTGCTTTCTTTAGTTCATGCTGTTATTAATTACTCATGGGTACTTCCACACCTGTTTGTGTTTTAGAACTAATTGAATTTTTTAAAAAACATTCTTGGAACATAAAGCAGTTTCTTTTCAAAGAACATGAAAAAAACAAAAAATACTCAAGAGACTTTACTTAGAGACAGTCATAAAAGAAATACATGCCAGTTTTGTAACCAAGAAGAAAAATGGCCATGGATATGTCTCTAGGACAGCAAACATAATGTGTGTGTGTGTGTGTGTGTGTGTGTGTGTGTGTGTGTGTGTGTATCTTCTGAACTGACAGAAAGAAAAAAAGGAAGGAAGGAAGGAAGATATAATGAATGTAAATAAAATATATATGTGTATATACAAATAAATATTCTGGAGAACACACACACCCTATAAGCACACACTCATAAGCAGTTTATTCTCTTGATCATTATGCTGATACATGCTCATTGTCAAAATTTTAAAAATGCAAAAGAATACAATACAAAATAGCAAATGGCGCATGATACTAATATAACTACTGGGCAAAAAACATTGTTGACCATGTGTTATATTTCCTTGGTATTTATTTTATGGACCTATTTCTGCAATAAAAAGCATATATGCATTTGTATATTTATTTTGTATCATAAGAAGTATTCTCTGCATATAATTTATTATCCTGCCTTTTTCCACTTAGTTTATTATGAGCAATTTTTCAATTCATTAAATTTTCTTTTTCTTTTAACATAATTTTTACTGGATACCTAATGTTAAATACTATGGCTAGGTTGTAGTACAATGCTTTCATTGGAAATTTAGCTTTTTTTCACTTTTTATCATTTCAATCAGCAATTACAATTGAACATAAAATTTCTTTATAGGTAAATTCATTTTGAAACTGAGATCATACTAAATTTTATTATCCTGATTTTTACTTGAATTCATTATATACATTATAACAATTCATAAAACATAACTTAAAAATTGTCATTTAATGGCCACATAATATTTCATGATGTGAATGTGCAAATTTTCCATTAAATTTTTATATATTTGAAAATTTATAGTGTTTCAAATTTATTAATAATATAAATAAGTTAAATATGGGCAATATTATATGTGAACCTTTGTATATTTCTATGATTATTGTCTTAGGTCAGAGTTCAACAATGGATATCATTGGCTAAAGGTACAATCATCAATAGCACTCTATATATGTTGGATAATTTCCCACTAACTGGGATTTTTTTTCAATGTTCAGCATTAACAATTAAAACACTGATATGTATTATTGCAAACACTACATTTAATTCTAATAATAAATTGGCAGTTAGATAGACAAAATATAATGTTGTTGAGTTTACATTCATTTCTTTGATTACAAATGAGATTTGACCTGTTTTCAACTTTAGAAAACCTTTTTTTGTTGTTTTTTGTTGTCATTGGCCTAACGATGTCCTAAACTACTTTTACTGGTGGAAAACTTATTCTTAAATATTTCTGAAAATCTTGGATTTTATTTGTTTCCTTTAATATATTAAGAGTTTTCTTCCCAGAGTGATCGAGGTGTTATTTATTTACCCTGTCTTACTTTTTCCTTCTCTTTACTCACCTATGGACAAAGAATACTTTTGTCCAGACTCGTTTGTGAACAAAGTGATTGGATTACCCTTGATTCAATTCACTGTCTACTGTGCAAGGTTACAAAACAGTTCAAAGAACTTTGGGACATTATAATTTCTGCTGCAGTAGCCAAGCAACAAATGAGCAGAGTAGCATCTAGAGTGAGTAATAGTGTTCCTGCTTCAAGTCTCATCCTTCTTAACAGAAATTTCAAATACTAGGCTGTCTGAGAAGCAGCTAGACAAACAGCATTCAAAAGGTGGTATGGAATTTCTTTATCTCTACAGTCATGGTGATGTGCCCCCTTTGGAAATAATTGTCAACACCTGCAAGAGGTACAGCTAGATCTGTTGTGTGCTGGAGTAAAATTTTCACCAGATTCCATCAACCCTTTAACATTTTGAAGTGGGACAAATGGGTGCCTCTAATACAAGAGTTCAAAATTCCAGTCACCATAGAAGGTGCAGAGGAAAATTAAAAATTGTCATCGAATTAAAATGTTTCTTAATGCACTGCTTATCAAAGATTCACATAGGTCCATACTAGTCTGTGAAATGTTTCTCACCAGCCTGAGATGAGAAAAGGCTAGAAATTGAGAATAAGCATTTAGACAAATTAATTACTATTTGACTATCATAAGATACTACTGTGAATGTCAAATGTAAACTTAAGGCTGTAATTATCATATAATTTTGTCTGAAAATTAAACTATGAACCAAAACATCTTATTTTTTTCTATCATAATAATTATGTATGCTATATCTTGATAAATGTTAGTCATATTTCACAACGTAAACTCCCTATCAAATTGTTCTATTATTATACACTGTAAAAATGTGGTTCCTATTATCCATTAACTTATTTTAAAAGGTGACTTTTTCCTGATAATAATTATCATAGAATAATGAAAATCTCCTTACGTAGATATGTAATAAGTCCTCAGTAGCGCTACTTCAGAATTTCCTAGAAGGCAAAGGCGGCAGATAGTTGTGTTTCTTTAATCTCCTGTGGTTCTCTGGAAGATGGTGTCATCATAGTGGGGTAGGTGAGGGGACCAGGGGACCAGGGTGGAGGGCAGTGCCTGGTGTCCTCCTTGGTGTCAACTTTGGATTTCTGAGCAAACAGCCGGCACTGGAGAGGTGCAAAGCATCTGCCTACCATCATCTGGGCTGGCAAATCTGTTCTTTTTCAAATAACAAAGCTTATTTCAGGGTCAGCTGCAAGTCGTTTTGTCTTTCCGCTCCATAAGTTAAACTAGTAAAAACCCCTCCAGGTTTCTGGTAATGCATTGACTGTCAATCATAGTTTTTGGTGTCATCGTTTTCCATGGCTGCGAAGGTTTTGTAAGATGAAATTGGGAGGAGTGATAGACTGCTGGCCAAAGACAATCAGAAGTCATAAATCTCCTCTTTGCCTTTCAAATGTTACATGATATATATTTTTTGATTAGAGAATATTTCATTTTTGGTACAATGAATTATCCAGATTTTTCCTTGTGATTCTTTATGTTGTTTTTGTGAAAGTCAGACTAATACTGCTTTAGAGCTTCTAAAATATCAAGACTACACTTATTTTGGTGCTTAATATATCTATGTTTCAAACGTCCATTTTGTCTTTATTTGGTTAAGAACTGACATGAAACTCTATGAGTCTTTTTTCCAAAATTTAACTTCTCTGCAATATATGGAATAAGCATTTACTTCCAACTAATCTGTGAGGCTAAATTTATTATTTCTCAGATTCTTGTGTCTTTCTGAGCTTAAGTTCCTATGAGCTGTTAATGTTTCCCTTACACCACACTGTCTTGTTTACTATACTTTGTAACATATGTTGTTAACTCAGGGAAGTTAGCTTGATCTTTAGTATCATTCTTTTTCACAATTTCCTTGAATATGCTTGCTCATTTACTCTGTTAAATTTATGAGTTACCTCAACAAG
Source organism: Phocoena sinus (assembly GCF_008692025.1). Classification (NCBI taxonomy): domain Eukaryota; kingdom Metazoa; phylum Chordata; class Mammalia; order Artiodactyla; family Phocoenidae; genus Phocoena; species Phocoena sinus. The sequence goes on along the minus strand of NC_045777.1, from coordinate 7,360,736 downwards.
TTAAAAGAATATTCCACCCATTTTTTATTGGATCACATTAAACCCAACATGGATTTAGAAAGAACCATCATTTTTGCAACATTTAGTCTTTACATTCAGGACTATGATATATTTTTCCATTTATTCAAATTTTCTTTTATGACCCTCAGTAAAGTTTTATGATTTCTTCAAAGCAATATGGTAATTACTTGTTGTAGTTATTCCTAGGAATTTGTTGTATTTTCTTGATATCTTACATAGAGTCCAAATATATTATCCAAAAGGTTTTTGATTTAAGTATGTGATATACGTGAGAATACATTTATTTTTCCATTTACATGAATGGTGAGTGAGAGGCCTAAATTGTGTTGAGCATATTGCAGTTGGAATAGTTTGAAGAAGTTCCTGACTAAAGTGCTGATTATGGGCAGCACCCAAACAATAGAAGCCTCCTTCAATGCACCTAATGAAAATAGCTACCCTTGAATGCATCACAGAGACAATGTCTCATTAGTATATATTGTTATTTAAAATGTATTTCTAGTTAAACACTTTTGACTTCACTTATGTTTTTATGCAGACAGTGTCCAAAAGGGAGTATATTTATACTCGTATGTTGAATCTATGCATTATTAAAAACAGGATCAAAATTTCCTGGAATCAGGGAAATGTAGAACATCATTGTTTAAGGATGCCACACTGAAGTTTCTGAATTTATCTCGTTTCTTTCTTATTAGCTCATCTTGGATAACTGAACCTCTGAATCTAGGGTATATGATGCCAAAAAGGACCTTTGTAGACTAGGCTTTTCAATGTATTGTCTCTTTGTCTTGGAAATCTCAAAGCAGCAGCACTACGTGTGGGAAGTTACCTATGAGAATTTTAATTATAGATGATTCCCAAGGAAATAACTATCAATTGTATCTGAGTGTCTCAGTATTTCCTCTAAAATGATAATAATGCACCTTAAGCTTCAGTATAATAGGATAGGATGCCGTAAATTCAGCTAACACTTGTCAAGAGACTTGTGGCATCTTTAAAATCGCAGATCTTAATGAAGGCTTTGTCAGGACCCAAGCCAAGTAAATTTGTTTCAAGTATCAAAGAGAATTACATTTCCTTTTGTCCCTGTATAGTCAGACTAAAAACAAAAGGAGAATTAACTTGGGAAGTTAATTACTTGATGCTGCATTTGAACAAAAATCCCAGCCATGTTGGCCTAAATACTTTTTTGGTAACCATTTTAGAACATTAGGCTAATCATAGGCAAAGTGAAAACTCAAATTTAAAATTAGTGTTAAAATAAATTATTGCATCAAGGAATTGAATTCTTTGTGTTCAAAGCAGATTCCTAACCTAAAAACATACTATTTTAATATAAACAATAAAAAATTTACTTTAGGGAAACCATCCTGAAGATAGAACTCCAGTGTTTTTTATCATTATACATTCTTTCTCCTCCTGCAAGAGCAGGCCAGATTCATCTTGAAGAAGGGACAGGGGCATAATCTACTCTTTTCTCACCTTCCTCTGCTACTGCTTTTAGATGCCATTCTGCTATGTTGTGATAAAGAGGAAGGAAGAGAAAATGACAGAAGCTTCCTCAATCTCTTCCCTGGGTTGGCTGTTCTAGCTTCAAGGACCAGTCCGCACAGCTCTTTGTGCTTTATTCATCTGTTATAGGATGTGTCCCCCTAAGATGTATGTTGAAGTCCTAACCTTTATTAACTCAGAATGTGAACCTATTTAGAAATAGGGTCTTTAGAGAGGTAATCAAGGTAAAATAAAATCATTAGGGTAGTCCCTAATCCAACATGATAGGTGACCTTATAAAAATTTGAACACAGAGACAGGCACAGAGGGAAGATGATGTGAAGACACAGGGAGGATGCTGTGTGCCAGGGAAGGCAGATGTTGGAATGATGCATCTACAAGTTAAGGGATGAAAAAATTTGTCAGCAAATCGCCGGAAGTTAGAGGAGGGCCATGGAACAGGTTCTTTCTCACAGCCTGCAGAGGGAACCAAGCCTTTGGATACCTTGATATTGGGCCTCTGGCCTCCAGAACTGTGGGGAAATAAGTTTCTGTTGTTTAAGCCACACAGTCTATGTGGCAACCCCAGAAAACTAATACACCATCCAAATGCTGGTTCTCTTGCAGGGTAGGTCTTTGGAAAGCCCTGCAGAATTTTTCATCCTGCTTGTCTGTAACGTAAGCTATCTGGGCCTGAGTTTGACCTCTTCCATTATTTCCTAATCCCCTTATGGGACAACTCCTCTCTTCTGGGATCTTTTGTCTGGGTGATGGCCCTATTGGTAGGGTATCAGAAAGGAGGCTGAAGCCCAAGTACCCTCCCTCAGTCAGTGTTTACTCATCCCTTGGGAAATTCATATAACCTGGAGAATATAGGTTATTCTACTGGTAAGCATGTACTCCAAGCAGGAGATAAAATGCCAGTGCTCCATTCTTGCAGCCCTTCTTGATCCTTGAAAGTGATTATTTTGAACCACCTCTCCATTGGAAGGGTCAGTGGTTCTTTCTTCCGCCTCAGAAGGGTGTAAGGGCAGCCTCTACTTGAGAGGACGCCATCTTCAAAGAGGTGTAAACCTCCGTGCATTCCTCAGTCCCCTTGTATTGACTTGGGACTGAAGGATTGAGGTCAGTGGCCGGGCCAGCTTTGCTCTTGCATGACTCACAGAGTCATCTGCGAGGTGTCTGACAACAACCTCTGGAAGGTTTTTGAACTGAGATTACATGGTACATGGTTCTGTGTGCCCCCCTTTTTAGCTACAGTCCTAAAAGAGTAAGAAAAATGCCACTCAGCATCTTGTTATGTGATTCTGCTATTAAATTTAAATATTTTCTTTCCTTCCCTCTGTGTCCTCCTGTCTCTTTTGAAAACACCTTGATTGTGTCTGAAACTATAAAAGCATTATTCAGAAATCTTGTAAGTAATTGGTTATTTGGTGGTCTGTGTTGTCCTTGAGGTTGAAGAGATACTTAAAACAGTGGAAAATCAAGCAAATTACTTCAGTTGCTTTACCTCTTTCTGACCTCTGAATATTGGTGTGTTATTCATTGGTACTGTTCTCCCAATATTTCTGAATCTCTGTCTTCTGGATACATGATGATATTGTACTCACTTGACCCTTTGAAGTCTATCAGGGCCGTGTGACTTGCTTTGGCCAATGAAATGTGACCCTGTCACTTGTGGGTGGAAGGTGTAAGAGTCAGTTCGTAATCTTTTTTTTTTTTTTGGCTGCATTGGGTCTTTGTTGCGGTGCGTGGGCTTCTCGTTGTGGTGGCTTCTCTTGTTGTGGAGCACAGGCTCTAGGCGTGCGGGCTTCAGTAGTTGTGGCATGCAGGCTCAGTAGTTGTGGCTTGTGGGCTTAGTTGCTCTGCAGTATGTGGGATCTTCCTGGACCAGGGCTCGAACCCGTGTCTCCTGCATTGGCAGGCAGATTTTTAACCACTCCACCACCAGAGAAGCCCAGTAGGTAATCTTCTACCTTAATTTTTTCTCTCTCTGCCATGATATCTGGAAATATCAAGATGGATTGATGGTGGATGCTCTGTTGGCTTGGGTCCTGGAGTAATGGGGTTGCTGAAATAAGGTCCAGCTTGTTAGCAAAGGCGTGTAGTGGGACCAAGAGAAGTCTGTTCTTTTCAGACACTAAAGTTTTGTAGGCATTTGCTACCATGATAGAAACTGGCCTATTCTATAACTGTTGTCTGTTAGACCAGAAACCTCCCCTCTTTTCTCTGTACACTCACTTCTTGAGTCATTTCATCTAGGCCAATGATTCTGAATACAATCCACATACCTAGACTTTTCCCTTGTACTCCCGGAACACATAACCAACCTCTATTCCCTTAAATGCTAATAGTGTCACAACTTAGCCAAAAACAAATTCTTGATTGCATGCTCCCCAGCTTGCTTATCCCCAGCAATCTCCATTTGATGACTGTACTACCATCTGCCCAATTATCCAGTCACTCTGTCAACACATAGTGTTGAGTCTATTTTCAAAAATATACCCAATTTCCACATACTTCTCACTAACACCAGCACTAGCACCCAGTCTAAGCTGCCATCATTGCATAACTGGACTTCCAAAATTACCTCCTAAATAGCCTCCCTGTTCAAGTCTACCCCCTATTTGCTACACAGCAACTAATTCAATTAATTATTTCTTTAAAATATAAATCTGATCATGTCACTTCCACTCCACAATCTTCCAATGGATTCTCATGAAACTAAGAATAAAATGCAAAGTCCTTTCAGTGATGTACATGGACTTACAGAATATGGCTGCATTTTCTGCCACTTTTCCCCTTACTCACCGTGTTACAAGCACCCTGACCCATACTCTTCTCCAAACATGTAAAGTACATTCCTGCCTCAGCACCTTTGCATTTCTTGTTCCCTGAACCTGAAGCATCCTTTCTCATAGTCTTATGTCTTAGTGCCTCACTTCATTTTGCTCTCATCTCAAATATCAACTATTTGAAAGACCTTCTCTTACCATTCAATATAAATTATGTCCTTCAACTATCTATCGTTTTAGCCTGATGTATTAATTGCACAACCATCACCTGACATTGTTGACATTATCGACATATAATATGTTGATTTTAAAAAACATTTTCTCATGTTCCATGTCAGTGTAAGCTTTATGAAGTCATGACCTCTGTCTGCATTATTTACCTTTATATCTCCAGTGCCAAGAACGGTACCAACTCAATAAATAAGCACTCAATAAATATCTGATTAGTGACCAATTAATGAATAAGAGGGTTAATAGATGGTGAAGAAGATAAATATAATTACTTTCCCTCACCAGAACTCACAATGTAATAAAACATATAAGCAGATAATTATAATCAACTATATAACTAGATATATTTTTAGATATTAAATTAGCACATATTTTTTATTCCAAATAATCTTTGTTTTCCCAATGCTAACTCCCACTGAAACAACAGCACTAGTCATTTCAGCCTAAAAGTAAAAAGTGGGTATACTTGCTCAGCTTTGATCATCAAGTTTTTATTATTGTGAACACCAACACATAGTATATGAGAGAATAATATACAGCTCAATGAATTACTGAAAGACAAATACTCTTGTAACTATAACCAAAGTCATGAAATAGGAAAAATTTACTATTTTCTCCAATTATATGACTACTTAAAGCAATTTAAGATTCGATTTTTTAGTAGTATGTTTCCTATAGGGTATATCCCATTATGGATATATAGACAACTTGCTTGGTTCTACAGACAGCTGAAGAAAGAACAGAGTCCAGGGCCACTAGAAGGTGAGGAGGGAATCTCAGAAAGGAGAGATCCAGAGAGGACAGACCTCAAACTCTGTGTATAAATTCTCCCCAGATCTCTGGCTAATCCTTGAAACATACACACACAAGAAGAATACATAAAGATAAAAGAATTAAAGTGAAATTTAAGCTACTTCCTCAGAGACAGAGTTTGCAATTTGACTTCTACTAGTTTAATTCTCTGTTAAAGCAAAACATCAACATCCTTTCAAGAAAAATAGCAAAGTCCAGAGTCTGACAGTGTGCTGCGTACAGTTTAAAATTGCTTGACATACAGAGAACCGGGGAAGTAAAGACATTCTACTGAGGTCAACCCTAAGCTGACCCAGAGGCGGTTTTTTTGGAAAGGAGAATTAAAGCTATTACAGCTTTGTTTAACAGAAGAAAGTAAAATATACTGGTGACAAATGAAAAAATAGGAAATATTAGCAGAGAAACAAAACTATAAAAAACAACACTGTGGAAATGAAAAATACAATACCTGAAATAAAAAGTTAATTGGATTGGCTTAACAGTAGAATAGAGATAAAAAGGGAAAGAAACACTGAATTTGAAATAGTATTCCATTAGTATGAATTTGAAAATGGCTAAAGTTTTCCACATCCTCAGTAGGACTTAATACTGCTTTATTTATTTATTTAATTTTAGCTATTCTTGGAGGTATATGAAAGTATCTTAATGTGGCTTTAATTTATAGTTCCCTAATGATGTTGAAAAGAAATTATCCTGTGCTTATTTGCCATCCATATATTCTCCATGATGAAGGGTCTGTTCCAGTCTTGTGCCCATTTCCTAAATGGACTGTTTGCTTTCTTACTTTTGATTTGGAGTTTATGTTCTGGATACAAGTCCCTTGTTGTATTTCTTACCATCCTCAGTAGGAAATCTGGTCTGAATTAGTGAATGTACAATTTGGAAGCAAAAGTGTGCCTCTATCTCTTTAAGGGGGGTCTTGCTAATGGAGTATCTAGATTGATAGTTATTTTCTTCCCACACTTTAAAAATATTATGCCAAATAGTGTAAAGCTTTAAATTACAATTACTAATGGTAGCAAACCAATATCTTCATCATATATGTATGTGTGTATACACACACGCACACACATGCATATATATATAATATCTGTATATATAATATATATAATATCTGTAATTTTTTGCAAAAGAAGTTCAGGGTTTTTGTATTAAGTGCCACAATTCTGAAAAGTGAAGTGACATTCTCCCTGATTTATTTATTTCTAAGAAATTAGTGATTAGATTTATCACTAATTTCTTCTCCTATTGCACAACTCAAATTCTCAGGAAAGGCTTCCTTAAGCCTAAACTAGGCACTACTTGCTAAATATTCTATTTATAACTCGAGGAATGGGAGGATTAAAAATTTTAAACTATGACTAGACATTCTAAAAAGCTACAGTACTCCTTAATTTCCTCAACTGAGCCATTTTGCTTGATTTCTTCACCTGATGCATTTTGCTCTTGAAAAGCCACTTGCCATCTTGTATTTGCTTCTTCTCTCTACCTCCCTTGTTCCTCTGAGATCATACCTCCCAATAAATCCTTTAGCCTGGAAGTGTTGATTCAGCCTATTTTTCTACAGAACTGAGCTAATAAAATTGGCAAGTGGGTTTCTGATGAAGAATATTGTTTTGCTGCAGTTGATAAGGATATAATCAAAAGCTATATGCTACTTGGCTTCTGACTGCCCCTCAATTTACATGTGTGCCCTTTTCTTCACCTTCTTATGCCTTCTCACTTAAGACTCTCATGCTCAGAGTAAAGTAGTGAGTTCTTTAAAAGGAGTGGTGAAGAAAAGGCAGGCTCAGGACACCACCTCAAGGTCCTTGGAGCACTCTGTCCTTGGACCCTCACAGAGTAGCTGCTCTCCATACATACGTAGGAGGCAGATGTTTCCCCACCACTCCTTGTTGTCTGTGCATTATTTACTATTGATGAGAACTCTGCACTTTTCCTTTATGGAGCATATCAGGTCATTGCTTTTGATTCCTTTTTGCTTTCAGAGGGCATTTAAAACAAAGCTCAGTATTCAGGCTGAATGTTGATGCTTTAGGAGAGGAAAGCAGTATGCTCAAATACAGCCAGCTTTTCATGAAATGAAAGTTCACTGCTAGGGAATTAAGTAATCTTAATTTATAGCCCTTTTATTCTGTTTCTCTTAAGAGACAGAGTTCCTTATTAGTTTATCATATTATTGGAGATCTAACATATATTTAAAATTGTGTTGTTAGAGCTCTAGTTCATTTCAACAAGTATTGGTCAGTCACTTTTATCTGCCCCATATTACTATACATTTAAACCGAGGAGGATACAAATGTAATCTGTGATGTAAAATCTATTCTCAAATGGCTTACCGTGGAAGAACTGGGGGAAGACCTGGTGATACACATGACACAATCAGGTAACACAAAACTGAGTACAGAAAAAAATGGCAACAGAAACCTGCACTGTTTTTTTAAAAAAAATCTTTATTGGAGTATAATTACTTTACAATGGTGTGTTAGTTTCTGCTTTATAACAAAGTGAATCAGTTATATATACACATCTGTTCCCATATCTCTTCCCTCTTGCATCTCCCTCCTTCCTACCCTCCCTATCCCACCCCTCCAGGCGGTCACAAAGCACCGAGCTGATCTCCCTGTGCTATGCGGCTGCTTCCCACTAGCTATCTACCTTACATTTGGTACTGTATATATGTCCATGCCTCTCTCTCGCTTTGTCACAGCTTACCCTTCCCCCTCCCCATATCCTCAAGTCCATTCTCTAGTAGGTCTGTGTCTTTATTCCTGTCTTACCCCTAGGTACTTCATGACATTTTTTTCTTAAATTCCATATATATGTGTTAGCATACGGTATTTGTCTCTCTCTTTCTGACTTACTTCACTCTGTATGACAGACTCTAGGTCTATCCACCTCATTACAAATAGCTCAATTTCGTTTCTTATTATCGCTGAGTAATATTCCATTGTATATATGTGCCACATCTTCTTTATCCATTAATCTGATGATGGATACTTAGGTTGTTTCCATCTCCGGGCTATTGTAAATAGAGCTGTAAGGAACATTTTGGTACGTGACTCTTTTTGAATTATGGTTTTCTCAGGGTATATGCCCAGTAGTGGGATTGCTGGGTCATATGATAGTTCTATTTGTAGGTTTTTAAGGAACCTCCATACCGTTCTCCACAGTGGCTGTATCAATTTACATTCCCACCAACAGTGCAATAGGGTTCCCTTTTCTCCACACCCTCTCCAGCATTTATTGTTTCCAGATTTTTTGACGATGGCTATTCTGACTGCTGTGAGATGATATCTCATTGTACTTTTGATTTGCATTTCTCTAATGATTAATGATGTTGAGCATTCTTTCATGTGTTTGTTGGCAGTCTGTATATCTTCTTTGGAGAAATGTCTATTTAGGTCTTTTGCCCATTTTGGGATTGGGTTGTTTGTTGTTTTGTTATTGAGCTGCATGAGCTGCTTATAAATTTTGGAGATTAATCCTTTGTCAGTTGCTTCATCTGCAAATATTTTCTCCCATTCTGAGGGTTGTCTTTTGGTCCTGTTTATGGTTTCCTTTGCTGTGCAAAAGCTTTGAAGTTTCATTAGGTCCCATTTGTTTATTTTTGTTTTTATTTCCATTTCCCTAGGAGATGGGTCAAAAAGGATCTTGCTGTGATTTATGTCATAGAATGTTCTGCCTATGTTTTCATCTAACGGTTTGATAGTTTCTGGCCTTACATTTAGGTCTTTAATCCATTTTGAGCTTATTTTTGTGTATGGTGTTAGGGAGTGATCTAATCTCATACTTTTACATGTACCTGTCCAGTTTCCCCAGCACCACTTATTGAAGAGGTTGTCCTTTCTCCACTGTACATTCCTGCCTCCTTTATCAAAGATAAGGTGACCATATGTGCGTGGGTTTATCTCTGGGCTTTCTATCCTGTTCCATTGATCTATCTTTCTGTTTTTGTGCCAGTACCATACTGTCTTGATTACTGTAGCTTTGTAGTATAGTCTGAAGTCAAGGAGCCTGATTCCTCCAGCTCCATTATTCTTTCTCAAGATTGCTTTGGCTATTCGGGGTCTTTTGTGTTTCCATACAAATTGTGAATTTTTTTGTTCTAGTTCTGTGAAAAATGCCACTGGTAGTTTGATAGGGATTGCATTGAATCTGTAGATTGCTTTGGGTAGTAGAGTCATTTTCACAATGTTGATTCTTCCAATCCAAGAACATGGTATATCTCTCCATCTATTTGTATCATCTTTAATTTCTTTCATCCGTGTCTTATAATTTTCTGCATACAGGTCTTTTGTCTCCTTAGGTAGGTTTATTCCTAGATACTTTATTCTTTTTGTTCCAGTGGTAAATGGGAGTGTTTTCTTGATTTCACATTCAGATTTTTCATCATTAGTGTATAGGAATGCCAGAGATTTCTGTGCATTAATTTTGTATCCTGCTACTTTACCAAATTCATTGATTAGCTCTAGTAGTTTTCTGGTAGCATCTTTAGGATTCTCTATGTATAGTATCATGTCATCTGCAAACAGTGACAGCTTTACTTCTTCTTTTCCGATTTGGATTCCTTTTATTTCCTTTTCTTCTCTGATTGCTGTGGTTAAAACTTCCAAAACTATGTTGAATAATAGTGGTGAGCTTGGGCAACCTTGTCTTGTTCCTGATCTTAGTGGAAATGGTTTCAGTTTTTCACCATTGAGGACGATGTTGGCTGTCGGTTTGTTATATATGGCCTTTATTATGTTGAGGAAAGTTCCCTCTATGCCTACTTTCCTCAGGGTTTTTATCATAAATGGGTGTTGAATTTTGTCAAAAGCTTTCTCTGCATCTATTGAGATGATCTTTTGGTTTTTCTCCTTCAATTTGTTAATATGGTGTATCATGTTGATTGATTTGCGTATATTGAAGAATCCTTCCATTCCTGGAATAAACCCGACTTGATCATGGTGTATGATCCGTTTAATGTGCTGTTGGATTCTGTTTGCTAGTATTTTGTTGAGGATTTTTGCATCTATGTTCATCAGTGATATTGGACTGTAGTTTTCTTTCTTTGTGACATCCTTGTCTGGTTTTGGTATCAGGGTGATGGTGATCTCGTAGAATGAGTTTGGGAGTGTTCCCCCCTCTGCTATATTTTGGAAGAGTTTGAGAAGGAAAGGTGTTAGCTCTTCTCTAAATGTTTGATAGAATTCGCCTGTGAAGGCATCTTGTCCTGGGCTTTTGTTTGTTGGAAGAGTTTTAATCTCAGTTTCAATTTCAGTGCTTGTGATTGGTCTGCTCATATTTTCTATTTCTTCCTGATTTAGTCTTGGCAGGTTGTGCATATCTAAGAATTTGTCCATTTCTTCCAGGTTCTCCATTTTATTGGCATAGAGTTGCTTGTAGTAATCTCTCATGATCTTTTGTATTTCTGCAATGTCAGTTGTTACGTCTCCTTTTTCATTTCTAATTCTATTGATTTGAGTCTTCTTCCTTTTTTTCTTGATGAGTCTGGCTAATGGTTTATCAATTTTGTTTATCTTCTCAAGGAACCAGGTTTTAGTTTTATTGATCTTTGCTATCGTTTCCTTCATTTCTTTTTCATTTATTTCTGACCTGATTTTTATGATTTCTTTCCTTCTAACTTTGGGGTTTTTTTGTTCTTCTTTCTCTAATTGCTTTAGGTGCAAGGTTAGGTTGTTTATTCGAGATTTTCTTAAGGTAGGATTAAGATATCTTAAGGTAGGATTGTATTGCTGTAAACTTCCCTCTTAGAACTGCTTTTGCTGCATCCCATAGGTTTTGGGTCGTCGTGTCTCCATTGTCATTTGTTTCTAGGTATTTTTAAATTTCCTCTTTGATTTCTTCAGTGATCACTTCGTTATTAAGTAGTGTATTGTTTAGCCTCCATGTGTTTGTAGTATTTACAGATCTTTTCCTGTAATTGATATCTAGTAACATAGCGTTTTGGTCGGAAAAGATACTTGATACAATTTCAATTTTCTTAAATTTTCCAAGGCTTGATTTGTGACCCAAGATATTCTCTATCCTGGAGAATGTTCCATGAGCACTTGAGAAAAGTGTGTATTCTGTTGTTTTTGGATGGAATGTCCTATAAATATCAATTAAGTCCATCTTATTTACTGTATCATTTAAAGCTTGTGTTTCCTTATTTATTTTCATTTTGGATGATCTGTCCATTGGTGAAAGTGGGGTGTTAAAGTCCCGTACTATGAATGTGTTACTGTCGATTTCCCCTTTTATGGCTGTTAGTATTTGCCTTATGTATTGAGGTGCTCCTATGTTGGGTGCATAAATATTTACAATTGTTATATCTTCTTCTTGGATCGATCCCTTGATTATTATGTAGCGTCCTTCTTTGTCTCTTCTAATAGTCTTTATTTTAACGTCTGTTTTGTCCGATATGAGAATTGCTACTCCAGCTTTCTTTTGGTTTCCATTTGCATGAAATATCTTTTTCCATCCCCTTACTTTCAGTCTGTATGTGTCTCTAGGTCTGAAGTGGGTCTCTTGTAGACAGCAGATATATGGGTCTTGTTTTTGTATCCATTCAGCCAATCTGTGTCTTTTGGTGGGAGCATTTAGTCCATTTACATTTAAGGTAATTATCGATATATATGTTCCTATTCCCATTTTCTTAATTGTTTTGGGTTCGTTATTGTAGGTCTTTTCCTTCTCTTGTGTTTCTTGCCTAGAGAAGTTCCTTTAACAGTTGTTGTAAAGCTGGTTTGGTGGTGCTGAACTCTCTCAGCTTTTGCTTGTCTGTAAAGGTTTTAATTTCTCCATCAAATCTGAATGAGATCCTTGCTGGGTAATCTTGGTTGCAGGCTTTTCTCATTCATCACTTTAAATATGTCCTGCCAGTCCCTTCTGGCTTGCAGAGTTTCTGCTGAAAGATCAGCAGTTAACCTTATGGGGATTCCCTTGTGTGTTATTTGTTGTATTTCCCTTGCTGCTTTTAATATGTTTTCTTTGTATTTAATTTTTGACAGTTTGATTAATATGTGTCTTGGCGTATTTCTCCTTGGATTTATCCTGTATGGGACTCTCTGTGCTTTCTGGACTTGATTAACTATTTCCTTTCCCATATTAGGGAAGTTTTCAACTATAAACTCTTCAAATATTTTCTCAGTCCCTTTCTTTTTCTCTCTTCTTCTGGAACCCCTATAATTCGAATGTTGGTGCGTTCAATGTTGTCCCAGAGGTCTCTGAGACTGTCCTCAGTTCTTTTCATTCTTTTTTCTTTATTCTTCTCTGCAGTAGTTATTTCCACTATTTTATCTTCCAGGTCACTTATCCGTTCTTCTGCCTCAGTTTTTCTGCTATTGATCCCATCCAGGGTATTTTTAATTTCATTTATTGTGTTGTTCATTGTTGTTTGTTTCATCTTTAGTTCTTCTAGGTCCTTGTTAAATGTTTCTTGCATTTTGTCTATTCTATTTCCAAGATTTTGGATCATCTTTACTATCATTATTCTGAATTCTTTTTCAGGTAGACTGCCTATTTTGTCTTCATTTGTTAGGTCTGGTGGGTTTTTATTTTGCTCCTTCATCTGCTGTGTGTTTTTCTGTCTTCTCATTTTGCTTATCTTACTGTGTTTGGGGTCTCCTTTTTGCAGGCTGCAGGTTCGTAGTTCCCTTTGTTTTTGGTGTCTGTACCCAGTGGCTAAGGTTGGTTCAGTAGGTTGTGTAGGCTTCCTGGTGGAGGGGCCTAGTGCCTGTGTTGTGGTGGATGAGGCTGGATCTTGTCTTTCTGGTGGGCAGGTCCACGTCTGGTGGTGTGTTTTGGGGTGTCTGTGGACTTATTATGATTTTAGGCAGCCTCTCTGCTAATGGGTGGGGTTGTGTTCCTGTCTTGCTAGTTGTTTGTCATAGGATGTCCAGCACTGTAGCTTGCTGGTCGTTGAGTGAAGCTGGGTGCTGGTGTTGAGATGGAGATCTCTGGGAGATTTTCGCCATTTGATATTATGTGGAGCTGGGAGGTCTCTTGTGGACCAGTGTCCTGAAGTTGGCTCTCCCACCTCAGAGGCACAGCACTGACTCCTGACTGCAGCACCAAGAGCCTTTCATCCACATGGCTCAGAATAAAAGGGAGAAAAAGCAGAAAGAAAGAATTAGTAGAAGTAGAAAGAAAAAGTAAGAAGGAAAGAAAGAAAGAAAGAAAGGAGGGAGGGAGGGAGGAAGGAAGGAAGGAGGGAAGGAAGGAAAAGAAAGAAAGAAGATAGAGTAAAATAAAGTAAGATAAAATATAATAAAGTTATTAAAATAAAAAAATTATTAAGAGGAAAAAAAAATGGACGGATAGAACCCTAGGACAAATGGTGGAAGCAAAGCTATACAGACAAAATCTCACACAGAAGCATACACATACACACTCACAAAAAGAGGAAAAGGGGAAAAAGTCATAAATCTTGCTCCAAAGCCCACCTCCTTAATTTGGGATCATTCATTGTCTATTCATGTATTCCACAGATGCAGGGTACATCGAGTTTATTGTGGAGCTTTAATCCGCTGCTTTTGAGGCTGCTGGGAGAGATTCCCTTTCTCTTCTTTGTTCTCACAGCTCCCAGGGGCTCAGCTTTGGATTTGGCCCCACCTCTGCGTGTAGGTCTCTGGAGGGCGTCTGTTCTTTTCTCAGACAGGAAGGGGTTAAAGGAGCCGCTGATCGGGGGCTCTGGCTCACTCACGCCGGAGGGAGGGAGGGGCACGGAGGTGGGGCGGGCCTGCGGCGGCAGAGGGAGGCATGACATTGCACCAGCCTGAGGCGCGCCGTGCGTTCTCCTGGGGAAGTTGTCCCTGGATCCTGGGACCCTGGCGGTGGCGGGCTGCACAGGCTCCCCGGAAGGGGGGGTGTGAATAGTGACCTGTGCTCGCACACAGGCTTCTTGGTGGCGGCAGCAGCAGCCTTAGCATCTCATGCCCGTCTCTGGGGTCCGTGCTTTTAGCCGCGGCTCGCGCCCGTCTCTGGAGCTCCTTTAAGCAGCGCTCTTAATCCCCTCTCCTCGCGCACCAGGAAACAAAGAGGGAAGAAAAAGTCTCTTGCCTCTTCGGCAGGTCCAGACTTTTCCCCAGACTCCCTCCCGGCTAGCCGTGGTGCACTAACCCCCTGCAGAATGTGTTCACGCCGCCAACCCCAGTCCTCTCCCGGCGTTCCGACCGAAGCCGGAGCCTTAGCTCCCAGCCCCGCCCGCCCTGGCGGGTGAGCAGACAAGCCTCTCAGGACTGGTGAGTGCTGGTCGGCACCGATCCTCTGCGCGGGAATCTCTCCGCTTTTCCCTCCGCACCCCTGTTGCTGTGGTCTCCTCCTCGCTGCCGACCTTCCTCCCACCGCCACCCGCAGTCTCCGCCCGCGAAGGGGCTTCCTAGTGTGTGGAAACGGCTCCCTCCCACTGGTGCTGGTCCCGTCCCTATCCTTTTGTCTTTGTTTATTCTTTTTTCTTTTGCCCTACCCAGGTACGTGGGGGGTTTCTTGCCTTTTGGGAGGTCTGAGTTCTTCTGCCAGCGTTCAGTAGATGTTCTGTAGGAGTTGTTCCACGTGTAGATGTATTTCTGGTGTATCTGTGGGGAGTAAGGTGATCTCCGCGTCTTACTCTTCCGCCATCTTCCCGGAAGCTCTGCACTGTTTTTTTTAAATGAACCAAGCACACCATGAGTGCTACCTGGCAGTCACAATGCAAAGAGATCTTTGAGCGCTGTGAATTATGGTAGACTTCCCTGAGGAATAATAATAATAATAAACTATTGCCTACAAGGGGAAAGATATAGATGGGTCTTAGAAAATAAATTAGAATAATGGAAAATACATCCATAATTTTTATTTGGATTATTATACCTGCATTTTTGGCAAATGATAACAGTATATCAAGCTTACGTATATAGTAGTTTAAGCAAACAGGAAGTTATTTTTAGGACATAATACTAAGTCTAGAGAAAGTCAATCTAGGATTGGTGCAATAACCACAATATTATCAGTGTCCCAAGATCCTTCTGTCTTTCTGCTTAACATGTGGTTTTCATCTGCTTTTCTTTGATCAACCTCTCAAGATGGCTGCTACAACTCCAGCCTTATATTTCAGTTGTTGTGGATGTTGTATGCTCTGCTTAGCTCCCCCTTCAGGATGGGAGGACTGGAGTGCAGCAGACCTACAGCTGTCAGCTGGCAGTCCCCTTCAGGAGCTGTCTCAGCTCAAAGTCATGCCCACTTTCTGAGGTGGTACTCATCCAGTAACCATTGACACAGAGCTCAGCCCTTTCGTGCAACATTTTTTGTTGTTGTTGTTGGCCGTGGCTTGCAGGATCTTAGTTCCCTGACCAGGGATTGAACCTGAGCCTTCAGCAGTGAAAGCACAGAGTCCTAACCACTGGATGACCAGGGAATTCTCCAACATGGAATGATTCTGAAGGGTCATCTAGTCTTCAGAGCTCCTTGTAGCTTTGTCTGATTCTTCTTTTGACACCCCTTTGCAGCTCTTCTTCCTCCTTTTCCCAATCCTGCTTCCTTCCCTTCCTTCTACACATTTAGAGCCTATGAGAACTCCTAACAATATTTCTGCATGTTAATCTCTGTTTCAGAATCTGCTGCCTGAGTAGCCCAAGCTTTGATACATTTTGAGTAGAGACAATCTTGATATAATAGGAAAAAGGGAGTGCCCATGTTACAAAGGCCAAATTTCTCTCAAATACCCAGGAGAAATGTGATGTGTTCTAATTGACAGAATTGTATTTCAGAGACACACTTAACTATAAGTAAGACTGATAGTATACGCTTTTGGCTTGATACATTGCTTTCCCAAACAAAATATCAATATTAGATTATCTTACTTTTCAAACAAATGCCCAGGAGTCATCGGCATTGCAGAGAACTGAATCACAATGGCCACCACTAACAGTAGGGAGTCTGAAACATGTCCTTTTTATCTGAGCACATTTTCTCCACAAGCAAAAACTAGGACTCTATTATTGAGAAAGAAGGCAAGAATGAAGATTAGATAGGCAAGTATCAGTATATGCCACACGTAGAAATAAGGATGTTGATAACTAATACTTATAGAGTTCTTATGAGATTGTGCTATGCAGATTTATATATACCAGAGCATTTAATTTTCTCGATAACTCTATTATTAAACCCACAGAATCTATGGGACTCACCAATTGCTTTCTTATGGATATTGATACGCTACTTATATTCTTTCTTTGATAGGACTCAGTCAATTTACACAGAACTGTAAATGCCTTGCCTCATATTATTCTCATACTCGATTTATCAGATGTAAGTATTATCAATAACCCCATTTAACAGATGAGTAAACTGAGGCTTAGAGGGCTGAAGTTAATTCCTTGAGGCCACACAGCTGCCATGATGCAAAACCGGGATTTGACCCACATATGTCTCACTCTTTAGCATATTTTTTTCAGCACTTTGCTTTTTAGACCTTCTGCTCTGGTTAAGAGATTTTGGTTTTAGGCCTACCAGCATTCAGTAAGTGACTCAACAATTTGTGCACTTAATATGTGCTAAGTGTTATGTTTGATGATGGGCATAGAACTAAAAACTAAGCTGTTATCCTTGAAGAGTGCAATCAAGTGGGAATAAACAGAACTATAAATACCAAGTAGGATACAAGGTGATTGGTGATATAATAACAGTACATAAAAGATTATGGGAAAGGGAAGAACAATTCATTCTACGTATGACCAAAGGGAACAAAGTCTGGAATCAAGTAATTTTAGGGCAATAATAAGATGATGTTTTGAGAACCCTTTAACTATGGCATATTTACTTTCTGTGTTGTGATGAATATTCACTTCGGATAAAGTGAGGTAATGATGATGAACAGAATTCCTATTCTACTATAGCTACATATTAACAAAATTTATTTTGCTCATGGGTGTGCAGTTCTGGAAGCACCTAGCCTTGAGAGTGTGTGTCTGCTCCACTCAGCATGAACTTGGGTGAATCAAAGGTTGGGGGCTGGAATCATCTGAAGGCAAGCTCATTCACACATCTGGTGGTGATACTGGCTCTTGGCTGAAACCTTAGCTGGGATTGTCAATAAGTAGGTCCAAGATTTCCACTTAACAGAATGGCTGGGCTCCAAAGGAGGGGTCAGGGTGAAAGAACAAGAGTCTCTATCTCCTTTATGACCTAACCTCAGAAGTCACATGCTGTCACATATAGCATACTATATTGATCGTAAGCCCTCACCAGACCCTGATTCAAGGAGAGGAAAATCTGACCCCACCTTTCAATGGGAGAACTTCCAGTCACAGTGTAGAAAGAGCGTATGGAAGGTGATACAACCATCTTTGGATCTTTGGAAACTACAGCCTGCCACATTCTGCCTCTGGCCACAAAGCTTCACATCCCTCCCTCATGCAAAATGCACTTTTCATTTCTGCCAGGACTCCAAAGCCTCTTCCGTTTTGGCATCAGGCTCGAGCTCAGAGTCCAAGGTAGTGTTGTCTAAATCAGGTTCAGATGTGGAAGAGGTACCTTAGGGGTGATTCCTCATAACTATTTGAGTACAGTTTCTTTTGTTCTTTATATCTGTGACCTAAAGAGAGAATTTACCATCCACCCCCTATAAGCCAAGTATAAAATGGTGGGATCTGCAAAGGATAACAGCTGTAGGTCCTCCCATTCAAAAAGGGGAAAAATAGAAGGAAGACAGGAGTGGTCCACAGTAATTCTGAAATCTAGCTAGGATGTATTGGTAATTCTGTGATTAACATATAATCCTATCATCTAGAAACAATTTTACATGGCTCTTGGGTTCTCCTCGAAGACTCTTGATTTCTCACAGTGAGTGTCTCTCCCTTTACATAAGAAATGTCTGGCACTTGTGGATTAATATTTTACTTGGACTGCTTTCTGCCTATAGTAGTTTAGTTGCTCCTAATTATCTTTTTGTTTTGTACTGTCTCTGTCACTTTTAGTCCTAACTGGTAGTGTTTTTGCAAATGCCATTCTCATTAAAATTCTCTGAACCTCCTGTGAATTGCATTAGGTACACTCTATTAGTAAAAAGAAACAAAACAAAACACCCTTACAAATCTTATCAAAATAAGCACTATTCTAACTTGAGTTTCCTCTAAGACTGCTGTGGGAATACACCTTTCTGATCCTTAGAAGTCCTTTGTTTAATGGAGAGAATCTGAAAGGCGTGTTTTCAAGGTCCCTGTTTATTTTAGGCACCTTATTAAATCCTTCTGAGGTTTTAATAAAGGATTTCGTAATTGCATTCTTAGCTTCATCTTTAGACCTTTTTTTTCTGCCTGTGTCTTGGATTTATCTTTGCACAGAAGCCATTTCTTAGTTTTAGCATTGTTTTCCATCTAAGCAGGCTGAAAATGAGAAATAGTTTGCTATTTGTGGACTCGAACATTTCTAGTTTATTTATACTTAACATACTTTTCTTAAGCTTATCTCTGCCCTTTCACATTTTACTATAGGCAGTAGGTAGAAGTAGGTGGCATCTGCAGCAAGCTGCCTGGAAATCTCCTTAGCTGGACTATCCAGCTTATTAGGTGCATTTTCCATTTTCTACATTAACACAGGCAATGCAGATTTTTTCTGTGACTAACAGGGATCCCCTTTTCCCTATCTTCCAATATTATTTTCTTCATTTTATTTGAATGTCTCACTCCTAAACCCTCACTGACAGCCAACTTAAACATGGCCTGCTAACAGCCTCTTCACAACACCTCACTTCCTCTTACTGCCTTGTCATGAAGCCACTCCACAGGTGTTCATCTGTTATGGCAGCAACAATCTTCTAGCTGCCAAATGTGTTCTAGTTACTATGGGTGAATAACATAACCTCAAAGCTCAAGGGCTTAAAACAATGACATTTGTTTTGCTGAAGAATCCTTGCTTTGGGCCAGACTCAGTGGATGTGACTCATCTCTGCTCCACTCAGCATCAGCTGAGGGCTCACTCACTCTCGCATCCAGTGGTCCAGGATGAACTCAACCGAAATGCTCACACATGACCTGGATGCTCCACGTATCCTGGATTCCTCACGATATTGTGGCGGCTGGGCTGTGCAGGCAAACACACCTAGAAGAGGGAAGGATGGAGAACGAGAGAGAAAAAGAGACAGAGAAAGACAAAGAGAGACAAAGAGAGAAAGAGACAGAAACAGAGACAGGCAAAGAGAGAGAGAGAGAGGGAGAAGAGGGGAAGGAGAGGGAACAATGGAAAGAAAGAGAGAGAGAAAGAGAAGAGAAACAGAAACAGAGACAGAGAAACAGAGAGGGGTCACAAAGAGGCTCTCTCCACAATGTGGCCTACCATCAACAGTCACATAGCATCATTTCTATCACAGTCTCTTGGTCAGAGCAGCGACAAGGCCCTGAGCAAATTCAAGGGAAGGGAACATATACCCTGACTCTTGGTTGGAGGAGTGTCAATCACACTGTAGGAGGAACATGTGGGGTGAAACACACACACACACACACACACACAGAGCCATCTTTAGAAAATACAGGCTGCCACAAAGTAATAAAGATGTGGATGCAGCCTGTATATGGGAAAAGCTGTATATTTACAGATTAAGCACAGTTATTTTTAAAATCAGAGGCGAGTTTAATTCCTGTCCCAGCTGCCTACAACCTGTGTGACATTAACCAAATGAAACAATGCTTATGTTTCAGTTTCTTTACCTGAGACAAGTCTTATTTTGGCATAGTGGACATGTCTTCTTGTGTTTCTCTTCCGTCATTTCCTCTCTATTGTTTGGGTAATTGTTTCCCTGCTTCTGAGGGGTAACTACGCCTCACTATTATAGGAGGTCTTGGGAAGGTTGCCCACAACTCTGCTTATTCCAAGGTGGGCAGGGAATCCAGGCTAAGCCACTAAGACTCATACTCTGGGAATCTTGAGCCTTAAGCACAGAAACAGACCAGGAAAATAGATTGAACTGAGTCATTTCAGTGACAGGAAGGATGCAGAAGAGACTGTCGATGAATCCTTGACTGTTGAACTAGCCTCCCAAAGACCTGATTACCCAGCTTTACCTTCAGTTCTGTGCGTTAATATGTAGTATTTCCATAAGTGTCTTTTTAGACTGAAATTTGCTAGAATCAGTTTTTTTTTTTTTTTTTTTTTTTTGCGGTACGCGGGCCTCTCACCACTGTGGCCTCTCCCGCTGCGGAGCACAGGCTCCGGACGCGCAGGCTCAGCAGCCATGGCTCACGGGCCCAGCTGCTCCGCAGCATGTGGGATCTTCCCAGACCGGGGCACGAACCCACGTCCCCTGCATCGGCAGGCGGACCCTCAACCACTGCACCACCAGGGAAGCCCTAGAATCAGTTTTAATTACTAACTCATGAGGTGAAAGAAGATAATCAACCCTACCTCATGGTGCAGTTATAAGCATTAAATGAATCAATGTATGTAAAATTCCTGACACATTGTAAGGTTTTTTGGTTTTTTTAAAAGGTAGTTCATTATTAATAACAATATTATCAAAAAAGTGTATGACATTTGCTGTCCACGATTTCCTCCTTCGCTTCCTTAGCAGCTGATTCAGCTGTGGTTGATGGCAGGCAAACCAACAGGCCTAGTAACTTACTTTCCAGCCACTGTGGCTCAATTTTATCTCTCTGTGTGGTCATCATTTAGGATGGAAGACTCATTAAGAAGGACTTGGTGGGTCTGCAGGCCACGTGGACTTTGCTCCCAGCACACATCCCTTTCATCCCGTCTTTGTCACTCAGCCCAGCTGCTGTTTCTCTGTATGACTTTCTTTTCTGTAGGAAAATGTTGAGGTAGCCGTGGTTACCGTTGTGAAGCTTCCTTTTCAACAGGTGTGGTAGGTGTGTCTTGCCTCCTCCTGCGTTCTCTACAAAGTAAGCAATCAGCCTTCTCCTTCTCAACGAAATGTTATAGTCCTGTTGGGTTCAGGGAAAGAAGACACCGTGTCACTGGGCTTTCTCACGGCATCCTCAGTATTTTCATCACTTCTGACACAGTGGAGGTGGTTTCTGACAATCCAGTCATCATTTTACCCATTAGAAGTTTCTAGGGATGTAGTTTATATATCATTGGGTAGGATGGCATCTGAGCGTCGTGAAGTATAATTCAAATGACCCTGTAGCATTTTTTATTAGGAAAATAGGCAGGATGCTGTTATGACCAAGGGATGCTGCCAAGGGATCAGCAATAAGAGAGCAAATAAAAGTTCTTTAGGAACTGGCAGAACTTCAGGCTAATCCCAGGTTAAGAGGATACAATGTAGCCTACTAAAATGTAGTGTTTTTCGTGTAAATGTGAGATATTATACAAATTAGTTAAGCTCTTCTGTAGGTTTGCATACAGGTTATAGGAGGATAATTCTAATATCCACCTCACAGGATTCAATGAGATCGTGCATATGAAGTGATTAGCACATTGCTTAAGCATAGTAGACATTCATTAAATGTTATTGGTTATTATTATTTTCACTTCTTACAAGGGAGGGAGGAAGGCAATTTTAAAATAGGTGCTGGGAGAGAGTAAGTAAAGAGAAGGGAAAAGTATACCAGATTCCATAGAAGTGGTTTTGAACCCTGGCTTCAGACATGTACCACTGAGGAAGTCATTTAACTTACTTGAGTATCAGTTTCCTTGACAGTCGAACAGAGATGATAATATCTTTCTTGTTGAACTATGGTTCAGATTAAACAGAAATTTGCACATCTCTAGCCAATTGGAGATACATGGTAAGTATTTAATAAGTTTGTAGCTATTCAGTTGTCACCATCCAAGAGCTCAATCCTATTTATTTGTGTGACCTTGGTTAAGTTAGTCCTCTGGCCACACATTGTTCACCTACAGAAAGAGGAGCTTAGACTGTATTACCTGTGTTACTCCTTCCAAGCGTGATGTTGTAAAACTATGTTCAGAAGCAATATTGCAGTCTGAGATAGTTCATTTGGTAATACTTATTGGGTGACATTATATGCCAAAAATAAATACATAAAAATAATAGCCCCTGTCCTCAATGATCTCAGACTGTTTGGGACAAACACACACACACACACGCACACACACACGCACACACACACACATTATTTGAAAATAACCTAGGAGGGAGGTGGCAGAAATCTGCTTATGGAAGCATATCTGTTTGTGTTTCTATGGCAACACAGAAAGGGAGAACACCTAACCCTTTCTGACGGTTGGGATTCTCCCTGGAAGATACGAACCCTAAAGGATGCATAAACTTTAGGCAAAAATAAGTATACATGTTGGGTGTGGGAGGGGATAGTGAGGCCATCCTACTATAACCAAAAGCAAAAAGGTAAGAAATAGTATGACTTGTGGGAAAGTAACCCCTCATCTGTAGGCAGGGACAGGAGAGAGCCGTGGCTACACATGCTGCCAGGATCAGATCTTGGTGCACCTTGCCTACCCCCGGAGAGCTCTCACTATCTCCCTCAGTGCCGTGTGGGGCAAGTGCAGGCAATGTGGCATCTAACAGGCAACATGTTGCTTTCATCACAGGCTCTGTTGCTGCAGTCCCCAGGTATAAGCATTATGGTGGTAGGTACAATACAGGCAAGGGCATCCGTGATTTGTGGGTACCTGTAATCTTTGAACAATTGATATTTTAATACTTCCTTACAGTGTGATTCTTACCTGTACAATAAGAATATACACTTATCCTTTCTTGTGGCTAGGATATATATTTGTGACTTAGACTCTGCCAATCAGACTCAACCCTAAGAGATTTGATTTAGGACATTAATTTCATGAGAAGATGGACAAGGCATGCAACCTGCACTTCACTGACCTAGGAGATAGCAGAGGCAGTGGGGTTTGGTGGTTAGTTGTGTGAGAAGCAGCTTCTTAATCACAGCATGGCAGTGTGCTGTATGATTTTGAAAATTGTCTTTGCAAGTTTAGCTTGAGCTTGTTCCTCAAGGTCTTTGAAAATTTCAATAAGCTACCTAATTCCATGTGTTACATATTTTCCTTCCCAACTACCTTGAAAGAATTCTGTTGCTTGCAACAAACAACCCTGACCCATCCAGTCATTTAACCCTGCACCCCAGTTTCCTCATATATAAATTGGGAATTATAAGAGTACTTATCACAGGAATAATTTACCAAATGAACAAAATAATTCATTAGTTGCAAGGTTACCAAATTCTCTTACACTGCAGCTTGGATGTGCAGGCAGAAATGTAACGGATTTATTTTATCTATAACTGATTTGACATTTCTTCTAACTTCCAAGCTCTAAATGTATAATCTCATATGAATGTTGAAATGGTCCATTTAGGAAATAGACTTTTTTGTTTGGCTCAAATCACTCCATCTTTTCATTAACCTCTTCAAGTTTCCCTCCCTAAGGTGCTACACAGGTTTGGAGGGCGGGAACTTGTATCTACTTGACACACTGAGGGAAGAAGTACCTGGTCTGACTCTTCTTGCGTTGCAGCCTGGATCTGATAGTCTTTAAGCTGACAGCGTCTGACTCTTGTATACTCTCCGGGAATCTGATGCTGAATCCATATGCAAATGACTTCCTTGGCTTGTACAGTATTCACAATGGCACTTTATGGATGTCTTGACTTACTTGGTCCCCTACTGACTGCAGACACCCCCAGCCTCCTGCCTGTTCTCCAGCTTGACAGCTGAGTCCACATTCCACTTCAGCCTCTTTGCTGGGGTTACCCTGCTCTGCCATTCAGTAATCCAACTACAGAAGAACTGAAATCAGCTTGGGAAATTCATCCTTAGGGTATTGCTATGCCTGGTCAAGCTACTTTTGAAGTGGTAGCACCTAGATTGGTATAGAGCGTCTTCTAGGGTGGCTTTTAATCAGACTCATTTAGTCAGCGGGAGAGTTCTTTTTCCTTTGCAGTTAATGCTGGGTTTAGCCACATAACTTCCTTTGGCTAGAAGGATGTTGGTGGAAGTAACAGTGCCAGTTTGAGGCTTTGAGAATCCTGGAACATTTCTACCGGCCCTATTGAGTCTCTGCCCACCCCCATCAATTATTTGTTATCATTGTTGAATGGAATTAAGCCAGGCAATGACATGGTCACATATGAATTGTAAATACCCCTTCAGTGGTTTAGTAAAGAATAGAATTGAAAGGTATGAGCTTTGATGTGGAGATGGTCCTGTTGTGGGTGAGGCAATGAAAAAGTGGTACTCGTCCGGATGTGCACCTTTTCCTTTTTACCTGTGTAATCTGCCAGCACCATGGATAAAGGAATACTATGGTTTTGGATGTTGTTGGACAAATCTCCTTACTAGATGGTCACATGGAGAGGTTAAGAAGCTAATTTGTATATTTTAGATTTCTGATGTGACCTGAAGGCCTCTCTGACCCCTTTTCCTTTGTTTCTGTGAATTCAATTTTATTTACCTACTGTGAAATGTAAATAATTTAAGCTTATAAAATAATCAGAGAATCAATCAAGATGGCAATGGAAAATGTGCTGAGTTCCTGAAAAACTCCTGAATACCAAATTAAAGCTGACTTTTTTCTTGAATACTAAAGTTAAATTGTCTTTATTCATTTTGGATAGAGTTTTGAACTACTTTGACACATGATAAGACTCATTGTATACCTGTGTTACTGACATGGCTAAATTCTGGATCTCCTGACCTGGAATTCCTATATAGTAGAGTCCCGTACTCAGGCATGTGTTTAATTTAGTGATTTCCCAAGAGAATTTGAGTTATTTTTATTATCAGTAGTTGTTTTCCTTACATACACCCTAAGTTTTGGAGCCTAGTCCCCTCTTCTAAGATGTGTGTTATATTTTCTCTAATGGCCCAAAAGGGAAGAGGGTCAGAAAACTGGAAGAGCAAAAACAAACATTTACTAATGTTAAGATGACTCATCCTATTTGAGCCCCGTAGTTCAGGTGCACAGATCACATTGTTACCCTGTTTTAAAGTTGAGGAAACTGAGTTTCAGAAGCAACTTCGCCATGCCACAGATGAGTTGGTGGTTGAGATCTGATTGGACCCAAATGTAGCTGCATCTCCATTTCAGGCTTGCAGTCTCCACTCTGTCTTTTGAACAACATAATCTCAAAATGCCTCCACATTTCCTTCCTCTCAGATGAACAAAGACCATGTGTTATGGTGCAGAAGTTCCTGGACTTCTTTGTGAAGAAGAATCATCTTAAATGGGGGTCTTTCTCAACAGTTCCATTCCCCAACTTCCATCTGAACAGACTTTTGTTCCTTAGTGCTCTGCAGGTCCAGAATCTTCATTTTAAAACATCTCATAAGAGTCCATACACACAACTATGAAAAAAACTGCTACAGGATCTGGTGCAGAGCACAAACTCAGAGATATTTGCTCAAGGAATAAATGAATAAACAAATTATCTACCTGTAATCCTCAGTTCTATAAAGAACCAGAAACTGAATTCTGACTTGATCTCATGTGCTACTCCCTGATAAATTAATAGAGATGGGGTGCTCTCTGTGGGTAAAATAAGTAGAGTATACTAAATATAGTGTAAGTATTAGTAGTATAGTATAATAGCATAGTATAATAAATATACTAAATATAGTAGTATGATAAACATAGTATAATAAATACAGTAAGTATAGTGATATAATAAATATGGAGTAATAAGTATGGTGATCAACCACATCACTGATTCCTATTTGTCCTACCCCCTCTCCCTCCTCAGTGGGCTTAGCCTAGACTGTTCCTTAAAGCTAAAATACTTATTCCTGAGCCCTTCACTAGGTTTGTCCTCTTCACTGTTTCCACATAAACATTCCTTATATAGAGCCTTTCTTTAGCCTTTCCCCAACAACCCTTGTCATTCCGTTTGTGTGCCCCCATCATATTTACCACTTTTAAATTATCTTGATGACTTCTTTTTTATCTCTCTACTCCTCTAGAATGAAAGCTTCACTTGATCAGATCAGTTCTGTCTTCCTTTCATATCTGCAGAAACTATTTCAGTGCCTAAACTAGTAGAGGATCCATGAATACTTGGTGAATGAAGGGACCAACATATTTGAATCAAGGAATTCTTTGTATTTATACTATAACAGGGCACTTGGGAGAAAAGTTAGAAGTTAAGTTAAACAACTGACTAGCTGTCATTTTGACTATTTTATGAGGCCCACACCTTGTGTGAATTTATTTTGGACATTTTTCATCATTTTTCAAATATCTTCCCAGAATAGATCCTAATATAGACCAGACCTCCCAGTGGAGATGTTACCATAATTTTGGAATCAAGTTTATTTTCCCCCCAAATGTCAACTTCGCTAGTGGTGTGTGTCATCTGGGAGAAGAGCTGGGAGAAAAATGAAGCTCTGATAGAGTTCAGCTCAAAGTCTCCATCACTCCAGATGTCAAATAGCTGTCTCTTCGTTTACAGGAATCTAAACAGCAAGTGTGTGATGAGAGTTTTAGGGAAGACTCCTAGGCATGGAGAAACGAGATATTGAAGTGACAAAACAGGTGGTAGACTAATTTTGAAAAAAAAAAAGGTAAAACATCATATTGCTAAGTAAACTCTTTGCAATCTGTTGAGCAGCTAATCCCAGGAAAGGAAAAAATAAAAGCAGGCAACCCCCAAGCATTACAGTATTTGCAGCAGAAGTTTGTGTCTAATTTATGTCACTTTTATAACTACAGGTGTAGCAGAGATTTAAGGTATTTTTGAAGTGTTCAAATGCCCACACCTGCAATTCAACAGCTGCAGTTAGTCTCCAACATCAGACTAGAAGAGCAACAGAGATCCTTCTATTCTCTCACTTCTCTTTCTTCCTCCCTTGGTTTCTTTCTCTCTATTTTTCCTCTTTCTTCGTTCCCACCTTCTCTTTTCTTCTCTTCTCTTTTCATTAGGAAGGCTGAATTATTTGTTTGGGTTGCTGAGCTACCATTGCCTCTACCTTATCACCATGTTAACACACCCAACAAAATCACCAGATGTCTGAAATGCCACATTGAAGACAAACAGGGGAGAGAATTGTCATCAGAACAGCAGCAATTAATTCTTTTATTAGATTAAGTGTAGCTTTCCACTTACCTGCTATCTTTCGTAAGAACTGCATTATTTAAATGATGAGCAAGGCTTTCATCAGCACTTTTGGAGGAGGAAGAAAACAAGCATATGCAGATTGATTCGAAAGTGACAAAGAATTTTCTTCCCTGTTTTCTCCCTGTTTGTTGACCTCATTAGAAATGGAATCAGCAAAGTGAGTGGAAACCCACTGGACTGTGAAGAAAGGTCTGGGTTTCCATCTGTTTTGTGACCTTGGACAAGTTAGTAAACTTCTTGGGCCTCAGTTTCCTGATTTGTAAAATGAGGGAAATTTGGGCTCCCAGTATACAAGAACGTTCTCCTTTGTAAACTGATTTTTTTTTCTAGTTCTTTGATAGACAAGGTTAACAGCAATAGTAATAAATAAACCTTATGTTCCAGGCACAATTCTAAGCATTTAACTTATATCAACTCCCTTTATCCTCCCAACAAAACTGGTTAGAGATATGCTAATATTGCCTTTATTTTCTAGCTGGGAAAATGTGAGACACAGAAAAGTTAAGTAACTGGCTTGAAGTTATTTCATTCTGGCATGAAGCCAGCCTTTGAACCTTGGCAGTCTGGAACCAAATATTATGCTCTTACCACTTTCAAGGGGCTGAGTTTCTGTCATCTTAGATTTGATTACCATTCCTGAGCTTCTCCACTTAGTAGCTGTTTAGCCCTGAGTAGGTTACTGGCTGTGCCTTGCTTTCTTCATCTGTAAAAGTGATATCACACTGCTTTCCTCAAGACCGTTTGGAGGAATTTAATGACATGATATTGTCTGGACAGTGTGGGTTAATGATTCAGTAACAACTTAACTTCCAAACCTCAGTGGCTTAAGACTATAAAGATTCTTTTTTTTCACTATGCCTCGTGCCCAGTTCAGTCTGTAGGGCTTCTGCTCCACATGGTAATTCATGGATTCAGGTTAATGGAAGGTCTAACAGCTGAAGTGTCATCTGCCCTGTAGTGGAGGAGGAGACAGCTGGAGAGTTACATATTGTGACATATGTATCAGCCATTGGTCAGAAGTGGTCACATGACTTTACCTAACTATAAGGAAGCTGGAAAATGCGGAACAAATAAGGTGCTACTTTCTCTGCCACAAATGTGAAGGTCTTTCATAAGATTCCTGATATGTGGTTACCACTCAATAAATAGCTGCTATTACAATTATCAGCCTCATTGTAATCAGAGCACTAACAGAATTTTATCACCTATTTTGGGGCACTTTGAAACTGGTGCTATAATTTGGAATGCTCAATATAACTTTTTAGAAGGTGTTGAAATGTATGGAGATTAGTGGAAATAAGAGAGGATGAATTTTTTTTTTTTTTTTTTTTTGGCATGCATGTGGGATCTTAGTTCCCCAACCAGGGATTGAACCCATGGCCCCTGCAGTGGAAGCGTGGAGTCCTAACCACTGGACCGCCAGGGAAGTCCCAGGATGAATTTTTTGAACCCCAACAGGTAAAGCATTAATTCTTCCTAGATCCTGGGTCAATTTAGAATAATTGTTTAGTTATTTAGTTATTTTCAACAGTTAATTAACTCTTATTTAGCTCCCCCCACCAAGTTGTTTTTATCTGTGTTACACTCACCTGTACATAAATGTTAAAAAGTTGGGTGTTGTCAAAGGAACAACTTGCCCTCTCATTGGCTGATAGAATATAAATCATCTACATCCTTTTATGCCCCATCAGCTCCTTTGGTATTGCCCTTTATTATGACAGATTTTATGATATTTTGTGATGACCAGCCATGGGGAGAAAAAGGTTTAATGCACTGACATCTAATTTTATTATCTCTGGTACCTATTCATTTTTTAGAAGCATTTCTTGACTTTGTGCCAGTGTAAGCATGAAGCTTTAAAATCTGGATGGTGACAGGGTTGGGAATTAAACCTTTAAATCAGAACGGGATTGGAAAGACAAATCACAAAGAGATTTCAGTCATTTAGCATCCCTCCTAGCATGTTAATAAGTGGTACTCACAAAATCAAAAGCATATCACACAGCCTGTTCTCTGCAAGATGTATATGTATTAGGTGCCATTTCAGGGTTAGATGAAGAGTCCTTAACATTGGCCCAAGTTAGGGGAAGGGAAAAAACGTATACTGAGTGCTTACTAGATCCAAAACATCACACTGCATTGTTTTCTTATGCTTTATCACTTTATCTTCAAAAATACTGCAAGGGGGTTACAATCGTCCACATGTAAAAATGTTAAAAATAAAAAGTGGAAGAAAAATGAAGAAAATTTAAACTTGCTTCACAGGTGGGCTCTCTTTTTCAAATATCTGCTGGTTTGTGCTTTGCATCTGTTGTTGCCTCCGGTTGGAATGGTCTTTGCCCAGACTTTGCATGAGTGGCATCAGCTCGTCATTCGCTCAATACAGATTCCTTGGGGTTGGGGAGGGATCTTCCCTATGGTAAGCTGCTTACCCTGCCCCCCTCCCCAGCCACTCTCTATTACATGATCTTGGGTTTGTTGTATTTGTGCGCATTCCACAGCAAGAAAGTACTTTGTTGTTTATGTGCGTATTGCGTATTATGCTTTCCTATGTCCACTAAGGTGCAAGTTTATGAGGACAGGAGTTATATATTTATTTACTTCTATATCTCCAAAGCTTAGAAGACTTTCTGGCAAAGAGTCGTTGCTTAGTAAGTATGATTTCAAGTTAATCAGTGTTGTGTTATGTTTTGTTTTTAGCTTGAGATACTGTAGCTCCAAAAAAAGCAGTCACTTGCTTAAGATCACACATTATACAAATGGCAGAGATGGGTCTGCAATCCAGGCAGTAGCTATAATAGGTAACCCTGATAGGGTAAATTACTTTTGTGCTACTCAATGTTCCTGAGAACAGTACTTTCAATATTAATTCAGATAATCCACACTACAACCCAATTACTTTTGAATTTCCATTTTAGAGTTGACGAATTTGAGGCAGAAAAATTAGTAATTTGCCCAAAATCTCCTGGTTCCTTGTCAGCACTGTTTATACTGTATTGCCTCCCAAGTTGTAGTTTTTAGAGTATCACTCATTCTTCTATTTGACAAAACCTAAGAAAGCTTTTTAGTCCAACTTTGTCTGCCCAGGTAAGGGAAAAAGGAACTGGAATACGGTTTTTCACTTATCCACACAGGTTTCATTCACCAACCCCATGAATTGCAGTTTGCTTAGCTATAGGCACTCAATGAATATTTGTTGATGTGTGAATAAATGGTTGCAATGGTATGCATTCATAGAGAACATTTATTTCAGGATGAGGGAAGCTGGTTGGCTGATATGTTAATTGCTTACATTGTATCATTTAACCTTCCTAAGATTTCTGACAGCTAGAACGTTATTAACCCTCCTTTACAGGGGAGGAAACTGAGAACCCACAAAAAACTATGTGTCATCATACTTGTTTACATTTCAGTTGGGGTTGAGTTTATATCTGTATTAGGAAAGTTGGAATCAGACTGAACTAAGTATTCATCCAAGTAATGGTATTACTACTTAAGATAGTACCTGCG
This sequence comes from Phocoena sinus, assembly GCF_008692025.1. Lineage (NCBI taxonomy): Eukaryota > Metazoa > Chordata > Mammalia > Artiodactyla > Phocoenidae > Phocoena > Phocoena sinus. The sequence continues at coordinate 7,329,850 of NC_045777.1, read as the reverse complement.
GGAACTTGTGGGTTTCACTCTACCTCTGAGCTTCCATTTACTCACCTCTAAAATGGAAATACTAATAGCACCTCTCTAATGGCAAAGATTTATTGAAATTCTCTTATCTAGAGTTCTTAACACGGTGCTCATTCATAGGGGAAAAACATGAGGGAAGAAGACCAGTTCTAGACAATGAGCAGACTTTATTTTTCACAATCCGTGCTCCCAAGCCTGTACGCTTTCTCATATAAGTGAGATAGTTTGGGGATGAGCAAGAACTTTGTCACATCACTGTGCCCACCTGCTAGTGGGAGAGGGGGTCCCTAGACACCCATCTGGGTTCTGGTACATGGCTGCAGAGAGGGAAGATCAAACTCAAGGAAGCCTAGATCTAGACTTTAATTCTAGTTATTCCACTTATTGGTTGTGTGACCTTTGGAAAATCACGTAACTCCTTTAAGTCTCAATAGTCTTCAAATCTGTGAAATGGGAGTAGGGCCTACACGATACAGTTGTGGTGACAATGACATGAAGCAACATATGCAAAATGCGTAGCATAAGGTCTGACTCAAAATAATCGACAGAGAAGTTAACCAATAACACTAATGCCTTTTACATAAAAATTCATAAGTAGATGTGCCAGTTGTGCCTCTATTGTTGACCTTCAACCAGATATTCTTGTTTCTTACTTGCTGTTCCCCAAACTGCGAATGCAAGGCAAAACCAAGACCTCACACTAACATTGCATTCTGGGCATGTTGGTTGTATAATCATATTGGCCTGTCACTTTGGCATCTTTAATCATTTTAAAGATAGTTCTGACTTGACTATGTTTTAAACTACCTTAAGCAGATTAATTAGCTTTGTGGAGCCCCTGACGTCATTAATTCATGGTCTATAAAACCTCAGACCTAGGTGAACTTTTTAATAGTGTATCTTTACTACTTGATATGTATCTTTTAAATTATAAGAATTGCTATAGTTAATGCCTTATTAATTAGCTACATATATATTGAAGTATAAAACATTTCCAAGATTGCAAAGTAATCAAAACCCAGATTAAAACAAAGACAATTTATTTCTCCTTTATTAAAACCTAAAAATACCAAGAGCTTTGACTGTGTAGCAAAAATAGTAGAAGGGCCTGATATTTCTAGCTTGCAAAGAATGAGTAGTCCTAGGCTGTATCTGATATCTGAAATTTAACCAGTACGTATTCATTAACTGAAATATATAAACAAAGAAATATGATCTTCAAAACCACCAAATCACAAATACCAGTTCATACCCAGTAGGATGACTGTAATTGAAAAGAGAGATAATCACAAGTGTTGGTGAAGATGTTGAGAAATTGGAACCCTCATGTGCAGCTGGTAGCAATGTAGTCGCTTTGGAAAACAGTCTGGCAGTACTTAGCAATTCCATTCCTAGGTATATACTGTAGAGAAATAAAAACATATGTTAACATAAAAACATCTACACAAATGTTCATAGCAGCATTATTCATAATAGCCAAAACCAGAAGTAGCCCAAATCTCCATCAACCAGGGAATGGACGAATAAAATGTGAGATATTCATATAATAGAATATCACTTGGCAATAAAAAGAATGAAGTATTGATATGTGCTAAGCATTGATGAACTTTGATAATATTATGTTAAGTGAAGGAAGCCAATCACAGAAGACCACATATTATATGATTTCATATATATGCAGTTTCTAGAATAAGCAATCTTTTAGAGACAGAAAGTAGATTAATATATGCATATGACTGTGGGGGAAGGGAGAATGAAGAGAGACTGCTAATTGGCACGGAGTTTCTTTTCAGAGTGACAAAAATGTTCCAAAATTAGATAGTGATGATGGTTTCACAAGTCTGTAAATATACCAAAATCCATTTAACTGCACACTTTACATGGGTGAAATGTATGGTATGTGAATTATATATCAACAAAGTTGCTGAAAAATGTTTTAAACCAAATTACCAAAAAAAGAAAAATCTTAAAAAGAAGGCGTTTGCAAGCCAACTTAAGGGGCCACAGGTGTAATAACTTGAGTGCCAATATGAATAATAAATGCAATAAATATGCAGTACATATATTAAAAGCCCATGAATTCATAATGATACTTTAAAACGCATTTGTTTGTTTTAGAAAATATTAGGGAGCCATTTTATTATTCTAACAATAGGTAAATAAAGGGAAAAATCAAACATTTAACCTGCCTTTTCTGTTCAAATAGTGTCTTAGAGTAACCCAAGCATTGATAAATGCTTCTCTCTGTAGACATACACATCTAATAAAGGAAGCAGCAACTATAGAATTATAGTATTAACATTTTACTGCCCTTAACAAAATAATATGTGGAGGCAATGATCATCAATGGCCACGGATATATTAAAAATAATATATTAAAAAGAGAGATAACACTATTAGGTGCATCCCAGTTGCCGTATGCAACGGCATCTACAGACTTTTGTTGCCAAAGCAAATTGAACCTCTGAACAGAGGTATATATTCAGTGACATGATGGAGAGGCAAATAGCAAAATCTTGAGTTTGGGGATTCTACTGTATAAACAACCCAGTTTTGTCAAGAAATTAATTTCAAGGGGGAAAAATGGAGGAGAAATTCTTGATTTAAAGAGAATTAAAGGACATATCAAAATGTAATATGTGGACCCTGTTTCAGTTTTGATAAGAAAAAAATAATTGTAAATACGTATATTTGACTATCAGAAAAATTTCAACACTAACTGGATATTTTATGGTGTTAAGAAATTACTGTTAATTTTTTGTGTGATAATGGTATTGTGGCTATCTTTAACAAGAGTCCTTATCTTTCAGAGATATGTACTGAAATACTTATGGATAAAATTATATGACATCTGGGATTTGCTTTAAAATAAGCTAGTTGTGACGTTAATTCATTGGCAGTACAACGGTAATACAAGAATGATCACAATTTGATATCTGTTGTAGGTGGGTGATCTAATCACCTCCCAAAGGCCCTGCCTGTAAATACCATCACACTGGGAGGGAAGAGTTTGATACATGAATTTTGGGAGGGCACAAACACAGTCAGTCCATAGCACTGCACTTTTCTAAATAATTAATGCTTCTGTATGTAAAAAGAGTCAGTTGTATGGTTATAGCAGGGATCAGCAAAATATAACTGATGAGCCAAGTCATCCTACTACCTGTGTTTGAAGAGCTATGAGCTTTTCACATGAATGATTTTTACAATTTATAAAGAGTTGAAAAAACTAATATTTTTGACACATGAAAATTATATGCAATTAAAATTTTACTGTCCATCAATAAAGTTTTATTGGAACACAGCCGCATTCATTGATTTACACGTTGTCTGTGGCTGCTTCCATGCTAGGAGGCCCAGTTGAGTACTTGTGATGGAGACTGTGTAGTCCTCAAAGTCTAACCTACTTCCTACCTGGCGATTTACAGCAAATTTGCTTTTCCCTTTCCCCTTTTTGCTTTCGGGTTTGTATGCAAACCCAAAGGAGCTCTGGTCAAAGGGAAAAAACCATAAATAACCTAGGTTATCTAAAGGCCTGGAGACCAGAGACAAAGCAGAATTAGAGAAGTTTGATGTGAAAGGCAAGTGATTTAAGGGTATTTTTGTGTGTGTGTATATGTGTGTGAGTTTCTATTTGAAAACTATGAAGATCTTCATCTTTGACTAAGTCAGCAGCATCTGCTAATACTCGCAGAAAACTCGCAGATACTGAAGATTTGAGACTGCCCTGAAAGGTATTCTTGAATCTTCTCAAAATAGCTGACCTTCAAGTGTACTTGTGGCATTTCCACAGGGCAGAGTCATTCTAGGTTTGGGCAATGAATACATAAAAAAGAGTGACTAAGTAAGACAACAATCATGTGCAGTTTGAAATTGCAGGGGAAGAATTCTGCGGTGGCTGGAAGATGATATAAATGTATAATATCTATATATCTGGAAGGTGATATATATGTAAATCTATATATCTATAGATACAGGTATAGATATAGTTTGGCATTCCTGGCAAGGGAAATTGACTTAAAAGGAAGGAGGAATAGCTCAAAGAACTAACACTCTGGCTAGAGTTTACTATAAGAATGAATAGAAGGGAAGAATGGGAGATACACCTAGAAAAGTAAGGAGTAAATGAATGTGAAAATATTCAAATACTAAAATAAGCAGTTGGCATTGAGCAAACAACGGGGGACACTAATGATTTTTAAGCATATGACCTAATGAGTGTCATGTTTCAGTAAGCCATGTATTCAGTAAATATGTAAACATTTGGTTCATCATTTTCCTGTGGACTAAAATCTATTTCTTTATCCCAGCTGGGCTCAGGAACTAAGTATTAGGTGCATTTGTAAATTTGTAAATTTTTACAGTTTGTTGACTACGTCTCTCCTGAAATGAAGCATAATATTATAGGTGATAAATGGTGCAGTATAAATGAGATAATGCGTTCGAAGGCATTTGAAAAAATATAAAGAACAATATAAATATAAGGGATTATTACAATCCTCATCATAATCATCATCATTGTTATCATTGTGCTGTAACCTTCTGTGGAGGAGCTGACATGCAGTGTGTACCCTCCTGTGTGAGCTTTGAACTTTTTATGAATTATGATTAGAATAGATTTGGCCACTCAGAACTTCCAGCCTGGAACTTATAAAACTTACTAATGTAATTGATCTAAAACAATGTTCACAGGTAAAGCAATGAAGTTCCTTGGAACAGTTGGTATTCTGCTGTGAGGGATGGTTTCTATTACATTAACCCGGGGGATGCAGGAGAGAGAAGACATTTTCGTGATTTCCTTTTGGAACCACTTGTTCTCTCAGTGGGAGATGGAGGAAGGAGTCAAGCACCACCTTGGCCCATCTAACCTGGAATTCCAGCATTTAGGGCTCCATGGCTTGCCAGGAAGGACGTGTCTTTCCCGCAAAAGAGAACAGTATAAACTCCCAAGCTCTATTTCATACCGAAAGATCAATGGCAAAGATAATAGCTTTTGCTTTCCTTGGAGAGGAGGGAGAGGTGGATAATTCCGAGGATCTTACATAGGAGAAGACACAGAATACTACAGAGGAGAAAACTTCGACACTAGTCAGTGATGATTTATTAATTATGTAAGACAAAGAAGAGATGGAGAAGGGAAAGCTCTTTATTCAATGAAGTAAGTGTTATGGTGACAACAGTCAGAAGTAATGGAAGACCAGAGGGGGAATACTTTCCACTTAGTTTAAAAAGGAAAGCCCAGGGCTTCCCTGGTGGCGCAGTGGTTGAGAGTCCGCCTGCCGATGCAGGGGACACGGGTTCGTGCCCCGGTCTGGGAGGATCCCACATGCCGCGGAGCGGCTGGGCCCGTGAGCCATGGCCGCTGAGCCTGCGCGTCCGGAGCCTGTCCTCCGCAACGGGAGAGGCCACAACAGTGAGAGGCCCGCGTAACGCATAAAAAAAAAAAAAAAAAAAAAAAAAAAAAAAAGAAAAAAGGAAAGCCCACCTGTAATTCCACAGCCTACTGGTCTTGTAATTTTACCAGTCCAAGTGAAGCATAAAAACCTGATCTCCCATTAAGTCCCTTCACCCTCCCCTGTTTATAATATAATCATCTTGAATATTTTCTCTATACATCTAGAACCACATTACACAAGTACGTATGATTTTTGCTCCCACCATCAACATAATTTTGAAAACCCTAGAGGAGACGTAAAGTATATTCCATTTAACCGTAGTTTTGCGTATAGTGTTTTTTCTTCCTTCCTCATATTCCAAGGTTCCTTCTTTTAGCATTTCCTTTCTGAATAGATAACTTCCTTTAGCTATTCTTTTAGAGTAGTTCTGCTGGTGGCAAATTCTCTTAGTTATCCTTCAACTGAGAATGTCAGTTTCTCCTTCATTGCTGAAGGATACTTGTGTTGGATCAAGGATTCTGTGTTGTCAGTTATTTTTTCAGTACTTGAAAAATACTTTGTCATTTCCTTTGGCCTCTATGATTTCTCATGAGAAATTCACAGTCATTCGAGTTGTTTCCACCTATATGTAAAGTGTTATTTCTCTCACTGCTTTTAAGATGCTTTTTCTTTGCCTTTAGTTTTCAGAAATTTGACTATACTGTGTCCTGGTATGGATTTCTTTGGGTTTATCCTATTTGGAGTTAGCTATTTGCAACTGTAAGCTTTTGCCTTTTGCCAGATTTGGAAAAAAATTAGCTGTCATTTCTTCAAGTATTTCTTGATCCCCACCCTTTTTTTCCTCTCTTTCTGAAACTCTGAGGCCATGAATCTTGGATATTTTGTTTGGCTCAACAGATCCCCAAGCCTGTTTTGTTTTTTTATTTTCCCCACAGTCTATTATTCTCCTTCTGTTGTTTAGATTGAGTAATTTCTATTGTTCTTCCTTCAAGTTCAGTGTTTCTTTCCTCTTCCCTCTCCATCCTGATGCTGAGTTCATTTACTGAATTTTTTAAGTTTTTGGTTATTGAACTTTTCAGTTCAAAATTGTTCATTTTCTCCCTCTTTATATGTTCTATTTCTCTGCTTCTACTATCTATTTCTTTGCTGAGACTTCCTATTTAAAAAAAAATGTTCCTAATGTGCTAGTAATTGCTCATGGAAGCATTTTTATGATGGCTTCTTTAATATCTTTGAGAAATAATTCTAACATTCTATCATCTTGGCATTGGCATTTATTGATTGTCCTTTTTCATGCAGTTTCCTGCCCAGCATCCATTCCAGTGATTAACTCCTACTTATTTTTCAGGTTTAGGATGTCATCTCCTGTAGGAAGCTTTTACTGACACCCATACACAAGTCTGAGTTAAGTGCCACTCTAGGCATTGAGTCTGCTTTCTCCTCCATGAAAGCATTTATCAGGCTATGTTGTATTTTATGCTGATTGATCTGTATCCCTCACTTGACTAGGAGCTGTGTGGTCTTTGTTACTGTATCCTATGTCCAGAACTACTCCTGGAAAATATTGGGTGCTCCACAAATATTTGGGTTTTTTTAAAGTTTATTTATTTGTTTATTTATTTTTGGCTATGTTGGGTCTTCGTTGCCGTGCACGGGCTTTCTCTAGTTGCAGCGAGCAGAGGCTACTCCTTGTTGCGCTGCATGGGCTTCTCATTGCAGTGGCTTCTCCTGTTGCGGAGCATGGGCTCTAGGCATGTGGGCTTCAGTAGCTGTGGCAGGAGGGCTTCAGTAGTTGTGACTCGCAGGCTCTAGGGCGCAGGCTCAGTAGTTCTGGCGCATGGGCTTAGTTTCTCCGCAGCATGTGGGATCTTCTCAGATCAGGGCTCGAGCCTGTGTCCGGTGCATTGGCAGGTGGATTCTTAACAACTGCGCCACCAGGGAAGCCCCAAATATTTGTTGAGTAACTTGTTTTACTTTGCTCTTTTTTACATCCTACAAATTGTATATGATCTCTGGAGTGAATAAACAGACTTTCAAACCAAGACTAGGCTAACTGGAAGGAAGAGAGTAAGAGAGCATAAATATATAGGATTTGTTTTCCTATATATTTATAGATTTTTCTCTCCACTGTAATATGAGTATTTGAATGTCTTGCAGAGGAGGGGGGAATCTTTGTGACAGTGCCATAATATCCTAGTATAACCTTGTATGTCCTCGCTGCGCAAAGATCCTACTCCTGTGTCTTATACGTGGAAGACACTGTGAATGCTACTTTAATTGAATTTGATTTGTTTGAATTTTACATCTACCCAATTATATGCTTTGATATGCCCTTTGCAAATTTAGCCTGAATCACTGACATTAAAGGTGACTTTAGCCATTGGGCTCAGACAGAATGTGTTTTAGGTCAGAACAGGGTAAACTGTACTTGAATTTTCAGTTGCTGCTAGAGACTATATCCTATGAAAACAAACAACCAAACTGAGAGCCTTGGATAAGGACAGGATTAGGGAGAGGCAAGTGAGTCATTCACTCTGGAGCACAAAATTTAAGGGACAGCAAATATTCAGTAATCAACATGAGTAATATGCAATGCAATGGTTTTTAAAAAACAAAACTAATGAAAACATTCTTAATGAACCAACTATTAAAATTTTAAATAAAGGCAAGCTGCTGTTGTTTCACAGCCCTGCACCGTTGTGCAATGGGAATGATCATTTCAAATCAGCCTGCAGTTGGCTCCTGGGCCCATGCGGCCATTGTATCCCCCACTGGGTGGGCTTATGCACGTTGACAATGATACGTGAACAGATTAGGCAGTGCTTTTTCAATTGTAGAGCTTTTATTTACTTATTTTCATTTGGTTTGAAATATGAGAAGATATTTTGTTAGGATACATAGAAGTCCAATATTGTTTGACAGGAGACTGTCCTTGGAAATATCCACGAGATATCATGTTATAAGAAGCAAAGGGCAGCTGGTTTGCTTGAATCTCATGTCCCAGGGTTTGATCCAAGGACAAGATCCAAGCTAGGAGTGAGAGGACACAAGGAGCCCACCTGCTTAGCTGACTTCATCCACTGAAGGGGCTCTAAAGTTAAGGAAAGTCTACTGCCTAAAGCAGCCAGTTTTCCTAAAAGCAAAGGGAATTGAATTCAGAGTTTTCTTCTGGATACAGCTCTCTCCAGCATCCCCGCACAGCACACATCAGTGACCGTACATACTCGGTGCTTCACTGGACAGGCAGAAGGGGTAGTAGTTTGCATGTTAAAAGTTGTGATTATTTATATTTTAAATGCTTTATTAAGATGTAAATACTAATATCTATACATCTTCCTGACTTAAAAAAGTAACTTATTACCTATAATTGAAGCCTCTCGTTTCACTAATCACTACTTATCTCTCTCCCACCACATCAAGGGCTAACTATTGTCTTGGATGTTTGTTTGCTATTAGAATTCTGCTAATGATGAGTAGGATTCCTCAGTAATAAATAAGATAGGTTTGCATATTTTAAAATATATCTATGACATAAATTGTACATATTCTTCAGCAACTTTTTAAAATTTTCCATTGGGGCTTCCCTGGTGGCGCAGTGGTTGAGAATCTGCCTGCGAATGCAGGGGACACGGGTTCGAGCCCTGGTCTGGGAAGATCCCGCATGCCGCGGAGCAACTGGGCCCGTGAGCCACAATTACTGAGCCTGCGCGTCTGGAGCCTGTGCTCCACAGAGAAGAGAGGCAACGATAGTGAGAGGCCCACGCACGGCGATGAAGAGTGGACCCCGCTTGCCACAACTAGAGAAAGCCCTCCCACAGAAACGAAGACCCAACACAGCCATAAATAAATTAATTAATTAAAAAAAAAAAAAATTTTCCATTGGCATTGTAGCCCTGGGTCATTTATTTATTTATTTATTTATTTTATTTATTTTTGCAGTATGCGGGTCTCTCACTGTTGTGGCCTCTCCCGTTGTGGAGCACAGGCTCCGGACGCGCAGGCTCAGCGGCCATGGCTCACGGGCCCAGCTGCTCCGCGGCATGTGGGATCTTCCCAGACCGGGGCACGAACCCATGTCCCCTGCATCGGCAGGCGGACTCTCAACCACTGCGCCACCAGGGAAGCCCTGGGTCATTTATTTTTAACTTCTGTATAATATTCCTTTGTATCACTACCCTTAACTTATTTATCTGTTCTCCTATTGATAAAACTTTTCATTTCTCCTCATCTTTCCTATTATGCAAATGTTGCTGCAAGCATTTTTGAACATGTGTCTTATTCAGGGTTAAGGACAAATGCTGAGTTGTGGATATTCACATCACTTTATTAGTTATTGCTAAACTGATCTCTAAGGTAGCTGTACACGTTTACAGTCCCACCAGCAGTGTATAAGGATTCCCCTTGTGCCACATCCTTACTTAAAAATGGTATTCAGGGGCTTCCCTGGTGGCGCAGTGGTTGATAGTCCACCTGCCGATGCAGGAGACACGGGTTCGTGCCCCAGTCCGGGAGGATCCCACATGCCGCAGAGCGGCTGGGCCCGTGAGCCATGGCCACTGAGCCTGCGTGTCCGGAGCCTGTGCTCTGCAACGGGAGAGGCCACAGCAGTGAGAGGCCCGCATACCGCAAAAAAAAAAAAAAAAAAAAAGATGATATTCAGGCTTTTTAAGAGTTTTGTTCATGTGTTGGATATAAAATAGTATATCATTTCAATTTTACTTTGTGTTTCTCTGATTACATTGAGTTTAAACTATCTTTTATATGTTCATTATTCATCAGTATTTCCTTATTTGTGAATTTCTTTTATCCATTTTTGGATTGTATTTATTTTTCTTATTGAGCTTTAGAAGGTTTTTACATTCCGCATGCTAATTTATCTAACCCTTTGTTATTGCATGCAAATATATTCCTCCAATTGACAGTCTGTTTTTAGACTTTTCCAATGTCTTTTGATGACAATTATATCTTAGCATAGTCAAATAATCAAAACTTATTCTGATTTGTGTTTTATTACGTTTTATTTTAAAAACTCTTCTTTGAGCCCAAATCATAATTATATATTTTAATATTTCTTTCTAAAGTATTTAAAATTTTATTTTTCACAGCTTGATCTTCAATTTCCCTGTGTGTGTGTTTATTCATTCATTTATTTAAAATTTTTTAAACATTTTATTTATTTTTTAAAATGATAACTAATGGTCTGCTTACCTTTGTAAAACACCTGTGCAACCCCCTCTGTGTTCCAGTCTGCAGCCTGCTGGGCTTTGTAAATGTAGCAGCCTTTGGTAGAGAACCTGATCTTTCAAATTATGGAGTAAGGTTCTTTAAAAACAAAAAACTTGAACATAGCAAATGAATAATGAGGAGTCCATGGAAAGGCTTTCAGAATCCTGAAAGGAGCAATTAAAAATAATGAGTATTGAGAAAAAAGCATTATCCTCAAAGAGGAAACATAAGGCCCAGTCAGATCATTTCAGCATGAGCTTGGGGTGTGCTCAGCCACTTTAAATAGCATAGAACACTAACGGGCTTTACCTTGATGAGATATATTTGCAGTGAAGAGGAACAGAGATTAACATGGTTCTTCTCTGGGTTGGGTTACTACTGTTTACTTAGTGTCAAACTCTGGTTGTTGAGGAGTCACAACTAGTAAGTGTTTACCTCTTAAATAGGATGACTGGCCTGCCTCCTCTTCTCCGCCTCTGCTGGTGCCCCAGTGGATCTGGTGCTCACCAGCCCCATTGCTTAGCCAGCCTCTTGGCAACACTCCTGCCACCCCAGAGTAGGTTAACCATGAGTAGCAAGGCTCAGATAAGAAAGACACGTTGCCTCTTCCCTTTTGCTCTTTGCCCTACATTTTCCGGTTTTTCAGTCTTTGTCTCTTATGTTCACGTTCCTGTATCTTTACCTCTATCCTGACCTCCTCCTTGCCAGATTCTGAGACAATGAGGACCGCTTCTCACTACAAATGCCTTGGATGTTGGCACCCCATCCCTTCTAAGTAAATCATTTGCATTTCTTCTTGCTTCTCTCCCCACCCCCATCCTTCCCTGATACACACCCCAACATGACTTTCCGTCCCACATAATCCAAATGTTGAAACACCAGCTTCCACTGAGAGAACTGTCAAAGAAAAGCTGCACCGGAACAGGTTAAACGGACAAAGGAGGCTATTCAAGACTATTTGCCTGGTTTCAAAAATCTTCGCTTATCTCGGGGTTATGAAATGTACTCCTCCTACATTTTATTTGTAGAATTATTTATAACAGAAAATTATGAAAGCATGCAAAATATCTAGTTATAAAAATTGACTTAAAAAACAGTGCATTTCCGTTGTATGTAATAATAGGTGGCCATTAAATAGCCCATAGAATAATATGTGATGAAATGAGATGTGTTTATACTATATTAGTTGGTTGAGTGTTGTGAAATATGATACTTTTTTTAAAAATGCATGCAGGGGCTTCCCTGGTGGCGCAGTGGTTGATAGTCCACCTGCCGATGCAGGGGACGCGGGTTCATGCCCCGGTCCAGGAAGATCCCACATGCTGTGGAGCGGCTGGGCCCGTGAGCCATGTCCGCTGAGCCTGTGCGTCCAGAGCCTGTGCTCCGCAACGGGAGAGGCCACAACAGTGAGAGGCCCGCGTACCGCAAAAAAAAAAAAAAAAAAGCATGCAGAATGAAGGCTGAAAGGATACACACCATTTTTAAAGTAATTATCTTTGAGTAGTGATATTATAGATTATTATTTTCTTTTTGCTGGTTACTATTTTGCAATATTTGTACAAGCATATGTTCTTGTAATAAAAAAGAGAAAATCAGTTAAAACTATGAGAGAGTAACACTAAATTTGAAAATAAATATTTTATCTCATTTCTTAGATCATTAATGATAAAACCTGATGTAAATATTAGCTTATGATTTAACCGATACTGTCCAATACACCTAATGTCCTGTATCTGTAGGTGTTTATAGGCACAAGAGGAGAGTGCAGCACAGTGGAAATAATTTGGTATTTTACCTAATGAAGCCAAAAGTTAAAAACGTTTATGGCTTCTAACCAACAATAATTATCTGTTGCCTACTGATGCCTGAGTTTTTACCAACTGGCTATCGGCCAACTTGCAACTGCATATTTAATTAGCATATCAGTTTGCTCTCTGTCTCTGTGTGTCTCTCTGTCTCTGTCTCTCTCTCTGACTTTGATCCTCCTGTCTCCTTACAGGGACCCTTGTGATCACATTGGACCCACTTAGATAATATGTGTTAATCTTCTCATCTCAAGATCCTAAACTTGGTCATGTCTGCAAAGTCCCTTTTGCCATGTAAGGTAACAACATACTCATAGGTTTCAGGGATGAGAATGTGGACATTTTGCGGGAGCCTTGATTATGCCTGTCACAGCAGCCAACTCTCCCATCTTCCAATGCTAAATGCCAGACGTTGAAAATTATTGCTATCTTGAATTTTAGAGCTCAGAGTATTTTTTTAAGCCTACACACTTCGAAAAATTTAAACTAGTTGTCAAAATTTGACTCGGTAGTTTTCAATGAAAATCTACATTTCTAACTTCTCTTCAAAATGTGAAACTGATTTCTGCAGAGTAAGGATAGGTCATGGTAGCTGCCTCTTTTGCACAGGTTGTGGGCTGTCCAGTTACTACAGTCCCTGCAGTTTTCTATCATGTTCTCAATATGGAGACCACATATTTGGTCATCATCCATCATCTCACTCCTGGCTCCTGGGGCATTTGACTTTCAATCCCAGTCTTCTTCCCTCTTCACTTTATTCTTTCTTGCTTATACCCATCAAGTGGAGTTTGTAAGGATAAGCTAATTTAGCACAAATGCCCAAAGATTAATTTTCAATTTTTAAAATCCAAGTATTGCCAAAATATTTAAACCTTACTCTGTCTAATTTGGGCATGGGTAGGCAGATAGAAAAGCAGGCAAAAACTCTGCATATAGTGACAGCCAGGGCATGGCTGTAATTTAGTTTGAAAGTCTTTTGAAAATCAACCTTCTCCGTGTCCAGTGGAATGAAATGGAGCTTGTTAAAATAAGCCTTTTTCAAGTTATTGAATGTCTGCAGGAAGACACCCTGTTCTGAAAGCTCAAAGAAGCCTCCTTATGATTTTAGAAGCAGAATTCTACAGGCCTCTGCTAAAGTAACAGATATTCTGTTTGCATTAATAATATGGGGGAAAAAGTATATTTTGTACTTCATAGTCACTACACAACAATGCGTTTGGCCGTTGCCGTTCTATATTTAATAATCTTTAACTCACACTTTTCTGGACATGCAGCTAATTGACAAGCAAGTAGCCCTTACATGGATTCCACCTCTTCATCAGAAATGCCAGTGCCATGCTCAATTATGTAGTCCATGACATACTGGAGGCATGGCAATTCAGGTTAATATACTGCTGCCATTCTACAATGTGGACCTTACGGTGACTATTAATGAAAAGCTGTGCTCTATGTCAAATTAATGTGCCATGGAGTTATGTTTTGGCTCAAAAGCAAAGCCAGGTAACTAATCTCTGCCTCCCATTTATTAGCAGAAGGCTGAGCTCATTATTGCCCTTGTAAACTGGCAATATGCTCTGAAATGCTGGTCTACAGAACCTTGATCAGGAATAAGAGGCATCTTGCTTCACTGGTAGGGTTTTTGTTTTTTTTCCTTTTTTCCATCAAGTTCAACTCAGAGGCCAAAAAACCCCAAAAAACAAAAAATCATATTGTTGACCACCCCAAATTATGTACCAAAATCAAAGTTAGCACTTATGGAACAAGAAGTAGTCTTTTCATACTCATCTCTCATATAAACTTCATAATAATACATGATATATGGAACCTGTGATATAAGGGAATAAATGGACCCACGATAGAAGCTTATGGCACATAGTAGATTCTCTGTAAATGCTCATCAGATGTTCAGCCTGATGCTAACCACTGTGAAGACTACTTTTTTCTTTTGTCCTGAAAATCCTCCTTCACCTTTATTCTGGAAACTTCACTTGCATTCCCTTCCTTCCCCCTCCTGGCCATGGTGGTGGGCATGCAATACAGATTAGTCCTATAATAGTACTTCATTCTTACTGCCATAGCGAAGGAGCTAGAAGTGGGCATGTGACCCAAGCAAAGTCAACCAAAGCCCTTCTAGGAATAGAAGTGTTTGGAATGGTTTACAGGTGAGATAGGGCCCTTTCCCCCTTTCCTGGGTGCCCTAAGATGCATGGTCTCTAAACTGCATGGTCTCCAGCATGCAGGGTGTCCATGATGGAACATCTTTAAGATGCTACTAAGGTATAGGATCCCCTGATGTGATATAGAGGGTCCTCTCTCTGAGAAGGTATTGTAGGGGAACCTCAGGGAAATCCCCTTTAGGGGGTCTGAGACACTCTGTCCAAAGCATATTGTTGTTTCTCTTTTTTATGGGAAATCAATAAGGTTTTTATTTGTTATAAAGATCTTTGTGGTCTTTCTCATAAAAGAGATTCAAAAATATGAAAAAGAAAAGGAGAATACCATCTACAAATTCCCTCATTGCTCCTCATTGCTAAGATATCATGATTGCTTACCTTTATATTAGTCTATTAAAGATTACATGGAAAAAATTCTGTCAGTGTCCTCAATGAGTTAAGAGAGTTGTGATTAGATTTTACCATTGGCCCATAATTCCTTCCCAGGTGAAACACTTAAAGGGCTCAGAACTTCCATTTCTCATTAAGATGGTTAATTTTATGCATGAACATGACTGGGCTAAAGGATGCCCAGAGAGCTGGCAAAACGTTGTTTCTAGGTGTGTCTATGATGGTGTCTCTGGAGGGGATTAGCATTTGCATCGGTAGTCTGAGTAAAGCGGATCTCACCAGTGCAAGTGGGCATCATCCAACCTACTGAGGTCCTGAAGAGAACAAAAAGGCAGAGGAAGAGCAAATTTGCTGTCTCCTTGAGCTGGGGCCTCCACCTTCTGCCCTTGGACATTAGCACTCCTGGTTCTCAGGTCTTCAGACTTGGACTGGGACTTGTACCGATGGCTCCCCTTGTTCTCAGGCTTTCAGATTTGGACTTGAGTTATACCACCCGCTTTCCTAGACCTCTAGCTTGCAAACAGCAGATGGTGGGGCTTCTCAACCTCCATCATCACCTGAACCAATCCCTTATAATTATCTATCTATCTATCCATCTACCTATCTATCTATCTCTTATTGGTTCTGTTTCTCTGAAGAACCCTGACTAATGCATCCATCAAAATGGCGATTTAATTAGTGCTGACTGAAGTTTGACTGCAGTCGGCTGGTATATTTTTCATCCTTCACTCTTTATTATTTATTTATTTATTTTTGTTGAAATACAACTCACCATCTACTCTTAATGACTGAGCAAACTGAGTTAGCTCTGGGGCCCAGAACCCTATAGACAGCGGGAGGATTCCACCTGCAGGTTGGGAGCAGATGGAACCCAAAGGATGAATAGGAGCTAGCTAGGTGAAAATCAAAATGTGTCGGCGGCGGAGGAGGCAGTCCTTGCCAGACAAAAGAAATGTCAGAAGAGGGCTTAAGGCAAGAAAGAGTTTAGCAAATTCAAGGTACTCAAAGTGTCCCAAAGGGAAGAATAAGAAGTGGAGGAAGAGAAAGAGGAGGAGGAGGAGTTGGTTAAGAGAGAAAGATTTGATGAGGTTGGAGAAGTTGACAGGAGCTCCACTCTGTAGGACGTTCCAGCCTTCTCACATGGAGAAGAACTTGCATATTACATTAAGTGCATCGGGAAATCATTGATGGGTTTTAAAGAACTGTCTAATAAGATCTGATTTAAGCTTTTTAAAGCTCATTCTGTGGATTGAAGGAGAAGCAAAGTGGATCCAAGTGAGATTCGGCTTAGATTAAGGTGGTGACAGTGGGTATGTTAGTAAAAGAATGTCATTTATGTTATGCATATAGTATGCATAATATGTTATATGACATAAATATATGTTTGCGTGAAATGGATTTCTGTCTCCTATATCTGAGTTCTGGGTGTATTTCTTACAGTCATTTTTTCTCCCCACTTCTTTCTTTCTCAGATATATGTTCAGCCCAACTTTACCCATGACATGGAATAGGCCAACTATAGCAGAAGAGCTATTTTATCTCCATGTGAGATTAGAAGCAAAAAAGTTCCCTGGGTCACAAAAATGACTTCATAGACTGCTGGAGTTTTAAAAATAATCCCTTTACCCCAACTTGTACATGAAATGAGCTCAAAGAACAAAAAAAACAAAGCTTTGGTAAATGTGAAACCCCCTCAACCTCTCTACCATTCATGCACAGTCTTAAAATGTCACACTCGAGACAGCTCGAGAACAAAGTCTGTTTCTACACAAGCAAAAGAAGTGCATGTATAGGATAGTTGCCTGCCCAAACCTATCTGCAACTTTGCTTGAATTACCTGTATAATTCAGGCAAAAATATAATTATCTACATTATAATTTGAATATCATGACTTTTACTTGCACGTAGAAATAGCCATTCAGAGTGTCTTTGACATCTCTTTTCTGTTTCCAGTTTTTCCTCCTCCTAGAAAAAGCATTGGGAGAAATCTGAAGAAGTTCAAAATTATCTTATTCCAATATTTATTGAACAAACACTTCGCCATGGATAGTGTTAACCAGAGCTCTAGCAGGATATGTTATGGGATTTGGAAATCTTATCCTAAAGCAAACTTCATCTCAAAAGACGAGCTTGTGCATGATTTGGTAATATACTTCCTCCCTCACTGTAGAAGAATCCAAAAGCAAATGTAAGCGGAGATAAAAATGAAGAATCATTTAAAGCAGAGAAATGCCAAATGACCAGTTCTGTGTTCCATGTCGGAAGGAATGAATTTCCTGGTGTTCAAGAAAATGTCTAGGTCCACCATAGTAATATTGCCCGAGTCCATTAAATGTCTTCTAATCAAGATAACTCTATCTGTATTCTAGTACGCATCTGTACAGACAGTTCATTCTCACAATAATGATGTTTCGGGGTGGTTAATTCTTAGGCCCAGAGGGTGGGGGTAAGGGTGTCCCGTGCATTGAAAAATGCTTAGCATCATCCCTAATCTCTACCCACTACATACCAGTAGCATCCCACCCCCATGCCATGACCACCAAATATGTCTCTAGGCTTTGCCTAATGTCCCCTGGTGACAAAATTACCCTGGTTGAGAAACGTAGTTGTAGAGGACATTGGAAGATGCTTGGACAGCCAAACCTGAATTTCTTTTTGAGGAATTGCCTCTGGTCGTCAAGATAAATTCATGTGCCTATTCTCCCATTACAAAGCTGGAGAGATCCTTAAAGATTCTTTTAGCCAGATCCTTAGTCTCTTTATCTCATTTGGGCCTTGGGAAGCTTCAGTGATCTAACTTAGCCAGTGAGCTTCTTTGTTAGACTCTGAATCTTGATTAGAAGAAATGCAATGAATGAATAAATGGTTGAGTTTAGTCATTCCATTGGTAATTCCCTAGGCAAGACCACTGAGTGATTTCTGTTATTGATATCTGATTCCTGTCTGTTCCAAATCTGGTCTGACAGCCTTTTCTCCCAACATGTAACCCTCATCTTATCCTTTAAACAAATCAGCCAAGTACAATCCGTCACTTGCAACCAAAGGCCTTCACTAAAACAGATTCTTTACATTCATTTCCTCATTAAATATTTTTAAAACAATTAAACAATGAAAATGTAAGAGAAACAATAGAAAATCAAACAATTTAAAATTGCTTTAAACAATTTAAACAACCAAATATATTACTATTTTAATCTAAAAATTAAGCAACATTTATTGAACATCAATTATGTGCCGACCTTCTACTGAGAATTCTCTTTACCCTTTACTACCAATCCCCTGTTACTCTCATTCCCTGGTAAAGTTTAATAATTCCTATATATTAAACTTTCCATATTAAAATTACTGGGTGGTTTATATCTGCTCATTGGATCCTGATGCATCCCTTTTTTTTTTTATTACTAATGTCCTGTCTGCTAATTCCAACATGTGAATCAGTATTTTTCTCTTGATGTTTTTCTTTTGACTATAAATCACAGTTTTTAATTTCTTCAAATATCTAGTATTTTTTTGTGTGTAATAGATATTGTGGATAATACTTTGTAGAGATTCTAGATTCTCTTCTGAAGAATGAAAAATTTTGTTTTATCAGGTAGTTAAATTACTGGAAGATCTCCTTAATGCTGTGGAGTCTATGTTTGAAGCTAGGTTCCTGTAGGACTGTTTTATTTTTACGCTCAATTGTAGGGCACATCCCTCAGTCTTGGGACATGGTCCTTACTCTTAAGGCACGGTCATTTTGAATAGAAAGCCAAGATGTTTATTAAGCCCCTCTAATTTGGTGAGATTAGAATGCAGAGCTGTCTCCCCAACACAAGGCAGCAGCCAAGGTCTGCTGAATTCTTTTAACTTTACAGCTATTTTCTTCTGGGTTCCTTGGATTTTCACTCCACACATGGACATTTTAGGAGTCCACAAATGATTTAAGGCTGCTTTTATGCAGTTGGGTATTTCTTCCTGTACCTCAATCCTTTTGGGGATTCTCCTCTCATGATTTTCAGCCGCACTGGCATCCTCAAGCTCTTACCGCTAACTGCTCAGTCATTTTCTGATTGAGTTTCATCCCCCATTCATAGAATGGGCTAGACAGTTCCATCAAGGTAAATGTCATATAAATGTAGACCTCAC
Organism: Phocoena sinus; assembly: GCF_008692025.1. Classification (NCBI taxonomy): domain Eukaryota; kingdom Metazoa; phylum Chordata; class Mammalia; order Artiodactyla; family Phocoenidae; genus Phocoena; species Phocoena sinus. Next base: position 7,310,713 of record NC_045777.1, on the reverse strand, counting down.
CCTGTAGAATCCCTTCTTTCAGGGGTTTATCTTCTTCTGTTTCTATCTGCCTTTAAAAAAAAATCTCCTCTGTTATATCCATAATCTACTGCTGTATCCGAATACACCCCAGACATTCGTGGCTTCTCACAGACTGTTCATTTGGCTCTCCATTCTGTGTATTGTTCAGACAGTTTTTATCTGAGCTGACTTGGTTTATTTCTGCGAGACTCACTCCTGCACCTGTGGTCAGCTGGTGGGCTAATCATGTCTCCACGGTCTAGGATGACCTCACTAACTTATCTGGCTGATGGCAAAATGTCAAAAGGGGCAAACAGGCTATATGTCTCTCATCTAATAGGCTGAAACTTGGGTCTCTTCCTATGGTGGTCACGGACATTCAAAATAACAAAAGGGTAAGTCTCAAAGAACAAGTACTTTCTAAGCACATATTTGTGCTATAATGTTACTACTTCATTGACCAGAGCAAATCATTGGCCAATCCAGGTTCAAGGACTTGAGAAATAGACTCTGCTTCTTGATGGGAAGAGTTACGGCATTACATTGCAAGAGGATGCATGCAAAAGGGGAGTATTGGTAGCCTTTTACACATTCTATCAGTAGCAGTTTATTTTAACTATAAAAAATCATTCAGAGCTTGGAGTTATTGTTGAAGATTGGTTGGTCTAATATATGCTACTCCATAATTACCAAACTTTTGCACGATGGGTTTTTAAGTGAACATGGCAGCCATGTATTGTTTACTTTCTTATACTACTTTGTCTTACCTGTTGTGAATTTGCTCACACACTTTATTATGTGGTCTGGCATAAGTTGGCTATTAAATTAAAGGAGAGTGTAGTACTACAACAATCCTGATTATGCCTGCTGTATGGAGGATACCTTTCATATAAGAGATTTGCCTTGACAGCTAAGCCTGATTCAAACTTCCCACAATTCAAGACAAGCTTTGATTCTGTGTGATTCTGAGTAAAAGGTAGTTTAGAGAGATTAGCATTATTTCCAATTTTCCATAAGGTCAGAGTTTTTATATAATTGGATAATTCAGTTTCTGCTAAAATGAAGCCATGATATATATTCACAGATATTGCAAAAGTAGTTTTATTCCCAGTGCTGCATAAAGATGATTTAATCTGACAATATGAGTTAGCACATTTTGGGGTTTCAGTGTGTTATCACTTAGTATATAATACTTGATGGGGCAGAATAATTTATTATAGTTTTAAAATAATTTAATAAAATTCAAATAAAACATTTGCACCGTCCTTGAAATACCTCTGCTAAAAGGAACATAGTTTTAAACCCTCTGTTTTATATTTCTTCTCTGCCACAAGACCATAGATGTTTTGAGAACAGAATCCCTGTCTTAGTATAGTGTCCTAAACCAGAGAATAATGATCCTCAGTATTTTCCTTAACTGTTGCTTAATCAAATAATAAAACATTAACAACTTGGCTAGTGGTGAGATAAGTTTTGTCCCTGATTGATAATTTATTTTACAGTAAATTCTGTAAGTTAGTCACCATAAGTAACATCACTTATTAATTTATTCAGTAGAGATTATTGAGTCCATATTGTGAACCCAGATGCTGTGAGAAGTCTAACAGATACCAATAGGAATACTGAATAGTCTTCATAAATATGCAGCTCACATTATAGAAGTGGTAATAAATATAATAATTAAAATCACTGTTAACACATGTATTGTTGTTGAGACACCGAAAATAGATCAATGTGACTCATGTAATCAAGTGTCTCCTAGGTACTAGAATATAAGTCCCCTGAGAGCAGATTTATTCTCTGCTCTATACCTCCAGCACCCAGAACAATGCCTGGCAGAGTAGCAGAGGGACAATATATTGTGAATGAAGAATGTTCTGAAGATATAAGGTTCCTACTATCAAGCAGCTCAAATGGGCAAGTAGGAATGTCCACAAGCCATCTTAGCAAAGAGTGATGACAATTTTGAGAATGTTGCCCACGAGGAAACAGAGATAATAAAAGTCTAAAGATGTGATGTCATCGTCCAGTGGTCAGTGCTAAAACCAATGCTTCAATCCTAGCCTTCCAAGTCATTTTAAGTAAGAATACAAAGTAAAATAAAAGATTATCTAGGGTGAATTAGTCAAAAGAGTTGTACATCAAGGAATGTGGAAGTAAGGGAATCCCCATTTAATGTTGGCCAATTTATTAAAACTGCATTTCCCTGAAATGAAAAAACAAAATTCAGTGTTATTCAACAATAATTTCTTACCAACCACAATTTATTTGCAGTTATTACAGGATTAGTCTGCAGATACACATGAAAACTGTATTTAAATGTGATTTTAAACTACTTCTATTGAGCGTGATATCTGAGCATCCTTTTGCCTGACCAGTTCCATGCCAGAGGAAACTAATTCATGTTGTCACTTGTGTAATGATTATTGCATTTATGAGACAATTTGAGAGTCATTCTGGTACTATTTTCTTTTTAGTGTGCAGAAATAGTCTAATTTATACTTATATGTGGCTGTTATAAGAAGTATGTGAACATTTTAGGATAAAATTTTTCAAAATATAGTGACTTGGCATCTCTATTAAGTGATTCAGACTTGAAAATCTCACAGCATTCATGCCAACATCTGTCTAATCCAGGAAGCAGTCTGGTTTGGTGATAGTGGCATGAGCTTGAATTTGAGCATTCTACTGTGGAATTCCCGGCACCTCCTTTCTTGAATTATTGTTCTGAGTGATGCCAAGCTTGGCTGAGATAAGGTACCTTTGGGACTAAGACTGAAAACAGATGTCGTGACATCGTATCCCTTTAGTTTTTGGAGTCTGTTATTTGCCTGGGTCGGCACAATTGGTGTTGGTAGGTTGAGACTATCTAGAATTCAAGCCACAAATCTGTTCAGTGATTCATGCAGGAAAAATTCCCAGAGACTCGGGGTGTAGTCTGGGACAGCTGGATGTAAAAATGTCAGCAGCTGTTCAAAATGCCTGAGCTTCGTACAGCATAAGTCAGAATAGAGCCCAAGATCATCTGTGCAGGTGAAAGCTAACTAGTGGCATGAAAAGGGTAATGTTAATTATCTAGAAATTATCCACAGTGATTGACGGCTAGTATTCATTTTTTGGAGACATCTTTTCCTTCTTTTTCCTTCTGAGAAATGATACATTTTTATTTATTTATTTTTAATTTTTGGCTATGTCGGGCACGCGGGATCTTTCATTGTGGCGCGCGGGCTTCTCTCTAGGTGTGGCATGTGGGTTTTCTCTTCTCTAATTGTGGCGTGAGCATTCCAGAGCGGCTAGGCTCTGTAGTTTGTGGCAGGCGGGCTCTAGTTGGGGCATGCGAGCTCAGTAGTTGTGGCATGGGCTTAGCTGCCCCGCAGCACGTGGGATATTAGTTTCCTGACCAGGGATGGAACCTGCGTCCCCTGCATTGTAAGGCGGATTCTTTACCACTGGACCACCAGGGAAGTCCCTAGAAATGATACTTTTTAAAAACAACAAAGTTAATTATTCTGTGGATAACTAGAATGCTGAAGCAGAGACCTAATTGGTGGTTGTGTCATTGATCCATTGGTAAAAATGTTTATAACAGGTCAGAAACCCAGTACCGTAGACTCTCGAACAGCATGGGTTTGAACTGTGTGGGTCCACTTATAGGCAGATTTTTTTCAATAAATATGTTGGAAAATTGGGGGGAGATTTTCAACAATTTGAAAGAACTCACAGATGTACCACAGAAATTGTAATTTCTCCAATTACAATTCTCTTGTAATTGGAGAAATTGTATATCACAGGGTTTTTTTTTAATGTAACAATATTTCCAACACTGTATTATGATTATCACTGTGATACTGTATGCCATAAAAATTTTATAACATTCATTCATTAGTGTATAGGCTATGAATGATTATATTTGTGAACAAATGTGAATTACTTTTTCACGTCGTCTTTTCATTTTTGATGTCTAATGTTAGTGATACGTATAACACATACAGTGTTTTGAATCATAATATTGATGTAGGTACTGACAAACTATTCATCTCGTAAACAGATCACATAAACGCACAGTACGGTACTTACAAATGTATTTTCCCTTCCTTGTGATTTTCTTAATAACATTTTCTTTTCTCTGGCTTACTGTATTGTAAGAATACAGTATATAATACCTATAACATACAAAATATGTGTTGATTGTTTCTGTTATCAATAAGACTTCTGATCAACAGTAGGCTATAAGTAGTTAAGTTTTGGGAGAGACAAAAGTTATACTCAGTTTTTCGACTGTGCAGGGGTCAGTGTCCCTAATCCCTGAATTGTTCAGGGGTCATCTGTATTAATAAAGGTTCAAAAGGAAATTCAGGGTCCAAGAAGTCCATGATCCAAATGGTTAAATGGTAGCAAGTATAGAAAACCACACTTACACTTCCTTTGCCCATGGCATGCTAATCAATTGGACACTCTACTACTGATCTAGAGAAGGCATACTTCTCAATCCCATCCTCAGAGAGCTACACTTGTTAGCTCAGAGATTGAAGCCTACTTACTATCCCTGGTCGAAGAAGAACTAGCTTAAGGGATTTAGTTCACTTTTCCAAGATCAGAGTGGAATGCGTACAAAGGCTGCCCTTGAGTTGGTGTTATGTCTTACATTAGCACCAAGCAAGGGTGGGCAGAGGATCCTCTCATACTCTGCTGAGGATGGGGCCTCTGGATCAAAAGGAAGAGAACTTTCCAGTAACTCAGTTTCTCTAAACAATGCTTCTTTCAGTGAAATGGTTCATTTTACCAAAGTAGATCTATTGGATTTAAATTATTCTGCTGACTTACATTACTTGGAAAGGTATCTGTTCCCTATTCATGTTGAATTTTATGAGCATAGCTGAATCTCATTTATTATTTCAATAAAGGGTGCTTTTATGTGTTCTGGGAATCTAAGAAGATGTTGTTCTTCCTGAAATTCCATTACCTGTGGGTAGAATGTGTTACATTCTGGATGGGATGTTCTGTTACAGGCTGATCCTAGAGCAAATGTTTTTGCAGATTATTTACAGACAAGTTACATTTTGTTTCTTCTGTCATTCACCAGTGAGCTAGTGACTCTGAGCTATCCGCCCTTTGTCATCATATTCATTTGTTTTTTTGCGAATTTTAATATTATCCATTTATATTCAGGTTTCTATTTGAATATAACCCACTACTTTTGGATCTTACCAAATTCTCCTCTGTATTTCTGCTGTCGCCATTACAATTATTTTACTGCTGTGTTGTAACTTTAAAGATTATCCATCAGGGGCATAAGACATTTTGTTTAATATGACCTGGCTGGGCCTTCCCGCAGGATGCTGCCTCCACTTTCTCTTCAGCAGAAGAAGGAAAGCCAGCAGGCTTTGAATAAGGTGCCCAGCCAGGACCAAGCTTCTCATCCCCCTCCTTCGTGGCAGTAACTGAGCCCAGGAAATCTCTGCCTTCCATCACTGTCACCTTGGCATGAACTGCAGGTCTGTGCATCCCCCGAGATGTTTCCGGATGTCCTGCAGAGACCAGCAAGGAAGCCCCTAGGCAAAGATTCTTAAGAATAAGTGATCTAGGGGGGGACCTTGAAGATGGCGGAAGAGTAAGATGCGGAGATCGCCTTCCTCCCCACGGATACACCAGAAATACATCCACACGTGGAACAACTCCTACAGAACTCCTACTGAAGGCTGGCAGAAGACCTCAGACCTCCCAAAAGGAGAGGGGATTAAGAGCGCTGCTTAAAGGATCTCCAGAGAAGGGCGCGAGCCGCGGCTAAAAGCGCGAACCCCAGAGACGGCGCGAGTCGCGGCTAAAAGCGCGAACCCCAGAGACGGGCGCGAGCCGCGGCTAAAACCGCGGACCCCAGAGACGGGCGGGAGACGCTAAGGCTGCTGCTGCCGCCACCAAGGGGCCTGTGTGCGAGCACAGGTCACTCTCCACACCCCTCTTCCGCGGAGCCTGTGCAGCCCGCCACTGCCAGGTTCCCGGGATCCAGGGACAACTTCCCCGGGACAACGCACGGCGGGCCTCAGGCTGGTGCAACGTCACGCCGGCCTCTGCTGCAACGTCACGCTGCCTCTGCCGCCGCAGGCCCGCCCCGCACGCAGTGCCCCTCCTTCCCCCATCCCCCAACCCCCGGCCTGAGTGAGCCGGAGGCCCCGAATCAGCGGCTCCTTTAACCCCGTCCTGTCTGAGCGAAAAAACAAACGCCCTCCAGCGACCTACACGCAGAGGCAGGGCCAAATCCAAAGCTGAGCTCCTGTGAGCTGTGAGAACAAAGAAGAGAAAGGGAAATCTCTCCCAGCAGCCACAGAAGCAGCGGATTAAAGCTCCACAATCAACTTGATATACCCTGCATCTGTGGAATACCTGAATAGACAAGGAATGATCCCAAATTGAAGAGGTGGAATTTAGGAGCGAGATCTATGATTTTTTTCCCTTTTCCTCTTTTTGTGAATGTGTACGTGTATGCTTCTGTGTGAGATCTGGTCTGTATACTCTTGCTTCCACCATTTGTCCTAGGGCTCTATCCGTCCATGACTTTTTTTAAAAAATTCTTTTTCTTAATAATTAAGTTTAATTGTAATAACTTTATTATACTTTACCTTCGTTCTTTCTTTCTTTCCTTCCTTCCTTCCCTCCTTTAGACAACGAATCACCCCAAATTGAGGAGGTGGTCTCAGGGAGCAGGATTTATGATTTTTCCCCCTTTACCTCTTTTTGTGAAGGTGTATGTGTATGCTTCTGTGTAAGATTTTCTCTGTATAGCTTTGCTTCCAACATTTGTCCTAAGGTTCTATCCGTCCCTTTTTTTTTTTTTCTAAATATTTTTTAATTCAATAACTATATTATACTTTATTTTATTTTTACTGTATCATCTTTCTTTCTGTCTTTTTTCCTTCTTTCCCTCCTTCCTTCCTTCCTCCCTCCCTCCCTCCCTCCCTCCCTCCTTTCTTTCCTTCTCTATTTCTTTCTTCCTTCCTTCCTTTCCTCCTTTCCTTCTTTCTTTACTCATACTTCTACTAATTCTCCCTACTTTTTCTCCCTTTTATTCTGAGCTGTGTGGATGAAAGGCTCTTGGTGCTCCAGCCAGGAGTCAGGGCTCTGCCTCTGAGGTAGGAGAGCCAACTTCAGGACACTGGTCAACAAGAGACCTCCCAGCTCCACATAATATTAAACGGTGGAAATATCCCAGAGACCTCCATCTTAACACCAGCACCCAGCTTCACTCAACGACCAGCAAGCCACAGTGCTGGACAACCTATGCCAAACAACTAGCAAAACAGGAACACAACCCCACCCATTAGCAGAGAGGCTGCCTAAAATCAGAATAAGGCCACAGACACCCCAAAACACACCACCAGACGTGAACCTGTCCACTAGAGAGACAAGATCCAGCCTCATCCAGCACAACACAGGCACTAGTCCCCTCCACCAGGAAGCCTACACAACCCACTGAAACAACCTTAGCCACTGGAGACAGACATCAAAAACAACGGGAACTACGAAAGTGCAGCCTGCAAAAAGGAGACCCCAAACACAGTAAGATAAGCAAAATGAAAAGACAGAAAAACACACAGCAGATGAAGGAGCAAGATAAAAACCCACCAGACCTAACAAATGAAGAGGAAATAGGCAATCTACCTGAAAAAGAATTCAGAATAATGATAGTAAGGATGATCCGAAATCTTGGAAGTAGAATGGACAAAATGCAAGAAACAGTTAACAAGGACCTACAAGAACTAAAGATGAAACAAGCAATGATGAACAATGCAATAAATGAAATTAAAACCACTCTAGATAGGATCAATAGCAGAATAACTGAGGCAGAAGAACGGATAAGTGACCTGGAAGATAAAGTAGTGGAAATAACTACTGCAGAGCAGAATAAAGAAAAAAGAATGAAAAGAACTGAGGACAGTCTCAGAGACCTCTGGGACAACATGAAACGCACCAACATTCGAATTGTAGGGTTTCCAGAAGAAGAAGAAAGAAAGAAAGGGACTGAGAAAATATTTGAAGAGATTATAGTTGAAAACTTCCCTAATATGGGAAAGGAAATAGTTAATCAAGTCCAGGAAGCACAGAGAGTCCCATACAGGATAAATACAAGGAGAAACACGCCAAGACACATATTAATCAAACAGTCAAAAATTAAATACAAAGAAAGCATATTAAAAGCAGCAAGGGAAAAACAACAAATAACACACAAGGGAATCCCCATAACGTTAACAGCTGATCTCTCAGCAGAAACCCTACAAGCCAGAAGGGAGTGGCAGGACATACTGAAAGTGATGAAGGAGAAAAGCCTGCAACCAAGACTACTCTACCCAGCAAGGATCTCATTCACATTTGATGGAGAAATTAAAACCTTTACAGACAAGCAAAAGCTGAGAGAGTTCAGCACCACCAAACCAGCTTTACAACAAATGCTAAAGGAACTTCTCTAGACACGAAACACAAGAGAAGGAAACGACCTATAGTAGCAAACCCAAAACAATATATAAAATGGGAATAGGAACATACATATCGATAATTACCTTAAATGTAAATGGACTAAATGCTCCCACCAAAAGACACAGATTGGCTGAATGGATACAAAAACAAGACCCTTATATATGCTGTCTACAAGAGACCCACTTCAGACCTAGAGACACATACAGACTGAAAGTAAGGGGATGGAAAAAGATATTCCATGCAAATGGAAACCAAAAGAAAGCTGGAGTAGCAATTCTCATATCAGACAAAATAGACTTTAAAATAAGGACTATTAAAAGGGACAAAGAAGGACACTACATAATGATCAAGGGATCGATCCAAGAAGAAGATATAACAATTGTAAATATTTATGCACCCAACATAGGAGCACCTCAATACATAAGGCAAATACTAACAACCATAAAAGGGGAGATCAACAGTAACACATTCATAGTAGGGGACTTTAACACCCCACTTTCACCCATGGACAGATCATCCAAAATGAAAATAAATAAGGAAACACAAGCTTTAAATGATACATTAAACAAGATGGACTTAATTGATATTTATAGGACACTCCATCCAAAAACAACAGAATACACATTTTTCTCAAGTGCTCATGGAACGTTCTCCAGGATAGAGAATATCTTGGGTCACAAATCAAGCCTTGGTAAATTTAAGAAAACTGAAATTGTATCAAGTATCTTTTCCGACCACAACGCCATGAGACTAGATATCAATTACAGGAAAAGATCTGTAAAAAATACAAACACATGGAGGCTAAACAATACACTACTTAATAATGAAGTGATCACTGAAGAAATCAAAGAGGAAATAAAAAAATACCTAGAAACAAATGACAATGGAGACACAACGACCCAAAACCTATGGGATGCAGCAAAAGCAGTTCTAAGGGGGAAGTTTATAGCAATACAAGCCCACCTTAAGAAGCAGGAAACATCTCGAATAAACAACCTAACCTTGCACCTCAAGCAATTAGAGAAAGAAGAACAAAAAAACCCCAAAGCTAGCAGAAGGAAAGAAATCATAAAAATCAGATCAGAAATAAATGAAAAAGAAATGAAGGAAACAATAGCAAAGATCAATAAAACTAAAAGCTGGTTCTTTGAGAAGATAAACAAAATAGATAAACCACTAGCCAGACTCATCAAGAAAAAAAGGGAGAAGACTCAAATCAATAGAATTAGAAATGAAAAAGGAGAAGTAACAACTGACACTGCAGAAATACAAAAAATCATGAGAGATTACTACAAGCAACTCTATGCCAATAAAATGGACAATCTGGAAGAAATGGACAAATTCTTAGAAATGCACAACCTGCCAAGACTGAATCAGGAAGAAATAGAAAATATGAACAGACCAATCACAAGCACTGAAATTGAAACTGTGATTAAAAACCTTCCAACAAACAAAAGCCCAGGACCAGATGGCTTCACAGGTGAATTCTATCAAACGTTTAGAGAAGAGCTAACACCTATCCTTCTCAAACTCTTCCAAAATATAGCAGAGGGAGGAACACTCCCAAATTCCTTCTACGAAGCCACCATCACCTTGATACCAAAACCAGACAAGGATGTCACAAAGAAAGAAAACTACAGGCCAATATCACTGATGAACATAGATGCAAAAATCCTCAACAAAATACTAGCAAACAGAATCCAACAGCACATTAAAAGGATCATACACCATGATCAAGTGGGGTTTATTCCAGGAATGCAAGGATTCTTCAATATACGCAAATCTATCAATGTGAAAAACCATATTAACAAACTGAAGGAGAAAAACCATATGATCATCTCATTAGATGCAGAGAAAGCTTTTGACAAAATTCAACACCCATTTATGATAAAAACCCTGCAGAAAGTAGGCATAGAGGGAACTTTCCTAAACATAATAAAGGCCATATATGAGAAGCCCACAGCAAACATCATCCTCAATGGTGAAAAACTGAAAGCATTTCCATTAAGATCAGGAACAAGACAAGGTTGCCCACTCTCACCACTCTTAATCAACATAGTATTGGAAGTTTTAGCCACAGCAATCAGAGAAGAAAAGGAAATAAAAGGAATCCAAATCGGAAAAGAAGAAGTAAAGCTGTCACTGTTTGCAGATGACATGATACTATACATAGAGAATCCTAAAGATGCTACCAGAAAACTACTAGAGCTAATCAATGAATTTGGTAAAGTAGCAGGATACAAAATTAATGCACAGGGGCTTCCCTGGTGGCGCAGTGGTTGAGAGTCCGCCTGCCGATGCGGGGGACGCGGGTTCGTGCCCCGGTCCGGGAGGATCCCACATGCCGCGGAGCGGCTGGGCCCGTGAGCCACACCTACTGAGCCTGCGCGTCTGGAGCCTGTGCTCCGCAGCAAGAAAGGCCGCGATAGTGAGAGGCCTGCGCACCGTGATGAAGAGTGGCCCCCCGCTTGCCACGACTAAAGAAAGCCCTCGCACAGAAACGAAGACCCAACCCAGCAAAAATAAATTAATTAATAAACTCCTACCCCCAACATCTAAAAAAAAAAAAAAAAAAAATCTATTTAAAAAAAAAAAAAAATTAATGCACAGAAATCTCTGGCATTACTATATACTAATGATGAAAAATCTGAAAGTGAAATCAAGAAAACACTCCCATTTACCATTGCAACAAAAAGAATAAAATATCTAGGAATAAACCTACCTAAGGATACGAAAGACCTGTATGCAGAAAATTATAAGACACTGATGAAAGAAATTAAAGATGATACAAATAGATGGAGAGATATACCATGTTCTTGGATGGGAAGAATCAACATTGTGAAAATGACTCTACTACCCAAAGCAATCTACAGATTCAATGCAATCCCTATCAAACTACCACTGGCATTTTTCACAGAACTAGAACAAAAAATTTCGCAATTTGTATGGAAACACAAAAGACCCCGAATAGCCAAAGCAATCTTGAGAACGAAAAAAGGAGCTGGAGGAATAAGGCTCCCTGACTTCAGACTATATTACAAAGCAACAGTAATCAAGACAGTATGGTACTGGCACAAAAACAGAAAGATAGATCAGTGGAACAGGATAGAAAGCCCAGAGATAAACCCACGCACATATGGACACCTTATCTTTGATAAAGGAGGCAGGAATGTACAGTGGAGAAAGGACAGCCTCTTCAATAAATGGTGCTGGGAAAACTGGACAGGTACATGTAAAAGTATGAGATTAGGTCACTCCCTAACACCATACACAAAAATAAGCTCAAAATGGATTAAAGACCTAAATGTAAGGCCAGAAACTATCAAACTCTTAGAAGAAAACATAGGCAGAACACTCTATGACATAAATCACAGCAAGATCCTTTCTGACCCACCTCCTAGAGTAATGGAAATAAAAACAAAAATAAACAAATGGGACCTAATGAAACTTCAAAGCTTTTGCACAGCAAAGGAAACCATAACCAAGACCAAAAGACAACCCTCAGAATGGGAGAAAACATTTGCAAATGAAGCAACTGACAAAGGATTAATCTCCAAAATTTACAAGCAGCTCATGCAGCTCAATAACAAAAAAACAAACAACCCCATCCAAAAATGGGCAGAAGACCTAAATAGACATTTCTCCAAAGAAGATATACAGAATGCCAACAAACACATGAAAGAATGCTCAACATCATTAATCATTAGAGAAATGCAAATCGACACTACAATGAGATATCATCTCACACCAGTCAGAATGGCCATCATCAAAAAATCTACAAACAATAAATGCTGGAGAGGGTGTGGAGAAAAGGGGACACTCCTGCACTGCTGGTGGGAATGTGAATTGGTTCAGCCACTGTGGAGAACAGTATGGAGGTTCCTTAAAAAACTACAAATAGAATTACCATATGACCCAGCAATCCCACTACTTGGCATATACCCTGAGAAAACCAAAATTCAAAAAGAGTCATGTACCAAAATGTTCATTGCAGCTCTATTTACAATAGCCAGGACATGGAAACAACCTAAGCGCCCATCATCGGATGAATGGATAAAGAAGATGTGGCACATATACACAATGGAATATTACTCAGCCTTAAAAAGAAATGAAATTGAGCTATTTGTAATGAGATGGATAGACCTAGAGTCTGTCATACAGAGTGAAGTAAGTCAGAAAGAAAAGGACAAATGCCGTATGCTAACACATATAAATGGAATTTAAGGGAAAAAAATGTCGTGAAGAACCTAGGGGTAAGATAGGAATAAAGACGCAGACCTACTGGATAACGGACTTGAGGATATGGGGAGGGGGAAGGGTGAGTTTTGACAGGGCGAGAGAGAGTCATGGACATATACACACTAACAAACGTAGTAAGGTAGATAGCTGGGGGGAAGCAGCTGCAAGGCACAGGGATATTAGCTCGGTGCTTTGTGACAGCCTGGAAGGGTGGGATGGGGAGAGTGGAAGGGAGGGAGACGCAAGAGGGAAGACATATGGGAACATATGTATATGTATGGCTGATTCACTTTGTTATAGAGCGGAAACGAACACACCATTGTAAAGCAATTATACCCCAATAAAGATGTTTAAAAAAAAAAAAAAAATATGACCTGATCTTCTTCAAGAGTTTTCTTCATCTTTGGGGAAGAGTAGTATAGAAAATGGCCAAGAGGGTGCATGAATAAGTTATGTTGTTAAAAATCTTACTGGAGTGCCCTGAATGTAATCTTGTGCTCCTGTTAGAGTTCAAAGGGAGGTTGTATCTTAAACATAATTTTTGAAACATTTTTTTTGAAACTATTTTTTCCCAAATAGCCTATGATTTGTAAATAAGTGAACATTGTTTCATATTATACTGAACCAACAGCATTTTTTTAGTTATATTTATTCCATGTAAAATGTCATGTAAATATGAAACAAATATATAAACAAATATATACAAATATAAACAAATATGAAAAGAATATAAACAAATATACACAAATATGAAAAGAAAATAAAAATTTGATAGGCTAATGTAGCATTATTTTAAATGTAATAATCAATATTAATAATTGATATTAAAGTTTTCCCTGTTTTTTTTTTTTTTAAACATTGGCTGAAGTTGGTTTGGAGACCTGAGGTTGCTTTACCATGTAATGAAAACTTCATTCTGTCACTGACAAATCCCAAATCCGGGCCTTGAAAATTCATTCGCATGTGCTCTTTTATCAATGAAATCAGAATATTTGAGGGTAGGATTCAGACACCAGCATTTGTAAAACTTTCTAGGTGGTTCTAAAATGGACCCAAGTTTGAGAACCAGTGTTTTAGACTATATAAAAAATTTTGGTAAGGAAAGAATTAGTATGAAAATAAGTTCATATGACCTTAGGGACCCTGTTGATATATTAATCAAATATCTATTCTCAATCCTTTCTCCCCTATGGGTGTACAGATGAGATGCAGACTTGCTTTTCTCACCTTCTCAATAGCTGGATGTGAGTTTTGAATTGGTGTGGTACAGAGTATGGTATGTGGTATGGAGTGTGGATTGCAGGAAAGCAGTTGAGACAGTTGTGCGGTTCTGACAGTAACTCCACCTAAAAGATCATGGTAGCTTGGGTCAAGGCAATTACAATGGAGATGGGGAGAAGAGATATATTCGAGAGATATTTAAGAATTTTACTTGGCAGAAATTGATAACTGATTGTAAATCAAGTCAGGGGCATAAAATATTGTTAAGAATGACTCAGGTTTCTGACCGTAGCAACTTGACGGGTGATGGGATTGTTTGCTGAGATCTGAAATGTTAAAAATTAAGCAGATTTTAGGAAGAAGATGGTAATTTTATGTTTGTATAGGTGCCTGTGAGATAATTAATGGGAATATCAAGTAAGTAGTTAATATCCAGACCTGAAGAGGTTTGGTCTGAAGATGTAGACTTGAGAATCATCAGACACGGGGTGGGGTTACCAAAGACATATAGAATTAAGACTCCCAATTGGGGAAAGTCTAACCTAGGCCTAAAGATTTTCCTTATTTCACAAGTGTATTCCTCAGCATTTGGGAATCTATCATTCCATTTAGAGGCAAATTTGAAAATTTCAGCTCCTGTTTCACTGGCCCCAGTTGGAAATGATGACTCTCAGTTTGCTTATTACTAGTGTAAAAACTGATATGTCTAATTCAGAGACTACTTTGCTTTCATGGAAACAGATCCTGTGTTATTCACTAGTTTCACCAGCTTCCTATTCTTATGTAAACTTTATTATCAGATAGAAAATATAAAAATGTTATTCATCATATATATAACACCATATACTCAATATTTTGAGCATTTCATTATCTCCCTAGTTTCTGATTAAAAATTTAGTGTAATATTTTTATTATTAAAATATCTATTATAGATTCAGAAGAAAATACATAACACTATGAAAAAAGAATGAACTGAGACTTGTTTTTTCTTTGTATTTTGGTACAAATGTCTTCAAGACATTTATGTAATAAAAATTTCAATATGCTTTACAACCTGTTTTCTAAATTCATTTAATTCATTTTTTTCTTGGTCAATATATCGAGATCCTTTCTGTTCCTTCTTTCCTTCCCTTTTTTCCCACTCTTTCCCTCCCTCCCTTCTGTTCTGTTGTGCTGATTCTGTAGGCTAATATTTACCTAGTATTTATAACTACAGAAGTATTTCTTCTGTAGTTATAAAAGAGATCCATATTACTTTGGTGTATGTGTGTGTGTGTGCATTTGTATGTATGTGATTTTTTTCAGGTTTTGTTCTAAAAGTTGTACGAATTTTTGAAATATAAAATAGGGATCATTCTCCCTATAGCGTTTTTTTTTTTTCCCTTTTCTGGGATAACGTAGAAAAAAATCAGGGTTATCTGTTCCTTCACTTTTAAATAACTTATCCTGTAAGTATATCTATATTTGGCATAATAAAATAAACTAATAGAACAGAATAGAAAGCCACAAAACATAACCACACATATGTGAAACTTTAAGTATTACACAGCCTCCACTGCAGATCCCTACAGGAATAATGTGCTGTTTAATAAATTATGCTGGGTCAATTCTGCATAGAAACATATAAAATTGAATCTCAGGCTCATACTAGACACAAAAATCAATTCCAAATGGATTTATGGTTTAAATATGAAAAATAATACTTTAATTTTTAAAGGAAATCTTAGAAGAATATCTTACATCATTGAATAAGGGAATTTAAATTTTTAAATATGATAAAAATGAGAAATCATAAAGAAAAATTTTAATATGTTGGATTATATTAAGGACTATATTTCACCAAAAAAATATTGTAAAGGTGAAAAGACAAACCACATAACAGGGAGAAGATATTTTCAAGATATATAAACAATAAGAATTAGCATCCAGAAAATATAAACAGCATCTACAAATCAATAACAAAAAGAAAAGCAAGCCATCCAATTAAAGGCATTAAAAAAGGAAATAGTAATGGTGAGTGAACACAGAAATATATTCTCAAAATCATTGATAGTCATGAATGCAATCAAAACCACAATGGACCCCATGTGACACATATTATAATGGCAAAAATTAAAGAGTCACATGAAGCCAAGAGGTTATTTCTTACTTTGGGAGTGCAGATTGCCACTGCTACTTTGAGAAACAGGGTGACATTGCTTAGTGAACTTAAAGATGTGTATGTGAACATTTGAAAATTTCAGCTCCTATGAATATACTTAGAGAACCTCTTGTGTATATTCACAAAGAGATAAATGAAAGTATATTTAGAGTAGAACTTTTTATGATAGCTAAAAATCTGGAAACAACCCAAATGTCCATCAGTGATAGAATAAACAGAATAATAGATACACTTTTAATACTTAGACAATGGAGCACTATAGAAAATTGAAAATTAATGAAAGTGAGATGATAGTCAAAACCTTCGTGTTTACCCTGGGAGAGAGAGACAGAGACAGAGAGAAAATCAGTGAATTTTTGAAATATAATTCTATTTATACAAAAGACACACATGGCAAATTCATACAAAATATTGTTAAATTTATTTGTGAATGTGTTAAACCTGAGTTTTAAAAGGCAAGGAATGATTTTATTTTATTATTATTTTTTAATAGTTCTACCATTTATTTATTTTTTAACATCTTTATTGGAGTATAATTGCTTTACAATGGTGTGTTAGTTTCTGCTTTATAACAAAGTGAATCAGCTATACATATACATATATCCCCATATCCCCTCCCTCTTGCGTCTCCCTCCCACCCTCCCTATCCCACCCCTTTAAGTAGAAACAAAGCACCAAGCTGATCTCCCTGTGTTATGTGGCTGCTTCCCACGAGCTATCTATTTTACATTTGGTAGTGTATATATGTCCATGCCACTCTCTCACTTCGTCCCAGCTTACCCTTCCCCTCTCCCATGTCCTCAAGTCCATTCTCTATGTCTGAGTCTTGATTCCTGTCCTGCCCCTAGGTTCTTCAGGACCATTTTTTTTTTCTTTTTTAGATTCCATATATACGTGTTAGCATACAGTATTTGTTTTTCTCTTTCTGGCTTACTTCACTCTGTATGACAGACTCTAAGTCCATCCACCTCACTACAGATAACTCAATTTCGTTTCTTTTTATGGCTGAGTAATATTCCATTGTATATATGTGCCATATCTTCCTTATCCATTCATCTGTCGATAGACACTTAGGTTGCTTCCATGTCCTGACTATTGTAAATAGAGCTGCAATGAACATTGTGGTACGTGACTCTCATCGAATTATGGTTTTCTCAGGGTATATGCCCAGTAGTGGGAGTCCTGGGTCATATGGTAGTTCTATTTTTAGTTTTTTTAAGGAACCTCCATACAGTTCTCCATAGTGGATGTATCAATTTACATTCCCACCAACAGTGCAAGAGGGTTCCCTTTTCTCCACACCCTCTCAAGCATTTATTGTTTGTAGATTTTTTTGATGATTGCCATTCTGACCAGTGTGAGGTGATACTTCATTGTAGTTTTGATTTGCATTTCTCTAATGATTAGTGATGTTGAGCGTCCTTTCATGTGTTTGTTGGCAATCTGTATATCTTCTTCGGAGAAATGTCTATTTAGGTCTTCTGCCCTCTTTTGGATTGGGTTGTTTGTTATTTTGATATTGAGCTGCGTGAGCTGCTTGTAAAGTTTGGAGATTAATACTTTGTCAGTTGCTTCATTTACAAATATTTTCTCCCATTCTGAGGGTTGTCTTTTTGTCTTGTTTATGGTTTCCTTTGCTGTGCAAAAGCTTTTAAGTTTTATTCGGTCCCATTTGTTGAATTTTATCTTTATTTCCATTTCTCTCAGAGGTGGGTCAAAAAGGATCTTGCTGTGATTTATGTCATAGAGTGTTCTGCCTGTGTTTTCCTCGGAGAGTTTTACAGTGTCTGGCCTTACATTTAGGTCTTTAATCCATTTTGAGTTTATTATTGTGTATGGTGTTAGGGAGTGTTCTAATTTCATTCTTTTACATGTAGCTGTCCAGTTTTCCCAACGCCACTTAATGAAGAGGCTGTCTTTTCTACATTGTATATTCTTGCCTCCTTTATCAAAAATAAGGTGACCGTATGTGCGTGGGTTTATATCTGGGCTTTCTATCCTGTTCCATTGATCTATATTTCTGTTTTTGTGCCAGTACCATACTGTCTTGATTACTGTAGCTTTGTAGTATAGTCTGAAGCCCAGGAGGCTGATTCCTCCAGCTCTGTTTCTCTTTCTCAAGATTATTCTGGCTCTTCAGAGTCTTTTGTTTTTCCATACAAATTGTGAAATTTTTTGGTCTTGCTCTGTGAAAAATGCCATTGGTAGTTTGATAGGGATTGCATTGAATCTGTAGGTCACTTTGGGTAGTATAGTTATTTTCACAATGTTGATTCTTCCAATCCAAGATCATGGTATATCTCTCCGTCTGTTTGTATCATCTTTAATTTCTTTCTTACAGTTTTCTGCATACAGGTATTTTGTCTCCTTAGGTAGGTTTATTCCTAGGTATTTTATTCTTTTTGTTGCAATGGTAAATGGGAGTGTTTCCTTATTTTCTCTTTCAGATTTTTCAGCATTATTGTATAGGAATGCAAGAAATTTCTGTGCATTAATTTTGTATCCTGCTACTTTACCAAATTCATTGATTAGCTCTAGTAGTTTTCTGGTAGCATCTTTAGGATTCTCTATGTATAGTATCATGTCATCTGCAAACAGTGACAGCTTTACTTTTCTTTTCCAATATGGATTCCTTTTATTTCTTTTTCTTCTCTCATTGCTATGGCTAAAACTTCCAAAATTATGTTGAATAATAGTGGTGTGAGTATACAGCCTTGTCTTGTTCCTGCTCTTAGTGGAAATGGTTTCAGTTTTTCACCATTGAGAACGATGTTGGCTGTGGGCTTGTCATATATGGCCTTCATTATGTTGAGGTAAGTTCCCTCTAGGCCTGCATTCTGGAGGGTTTTTATCATAAATGGGTGTTGAATTTTGTCGAAAGCTTTTTCTGCATCTATTGAGATGATCACATGGTTTTTCTCCTTCAATTTGTTAATATGATTTATCACATTGATTGATTTTCATATATTGAAGAATCCTTGCATTCCCGGGAGAAACCCCACTTGATCATGGTGTATGATCCTTTTAATGTGCTGTTGGATTCTGTTTGCTAGTTTTTTGTTGAGGATTTTTGCATCTATGTTCATCAGTGATATTGGCCTGTAGTTTTCTTTCTTTGTGACACCTTTGTCTGGTTTTGGTATCAGCGTGATGGTGGCCTTGTCGAATGAGTTTGGGGGTGTTCCTCCCTCTGCTATACTTGCAACAGTTTGAGAATGATAAGTGTTAGCTCTTCTCTAAATGTTTGATAGAATTCACCTGTGAAGCCTTCTGGTCCTGGGCTTTTGCTTGTTGGAAGATTTTAAATCACAGTCTCAGTTTCAGTGCTTGGGATTGGTCTGTTTTATATTTTCTATTTCTTCCTGGTTCAGTCTCAGGAGTTTTATTTTATTCAACGTTTCAGACATTTTGTAGCACAGGTATTTAGAATGTCTGGTTTACTATATTTTTAGAAATGAGAGTCAAGTCCCACATATATTAGAACCTAAGTCTAACATTAAGCTTTGAAACTAATTTATTGTCAACTGTACTTAGGAATGACCTCACACTGCAAATGAAAACCAGGAGACAGAGAAGAACTACCTATCATATTCTCAAGAGCTGTATTTTTGCCTCTTGATTGTTTGCTTGTTTTACAGTGAGATCCTAAGATGAGAGCACATCCTTGTGGGAGTTAGATTTTCTACAGATAGGTTTTGATGTAATGCTGGCGAAAAACAGAATTCAATTAATGAGGCTCTTCAGGTTGAGAAGTTGAAACACAGTAGGAGAAGGACGCTGGGCTTTGGAAAACTAGCAAAGTTGTAAAGAACTCCTGGTACTTTTCAAGGAAGAGAAATTATGAGAGAGTAGGGGAAACATGAAACGGAGATAATGGGAAATGATGTCAATTGCATATTTCTCGGTTTACTAGATGGCTGACTGTTCAAGTATGTGGATTAAGCATTTTAAAATGTGCTTTTTCAGTAATACCTAAATTTACTTGTGTGTAAAAGATAATTATTTAAAATTGTAAAATTCTGTCTCTTCATTGTTCGGATCACAAAAATTGATTTGACTTATATTTTTTTCATTAGCTGTATAATTTTGATCTATTTGTTTTCACAAGAAAACAGACAAGTCCCTCCTTTGGAAATATGTAGACCATATTTTAAATCTAAATATTGTATTGAATTTAAAAGTGGAAAAGTGAGACTCTCATAAAGGTAGTAGTTTTTATCTGTGATGGGCTGTGTCAATATATTCAATTAAAAAAAAAGAAAAGAAAAGCAATTATCTAGATATTTTAACTAAGCAGGTGGTCCCCCCAAACTCTGAAACTCTACATTTTCTTTACCATTCTTTACCATTCATATTCCATGATAAATGCATACACAAAGGTACACTTGGTCATCCTCCACCCTGCTTCTATTCACTCAGAACTCAACTTCAGTCAGATTCAGTTGCTTCCCACTCAACTTCTGTAGACTGTAAATCCTCTCTGTTGGGTTGCATAGCAACTGCCACTCAATCTCACCTGCAAAAGGTTAGTCCAAAATCTTATTTTTTTCCTCATTTTTTTTGACTCTAGAGATAAGCAAACCAGCTGGTAGCATTCTAAACAGAGCTGTTCAGATCTGGGTTATAAGTACAGCACTGTTGTCTTCCCAGTTGTGGCAACTAAAGAGATATAATATAAATGAAGGGATCTTTTGGGTTGCTTCCAGGTCTGACACTCTGGCAGTCACGTAAAGGAAAATGTTTGTTTGTGCACTGATCTAGATGACCTTCTATCCATCTTTAAGGCTGCCCCATTATGCAGTTCTGGGGTCAACATTCCTGACACTGTGTTCTACATAAATGGTGTCTTCTGGAGGACTCTCCAGGGGGAGCCATTCACATGGATTAAAGTATGCAGTGCAACCTCTCTCTATGTCCTAATTAAATACTCATAGAACCTGCAAGGTAAGATTTTGGGGTCTATGCTTTCTATAGGAAGGATGGAAAATTCAGAGTGATTATATCCATTGCTCAGGGTTCTATGGTACGTGGAAGCCTTGGAATTTGAGCATTAGGGAACCAGACTCCATAAGCAGTGAACCTTTAATCATACTTCAAGGTTCCTTCATTTGACTATGGTATCTACATATCTATAGATATAAATATACTTAGATAGAGATATGGATATAGATAGATACTATTTTTCAGGACTCAGTTGCAATCAGCTGGAAGATAGAAAGTCATTTCAATCCAGCTTAAGAAGTAAATAAATAAAAATTAATTAATTAACATTATTATTAAGGTAAATGAAAAGTCCAGATGTGTATTATATCAGGCTTCAAATCAAGGCTTCTCTATCCACCTTTAAACTCTGCTCTCCACTGTATTATCTTTGTTCTAAGGCAAGCACACCCCATGTGGTGATGAGATGGCAGCTAAATGCCAAGCCTTACATTCTCAGAAACCCCAGTGCAGAGACACATCCTACTTCCTAGAAGTTCCAATTGAAGTCCTAAGTTGGAAGCTCTCCGTTGTCGGCTTAGGCCATCTGCTCAGGGTCCCACTGTCCCCAAGCCTGGGATGTCTGCTCAATCCTGAGCTGTAGAAGGGAAGTGTTAGTTTCACTGAAGCACAAGGATGGAAACAATGTCAGGTGTGGGCTCTGAGAAGAAAATCATGGTGTCGGGAGTGGGAATGGGTAGATGCTGGGTTAACAAAATACAGCATTCACACACTACTGATGTTTTCACTTTCCAAAACTGAGATTCAACAGCTGTCACTGTCGGACTCAGGAAAGAATGTGAAAGAAGAAATTCTGTGTTTTGAAGCATCCTATTCTCTACGTAATATTTTCAGCTAAGCTGACTGGCGTTGCCATGTTGTACTCTGGTTGACATGAGAAAAAGATTACTTTATAGAAATCTCCTCTTCCTTTGCCCTTCATGCTCTAGCTCTGATATCATTTCAGAAATGGAGCTACACCAAAGGAGACAGTATTATTTGTAGGCAGTAATATGGAAGGAAACCCACTGATTCTTCAAATGGTGCTTCCTTTAAATATCTTTAATCTGTCTTTTAATGTCTCACAAAACAATCCCAGGAAATTGGCATTTTTCCCTTGGCAGGGAGTGCTACTTCACTTTACGGACATGGGGAGAATGTTGACTTTCAGCATCCTTCTATTATTTCCAGAGATTATTAATATGTCATCTTTCCCTTGATATGAATTATCCAGTATTCGCTCAGATGAGTTCTCACGACAAGCTCTTGAATGCCTCCACAAGAAAAAAAATGATCAAACGATCGGTTGATAATTTGAAAAGACAGTTCTATTTAATGAACATGCTGACTCTGCGGTTTTTTGGTTTTTTGTCTTGTTTTGTTTTTTTAAACTAATGGTCTCTTCTCAACAATAGAATCTGTGCTTTTCATTTCCTTTGTGGCTCCCTTAGCAAACAATAGGTGCACACTTTGTGTGCATTGGAAGAATTAACTCAACAAATCAGGCTTCAGCATTAACAAGTGACGTTATGTAAAAATTTCAAATTTGATAGTGTATTTATTGCATATACAAAATGATGTCAAATTGATATTGAAAGGGGAAAAATGTCTCTCATTACCAGTATGAAAGGTACAACTATTTCATTAGGCCTTTCTTATTCCATAAAGTAGGTTTAATTTCCTTATTCTCAAAAATATAGTGATAATCCTTGGAGAAAGTTCCTAAGGACCTTTTACAATTATCCCAATAGGGACAGTGTTGGTTTTTCTAATTCCTCTTCTCAGCAGGTAACACAATGCCTAGCACACATTATGTGCTTAATAAATATTTGTTGAATGAATTAACAAGTGCAAATGCATTATTATCTTTAATTTCATAACTTGATTAGTTTCAGAGACTTGAGAAACCACTTATGGGATAGAAAAAGCCTCTACATTTTCCATGAATGGAAATTATTTTGACAGGAACTTGAATAGGGTATGAATCTCTTGAAAAAAAGCATAATTTACTCTTTGAAGCATGTTGACATGATTTTTACATAAAAGGAATCAACTAAAAGAAGCTTCAGTCCCCAAAATAGTAAAGCATATTTCCCATTGAGTAGTAAGAGGTAACATTTAATTTATGAATCGTAGCGAGTATCCCTGTTCAGAAACTAATTGAATTTGACCCCAGTATGAATTTGTAATATGCAATGAACAAGAGGCAGTAAGAAAAAGCAAAACAGACCTTAACACAGTGACTGCATCATATTGATATTTTCAGGCAGTGGAGATTCCAGCTGACAACTGATCTATGCGACGGCATCATTATAGCACTATTGCTGCAAATGGGAGCTTGATGTATACAAAATAAAGTCTGATTAAGTGTCATTAAAATGACACCAATGGATAAACAGCCTAAATAATGTCATGTTGAGGTTAAAACACTGACTAATTAATTGTTCATTGTGTCATTAAAAAAAAAAAAGTGATGCCTAGCATGGTCAGTTGCCATTTCAGTTAGGAATGGGCGTTCTTTCCTCGTTATACATGGAGACTGAACAATTGGTTCTTTTAAATTGCTTTTCCTTGGCATCTGGAATAGGTATTGTCAGTCAGAGTGTAATTTCAGATTTAAATCATTCTGACCAGATATTATTAGATCAAGAGTGGTAAATTATAGTGGTTTGTAAATTAATTTATTTCAGTATAAACACATACTAATTTCAAACTCCCCAGAAAGTGCCTTCCTATAAGAATAATTTGTTTAAAAGTTTGGGATTTCCTCCATGCTATGCAATTTCTCATAAGTTGCTCTAGAGGGAAAGGGACTTTACTTGCATAGAAGGCTGTAGTTCCAGCCCTGCTTCATCATGGGACAGAAGGAGATTATGCCCTAGAGATTTAGCCTTTAAATGAGAGGAATCAGGATGTTCTGAGTCCATGACTGTGGAGTGAGTTTATCACCAGGTGTTCACATGAGTAAAAGCTTAGCTCCAGCTGTTTCTGTCTGTCTCTCAGACTGGCCATCTGCCCTGTTATGCAGTTCCAAGTGCTCGTGCCATTGACCCCTTGGAAAAAGAGCATGATCTTGAACACAGTCTGACCATTAGCTTTCTTGGGCCACTAAATGCATTGGGTTTTTGCTCATCTCTCTCTCTCTATCTGGATTCTCGCTCCAATAACTCCTTGTATCAATAAGAACTTTAGTTGTCAATGACAGTAAACTATTTCAAATTGTTTTAATCAAAAAGAGGAAATTTATTGGTTTACATAACTTAAAAGTTCAAATAAAGTGTTTGCTGCAGGCACAGCTCAACCCAGCAGCTTGAGCAATGTTATCAGGACTCAGAACTCTTTCTCTCTTTGTTCTTCTTTTATATCTGTTGGCCCCCTTCTAAATCAGATGCTCCATAAGTGGTGGTGGAGATGGCCACCATCAGCTCCATGTGTATACACCACCAGCTTAGTGATTCCCAATAGTTCCAACAAAATCTCAGGCTAAAAAATCACTGGCTTTAATTGGCTTGATTAAATAATGTCATACCTTGAGATCTCACCCAAAGTATAGAGTGAGGCACCTCAAATAAAATTAGATTGCTCTAACCAGAAAAAGGTAAAATAGATTCTGGGCAGACAAAACCAACAACCAGTCACTATATCTTTTGTGACAGATAGTGTCTGACTGTTCACCAAACCCATGTCATTTTCTTCCTAGCCACATAACTCGACTACATTTCCCACCTTGCTTTGCAGTTAGGTATGGCCATGTGACTGAGTTGTAGCCAATAGGATGTGGACAGAAGTGATGTCACAACTTTTAAGCATGGTTGATATAAACCTCCTTTTGGAGGCACTCACACCCTTCCCTGTGTGCCATCTGGATGTTAAACACCAGATTCATCTTAGAAGCTTCAGGTTGAAGATGACACTGAATTCACCCTAGATTCCTAAATGAAACAGACCTCACACTCTCCTCCCCAACACACCCAACTGGATTTTATGTGAGTGAGAAATTTAAACAAAAACAAAAAACCTACTGTTAAGCCATTGAAATTTCTGGATTATTCCATTCTATCAACTAGTGTCCTCTAATATATTCTTTAAATACAGGCATACCTAGGAGATATTGCAAGTTCAGTTCCAGACCACAGTAAAGCAAATATTGCAATAAAGCAAGTCATATGAATTTTTTGGTTTCCTAGTGCATGTAAGAGTTATAATCACAGTATATTGTAGTACACTAAGGATGCAGTTGTATTATGCCTAAAAAATATACATACCTTAATTTAAAAATACTTATTGCTAAAAATGCTAACCATCATCTGACAACACAGGGGTGCTACAAACCTTCAGTTTGCTAAAAACTCAACAAACGTGTGAAGCACAGTAAAGGAAGAGTAACAAATCAAGGGATGCCTGTACCTGACCTGCTCCTTAATATACCACAGCTATGCCTCCATGTTAAACACTTTCAGAGCAAAGAACTATAACCAACTAATTTCATCATTTTAGCTCACCCTCATATGTCAGACATAGTGAAGTCCCATTTATTATTATTTGTTTACACATTTTGTGTTCTAAAAACTTTTGTCTACCCCAAGGTTGCAAAGGTCTTCTCCTATATTTTCATGTAGAAGTTTCCCAACTTCAGTTTTTACCTTCTGAATTAATTTTTGTGTATTGTGTGAGGGAAAGGTCAACGTTCAGTGTTTTCCTCTTGGAGTATCTAGGTGACCCAGCACCATTTGTTTTAAAAAAAATGTTCTTCCTCAATTAGATTTATTTGGCACCTTTGTCAAAATAAATTAATCATAAATGTGCAGATCATGTATGTGCCTCATTTTTCTGTTTCGTTAACCTATAATTCTATCTTTTCACTGGCATCAACCTATTTTAATTACTGTAGCTTTATAGTAAGTCATTTGTTTTTGGGTTTTTTTTGCGGTACGCGAGCCTCTCACTGTTGTGGCCTCTCCCATTGTGGAGCACAGGCTCCAGACGCTCAGGCTCAGCGGCCATGGCTCACGGGCCCAGCCGCTCCACGGCATGTGGGATCTTCCTGGACCGGAGCACAAACCTGTGTCCCCTGCATTAGCAGACGGACCCTCAACCACTGTGCCACCAGGGAAGCCCTGTTTGTTTGTTTTTGAGCTTCCTAGTTGCCTCCCTTTTGCTTGAGTAATTAGCAGTCAACCAAGGATTGGGACAGAGGTTACACCCAGCAACCTCAAGGCAGGAAGTCTTTTACCATCTGCTGCCTGAGTTTTGCGTGGGTTCAGGAATTCATTTAGATGTACTGCTGGCTCACTAGTTTCCCAGGCTTTCCATTTTTGCCGGATTCCTCCCCTCCCCTGCACTCACAGTTTAGAAGTCAGCTAGAAACATGTAAGAACATATAGCTCTCCCATTCTCATTATCTCCTGCTTAAATTTCTAACTGCTCTGCTACCTGCCCCAAACTAAGTCTCCCATCTCTGGCTAGTAAAACTTTGGGTTTTCATTGCTTAAGCTGGGCGGAAAGGACACACTTTCAAGCAAGAAGTGAACAAAATTCACCATTCTTACTTGATAGAATTCGGTTGCCTATGAGTAAATACTTCTCAAGTTGGTGCTTGGGTTTGGTCATTTTCCAGAGGTTTTAAAGATAGTTTTGTGCAGTTTTATGCGTGTTTTCTGTGGAGGAGAATTATCTGAAATTCTCATGCAGCCATACCAGTAGCAGGAATGAATACCTGGAAACAAAAAAGTTAACACCTTCACAGGGTCGAAAATATAATAAACATGTAGATTACAGTGAAAAGCTTCCTTTTCAAATCTGCCTCCCCAGGCCATCTTGGAAGGGAATCAGTAAACGTCAGTAAAGTATTATGTATCCTTCTAGAGATATTTTATGTATATACTAGCAGGTAATTTTGTTTTTTTCACAAATTTCTCTACATATTTCTTTTCTTATTAGAATGTTTTACACACACATATAAAGATATTTCTTAATTTTATGCCTATCTATTTCACCCAAGAGATGTATATATGTAATATTTTGTATATTCAGCAGTTACAAACATTTAGATTTTTAAGCCTTTTGTTATTATAAAAACGCTGCAATTAATAAAATAATAGATAACTATAATATTCATATATTCCTGTGTAACAATGTATCCAAATTTAGCGGCTTAAAACAGTTTCTGTGAAGCTGAATTTGGGGGGTTCTGGCTCAGAATCACTAGAGCCAGCAGTCAAAGGGCTGAAGTCCATGGAAGGCTTGCCCAGGGTTGGAGAATCTGCTTCCAAGGTGGCTCTTTTATATAGTGATAGCCATGATCAGTTCCTCACGAATTATTAGGGGTTGTGGGGTTCTCAGTTCCATGCTACATTGACCTTTTCTTAGGACTGCTTTTGTGTCTTCAGGACATGGCAGTTGACTTTTCCCAACGGGAGTGATTCCAGAGAGAGGGTAAAGTGAAACCCACATGCATTTTATGAACTAAGCTTGGAAGTCACACTTCATCATTTCTACAGTGTACCGTTGGTTAAATGCGTCAACCCTATTCATTGTGGGAGGAGACTACACAAGGGAATAAATACCATGACATGAGACTCATGTTCAAAGCTGGCTGAAATAATATATCTTTTTCTATATCTATAGCTCTCTATTGCTATATCTGTTTCATATCTATCTGCCTATCCAACTATGTAAATTTTTTGGCTCATTTATAAGGATATGTTTCTAGATGTGTTATTGCTACATTTCCAAGATGCTCTCCATAGGGTCCAACTTATTCAATTCATAATGAGTAGTTTTGCTTAAATTTCTAGTCTCTTAACTTTATTGGGTTATTTTACCCCAAAATAATTTGTCATACTTCCTATAAAGTATTGAGGCCTCTAAAACCCTGTGTCTGTTAGGTTTAAAGAAGAAACTTAAAGTAATGAAGCAATGTGTGAATAGCAGCTTTCTTAGCAATATATAGCATCTGAATAAATAATGAATTGCATGTTATGAAAGGAAAATTTAAGCTATTTTTATCAGAGAATTCCAAGACTGTCCTTCCAGGCTGCAGTTCTCAACGTGTGTTCACAGAACACATGTCCTCCTAGAGTTTCCACAAGCAGAAGACAGGAAACATATTTAGGAGATGTGGAGACTCTCAAAGCACATTAGTAAACTAACAACTCTGTGAAGTCTTTCAGAAATTAAATCTACTTAATTTAGTATTGCTTAAACTTTCTTGACAATGAGACCTGTAGGTTGTAACATAATAAATATTGCAACAATATCACATAGTATTGCATATGGTTTCCAATGGAACATGCTATGTGGAGTTTTCTGACAAGGCATTAATTTCTTTTCCCTTTTTTTAAATTGCAGTGTAATTCACATATCATAAATATTATTTTAAAGTGTAAAATTCTATGGTTCTTAGTATATTAACAAAGTTGTGCAATTATCACCGCTCTCTGGTTCCAGAATATTTTCATCACTCCCAAAGAAACTCCATACCCATTAGCAGTTACACTCTACCCCTGCCCACCCTCCCATCTCCATCAGCCTTGGAAACCACTAGTCTATTTCTGTCTCTCTGAATTTGCCTCTTCTTGACAATTCATGTAAATGGGGCCATACAATACATGGTCTTTAGAGTTGGCTTCTTTTACTTTTCATAATGTTTTCAAGGTGCATTCATGTATCAGTACTTAATTCCTTTGTTTTTCTGTTTGGAAAGCTTTGCTATTTTGCATCAAGACAACCCATACTTCCATAAACAAATCAGAATTGTGTATAAAACAATTTTGCACTGTGGTGTTGGCAACAGGTTTGTGTTAAAATATTTCATCTTCATTTTGATTCAGAGTTTTTGTGCTTTTTGGTTTTTGTTCCTTCAAATATGTGGTTTAGGCACAAATGTTTGCAGATGTTCCAAGCTTGATTTACTAAAATAAGTTCAGTACAAATCCCTCATGCAATTAAATGCCTATTCATGTGTTCTTTTCACAATGAAATGCTGTTAACTAATAGCTCTAATATAATAGCATAACAGTTAAGGGAAAACTTGGGTGCAAGTGGCTAATAGTTACGAGCTGGTGTAATTTTACAAAAAATAGAATGTGTTTTTTTTTTCCTCTGATTAAAATGCAGTGTGTGCACTTCGTGGAGAATTTGGAAAAGATGAAAAATTACAACATATTACTTTTAATTCCAACACCCCAAAATAAGCACTCTTACAGGTTTGCTATTTTTTCCAATGTTCTTATTGTTATTAATCTTGAAATTCAGGAACTTCACCCAGATTTGTCTTAATGAGCGTTTCTTTTCATGAATTTTGCTCATTGGCTTCCTGAATAGCTTCCTATCACACTTAGAAAAAAAATCAGTAGTAGCAGTAATAGGAGTAGTAGTGCAATTATCATACTTGTTCAGTTTTATGTAAATAATTTGGATTAAGATGTTGATATTAATTTGTTTCAGTTTGTATTGCATCTTTGAATTTTGAGATCATGTTAACAATTTAAAACAAAGAACTTTTAAAACATAAAAAATTAATTTTATTTAATTTGTATGATTTACTTAATCTACTTTACTTTGCAGTTGCATTTTATTTTTTTAAAACCTTTAGTCCATTGCTGTCCACAGAGCACACATTTTGTGGAAATCTTGATTATAACATAGTCATTTGTGATTTTGCTGAAATGAACACAGAAAATATGTTCCATGTTGTAAATATAAAGTGTTTTATGAGTAATGTATTTTATTACTTGTCTGAAGAGAACACACAGACATCTACAATAATAATTAAATTTGGTACTTGTGGTAGTTTGTGAATTTTCAGTCATATGAAAGCTTTACATTTATGTATTTAAAAAATTTGTCAATGTGACAATATACTGGCCCAAATATGATGATAGAATATGTGTTATTTAATACAGTGTTAGCTGTATTTATAACTGTAAAATATTTAGACATAGGGCCACAGGCATGCATTTGTGTGATGGGGTGGGGAGAAAATGAAGGAGTAAAATTGTTTTTAAACCTTCTCTAGGAGATTTCATGTAACAGAGTGGCTACAGGCATCCTGGTGAAAAACGTTCTGCCTGATGCAGAGGTGAAAATGTGGAGAAAGTGATGTGTGTGTGTGTTACCCCATGGTTCTTTCACCCCTTTTTTCAAAATGGAAACAGCGGCCAGGGTACTTGCATGTCAGTAATTCTTATCTTTTGCTACAAACACTGCTAAAACTTTGCATCTCTTCATATATTTAACTAGGTGTTTGGAAAGACACACAGGGAAGGTGACAGAATGAACCACTAGGCACTTGGATGCCACCATCTTAAGCTGGAGAAATCTTTTCTAATTCAGTTTTTATTATCCCCACACTCATAACATTACATTTCTTTAGTTTACCTATTTGTTTATTCTATTTTAGCAAGACCTTCTCTGGTCTGAGTTGGAATGACTGTGCTACACGTGAATAGTTACACCCTCAGGGTTTAAATGATTAGCAAGTTAATGACGGTTATGCTGAAAGTGCACTTCCATTATGTTCTCATCTGTTTAATGGCAATTTTCAGAATCTAAATATGTTTAAGGAGCACTTACATGGCATGTTTCATTAATTTTGATTGCAGTTATCATAATTTAAACAAATTTATGAGTCTGTGATAAATGTCCTTCCAGGAGGTAATCAAAGGCTGTTTACATACAAGTTTAAAGCAGGTTTTATACTATTTGGGGGTTAATGTTTTATCTTTTTGAAGTAGTAGCCATATATGTCATCCCTAAGGAAATCTTCAGTTCTGTGTATCCAATCCAAACTCCTCCGTTTTTTACTGATTTATCTTTTAAATTTGCAGCTCTAGGCTGTAGTCATTAGTCAGCCAATGAACTGATTCTTTCAATCATAGCTTTGCATATTCGTCATCCTAGTTCATAAACTCGTTGACTTATTCAATTAGTATGTGTGGCAAAGCATTGGGCTAGGTATCAGGGATCCTGTGGCTTCACCTTCATGGAGTTTCAAATCTGATGATGGACATCAGCAATATGCAAAAGGTAGTCTCATCAACGTCCCCATGGAGACACTTGTCTTATGTGAATGTTTATTCCAGAACTGAGAAGTCAGTATAGGCTTTTTAGAAGACTTAATATCTGAGCCGACATCCGACTGGTGAGTGGAAGTTAGTCAGATAAGGAACATGAAGGAGGTGGCAGGTGAGAAGGGACAGGAGTTAGGAGTGGCTGGCAGGCACAGATGGCAAGAGACAAGTTAGGTGGGAATCGTGACGATAGAGAGGACTCGGGGAGGGGCCTCATCTCAGTTCGTTTCACAGGGATGGAAAGTGAATGGCTTCAAGAGCTCTTAATATATCAGAATATATAGGACTTCATTTATTAATTGGGGAGAGAGGGAAAAGAGTACTGTATAAGAATTACTTGACATGGGTATTTAATACACAAAGGCTCAGCCCAACCCAAGGTTTCCTAAATCAGAATTTCAGGGGAGGAGCCTGGGAATTTGTGTTTACCACACAGCACAGGTGATGCTGATAATGGGAAAACTGGAAAACGGGATGATGTCCACATGTTTTTGAGCAAGTGGGTAGTGGTGGTCACTATTATAAAGGATGCCAGGGAGAGGAACTGATGTAAAGGATGTGGAATGAATAAAATGATGAAACAGATTTTTGTGTATGTTGGGTTTCAGAGGCCTGTGGAACGTCAAAAAGGAGCTGGCCTGCAGGCAGTTAGATAGGAAGTGTTGGTGCTCCGGGGAGTGATCTGGTTAGATGATGCAGCCTCGGGAAGCCAGCAGGTGATGAAATGTGGTCGTAACCGCGAATGTAGCTGAGGCTATTCATGGAGAACATGGAGGAGAGTAAGAATAGAAGAGGCTACAGCCATTAAAATAAGGGTAGGAGAAGACATTCCAGTAAACAGAGTATTTGGGGAAAGATAAGACTGTTGTACCAAGTAACCTAGTTAATACAATCTAATAGAGGGTCAGGATGCCATCAATGGTAACAAGTTTCCAGTACAGACAGGAAGGAGAATAAGATGTGGGATAGAATATCCCTTCAATTTAGCAGTATGAAGTTTATTGATGCCAGGAATTGAGTTCTGGGTTGTATAGCCACTTTGAAATGGGTTAGAGAGCTTTATTTCTTTATGAAGAGTAACATAAAATAACCAGCTGCCCACTCCAGGTAATATATAATCAAAAGCTAACCTGCAGTGTATATATCTTCAGTGGGGTCCAGTTCTCACCATTACTTGTGTTAAAGCTTCATGATTCAGATCAGAAATCAAAGGAATTTCTGAGGTTTTTTGTTTGTTTGTTTTCTCTAATTAAATCTAAAATACCTTAAGGTAATACAAGTTTGATCTGGCATATAGATTATGTTTTCATTTGGTGTTATAGTGGCTGAGGGCTGTTTGTTATGTTAGCCACCATGGTGCTTCCCAGCCATTGATTATTATCGTTATTTGAAGAAAAGGGGTTGCAGTCTTTCCCTTCAAAAGAAGCCCTCCAAAGTTAAAATGTGTCACAGAAAGTCAGTAAAGCTAGTGAATCCCCATATATAACACCTCATTCTTCAGTTTCTCTAAAGACGTAACATGGTCGGGCAAACATCAGTTAGGTACTTCCTCATGACCTTTAGCGTCTAGGCAACCAGCTTTAATGATCTGAAGACTGTGTCTATGGCACCGACATTATTGTATTGGGGGAAGAAAAAAGCAGTCGATTCTACAGTGTACTATGTATATATTGATAGATTATTTCAATATTGTCCTAGAATCAATTAAAATCTAAATGAAAATAAATAAGACCATTAGAAAAAGTCTTAACTGATTATTTTACAGCTTAATATTGTACCTTTTTTGTGGGGTGATTAGTAATCAAATGAACATTATAAAATTTTAAACAGCACAAAAATGTATATAGTGAAAAGTTCTTTTTTTTTGTCTTTTTCCTATTTTTTACTGTAGCCTCTCAATTCCTTAGTCCTGCTCTCAAGGGCAAACATTATTATTGCCATTTTCTTTGCATTCTCCAGATTACATATGTAAAGGTATGTATGGGTGTATCACTCTTCTTAACACAAATGGGAGCAAACTGCTAGGTTATAATTTAAGCATATTTTCATTTCTAAGGAAACTGAATATCATTTCATATCCTTGCATTTATTTACCTCATTCTTCTTACTACTTAAAGAGGATTCATGAATGTTCCATGACTTGTCATTCTTCTACTGGAGGATATTCAAACTATTCCCAGGATTTTGTGATTGTAAACCATAGCCCAATATACACCCTTGCACAAGTCTTTTTAAATAAAGGCGAGTGAATCTACATCCCTAGGAGAAGATTTTTTGATGGAAGAATACAATACATGTATTTTTAATATTTGATGGACCTAACTAGCCTTTTTCTGTATTTATGATTTTTTATACCATTGCAAATATAACCAAAATAAGATCACAGTGAAGAGTGTGGCATTGGGGATACAGGGGTACACATAATAATCATGATTATTATGTTTCAGTTATTTGCTCCTCCACTAAAGAGCCAGCATCAGTGACCATGGCCCCTGGTCCAATTTAGAAAGTCTAACATCAGCCAACACATCTATTAAGTACCTGTCAAATCCTGGGCTTGTGGCTGCCATGAGGTGGGCTTGCTGTTTTACATGCATTACTTTATTTAACCCCCCAGTATCCTAGGAAGTTAGCACTATTGTTATCCCCATTTTATAGATGAGGAACTGAGTCTTTAAAAAGATAAATAAAATTCCAAGGTCTCACAACTGTTGTGACTTAGACATTAAATATAATGATGACCATGCATGCTTGTAAATGTCAGATTTCAGGTTATATAGGAATTGTTTTATGCATTTGGTGATTTTGAAAACACTTTCTTTTATCAGCTTATCTGAAATTAGAGACAGTAATTGCCTTTGAATGCCATTATTTGATAATCTTTTTGGAAATTTGCCCAGGTCCATGGATACAAAAAGTCATTTTTTCTATAAAATACTATGATGTAAAATATTGATAAAAATTCTAGATTTCTAGAAGTGTTCTAGATTTCAAAGACTAGATTTCTAGTCCTTGTCTCTTTAATCACAGAATTTTTATCTTTAAGCATTTCAGTGACTATCAGTATGAAATTTAGAATCTTCTCTTGAAATATATTCACCATAGTCACTTCATGTTCATTTCATAATGATCAAGACAGTCTCCATGGACATGAAGTTAATTTTTGGAAGCATTTAAGATTGTAACTAATAAGTACATCTTTGTATTCATCCACCTCTGTGGTTGGTACAAATATCTAATTTCTTTGTGTCCATGTAGCTTTCATGCTTACTGCAGACTATCTATGTGCATTTGAATTTTTTCCAGGGCTATACAAGCTTCATAATGCAATCCAAATCACTCCGCTTTCCTCTGTTCTTTCGCCTTCCTTTGCCTATAAACCCAATGTTTGTCTCAGAGGGGGCTGAGAGATAAGTGAGTAAATCGTATTCCTTTACCTTTTTCTATGGCAAGTACTTTGGTCATGAAAGCACTGAGTTCTTTTCGCCATTTCTCACATCGTAGGAAGGGCGTAGGAAGACCCCTTTGATCATAAATTGGATTCCAGGTAGACTTTTAATTCTGTAAGTCCCGATTTTGTGTCCATTTTGTTTCCATTTCTAGTGTTCATGTTTAATATAATAGAATATTCTATTCTGAACTTTAGGTGTTTGGTAGAGATGCAAATAATATTTGAATTAGCCATGCACAGCATAACAAGCAATGGCTGTTTCATAAATACGATACCAGTTGTTAGTAGTAGCCAAATTAAAATGGCTGTGTACTCTGTGAAACAGGTGGCTTGTTGTTCTATGTGTCTTACATTATTTCATCTCTTTAATAGCATCATGGAGTAGATTATAATAATATATGCATCATGCAGATGAGGAAATTGAGGCTTTGAGAACTTATTTAATGGATTTGCACACAAGTAAAGTTGTAGAGCCAAGATTTAAAGCAATTTCTGTCTAAATTCAGAGCCTTAGTTCTTCTACATGTGACATTCTCTCCTTCTTCGTCCGCCTACCCTTCCCTCTTTCATTCCTCCTACTCTTCCCGTTGACCTGGGTTTGAAAACAAGCAGTAAGTTTTATGGATAGAATCTCTATAAAAATTATCACACTTCTGATCCCTGTGCAACAAAATAAAATGGAGTCTAGATATAGAAGCTTTTGTTTCAGGCTTTACAAAGAAAGAAGGGCAAATAGAGAAAAAAAGAAGGAAAACAGTCATTGCTTGAATAAGTCTCTTGGCCAAGAGAAATGCACAGATCTTTGAAATTTCAAGGGAAAGTCACTACCTATGAAAAAGCCTGCTGTGTAATAAGCTAGTAGAAGAGATTGATGAAAGTGGGTACCCAGGATTCATTGCCTTAGCAATTCAGGTTCAAGCTTTGTATTCATGGAGAGGCACTTCTCTAGTTTCGGATGCGCTGAGTCAGCTGACACCCACTCACACAGCATACTGAGAATGATGCAGGAAAATATAAACTCTCTGGATGTCCCATTAGTAATGTGGAGAATGAGCCTGGTAGAAGAAAGAAGAGGCAAAAGTCATCTCCTTAAGTCATCTTGTTGCTAGGTGAAATATAACTTTTAGAGTGCTGACTGGGGAAGGGCGGTTGACTGCAAGAGGAAGGGTAGATACACAAAGAGCAAACTCGGAGGAGTGTCATTGAGTGTCCTTCATGCCTCTACCAGGAGCCCTACACCTTATCCCACCACCACCCTATACAGGGTAAGTCAGTCAGACTCACTCCATTTCACAGATGGCAAAACTGAGACTGGAAGCTGCTAAGCACTATGTTTGTCAGCCTGTAAGACACACACGTGGACAGTGAAAAGGGCTCTTCCTTGAAAAAATAATATTAAAATCCTTTTTATTGTATATGTTTTAGAATTATTTAAAGGTACTTTGTATATGCTAGAATATGATGGGAAATCATGAGATAAAGGTTGGCAATAATATTCTGCCACCCTTGGGAAAATATGCAATGACAAAGAATTATTTGGTAGCAGGGAACTCTGATGGAACATAATATATTTTGTGTTCTAAGATGTTAGAATGCTGGTGAAATGCAATTCTTCCTTTTATCAGCTGTATTGCCTGTGGTTTCTCATTTTTGTTAAGAAAACCACTGTGAGGATGTAACTATATTATACTTACTGCTTAGTCTTGTACTCTGCCAAAAAAGGATAGCATCAGAAATCATTATTTTATGTTTTGGGCTTAGATCTTCCATTGGTAATCTGAACACAGGTTGTGTGTGTGTGTATACATTTTATTATATTGTGTATGTACACACAAGCACATGCATACACTTAGGTTTGTAAATTATATGCCAGAAGAAATGCAATGGAGCCATGCTCTTGTCATTTTCCCACGGGGTCTGTTAATCGATGTGTGATGTTATCTAATCTTAAATGATTTTATGTAGGACCTCTCTCTCCAAGTTACATCATCATCATCTTCATCATAATCATCATCATTATTTTATTAATAATAGCAAGAATTGGTCTAAATCTTGTTAAGAGTTAAGAACTATGCAATGCATTTATATTCATTTGATCATTTAATTAAATGCATTTCTTATGTATTGCACCCCAAATATTCTCACCATAGTCATAAAGGAAAATAACAGTAAAGTCTGTCAATATGCAAGCTATAAATACCTAATCACTCTTTATATTAAACTTTCCAAATTCAACCTGTAATAAACACAGTCATCCGTTTTGCTGATAAATATCACAATTTTTAAACATAGCATAAAACAAGGACTTAATTATCAAACAGGTTTGAATATTAATTTATGGGCACCCTTAAATAACGACAACAGCCTATTCCAGCCTCTTCTATCTCTGCAAAGAAACTGTGCTTAAATTGAAAATCATTTTTATCAACCTATAAAACAGATTCTCCATTAGGCAACGCTTGGCCTGCTTTCATTCAGTTTGTCCATGTACTTGAACATTAAAGAATCATAGAAATAAATCCTTCTATATTACTTTAGAAAGTTTCTCAATATAATGGGAGGAAAGAAATTAATTTTTAAGAGCTAGCTGAAGTTTGAGTTGAAGGTTAGGCTAAAAGTAATACAGAAGTCCACTTACTATAGGGAGAATTTCTTTCTGTTGGGGAAAAAATACCTCAGTGGACACGTTAGTTAGGAAAATGAGCCTGATTCTGAGGTTACTCTAACATGGCAGAAATTTATACAAAAAGCATATAGTAGTCTGTTGCTGTTTGCCTCTGTAGAACAATCCCTCATTTTTCTGACAATATCCCCAAATTTTGTTTGGGGTTCCCCTTGACTATTCATTTCTTTGTTCTTTATATTGCCTCCCTAGGGCTGAAGCACTGACCCTGGCTTCAGCTGTGGCCAGCATGGTGGTTGGAGTTGGCCATGGTCAGTCCAATTAAAAAAAATGTTTAGGTTTCTTATACGGCTATTAGAAAAGGCATTCTTTCTTTCCCACTGTACTTGAACATAAAACTATAGGGACTGACACTGCTGCCTACCACATGGAGTCTAAATATGGAACCAACACAGAGGAACAAGAGCCAAGCTATGGAGAAGGAGAGCTTGTCCTAGTCACTGCTTGAACCTTTGCCCTCAGTTCTGTTTGAAACCAGCTCTGTCCTGGAACTTGTTGGTCATGTGATGCAATCTATTCCATTTTTTGCTTAGATTAATTTGGTTTGGGTGTTTTGTCACTTGCAAATAACTCTGCATATTAAAGTAGATGGCATTTTGAATTTTCTCTTTAGTGGAGAGGGGGGACAGGAATTTAGAAACTCAGAAACTTGGGGGAGAGAAAAATGTAAAAGGAGAAGATTCTTGGTAGGAAGAGAAGTGTCAATGACATGGCTTTGGGTGGTAATTGGAAAAATAAAAGATTTTTGTACGGCATAAGGAGAGTGTGGTCAAACACACCCTTTGTAACATGTCATCTATTCTGTGTCACACTGACATGTTGAGGATGGTGTAAACTTTCCATCAGACTTAGGAGAAGGGCTCATGCCATTTTGTTGAAAATTAGACTGTATCAATATTGCAAAAAAGCTTTTAATTTCACTTTTTTAAGATATAAATATGACCTTTATAAATCATTTGATTTCATCTAGGAAGAAAAATGAGAAGTTAAATAATTTTTTAAAATATTTAAGTAACTTTGCTATACTTGTCAACCATTGCCATATAATATTAAGTAATAGCATTTTAAAAATATGTCAATTCTTCCTGAATTGGGTGGGCTTAAAGGTATTTGAACTGCCATCAGTCTTTTACATACTTCTGTATCTAAAGAATGGACCCAGGCCAATATGTCCTATTAGCTAGTGAAGACTCTCATCTCAAGAGTAATAAGGAACTGTGTGGAGTCCTGGCAATTAATTTAACACACTGAAGATCAGTTTTCTTAATTGTGAGACTGGGATAACAACAGTACCTCGTGAACATGAGAAGAGGTAAGGGCACATGGCCTTTAGCATGGTGCCCCGAGCAGAGGACATGGGAAGCATTTCTATTGTTATTATCATTTTCTTCCCATTCTGTACTTAACTGAGGTACAGGTTTTACAAATTGGGAATTTTGAAAATCTGGATTCCATTGCAAGTTCTATTATTAGCTCGCAATGTGACCCTTGGTCTTTTGGACCTTAATCTCCTTGTCTCTAAAATGAGGGTGACTAGACAGTCTCCCATGTGCCTTCCAGGTCTGAAATATATGGATATTTCACAATGTCTGCATATGTCTGGGTTCATGCTTCTTTATCTCAGTGTTAACGTATAGTCTCTACTTAATAAATATAAAGAGTAAGGCAAGTGAATTGATGACTATCTAGTGTCTTTTTCTTCAGTGTGTTCTTCGTAGGCAGTGAACTTCATTCCACATATTTTACACAAATATGGGAGAATCTAACATCTCTAAACCAATACCGTGAAGGCAGTGCAGCCTGGGGCAGAGGTCCCAGTTGCCACAAAAACAAAATGCCTTCTTCTGTGTTCAGTAGCTATTCCTCTCTGGGTAAAAACTTCCACTTCCCTTCTGCCACCTCTAATAAAAAATGCTTTAGGCATGAAAAGAGGACAGAAGGAAAGTGAAGGAAGGCAGGAGAAATTAGAAAACTCAGGCTTATGTTAAATTAATTTTCGAAGAAAGCCATCTTCTTTGCAGCTTTTCTTATAAATTTTACATCTCCCTTCTATTTTCACCGTCCTCATTTCCAGACTTAAGTAGGATGAAGGGTTAAACCTTTTACTGGTGAGGAAATATGAGTATTTACCTGCATTTAGTGAAGAGAGAAAATATTTTATTAGCAGACTGCAGTTGGGGAAAATTGATCTGCCTGCTTTATGTGGGAAAATAAATGTGTCCCTTTCACCTAAAATTGGTGCATCAAACTCTACAAACTTCAATTCTCTTGACAAAAATGATTTAAGCCACCATGGAACAATAGGGAGACTGAGGAGAAAGACTAGAGGATGGAAAAGATCCTCCGAGATCTAAGCTTTAGGCCTCTCACCACAAGAAACCTCAGAAGTGGAATCAAACAGCATCCTAGAGAGTGGGGTACTCTAGGAGGTCTGTCTGCAGGGGAGCACTGTGCTTCTCACTTAATAAGTAAGTGGTCTTTCAGTGTCTGCTGAGCAAAGTCATAGTTTTGTTTTCAGTCCAGTTACATCATTTCCATCCGCTGGCAAACACGAAATGAGATCCCACATTAACTACAAACAGGTAGTTCCTCAACAGTGTATGGGCCCCCATAAATAGTTGGGAAATGAATGAATGAAACAAAATTCAACACTGTGAATTTGTGAAAAAGTTTGCTAGAATTTGGCCTAAAAGGCAACCTGTGTTGCTTGTGTTTCTTTTGATAAGGCCTTCAGCCCAATTGCCAACCAGCAGTGGAGCTGGATTTACTTTCCATAGACCAAGTGTGATGTTCTCCTTCCTTCTTTGAGGAGACGGGAGCTTGATTGGTTGGGGCTTGCACACCAACCTGAAATTCCAAAATCCATCCTGGGGTTGTGACAACTGCTTAAAAGTTTGACTTGATTATCAACAAGGAAGACTGAGAATATTCCATATATATACGTTCTGATTGTTTTCACTTATCCTAAAGAATTAGTTCTTAGGATCCTGTGAGACACATTACAGCAAGGCCACATATTACTGCGATGATTAGGGACTGCCTTCTGTCTACAGAACATAGAGTTCATAGTCCCCACGAGACTCACAGGGCTAATGTGTACATCTACCTGGGTTCTATAGACCCTGAATTTGCCAACGATTCATCTATTTAAACATGCCAAATGGAGGCGCCATTATTTTAATCCACCTTGACAAACTCCCAAATTCTATAAAACAAGCCTGGTGGTAAAGGCTGCCTGTGGACTTTTAGACTCTGGAATGAAGTGTCAACAGGAATAAAATCTGGGGGTGTCTCTCTCTATCTAAAAAGACTAGACTTGGACATACACACATATGTGTCTGCCAGCAAACAACAGAATACTAAATTGACAGAACAGCAAAGTCTTGGTGACTCTGATAAAAACAGTCTCCATGCATTGTCTCCATGGTGATGCCTGCTTTTTAAGGAGGGTGCCTTTATAAATTAATATACCTAAGATAAAAAGAAAAAAAAAGCATATCCACTAAGAGAAAGATTAAGAAGGTTTTTCTGGGTTTTGTTTTGCAACAGATCCTGCACTTTGGTAATATTGCTCTAAACCTTTGTGTTTCCTTTTAAGAGACCAACCAAATCCATTTCTTCACTTTGGGACTTAACAATTACATTTGCTTATCTCTAACTGCCAGTGCCATTTAGACTTTCATCATATTTTTGCTTTTGTTAAAAATGCCTGAGATTCCAACAGAGCCTTGTTCAGAGCTTTTGATTGTTAATATTCATCAGTTCAGAAAATTACCTTTTTTTCCCCTCATTTTTGAGTTGAAAGTCCAGCAAATAAACAGCATAATAATGTCAAGAAGTACAGGATGATTCCTTACTTTTGGCAGGTGATATTTTTCAAGTTCCCAGCATGATAACACTGCTTCATGTTATTCCTGAATACATTTTATATTGAAATTATTTTAAGTTGATTTGGTACTTTGTTAGCCTTCATGAAAATGGGACTGTTTTTTGAAAATTGCTTTCCAGTTACCCATAAGTCAGGAGTTTTTTTTTTTTTTTTTTTTTGCGGTACACAGGCCTCTCACCGCTGTGGCTTCGCCCGTTGCGGAGCACAGGCTCCAGACGCGCAGGCTCAGCGGCCATGGCTCACGGGCCCAGCCACTCCGCGGCATGTGGGATCTTCCCGTACCGGGGCACGAACCCGTGTCCCCTGCATCGGCAGGCGGACTCTCAACCACTGCGCCACCAGGGAAGCCCAAGTCAGGAGTTTTTATCGTTTCTTTCTCCAAGTCATTAACATTTAGTCCTTCTTGTCCGTTTCCCCAGGTTCCATGATTTTTTTTTTTTTATGGCTCAACATTTATGGGTTGTTTGAAGCTGAGTTTCTCAAAAATGTGAAATACATTACTCAGTTCATTCCCCAAATATGAACAAGACCTAAAAGACACATACAAGGTCTCATTATGGTTAAATTCCCAAAGTTCATGTTTTAAAAAATATTCATCAGAAAATTTTACACAAGCACACACCAAAAAAAAAAAAAAAGTGAAATACGTAGGACAGTTATTCTTTTGCATGAGAACAAATTCACATTAAAATGTCTGTGCCTTTCATAGAATATTTCCAGTTGGAAAGCTACTCTTTTAGCCTGGTAAAACTCCATAGATTATCCCTTGCTCTCAAGTGCCTCTGTGTATATTTAAAATAAAAAGAGAAGGGAAATTGTTCTTTGAACAGGCGACTCTTCTCTCCTGGGCTTGAGTTTCCTTAAGCAGCGCCAGCAGCTTCTCATGCAATGATGATTTGCACTTAAGCCATTAGCTTTATAGACTTCTCCAAACACCTTCTGAGACAGAAGCCCCGGTTTCCTGTCCAATGTTGTGCTGACATTCTTATGCAGAATGCTTGTTAAGAGCATTGTCATGCATTTCCAAGGGGCCTTAGAAAATAATCAGTCCGAACCACCTTGCTACTATTTTCATGAATAAATGCCAGCGTCTGACCTTATCTCTTGGCTCCGCCTGGCAGTAGCTTCTCCACACCTCTGCTCTGTGGGTATTGTCAGAGAAAAAGGATGCGCGGTTTTATCATTTAGGGAATTATTCCATCTTCCTCAGACCTTTTCTAGGAGGAATAATTCTACATGGGGATAAATACGGGCTGATAAAAGTAGGTCACTCCACAGTGTAGTTTTTTTTTTTTTTTTTCCCTAAGAAAAACCAGAAAACAAATTGGGACATTGTAAACCCTGATCCAGACATAAGGCACATTGTAAACCCTGATCCAGACATAAGTCAGTAAGAGGATGTTGTAAAAGGCAGGCCAAACTAGAGTAAATGACTGCCTTGAAATAGAGTGAAAATGGCGATATGGTAGAAGCCGTTGTCCATAGCCTTTGAAGCTCTGCCCTCTCTTCATAGTGTGGATCCATAAAGTTTGCCTGATTTCTGCTGCCACTCTAAATATAAACATATTGTTCGTACTGGTTAAAGTTCTCAAGTTTGTGAATGATCCATAGACTAAAAGTAATAAATTAAGTCCTGCCACTGCTGTTAATGCCATCTGTCACGTGCATCCAATGAATGAATGCATTTATAAATCCATGAGAACTATCTCCTTCAGGTGAATTTGATTACGCTAGTAGCCTCCACCTTCTCTGGGCATCTTTCTATAAGCACTGAAAACAGTGCAACCAGCTCTCCCCTGCTGCTGGTTGCATCTAGCTCCTCTTAAAACAATGTCATTATTATACACGAGTCTTCAGTATATATACATCAACTTTTTGATGCTGTTTATACTATGAATTTAAAAGGTACAAATACAAGGGCAATTTAAGTCATGTATCCATTAACTTTCTATTTCTATCAATATCTATTGCTATCAGTCTTTAATATAAATTAGGTATTCTTAACTGGGTGATGTAGAAAAGAACCTTATTGTTTCTGTCTCTTGTTTTTATCTTTTCTGTATCCTTTCCTTATGCAAACTCCTTCCTCACTCCATACTGTCCTGGTGAAGCCCACAGGGGTTGGTCAGTGACCTACAGGCTAGGCAATCATAGGATCACATCTTTCTAGGGAAGTAACCTGGGCCAGGCCAATCTGTCTTTATCCAGAACATTACAAACTGGAATTTAAGAGGTAGATCTCTGTAGCTCTTGCATCCTGACGTGCAAGCATGAGTGCTTGGGGTTATTATGGCCATCTTTCCAGAAAGTCGCCTATTAGGAAAGAGAAGAGCAGATTGATTCAAAGAAGCATAGCTAAAAGAGAATTGGCTGGGGGGGGGGGGAAATATATATATATATGTATACAGTTGACCCTTGAACAACATAGGGGTGAGGGGCAGCGACCCTCTGCACAGTCAAAAATCTGTGTGTCATTTATAGTTGCCCCTCCTCATCCCTGGTTCCTGTGTATC
The DNA here is from genome assembly GCF_008692025.1 of Phocoena sinus. Classification (NCBI taxonomy): domain Eukaryota; kingdom Metazoa; phylum Chordata; class Mammalia; order Artiodactyla; family Phocoenidae; genus Phocoena; species Phocoena sinus. The sequence continues at coordinate 7,267,034 of NC_045777.1, read as the reverse complement.
CCTGGTTCCACATTCATGGATTCCACCAACCTCTGATTGTGTAGTACCGTAGTATTTACTGTTGAAAAAAATATCCACATATAGGTGGACCCACACAGTTCAAACCTGATTTGTTCAAGGGTTGCGTCTCATCCGTGTCATGAAAATGGCCTTGTAGTTAGCTTGTGTGTCAGTCACCATAGTGAGGGTTATATCTTGGCATCTGTCCAACATCACTGAGCCTCTGAACAATGAAAGAACAATCTTCCCTCCACATGGCCTTTCACACCTACTGCTTTCTCCCTGGTAGAGGACCAGGAAGGTGGAGGAGACACTTTTCCTCCTGTTTTACTATCTGATGAGATTTACCCCCCACTCCTTTACCTCCTAAACAGAAAAATGTTACTCAGGCAACTATTCTTTCATGTCATTCACCTCTCAAAATTCACTTTTTTCTGTAAGTTGTTTTGCATTAAGTATCATAATGTCCAGAGCCACCTTTGTCTCACTAAAGCAAAATATCTCACTGATATATATATATCATATATATATGCATTTCTTATACATACATATATTATATATATAATGCTTATTTCTTTTAAGATAAGTATTTCAATCATAAATGCAGAAGTTTGCTCAGAACCTCATTAGAGTAGGATTCTGTTTGAGGTGCCTGGGATTTGGGGAAAAGGGTGGAGCATATGAATAAATGATTCAAGCACTGTTTCTCAAAGGCCAGTCCTTGAGATGGCTGCACTACCATCATTTTCAAAAACTACTTGAAATACAGATTCCCAGGAACTGTCTGCCAGGCACCACAGTTTAATAGATCTGGATTGTGTTCTGGAGATTATACAGTTTTTTAAAAGCTTTCTGGGTTATCTAAAGTGCTTCCTTCTAATATTTTAAAAAGTTACTTTTGAGGTTAAAAAAAAGTAAATAATAATTCAGATAATTAAGCTCATGGGGGGAAAATATAGTGAATAAGAATTAGACATTGGAGGAAACGAATAGGGTTGATTAGATAAATTTATTGTATTGAGATTATGTCTTTCATCAGCAACGATTCCCATATGAAGAGACACACGTGGGATGGGAAGTGGTTTAGGTTCGTCACAAAGACAGTTTGAGGTCATGCAATGGTGTGGTGAGATGCTGGGTCAGGAGTTAGGAGTTGGTTTAGTGCCAGACAAGCCACGTGATGCTGAGGAAGCCACTTAATGTCTCTGAACCTCACTTTCCCATCTGCAAAGCCCTGTGATGGTAATAACTCTTTCACGGCATTTTTACAGGAGCAAGAATAAGTCATGTAAGGAAATGTGCTTTGAAAACTGCAAATAAGTTATGTAAGTTCAAGTTCTTACTACTAAGAAGTAGCTGGTTATAAGGACTGCTTGATGTGAAAGAAGACTGAAGGGAAGTGAGGGAACAGGCATCTATCTTACTGTTTGTTTAGAACAATATTGCTGTCAGGTGTTTGTTTCTGTTTATTTGAGGTCGTGGATCCCTTTGAGAGTATGATTACAGATTCTCTTTCTGAACATCGCCCGTGTGTACCAAAAATGAAAAACTTTGAAGACAATTTCTGGTTTGTATGAGCTAGGTTAGGAGTCCTGTCTTCTCTTTTTTTTTTTTTTTTTTTTTTTGGGGGGTACGCGGGCCTCTCACTGTTGTGGCCTCTCCCGTTGCGGAGCACAGGCTCCGGACGCGCAGGCTCAGCGGCCATGGCTCACGGGCCCAGCCGCTCCGCGGCATGTGGGATCCTCCCGGACCGGGGCACGAACCCGTGTCCCCTGCATCGGCAGGCGGACTCTCAACCACTGCGCCACCAGGGAAGCCCTGTCTTCTCTTTTAATTTTCTATTTTCTTAACTTTTTTTCTCTCCATTACTTGAATGTGAGCTTCATGGCTCATGGACTTTGATCTGCTCTCTGCTGCAACAGCACCAATAACAGTGCCTGGTCCATAGCTGGGAGGCCCATAGCTACGTGCTGGACGCGAGTGGCTTCTAACGTGCACAGTACAGAGCTAGCTTCATGGAGCTAAGGAGATAAATAATGCCTGACCCCCAGGGCTGAGACTTCTAGCGGAGGAAGGGTACAGGCAGATGGGCACATAACTGTTAAGGAAGTATTGAGAAGATACATACCGAAAGCGAAGTGTGCTGCACTTTAGAAATATTGCAGAGGAAATGACCGGGAGGTGACCTCTGAGCAGGGCTTGAGTATGGATTTCAAGTGTAGAAGGGGTCAGGGAGTGAATTCAAGAGTTACAGAATGTTGTTATAAAGCAGAAACTAGCACACCATTGTAAAGCAATTATACTGCAATAAAGATGTTTAAAAAAAAAAAAGAGTTACAGAATGGCTCAAGAAAAGTATAGAAACAGATAAATAACATGGCAGAAGTTAAAGAACAGCTACCTTTAGCTAAGTTTGGCTAACTCATATGCTTTGTTGAACCCTCCTGATATTCTTAAAAATAGGAAATTTTACTTAAAAATATAAATCTCTTCCTTCTCTCGAAGAGTAAGATGTGGCATCTCTGAGCCCACCACCAGGGTGGAGCAGTAGCTGTTCCCTGTACATGAGGTGTGGCTTCCCTCTTAACCGGTGTCCTTTCAGCACCACGCCCCATAATGTCATATATTTATGGAAAAGCTTGGTTTATTCAGAAAGTCGTACAGCACATCAGACATCAGATACCCGCATCTTTGTGAAACGGGCATTTATGGAATGATTCCTGTGGTGGAAAAATCATTACCAGGTAGAGTCACTGTATGTCAGAAGCTTGCTATTGAAGACCAATAGAGCTGAAGTAGATGAATTTAAAACAAATCAATGAAAAAAAAAAACATGATGGAAAAATATGTGTAATTAGTATGAATAATTATGATTTGAATGGAGGTGACGGAAACAGGCGTGATCATTGTAGGTAAATACCCAGTAAGGAAGTTGCTGCGAATTATGGAGATGTGATTACATAAAAGAGGGTGTTTTTGGTTTTATGAATTTTGATTGTTGAATTCAACAATTGTATTCATCCTTCATAAACTCACAATTTCTAATATGTCAACTATCATGCTAATTGACTCCCTCGATCAAAAAAAAAAAAGTTTTGGTGTTGCCCATAGCCTGAACACAAGCAAGAAAGAAGACAAAGCATAGGAGAAAGATTAAAAACCTCGGGAGCCAGGGCTAAAGGAAGAGAAAGTAATTTGCTTTGACCCAGGCAATAGATCTGCCGAGCAGTAATGACCATCCCTTGACACCAGTAGTGACATTGATCAAGTGAACTGTCCCAGGCTGTCACCCCCCTTCCCCTGAACCACAAAGCCTCTCCTGATTGTTGGTGCCACTATTTATGAACAAATGTCAGAGAGCAGAGATAAAGGTATGATACAGGTGCAATGGCCTCTTTAAGTTAATGCGAGCCCTGACTGAAATCATCACAGATGCCATTCTGTGGACCAAGGGAGGCACTCTCTTCAGTTTATGTTATTTTTTCACCTGTGGAAGTGTTGCCAGAACTTGATATTCAGTTTCAAAGTTCTCATTGGAGCAAAGAAGCACAAAAGCAGACCAAGAGATTTATGCAGCTCAGTCGCATTGGTGATTCAGCCACGTGAGTGTGGTCACAGTTAAGGGATTTATTTTCCTCATTCGGAAATTTTAGGGCAAAGTTTCAAACGTGATGTGAAGCAGATGTTTTTCCCTGCCACCCATATTTATTTTGGCAAGTCTTCTTTATATAAGTTGTTGGATGCGATGTCTCTGATTTGTGACCCAGTTGTTTTATTTCCTTTGTCACTTAAAATTAGTATAATATTCATAAAATGACATTTAGTCTTCATTTTAAGTTGTTATTAATTATTTAGTATGTACAAAAGTATATATTTATATCACATGTAAGATATGAGGGAAAATATAAACACCTATGTTCATCCTCTAGCTTCAGAAATAGAGTTTTGCCAATACCCACCCTTCCCACATCCTGTGCTGCTCACAATTTCATTCATCTTCCACCCCACGGGCAAGCCATGACGACGGTGAAAATTGTGATTCACCACTCTCTTTTTTTCTTTGTAGTTATACTACACGCGTATAGTCCTAAGCAACACATGACTTAGTTTTGCAGCCTTTTGGAATTTCTATAAGTGGAATTATGCGTAATGTATTCTTCAACTACTTTTTCCCACTACTCAACATTGCATATTTCAGAATCACCTATATTGATGTGACGTCTGGGCTGGGGGTCAGCAAACAACCACCCAGGAGCCAAACCTAGCTCACTCTTTATAATTTGTTTCATTATTTTATTTTATATTTTATTGTATGTTATTTATTTTTTTTACAGCCAGCTAATTAAAAATGTTTTCTTCCTCATTGTTAAATGGTGATTTTTTTTTTTTTTTTTTTTTGGTACGCGGGCCTCCCAACACCGCGGCCTCTCCCGCTACGTAGCACAAGCTCTGGACGCACAGGCTCAGCGGCCATGGCTCACGGGCCCAGCCGCTCCATAGCATGTGGGATCTTCCCGGACCGGGGCACGAACCCGTGTCCCCTGCATCGGCAGGCAGACTCCCAACCACTGCGCCACCAGGGAAGCCCTAAATGGTCATATTTTAAATAGTTACATAAACATAATAGCTATACAAGTCTTTACATAGTATCCTCAATTTTGCTTCATAGCCTGTGAAGTCTAACACGTTTACTTCTTGGCTCTTTAAGAAAAAGTTTGCTGACCCATCCTCTAGGCCTTTAGGTCATTAATTTCATTGTAAGAAGATTTTTTGGTTTTGCTTTTTGGTAAAATATCTAGTCTCAAGTTGAAAGCTGCTTGATTGGGTCTATTTGTTTGCTATTATAAACGCTGTAGTATAAACGCTCTTGGGCCAGTCCTTTGGTCTACAAGTTTATGTCCGACTGTAAGTTATGTGCCTTTTCAGTTTTAGCAGACAATGCCACGTGGTTTTCCAGAAGGGTTGTACCAATGTGTGGCCCCACCAGCAGTGCCAGGGTAACAGTAAAAGGAGCCATTTATCTGTTTTCTCTACTTCCCTTATCAAATGTTGTCTTATGTAGCTCACTGTTTGCGTGTGGGCTTAGAGGAACAAGCTAAGTAAAATCTCCCGTAGCTATGTCCTAGGGTATTATGTGCAAGTTTCCTAATAGGCTCTCATAGTTCCTGATATATGCTGTTTTATGACGCTATTATAATATTCTATTAATTTATTTTGAGATAATTTTATTCAAAACTGTAAAAATACATTAAATTTTATAGACATAATGTATATGTATATACATTCATGGTGATCGAATGTTAATAATATCTTTGTTGGTGTGTGTATTTTCAAAAAAGTCAAAGAAACTCTAACTGCCAATTCATACAAAACTTCAAGTTAAAGAATGAAGCTTCAATAGAAATAAGAGTAATAATAGCCGTCTGTGCTGGATGAAATGTGATTTTTGTTCAAGGAGACAAGAGTGTCTGATAATCAGGTTACAACCTCTAAAGACTGTTTTGCTCTTGGAGTTGATTTCCAGACCATATTCTCACTCTCAGAGAAATTGTACTTCCTCATGGAAATGAGAACCAATCCATCATGTGTATTGGTGCTTATATAGATGGCTCTGTTTAGAAATACTATTATAAAGCTAACCCAGGAAGTTCAATTTCTCTCCCCAACCAGCATATCTTTGGAATTATTTCCCTTGCAGATCAGTAGAACAGAGAACAGAATTGGTTTCTCTTTGTGGGCATTCCTCCTCCAGGTACCCCCAAGTGCTCTGTGTAATGAAAAACAGCAATGTTGGTGCCTTTAATAAAACATTAACAATAATGCTTTCTTTTTCCCTGGCATTACTGAAGAAATGGAACTGATTTGGAGTCAAACAACATGAGAAAAATGTATTCTCTTAAGTTAATATATCTGAAAAGCATACATATTATGGATATGTCAGAGTTCTGAAACAGTAAATTTCCCATTATCCAGAGTGGTCAAAGAGTGAAACATCCTTGTTTATTTTCAGTTATGTGTCTGTTTTCACACCATCTACCATGAGTAATTGAGGGCAGGGGCTCTACTGCCTTTATCTGTGTATATCTTGGCATATAGATACCTAATATTTTTATTGAAAAAATATGTGAATAAATGCAGTAGATTAAATAAGTGCACCCTATATTCCATGAGGTGATTATATATCAATAATGACTACATTTTAATTGATTTCCTGAAGTGTGCTAGATGCCAATCACCAATACTGAAAGGAGCAGTCTCCAATATTTACACCAAAATAATAGCAAATATAATCTTATTAGTCATTAATAGCGTGACTAAGATTTCAAAACATGTCACTGTCTTCTAGCCATTGCTCTGCACATTAATTTACTTTATTTTTTCTAGTGTCAGAACGGGCTTTGTAATTTTATAGTTTAATTCCCTGAGAAAAATATAACTGCATACCCAGAATGTCCTATCACTCTCTAGCCACTGAGAATAGAAAATAAGGAAAGTATAGTCCTTCAATCTGATAATCTTACAAGAGTGTTGAGGAGGAGGGTGAAACTTGACTGCTTGAAACAACCAAAAAAAAAAATTACTAAATTAAAAGTATTGGTGCACCAGAAGAGGTGATACAGACAAAAGTGGTAAAGGATGAATCTAGAAAAGAACAGAGCAGTGAGCATCTGCATTGTCAAGAAAGGGCAATGGAAGACCTGGCAAGATGAGCACTAAACAAAGGAGAGAGCGCAAAGTGTGGAGGTTTTGTAGCATCCACCCTGACCTGTCCAGTCTCATACCCAGTATCAGGTAAGAAAGTGGAAACAGGAATGTGCTTCAGGAAGAGGGGAACCAGCTGTTACACTTTCTGGTTGGTTGGTTGATGGAAGGTGATGACGGTGTCTGTACATCATCATCATGGTTGGCTTGCTTCTTCCTGGTTGCCTCTGTCTTCCGTGAGCCAGGGCTTTCACGGTGAAAGGAGGACTGAAGGAACCAGCCGTAGCACCACAGCATAGAGTAACAGGGAACCCTTCCTTCTGTTCCAAAGTTCCCTCTCCTCCCTTCGTCTCCCCTCCCCTCCCAACCCCTCCTTACCCATTTCCTTCCATTCTCTTCCATTTCCTTCCCTTCCTCTTGCAAGTCAAAGAACCCAGTATCAAATATTTGAATGAAACTGCAGACAGAGCCTGACTAGAGAGCCTCTAGAACTTTAGGTAGACAGACCTGTATTAATTGAGCTCTGATACCTGCACTCCATGTCCTCGTAGGCAATTTACTTAAGTTTCCTAAACCTCAGTTTCATCAGTGGTAAAATCAAGTTGGGAATACCTGCATTGCAAAACTACATCGAAGATGATTTAGCATTTCTGATACCTAATTCATTTCCTAACGCCACATTAATTGTTCAAAATATTTAACTCTTATTGATACAACTCCTTTTAGGATAGAAATAGGACAAAATACTTTTGTTAGGAGCTCCTGTGTGTCATGGGCTCCCTATACAATAATATACTCATTTTTATAATGGCCCTGTAATGAGGCAACGATTATCCCTCACTAATGAAATACCTACAACTCAGAGAGGTTAGGTGACTTACCCAAAGTGACACTGCTGGGATTTAAGCCCAGGTCTGTCTGGCTCTGAAAACATGCTTTTATAAAGTATACCATGCTGCCTTCATGATGTAGATGAGAACACAGTACTCTCATCAGCCAACAAAATTGTCAAATTAGTCAGTTATGGCTGAAGAGCTAGTTGGATTCTAGTTAGCTTGTCCTTTGGCACAGAGGATTGGCAAACAGACAAGGGACCATCCGAAGACTCAGGAGCAGTATGAGTGTATTGGTTGTGTTTTGGATTTATTTTGTTGAATTTCATTTTAAAGCTACTGGAGCAATACTTGTCAGGGTCTAGAGCCATAAAGAGGACGAATTCAACAATTGTCTCTGCCTGAGTGGGAAATGCCCAGTCTTCCACTAAGGTAACATGCCTTTAGAACATGCTCAGCTGTGGGAAAGGAGATCTAGTTCCTAAACTTGAGGGATGCTCCATGTCCCCCAATGGGTATTTACTGAATGGTGATGGCATTAGGCAGTCAGGGTCTCTGCTGAGTCGGGAGGTTTCCCTTTTGCCATCTACAGTAAGCAGAGATCCTCAAGGCTAGTTGCTTCTCCTCCTCTTCCAGGTCTCCTCATTCCCCCCTCCTTCCTCCTTCCCTTCTCTGCCCACCTCTTTTCTCACCTCTCTTTCCTCTCCCTCCCCGGCCCCTTTCCTTATTCTCCTCCTTACCCTCTCTTCTTTCACCTGCTCTTCTGTATTCTCACCTCCACTAACTTCTTCCCCTCCCTCCTCCTCCCTCTTCCCTTTTCCCCTCTTCTTTCCTTCCACTTTGTTCTTCTCCCACCATACATCTTTATATTTCATTTCCAATTCACTTTTAATTGAAAGATTTATTCAGATAATTGCAGATTCATGTGCAACTCTAAGAAATAATATAAGGAGACTGCATGTATACTTTATCCAGTTTCCCCACTAGTAATATTTTGTAAAACTATGCTATAATATCACAACCAGGATATGGACATTGATATAATCCACTGGTCTTATCGGATATTCTTAATCTTACTTACTTACTTGTGTGTGCCTCTCCTTGTATTTAGTTCTATACAATTTTACCATGTGTGTAGTTTTGTGTGTCCATCACACAGTCAAAATACTGGAAAGATCCAACATCACAAAGATCCCTTGTGTTTTCCTTTTTTAACCACTGCCATCTTTCTCCTGCCCCAGTTCCCAACCCCTAGAAACCACTAATATGCCTTCCAATAATACTGTTACCTCCAAGACTAAAATTGTGTTATTCCAAGAACGTTATACAAATATAAGAGATTTAGCAGCCATGAAATCACAAATATTAAGGAATATGGTAAGAGGGTCATTAGATATTAAGCTTCTATACAAGAATGAGAAGATCAGGAGGAGCCAGAGGCCAGGGCAGTACAGATGGGGTGAGAGTGAGGGAGGCCTTCAAGACAGCACACATGGTGGGCCTGAGAAGCTGGCATGCTATCAGGCATGGAATGGCTGAACAGATTAGACTCCTCCTGTCCAGGGGACACAATGGTGGTCTAAGAGAAGTGTCGTGGAGCTGAATAATGGGAAAATCTACTTTCAGCGAGGACGCTTATAGAAAATTGAATTTACTAGTAAAAATGAGTTGAATTGTTCTCCATTCTTTGAGCAAAAAGAAAACAACCATTGGAGATAACTAATTACTCTGGCGAAAGCAGTGTCTATAGAGCCAAGCAAAGGGACCAAGGTCACCTCCTTGGATTAGCAATTAACTCTGGAATTTCACAACATGTTGTTGGAAGAAACAAAACTTTCATAGATACCAACTGATAAAAATTGAAGCTAAAGTGAACTCTTGAGCAAGTGAAGTAATAAGGTCTATAAAAAGCAGCATGTAATAATATATTCCTGAAAAATGGAATCAGCCAGCCCCAGTGCAGGTGACATGGAAGAGGGGTCAGGCACGGTCTACAAAGTAGACTTTCAGAAGAGACTAGACTTGGTCTGATCACATGAGAACAGAGAACATTTTCTTATCCCAGATTCTTGTGAGAAGAAAATACAAATTGATATCAAATATCCCTAAATAGTATTTACAACGTGCACACTCAGTCTTTAAGCCATTCACAGCTAAACAGATTTAAGTCTCACTCCAGGGTGGAGGCCCATTCATTCTAAACATGAGCCACTCCAAGTATTGTTTATTGATTTAACAACAGCCGCAGGGCCAGGGACTTCTTGTTTGCTTTCCACTCTATCCTCAGTGTCCAGGAGAATTTGTGTATTCAACAGATGTTTATTGAGCACCTACTTCATTCCAGGCACCGAGGATACAATCAAGGCATTGAACAAAAGAGACCTAATCTTTTCTTTTATTGGAACTATGAACTATGAGTCTAGTGGGGGATATTTCTCCATGTATTCAACTAATGAGCACTTGGTGAATACCTACCAAGAGCCAACTCTGTCCTAGACAGGAGGGGGAAACAACTACAAGAAAGGGATGGAAAGTAACCAAGCTGATCATTAGGGAGATAAACAGATGGATGGTTTCTGGAATGGAACTGTGCAGGGAGATAGAATGGTGTTACAGAGAATGACTGAATGGCCATGCAGACTGGGACTCAGGAGAGGCCTCCCGGAAGAGACAACTTATACGCTGAGAGATCTGTATAATAAAATTGTGACTCGGCCACTAAAAGTCCTGGGCGTGGAGGATTCCAGGCTGATTAAATATTTAACAAATCATTAAATATAGTTGTTTAATTACCGCTATCCTAAGTGCCATACTGATTTTTATAACCTGCATTTCTCCGTCTTTGAATTTGAAAATACCCTTTACCAGTTTTTCCTCTACACAGAAAATGTTTCCCATGTGGTTAGCAACTTTTGATAGTTTTTCCACCTCCTAATTCGGGGTAGTTGTGTTCTGGCGATAAGGCTTGATTTGTTTTTTTTTTTTTTTTTGTTCTGACTTTAGGGCAAGAGATACCACTTTTTGCAAAGTTAGTTTTAAATTTCTCTACGTTCAAGACCCCAAGAATAACTGGAATAACAAATAAACAACAGAAAAATATTCAGCAGTTGACAATCATCATTTCAAAAAAAAATTAAAAGCTATGTTAAATGGATTATAATATGCTCAAACACATGAAAAATGTGCTTCAAAACACAGCTGGGGAAAGATGTTTGTTTTTATTAAAAGTTGCTCAGAGGCATCATCACAGCAACAGAATCTTTAAACATCTACCAACACAAAGACCTGAAAAATAACTTTTTTTTTAAATGGATAATTTAATTATGTTAGATCTATATCACTTTATTTTATTTTATTTTTTTATTAATTTATTTTTGGCTGCATTGGGTCTTCATTGCTGCACGCAGGCTTTCTCTAGTTGCGGCGAGTGGGGGCTACTCTTCATTGTGGTACACAGGCCTCTCATTGTGGTGGCTTCTCTTGTTGCACGCAGGCTTCAGTAGTTGTGGCTCATGGGCTGTAGAGCACAGGCTCAGTAGTTGTGGTGCACAGGCTTAGGCTACGAGGCACGTGGGATCTTCCCGGACCAGGTCTCGAACCCATGTCCCCTGCATTGGCAGGCGGATTCTTAACCACTGCGCCACCAGGGAAGCCCTGAAAAATAACTCTCCATTGATTTTTTTCACCTGCTGTATTTTATGTATTCTGAAAGCTATTGGTACTCTTTTAACAAGGCCTTCTTCATATCTGCCAGATTTTTTGAATGACCATTTTTTGCTGATTCAATCTGGGAAAATCCCTTTTGCTGAGACAGTCCCTAATAGCCAGCTTTATAGTCTTCTTACTTGTTTTATTCCTCAAGAGGCCTTGCTATTTCTCCAGTCTAAGCACAGAAGATCTGAACAACCAAAAATAGCTTTAGCTGGATTTTCCTTCAGCCAGTCAGTCCTCTGCTAGACAGTATGGATTTTTAGATCTTAGAGTTCAAAGAGATTTTCTGGTTCATGTCACCAGAGGCCATATCATGCAGACTCAATATCAGTAGATTGTTGCTTCAGGCAGACTAAAACTCTACCTTCTGCTTTTTCGCTTGTGTTTGTCGTGGCTCCTTCCAAAACGCTCCAATGTGAACCTTAGATCTTCTAGTCTCTATACTTATATCTGCTTGAGTGGTGGATTGACGTGATCACAGTGGACTTATGTCAGATTTTCTTGATGTGGTATCTGAGACAGATTCTGATTTATTAAGGGGGTGCTCTCAGGAGAAACCTCTAAGGATGTGAAGGAAGCAGGATAGGGCAGAGTGAAAAGTTAAGATGTGGTTTTAGGTGCTGACTCAACTCAGCCTGATCCCATAGGGAACTCTGGAGCCTAAGTAGCACCACAAAGTTGTCCCAGCTTGAGAAGACGATTGGGTTTTTTATGCCACTGTAATAGCCAGTCAGTCATTGGCTGTGGGCCCTCGGGGAGGGAAGAAGGTTACTGTCTGTCAGGCATTTCTAGGTGAGGTGAGTCCTGTTGGGACCTGGGAAGTTCTCCCAAGAAGGGTATAGCTGTGAGCTGTGAGCTCCCAACAATCCTAGCAATTTGGAGATGGGTACACCCCTCTGGCAAAGGGGATCCAAGCGGGAAATCAGCAATATCTTCTACACAGCTCGACATGTTGCCTGTGTTGTTGTTGTTTTATTTTTCCTGCCATCAGCCATACTGGGCTGTGAGGCCCTCCACTTTCCAAAGCAATTTTCCCTTCCCAGTAAACTGTTACAAATTTGTAACTGATTCTTTTTAATTCACTCCTCAAATGGCTCAACTTGAGTTTGAAACATCAAGAAGCTCCAAACAAAAGGCTTGATTACTGAGGTTGAAAATGTCATTGATGATTTATTATCTGCAGGGTTGGTCATTGATACCCTGAAATGGCATGTTATGTTTGTCAGTTAAGAGGACCTTTAAACAGCAGTGAAGAATTTCCCATTAAGAAATAAAATGTTGATTTAAAGTTTCACGCTTCAGTTGAATCCCTCCCTGCCAGCCTCTAGGGAAAATGTACGTGCTACTAAATAGTACTTAGAAAGCAAACCAAGGCAAGAGCTTGGAAGAGCTGTACAATTAGATGTGATGCATGGACTCAGACTTTCAGTCCAGCTGTGAAAGGCTAATTTAAGGATGCCTCATCTGGCATCTAAGTTAGAAAGCTACTCAATCTTCCAATCTTCTTGATATACGTGGAGCAACCACTGTTTATAAACTGCAGAGCCCTGGAGAATAGGGGTTAGAAAACAAGAGGTACAATAACAGTAGCTACCATTCAACAGCTGTTTCTGTATGATTCAGGTACTGTCCTAAGAAGTTGATGTGTCTCATTTAATAGTTAAAGAATCCCTGTGAAGTACACGTTATTTTCCTTGCTTTATAGGTGAAGCAACTGAAGCACAAGGAGTTCCTATTAAGTGAAAATTGCCAAAGATGCATTGGACCCAGTCTCCGCCCTCACACAGCCAACTCTGAAATGAAGGTAAGATTACAAATGTGAACTCCAGCATATGAGGTATGTGATTATGTCATGTAGATCTAAGAAGATTTCCTTAAAATAAAAAGGAGCAAAAAAATATCCTGGACAGGGGGACTAGCAGGTGCAAAAACCCTGTGGCCAAGGAGAGCACAGTCCATGTGGCTGGTTGGAGAGTGGCCCTGCTGGGACAGAGATACAGCTGAAAATGTAGTCAAGGACCAGAACAGGCAGGACCCTGTTGCCTGTATTAAGGGGATTTTCTTTAATGCAATAAGCAATGAAAACTCACTGAAGCAATGGAAAACCATTAATTTTTTTAAGTGATATTAAGGATGAGAGCGTGTATTTGCCTGATATGATTAGTTTTTGTTTTTTAAAGGAGCCCCCTGGTTTTAGAATGAAGATTGGATTGTGAGCAGGACAGAATAAATATACAAATTATGAGCTATTGCAGGTAGACCGGGATGAATGCTGATTGCAGCTTTGACTAGAGTATTGATGAAGATAAATAGAAGTTATTGTCAGAAATTGATATGAATTGGTAATGGGTTGGATGAAGAGTTACCAAGAAAACGCTAAAGTTTATTCCTGGTTTCTTACTTATCTAATTATAAGAAGAGTATGAGAAAAGAAATATGGGATGAAGACCAAGTTTGCTGGGAAGGTCATGAGTTTGGTTCTAAACACGTTGAATTTGAGGTAGTTTAGATTTCTCTTTAGCCTTTTTTTTTTAACCTTAGTCCCTGAGGAGGCTAATTGGTATGGAAATCATCAAGAAGCTCCCTTGCCTTCTGACTTAGAGTTGAAGTCAGCTAATGAGAAGTGCTTACCAGATCAGAAATAGAAGACTGAGTAAAGTTGAGGTATTCCATTTTCCTGGTCTCTGGGTTCCTGTGGGTGGTGCAATTCTTTGTCACAGATCAGCACTCCTCCCATGGCCCTCTCTGTCTCCAGGGTTGGAAATCTGCTTCCTTTTTTTGCCTTTTCAAGCCTATAGAATGATGCTATAACCCCCTCTGTTACCGGCCCTAAAGTGCCCCAGTATCCCTTGTAGTTTCCCTGTGCTCAGCCCACATCTTTGTGTGTAACCCCTTTATAAAACTACGTTAGTTCTCTAGGGGTCCCTGACCCACATAGGGTAATACATATCACAGCCAAATCACTCTGGTACCTCAAATCAGGAATTAAAAACAAAAGCTATAGAGACAAAGTAAAATGCATTAGAAGGATGCTGATGGACAGAAGTTAATTCAAATTATAGTCATTGGTAAAGGTTATCTTTCCAGTTCACAGTGACCTTCCTTCTAGAGGCATCAGTTCACTGGGATGTGTTTTAGGCAGGTTATGTCTAAACCTCCCACAGTCTATTTCTCCCATATCCAAACTTAGCTAATATGACCAAGGGTAGTCACATGACCTGATAAGGGTCAGTCATGTCCTTTTCCTGGAAACTGCAAAAGGTCAGTTACTGAGCTGTGGGATTAATTACATGAAAAATGGAAGAATGAAGTAAGGAAACAAGGCAGAGATTGAAACACAAGAGAGCATTTCCAGATTGCAACGCCTTCCCAAAACTTGGCCCCATTTCTCCCTTGAACAGAGTTATCACTATATCTTTAAAATAAAACCCTCCATTTTTATTTGTTAGCTACAATTGGTTTTGGTTACCTGCAACTAAAGGAGTCCTTAATGATCCATTAAACAACAAATTATAATTTTTAACCAGCAATAATGTGGTGGGTACCTGTGGCTCTATTCCAGCACCATCTAATAGAACTTTCTGCAGTGATGGAAATGTTCTATAAAATCTGCACTGTCCAGTGCGGTAGCCACTAACCACATGTTGATACCGAGAAATTGAAATGTAGGTAATGCAATTAAGGAATTTTTAATTTTATATTTTATTTTATTTTAAATAGCCATATGTGGCTAGTAGCCATCACTATAGACAGCTCGGCTCTAGACTTTTGGCTTCTCCCTGCTTTTGTGAAGTCAATTTCCAGAGGAGCCTGGGGTTTGAGGGCTGTCTGCTGGCAATACATCCTACAGCTGAAGAAACAAAACCAATCAGTCCAGCAGAGGGATCTATGCAGTGTATCAGAGCATCCAGTACACCATCCTCTCATTCTTCAGGCTAAAAACCTTAGAGTTATCCATCATTTCATGCCAATTTGATCTCAATTTCTTTTCATTTTTTGGGTTGTGCATAGTTAAATAATTTCTAAATATTGCATGTAGTAAAAACAGTATTTTTAAAAAAGAAGTCCGGGGTTAAATTTTTAATAAAAATAGAGTCGCTTTAAAATTGATTTCTCAGGTAACACCTTAATCATCATGTTATATAGGATGTTATATTTTGATATAAACAAAAATTTTGATGGATAGCATTAGTTAATATAAAGAATTAGATACAACTGCTAAAACTTTTAGTTAGCAGTTTATATTTTTGGATTTTAAATTGCAGACAGTAGGGGGGAAAAGTGAGTAGCAATCAAACTTCTTCACTTAATATGGCGTTAAAACGCAAACGGAAGTGGGTTTAATACAAAGCTGTCTGCCATTAAGATACGTTGATATGTGAGAAGAGTCTCTTACAATAACTCCAGTAAATTAAAACATTTTCAGACTTTAGGGAATTGTGTTGTAGCTTAGTTTAATTTTACTTCAAAAGACCATTAGGTGTAGTATAGAAAGCTGATCTTTATGAGTTGTTTTATGATGAGTTGCTTTATGAATAAGGCATAAATAAATGAGTAAACATTGAAGCTAAAAGTCTAACCTTTAAGTGGCATGTAGACATATTTAAGCAAAAGCAAGAGTAGTCCTACTGTGATTTGTTCTGTTGATCTCTTGCACCATCTGAATGTAAGATTTCTTAGAGTTATAACAAGTCTGAAATTCAAATGTGTGGGATATTTTTATCGTACAACGAGCTTTTGCAAGCTTATAAAATAAAGCAAATTTGTACATTAGCCACTGAAAATGAAAACCTACATCCAAATATTCTGTACAATTTTACTTTGAGTATATTGTAAAGAAAATCGTGCTAGTGGAAGCCACATCCTGGCTAGGAAATAGGACGTTGAAGTAGTTACAATGCAGCTAAAATACCCAAAGATGTAGAATACTAGAGAAGAAACATGATAGCAGTGGAAAATTGGGATTAAATAGATCAGATTTTCAGAATCCTCCTAGGAGAAGGTAAATTCAAACTATAGTTATTTCCTGATTATTTAAGAGATGAGCATCCAATTTATAGATTACATGGGCCAGGCCTAGGGTGTGAAGAGCTTCTAATATAAATTGCCTTGGGTGAAACCCAACACATCAGTCTTTTTATACATCAAAATCAGATTAATATTGAAATGAAAGAAGCTCTGAAGAAAGAACGAGGACAAAAAAATGGTCTATAGTCTTGGAGAGAAGCAGGAATAAGGTAGAATATAAAGGTTAAAGTATAAATTCTGAGTTAAAGATCAGTGTGATTGGCAGAGAAAGAATTACGCTGTATCCTGACTAAATAGAATGTATATAAGCCACTGGTCCATTTTATAACCATCACAAATATGCATACATTCTTTACAAAGCTTCCCCTGTAAAGTTAAAGACTTATATACATAATTTTTCAAGCCACATAATTATTTTATCTTATATATTTATTCATTAATTCAACGGGTATGTATTAAACATGTGCTATGTGCCAGACCCTATTGCTGGACACAGCAATGAAGACAAAAATCAGTGGCCTTTGGTAGTTGGTAGGAGGAGAAAGATTATAAAACAGAGAAGTAAAACACATAGTGTGTTAGAAAATGGTGATTGCTAAGGAGAAAAACAGATCCGGAAGAGTAGATTGGAAATTCTGGGGTGAGGAGAGGTGCAAATTTAAATAGTAAACAGGGCTGAGTTCAGTGAGAAGGTGACCTTTGAGTCAAGACCTGGATGATGAGAGGGCGGGGGCGATGCGGATTTCCGTGCATGGGCCTGAATCAGAGCATACCTGGAATGTTCCAGAACAATGAGGGACCAGTGCTATGGCTGGTGAGGTCAAGTGAAGGGGAGGAGCCGTGGGAGATGCGGTCATTTAGGATGCTGTGGGCCTTCCTTGGGGCTTGGCTTTTTCCTAGGTGACATAGGAAGCCATTGGAAGGTTTGGGGTGTAGGACTGACTTGATGGGACTTAAATGACAGCTGCTGTGCTGAGAACAGGTGCTGATGGTGGAGTCAGACAATAGTGGAGCCAGGACACCAGTTCTGCCATTTTCAAGAAACTGTGCCTCAGTCCCCTCATCTACAAATTAGGGACAGTAGTACCTACTTCATAGGGTTGGTGTGAGAATGAATCGAAGTATTACATATAAAATACATAGAACCATGCCTGGCACATATTACACTGTCACCTATTTGTTAATATTATCTTTATTGGAATAATACAGACAAAAGATGATGGCAGTTTGGACTACACTGGAAATAAGTGGTGAGGTGATGGGCACACACTTAAAAGTAAAGCTGATGGGATTTGCTGATCAACTGAATGTGAGCATAAAAAGAAAGAGGATGACATCAAAGCTGGCTTCAGTATGGAGTTAGCATCTAACGAGTGGGGAGGGTACTTTAGAAGAGCAGGGATTATGTCAGGAACCCAGTTTGACTTAATTTTTGAGATGCCTTTTACTTACCCAAAAGGAGAGCTTGAGTGAGCAGCTGGACATAGATACTGGCCCGCATTGAAGCCTCAGCCCAGTTTGTTAGTGGTCCGTAGATTACGATTCCCATCATGCTTTCCATACTTAGCATTAGTTTATGTAGATTTCCACTAGTATGTTCTAATAGCCAATGTGTTTATATTGAAATATCATTTGATATTAAAAAGTCACATTTAGCACAAAAACGGCTTCTCAGTACAGTATAAGAATCACCACCTCCAAACCAACTGCACAAATCAATGAAGATGGCTAATGACCCTTGCAGCTGCTACCAGAATCCCGGTTGCTTTTGGAACTTTCCATGTTACTAATAGAGCATTTACCATTATCTGTAGCATGAAATTATGAGCACATACCATCGGTCTTAACCAGCTTGATACTTGAACTTACTTTCCATTACTGGAAACATTGCCATTTCTAAAGTCATCAGAAAGGGCGTTAATGGTGACTTATGCACATTTCCTTCCCTGGGCCCAAATTTGGGAATTGCTGATGCTCATTTAATGGTGAATGGGGAAAGCCCTCTTGTGCCTGTCTGTCCCTGTGTCCTTTCCCTACCCATTGCTAGTAGAAGTAGGAGATGTAGCAAAAATAATAACAGTTAAAATTTATCGAGTCTCTCATGTCCCACTGGCTATGCTCAGCATTTTCCATTTTCAGGCAAGAAAACTGAAAGCCTTTTGACTCTCAATCCCACAGTACATGGCTCCAAGCCCCACCCCTTCTGTACTTCCTACTCCAGACCCTAGAGTTTCATTCTCTTTCCTACTTTCCAGTTGTCATTTTTAGATGGGATGAAAAGTGTCCAGAAAAGTTGATCAAGCTTAAACCAGTAAAGTTTTCTCTATTTCAGGGACACTTTTAGATGGTACAACAATGAGCAGTCAATGGACAGAGAGAGCAGGGGTGGTGCAGGATAAAACTAATGGCAGACAGGTCTGTGCATTACCTGTGGACTTTAGTTTCTCGTCACTCCATTCAATAGAGTGTGTTCTTTCAAGTAGCCAGAAGTCAAGGTGTTGCATAAAGCTCTTTAATTCTCTCTTAAACAACTGCTTTGTTTCTTGGACTTCAAAACTTATTACATCTTCACAGAAACCAAACTCCTAAAGATGAGGATTGGAAATGCAAAAAGTGCTGACACAAACCTAATCCACTTGAAAAAAGACTGACGACTTCCTTTCCTTTGGATTAAGTTAATGGTGCATATTTTCATCTGGAAATAAGTCCTATTACTGACTTGGGGAGGCAGAGCTTCAAGAGATTTAAAATATCTTCAGGAGAGGGGAAGACGGTATTTATTGGGGTCACATTAAATTATTTACTGAATGGTTTCACTTGGCTCTTTCTGAAAGAGAGAAAAAAAGACAATTCCTTTGCTGGCCTCACTGATAATACTCACTGTGCCAGACAACACCGTGCATTTTGTTCATCCACAGTGAAGAGCAGGTCTCTTGCCTCGAATATCAGGGTGAGCACCTGGATTTGAATGAAAGTAAATGTTAAAAACAAATTCTGATGCTTAGAGTTAACTCTTTCTTAGAAATAGACATGAGTGAGTGATGTTAATTAGATACATGTATTATTTTGTGTGTGGACAGGTAGATAGATGCTACTCCTGATTATAGAACTAAAGAATTGTTTTGGTCACTTTTTTCCTTTTTAGGAAACACTGTTTCCTAAACATAAAATCTAGCAAATATAGACAGGTAGAAAGATGAAAATATTGCTTAAAAAAAAAACCTTCTGCCTTTTTTTTTTTTTTTTTGATTACAAACCCCCAACTCTTTTTAGAACTTCTTCCTATGAAGACTTTGGCGGGAGGAAGTCCCGACCTCCTTCCTCAGAGGCATAAAGTGAACATATATATGTATTCCACCACCACCCCCGCCCCACCCCACCTCACAGATGCTAAGCTAGGGGCATGTGAATTAGGCTTTTGCAATGGGAGGCTCCCTCGTGAGATGCTGAATTTTGCACAAGTGATGCAGAAGTGACAGGACCTCTGGAACTCATTCACAGCAGTGATTTTTAGGAGGTAGCGGCCAAAGTGAGTCCACTGGCCGTGGTGTCTCTGCACTAGTGGCACTGGGACCCGGCAGCAACACACTGATGAGGCTACTCCTGCAGCTTGGCCTTGGGCTATGGATGCTGCCGCTGCTTGGTTCCTGTTCCTTCCAAGCCTTGTTCCCTAGACTTCTCATCATCACTTTTGTAAGCCAGACAATAGCCAACCAATACATACCTTCTACTCCAGTAACCAAGAGATGGTTTCTACTTCTTCCAACTCAGAACCTGACTGATAAAGCCTTTATAGATATTTACTTTAAATTTACTTTTTTTGATTATTAAAATAACCTGTGCTACATTGTAGAATACGAGAAAATATATTACCAAAAGAGAAAAAATGTTTAACTGTAATCCCACCATCCAGAGATAACAGATTTTAACATTTTGGTATATATCCTTCTCCTGTTATTTTTAATACACGAAGTAAGATATTTACTAGTCGTCTGCCTGCTTCTTGCTTGACAATTTATAATCAACACTTTTCCATTTCCAAGACGCTCTTTGACAGCATTGCTCCTTTTCTTTTCTTTTTAAAGGGGCGGGGTGGGGGAGGTGGAATTTATTGTGAAATCCTGATTTCAACTGAAGTGTAGTATTTTTTCCCCCAGCTTTATTGAAGTATTAACAGATAAAAATTGTATATTGCTGTATATGGAAAGATATATATATATCAATGGTTCTCAACTAAGGGTGATTTTTGCCCTCTGGGGATATTTGGCAGTGTCTGGAGTCATTTTTGGTTGTCACAAATGCTGTTGACAGCAGTGAGTAGAAATCAGGGATGCTGCTAGACATTCTACAATGCACAGGAAAACCCCGCAGCAATTATCTGGCTCAAAATGGCAGTAGCAGAAAAACTGATTGTTGTGAGTATACACATAAATTTACTAACCCAATTCTTTACTATCAGACAGTTCGTTTCCAATTGTTCAGTGTTATGATTAGTGCTGTTATAAATACCCTTGTGCAAACACACATCTTTGCACATGTTACTAATTATTCCCTTCAGGTAAATATCTAGAATTAGAATTGGCAGAATAATAGAGATAATGGTTTTTAGAGCTTTTTATAAACACACCCGGATTCCCATCCTAAGGGGTTGTACCACTTTATACTCTCCTCGTCAGCTGGCTATCCTGTCATTTCCCATATCTTTATCGAAACTGTGCATGGCCATTTGTAAATTTATAAATAATTGAATATTTTCTGGGAAAAATATAATCAATTTCATATGTACTTCTTTCATTACTGGCAAAATTGAAACAATAGAGTTAAAAATTGGCTTATCTCACTTGAGTTATAATGCCATTAGTATTTAGTAAACAGGATGCTGGCCGTTGATTTGAGAATTGTTTAATGTTTAAGTTTAATAACTATAAATTGGTGTTGACCGTTGGACAAATGATCTTGAATCAATCTTTCGTTCTTTGAACAAACGTCAGGGCTATGTGACCTTGAGCAAGTTACAAAATCTCTCAAGGTTGTGTGGGGTTCTGCACAGATATAGAGATAAGGAAAAAATGGAGATTGAATTTAGAGTTAATTTTCTCAGTTCGGGTACCTGGGAGAATTTGGAAGGAGTCGAGCAATGGGCAGTCAGGCTGAGTTTGCCTTTTTAGTAAAGCATTTTTCTTTTTACCTATTGCAGTAGCCTGGAGTCAGTCTTAGAAGCAGCCCCAGTCTAACCATACCTGCTGAAGGTAGGAAGGGAGAAAGTGACACAGGCTCTGCCTTCATGGTGGCCACTGGGCCCTGGTGCACATTGCGCTGGACTGGGTGCGATCCAGCTGTCCCCTCCCAATGCCAGTGGCCTTTCACGCCTTCCTTTCCTCTGTGAATTCTAGATGTTTTTGTCTTTACTTCCCCAGGTGGAGTATATTTGTTTATATTCAGGACAAATGGAGGCTTTTTTTCAGTCAAATTTTGTGTGTACTGCTTTATAGCCAGTGTTATTCCCATTTTCTGTGTCTAGCGCCGATACCAATTTCTCAATATCCCTTTGAGCATCTCAGTGAGAGAAGAGGTGGATGCTAGTGTTCAAATAGCCATCCTCCTTCATAGCCCCATTACTTGCCGTAGTTCATCCCTTTGCTGGCTTCCTTGTTCTCATTTTAGGTTTGCTGTGGATTTCTTTTCCTGTTTATTACAGACATCTTATTGAACCCTACTGAAGACATTTAAAAGGATTATTTTGGTTATTTCATTCTAGACTCTCCAGAAACCATCTCTCCTTTAAGTGTTAAGGTTCACGTTCTCTTTCCCTGATTCTGTTTTTAATGGACTAAATATAATTTTCTAATTATTTATTTAAGAAGGAGAGCTCTGTAACAAAATTTAACAACTAAGAGTATTTCAGTTGCCAATTTGAACAGGGTTGTTTTCTTTTTTTTTTAATCAGTGCACACTTGGGAATAAGACTTGTGTAATCATATCCAAGCAGCAAATTGTCCAAGTAGCACCTAATGCTTTTATAAAGAAGGAACAGATCATGTGGGTCACTACAAAGGATGGTTGTATCCTCAACTCACCTGGACTCTCAAAACCCAGAAAAATGTTTATGTGCATAGTTGTTTGACCAAGTCCAGAATCCTATAGATATTCACTTCATGCCTTAATCGTGGATTATTATTTTCCTAGTCTCACTATAAACCAGTAGGATGTGTTAACAAACAAAAACCTCCATCACATGTTTTGTATTTCAAGTGTTTCGTTTTTTGAGATGATATATTTTATTATGCAGTAGCTTTATGTATTTGTAGCAGAGTGATGATGATGATAGAGAACATGTATTGAACATGTGTGGTTCAGTTAACTATTGCTGTGTAATGGAAATACAAAAGCAGGATGAAAGACATGAGTGTATGGGTTGATTAGGAAGTTGTACAGTTTCGGGTGAGACATGGCTGGTCTAGGCTGGCTGGCTGCTTCATACGGGCGTGTCATAGTTCAAGATAAGCGAACTGCAGGCCTTGGCTGAGATCTACTCATCTCTCCTTTATGTGGTCCTCATTATCTACCAGGATAGAGTGGGTTTATTTTCATGCTGGAGACAGGGTTCCCAGAGAAAACAAAAGCATTCAGGACCTCTTGAGGTGTAGGCTTGGAACTAGTATACCTTTACTTCTGCTCCATTGTTTTGGTCAAAACAAGGCAATAGGGCCATGCCAGATTCCCGGGGTGGAGAAATAGCTTCCACCTTTTGACAGAAGGAGCTACGGTGTCACATGGCAAAGGGTATAGGTACAGGGAAGGGTGGTGAACTGCAGCCATTTATGTAGTCATTCTACCATAACTTAAATATGGCAGGCCCTATATTACATATGCCTACGTATTAATTTAATTACCACAATATATAAAGCTACTATAATATCAGTATTCCCGTCTGATGATAAATAATATGTAAGTCTGGGTGGGAAAGAAATGGAACGGTGCCCTGGCATGAGAAGAAATAGTCTTTGTAGAAGATAGAGAGGGGGCTATTCTTTTTTCCCTACTATGTATTTCCAAATCAGAGAGAAGATAGCGGCTTTCATGATAAGTTTTCTTGATCAAATGGTTAAGTATGTTAGAAATATGGTGCAATAAATCTCTGTTGCAGATGTTTCATTCATCAAAATTAAAAGTCCTTTGTACTGGCTATAGTAGCTTTGGTTGGAGTTGCAAGTTTATATTTCCAAGTTTTTATCAATAATTAAGTATAATTTTGGAACAGGCCGATATGAGGACTACTTGTCAGATTCTATGTTTAGAATCATAGAATCTACTCTGATACAGAACTTAGCTTTGACAAGTTCTCTACTCCAGACTACTTCACCAAGTGGAGCTTGCTTCCTGATGGGATTCTTAACGAGTTCTTTCTTCTGTTGAGGCAAAATCTGCCTTAATTCTACCCATGGGTCACATCCATGATCATCCTATCTGGTAGAATATTTCCCCATCATTGTCTATTCCCTCACCTTGTTCTAGTTTTTTTCATAGTATTTCTCATTTCCTTTTTATTGTATTCATTTTGATTTATTTGTATATTATCATTTTCCCCATTAGAATGTGGACTCCATGAGGTCAGGGACTTGATTTTGTTCACTGCTGTATCTCCAGTGCCTAGAATGGTGCCTAGCACATAGTAGGCATTCAGGAAACATTGCTGAATAAATGAGTGCCTCTTTTCAACACATTACTCCTTGTTAGATAAGACTTTATATTGCTATTCAGTGTGTGTGGGGTCCACAAATGTGAAAATACTGCCTTCTGTATGTTTGCCAAAATTGCTGAAAGAGTGTTGAACAAAGTGGAGTTATATTAAGAACAATATGGAAGGTGTGGAAGCTCCTATCCCTGAGATATTGGGCAAAATCAATCAGTTGTTATTCAAAGCTATGAATATCCTACCGGCACTTTAATCCAAGCTATTTTCCCCATAACTAAAAATAAAATGGCATCTAGATTATATAAAACATGAGTAAAACCAGTAATATGTACAAAGAAAGGATCAGTGAAAAAGTAATGGACATCAGATTAACAAAATAAAGATATTCACAGAGGAAAATGTCAGATGTCTATCCCAGGGAGGGCATGGGAGGGTCCTTCTGTCTAAGAGAAGCTATGTCTCTCTTGTGGAGGTCTGTAGGTCATCTGGCTATGTGAGCCATTAAACATGCAAATAGATATCACTAACTACCCTTATTCTGATGCTACAAAAGCAAATAATCCTCTCATCATTTTGCTTTCCGCACAGCTTGCCTACAGGGAAAGAATGTGCAGTCAAGCTGATGCTGGTATCCTGTTTACTTGATAATTTTATTCTAATTTGAATTCAGTAGTTGTCATTCTGGCAAAGCCCTTCAGTCTCTTTGAGCTTTATTAGTGTGATTCAGTATCCACAAGTCAGATCATCACCAGGACAATGACATGAGCATGTATCTGAGCTTGGAAGGCTGAGAGACAGACCCTGGACTGAGTTGAATTCATCATTCTGGACAGCCAAGTAGCCTTGCCTAGTCAGAGGTACTAACTGTTCTGCTGGGTGTGCAATGCTCTGAATATCTACATTATTCAAATCAGGAATCACTTTATACATGTTCCCAAAGTAAACCTTTGAGATATTTCCATCAAGAAGTCTAAGGGCTTTTTTCCCCAAAAAAACAAACACATGCAAGAAAGTGATTGAAAGACAGCAGAGTATGTGCCTTGGTCTCAGGATAACCCCCAAATTTATTTCCAAAAAATAGCTGATGTATTCATAAGAGAGGTCATGAATATTTCTCTCTGATTTTTCTGTGTTTTTGTTTACTATGAATTATTTCTTGGA
This sequence comes from Phocoena sinus, assembly GCF_008692025.1. Lineage (NCBI taxonomy): Eukaryota > Metazoa > Chordata > Mammalia > Artiodactyla > Phocoenidae > Phocoena > Phocoena sinus. The sequence continues at coordinate 7,241,903 of NC_045777.1, read as the reverse complement.
ATTTTGAAGCACTGTTTTCCAATTAGTGAACTTAACGCATACCTACATGCTGTTGTGAAATCTAATAGCCAAACCTTTTATGTGCAGATTCTCACAGCAAACACCATTTTGTTTCTTCCTTTCTTTTACTCTTTCTTCCCCTTGTATTAAGTGACACAAAAGAGTTGTGATCTGCTCTGGGGAAATGAACACATTACTTGCTTGATGCAATGTACAAGCTTAAACTTTAATGGATTCTTCAAGAAAGACCAGTTCACAGCCAGAATTCTTTTATCCCACAATGGTGACAGGGAAGAAGAGCTGGGGATTTTTAACAGTAAAGAATAAGAAATACGGGAACTTTTTCAAAGGGTAAGATGATGTACAGGTTCTAAAAATACTCCATTTGCATTTAAAATATGCCCTTCTAGTCTACAAAGAATACAATTTTTTGTTAGATTTTTAGATAATTGTACTGACATATTGGTGCTTTTAAAAGTCACTGACCATCTATTATTTAGAATAAAATAGAGCGGATTTAGGTGTAAAAACATGCATGAATGTATTCAACATAGTGAGAAATATTACTCATTTTTTTCCTTAGGCTTTAAGTTGAATAATAGCAGCACACTAGGCTATTTTTATAGTTTGTTTATTTAAAAATTAGTATTTCTAATGCTGAAGTCAAAAGTTTTCTTCCACTGGTTTTGGTCAACCCTTATTACACAACTAAGCCAGTACAGTCAAGTCACACTTTCTTCCATTTGTACACATGTCAATGCAAAAGCTGAGCCAATAAATAAGTAAATACATTCATATCATGTGCTTAGTATGGCTAGACGCCATGGGTAAAGAAACAAAGAGGTTAAAATGTGATCATCACCCTTGCGAAGCTTATAAATCAATTGTTCTAGCAAAGCTTGGGCTTTGGATTCAGTAGGAAGGGTGTGGGGAGGTGAGACCCAGCTTTACCATTCACTGATGGGTGGCTCCATCTTGGACAAGTAATAAGACCACTGAAGGCTCTATTTTCCTCCTCTGTGAAATGGAATTTTTAAATTTGTTAAGATGAAATAAAATAATATTCTTTAAAAATCTAGCTCAGTTCCTGGCATAGATAAGCAGTCAAAAATATGAGTTATGGGCTTCCCTGGTGGCGCAGTGGTTGAGAGTCCGCCTGCCGATGCAGGGGACACGGGTTCGTGCCCCGGTGTGGGAGGATCCCACATGCCGCGGAGCGGCTGGGCCCGTGAGCCATGGCCACTGAGCCTGCGCGTCCGGAGCCTGTTGCTCCGCAACGGGAGAGGCCACAACAGTGAGAGGCCCGCGTACCGCAAAAAAAAAAAAAAAAAAAAAAAAAAAAAAAAAAAAAAAATATGAGTTATGACCTATTTATCCATTCATCATTCCATCCATTTATTGATCCAATAGACATACATACTATGGCACTATTTAGGTATTAGGAATACAAAAGATGAATGGTCCCCTTCCCTCCATGGGTCTACCACAAAATGGGGGGATCCAAAAACACTGTTGATAGGATAAAATTTCCATTATTCGACTAAATGCACATTTATAGAAAACTTTTACTCTGGTTATTCCATATGTCATATGTCTCTGTCATGGAGCAATTAGATAAAATAATAGAATGATAAAAAAACTGAAGCTAATAATTACCGATTGCATATTATATGTCAAATACTTGCAATATCTGAACTCAAACATTATTTTAAACGATAATGAGGGACTTCCCTGGTGGTCCAGTGATTAAGACTTCACCTTCTAATGCAGGGGGTGTGGCTTGGATCCCTGGTTGGAGAGCTAAGATCCCTCATGCCTCGTGGCCAGAAAACCAAAACATAAAACAGAAACAATATTGAAACAAACTGAATAAAGACTTTAAAATGGTCCACATCAAAAAAATCTTTAAAAAAAAAAGCAATAATGAAAAGCAAATCACTGTGAGGTACATTTAAAATTCCTGTTTTACACACTGGGAGATGGAGGCTGATCAGTCACAAAAATAGCTCTATCTGGAGCATAGACTTAGTTGTCTTTGACAGCAATACTGCAAAACTTGTATTGTGTGGCAGACATAAACTGTTAGAGAAATTCAGTGAAGCCATGGAGCAATGTACAACAGACATAATTCAGTCATCTTTTATTGATGGGTCGTAGGTAAAGCGCTATGCTAGCAGCTCTCCAAGATAGCAGTAGATGGCTGTGAGATTACATTCCTGGTTCTACCTTCTGATAGCTTCCCTTTTTCAGGCCCTAACCTCGTGGTCCCCGTGGAAGCTACCGTATTCTTACAGGACTCCATTATCCTGTTCACAATCAGTTGTTTCAAGGATGATGCATGACCGATGCCAGTGAGCCCCATTCATAAGATTTGGGATTTAAGAGCCAGACAGCTGAGGTGACTAAATCTGTACTGCTATTAGGACTTGGTACAATTTATATAAATTCAACCTACTCTGGGTTTATAGTAAAAGGAATCCATAGGCTCATTTAAGTGAAAATTTCAAAGTAGTATTGGATTCATATAAGAGACTGAGACATTCAGAAGATGTTTTTCAGAACCCTGTTTCTCCCTGTGTCTCTTTTGCTCCACGGTGGAATCTTTTTTTTTTTTTTTTTTTGCGGTACACGGACCTGTCACTGCTGTGGCCTCTCCCATTGCGGAGCACAGGCTCTGGACGCACAGGCTCAGCGGCCATGGCTCACGGGCCCAGCCTCTCCGCGGCATGTGGGATCTTCGCGGACCGGGGCACGAACCCGTGTCCCCTGCATCGGCAGGCGGACTCTCAACCACTGTGCCACCAGGGAAGCCCCATGGTGGAATCTTTATTTCCTAACTTCATTTGATATAACCCCACAACTTCCAGACATTTTCTTTTTGATACCAAATAGTACAGCAATTCCAAACCTCATATTCTTATGCCATACAGTCTAGGGATAAAGAATCTTCTACTAGTCCCCAAATATTGTTTGGTGTTCATTCTCTTATATTAGTCCAGATTAGGCCTTGCGTACATTCCTGTACCAATCACTGTGCCTAAAGTTGGGATAGATAACTGGGATGTAAGATTAAACTAGTTTAAGCTTATCTGTGTCTAAACCTGGAGCCATGGATGTGCTGAATATTTACAAAGTGTCATATCTGTGTATGGAATATAGGTGGAAAATTGAAAACAATCAAAGCACAGTTGGTAGGAAAAATTTAGGGGAAATGAATGCTGAAGAGGTATATATATTATCTTTATATAATATATGAAATATATTAGGTTGGCCAAAAAGTTCATTTGAGTTTTTCCATAACATCAAAACCTGAGCAAACTTTTTGGCCATCCCAATACATATATATTTATAATTGTATATTATATAGTTATATATACAATATATGTTTGTATATGTAACTATATATAAATACGAAATCAGATTTGATCCAAGTCTGTCTGGTTTCAGTGCCTGCTTCCATTGGAGGTTTTTACAAGATGCAGAATCCAGCTGATTAATTTAACCTTGTCTTCCTACAAAAGGAACCACATAAAGGTATTTATTGGAAAGCTACTAAATAGTTCACAAAATGGAAGTGCTATAAAAGCAGGCCTATGAGAGAAGAATCAGCAAAATCAGGGGACCTTAGAAGTGGGATCACGTGGTCAATTTCTTTTCAGTTCTGCCACCAACTTTCCATCCCTTCCCTGAAATATACAAATGTATCCTGGGCCTTGTCTGGATTCTGTGTCTACCCTTATAAGGGAGTATTGGTCCAAATATTGCAACTCTTTGGATCCACATGGAATAAGAGGATAGAGTGTTTACCAAAGGAAGGAACATTGAATAGCTTCTCCAAGGTGCTCAATCCCCTATAAAGCCCCATCTTCCCTACAGACTTGAGGCCCTTTTGAGCCTTAGAACAGCCATGTTTGTAACAAAAATCAGGCAAGTCAACAACTGAGCTGAAATTATTTGCAGTCTTTAACACTGTTTGTGTCACACAGATATATCCTCAGAACTATTATGTTGAACATAACAGTATTTACATATTTAAGTTTACTTGGGTGGAAGACATACTAATATATGCTGGAAGCTTCCCTATCAGGCTCTTTGTATAATAGATTCCCAAACGCAGGCAATAAGGATTCATTCCCAATTTCCCACTATCACTTGCAACTGAATGCATTAACATCAGTGAAGGCATTATGTAAAAATCACCTTGGCAGATCAAAACAAGCAAAGCTAGTTCAGAGTGCAGAGAGCTGAAAAGATTCTGTAACAGTCACATCCTGAAACTGCAGGACTTAGAAAAGCAAAGGCACATCAAAATTAAGTAAATTAATCATTTAAAAAGTCTGATCTCACTGCTGTATTTTTCAATCCCCAAACCAGACAGTCTTTAAATAAAAAGAACTAGTTGGTGAGATTTTGCTGCTTTCAGAATTCAGAGATTTAAAGCTGAAAATAATTGCTATATATTGGTGACCTCAAATACATACTTGAAATCATTTTATATGTCAGATTGGTATCTCAAAAGAGCTATATAAATCAGAGTATATTTAAAGTATCACAGAGGCACTGATGATAAAAAAAAGTATTCATATAAATCAAATGATGAGCCTCTAATTGAACTCATTTTTAAATACTTATTTGAGTTTGATGGTCCATCCTTTCAGATACTTCACATGTTACCCTTCCTTTCTTATCCTTCCGTCTCCATTGTCTTTTCCCCATTGTCTTTTATTTATTTATTCATTTAGCAAATATTCATGTATGACACTGTCTGGGCATTGGAAATAAAGTAGTGAGCAGTGTATCAATAATCTCTGTCCCCATGAGCACTCATAGTCTAGTTGGGAGGAAAAAGACATTAAACAAATAATCAAAGGCACACACACATATACTTATAACAAAAAAGTACAGTTTGTTGTAAGAATATGATTTGGGCTACCTAATCCAGACTGGGGAACCAGGAAGGCTGTATGTGGAGTTAAGTAGGCAGGTGGGATGCTCGCATGTGTGGAGGAGATGAAAGAGCATTCCAGACAGAGGGAACAGCATGTACAAAGATGCTACTGCCGAGGAGAGCAAGCTTCCTGTGAGGGCCTGAAAGGGGAGCAGTATGACTAGCCCTTAGTACAATAAGTCTTTTATCACTATGAAATATTAATTTTCAACCTCTGGTAATATTCCTTGTTCTGATGTCTACTTTGTCTGATGTTAGTGTAGGTATCTTTCCTTTTGATTAGTATATGCATGTTGTAATTTGTTTTTATCCTTTTACTTATATCCCATTGTTTTCTTCATATTTAAGATAGATTTCTTGCCAATTTCTTTTTGGTTCTTCTCCATTCAGTATCTGTGGTCAGAAAACTTCCTCCTGATAGAAAGTCTAGATAATCATAGAGCTCACCTCCTTTGGCTTCATTCCTCTCATGGACCACACTTCTGTGTGATCAAAAGTCCTACACTTTTGTCCAGTATCCTTAAACAGTGATTTCCTATATCCTGTCCAGTTTTCTAGCAAGAGGCTACATTCTGGGCTCATTACATGCATCTGGAAATGAAAGTGATGTGACATTTGACCAGAGACTTGAATGATGATGCATTTTATATTTTAACTTAGTTATAACCAGTATTTTTTTTAACTTTGAATTTCTACAATCTCTCAAGTATGTACTAATAACTAACAGTATAAGTAAAGTTATCTTCTAAGTAGTTTAAGCTTCCAGTACCATCCATTTGATATTGACATGACATTCTCACAATGGCTTCAGGATTCTGAAACTTCTAAACATCATAAAACAAAATGGTTATTCTGGTACAAAAAATATCCCATTAAAATCTTAAAGTAGAACGTTATTGAGTGTTTAAAAAGTTAATGTCTGTGTCCCAAATATGTAAAATTGATATGGGGGGAATCATCAAAATCTACTTAGAAGACATTAGTTATTTACAAAGCACTTTATTAACAGCACTTGCCACTTGATGTTTAATAACCCAGTCCCTCAAATGACATATATCACTAGAATTAATGTCAATGAAAATAATGCCTAGCATGCAGTCTTTTCCTGTTTTTATTTTGTTCCATTTCCTGAACTCCTTCATATAGGCTCAAATTCTTGGTTGTAGCAAGTCCAGAGAGAGCAATTTAAGCGGTATACTTGTAAAATATCCAATACTTCCAGCTAATCCACACTGGCTACTGAGAGAAGGAAATTGCCTGCCAGGTGAGAGTCCCCAGGCAAAACAGGTGTGTCATTGCGAGTGGTGAAACACATGTTTAGGTATTCTGACTTAGACGGTTCTCAGGAATCTCTTGAGCAGACAGGCCCAGTGAAATTTCTTTTCCAACATTCTACTTTAATTGCAACTCTGTTGCAGTTGCTTCATTGGTCTATGGAATAAATTCTTGCCAAACTCATTTCAATCCTTTCACCAAAATCGAGCTAAATAGCTCACGTGTTGTTTTGCTCTGGATTAGTGTTTATTCCGTAGTTGTGTAGTTTTTCTCATTTTGGTATCTTTAACCTAAGGAGAGGACTCAGTGACCAGAACAGATAGAAACAGCAACTGGTGGAAGCTTTGATTCTCTTCACTAAACTCCCCCGGAGCCCTCAACAGAACTTACTCTGGTCTTCACAGATGTGCAGACATCATCAGGCCTTCTACTTTCTTAATTCATTGCTATCAAATAAATATGAAAATTCTTTGGGCTTGGCTACATGACCAAAGGAATTCAACCAAGCATGTTGTATTAGTTTTCTGCGGCTGCCGTAACAAAGTACCACAAACTGGGTGGCTTAAAACAACATACATCTATTTTCTCATAATTCTGGAAGACAGAAGTCTGAAATCAAGATGTCAGCAGGAAGATGGGAAAACCAAATGTTAAGTAAACCAATGTTTGCAAAGCCATGCACATAAGTCTTTCTGATGTAAAAGGTTATCTCTGGTCATAGCTCTCTCCTGGTACAGGCCCCCTATCTAAATTATTTCCGGCAGTCAAGGGAAAGGTTAAAAAAAAGCTCTTCCTGAGTCTTGGGCCTTGATTGCCTTCAGCTCAAAACAATTCACGTGTTAAAGTGCCATATTTGGGGTCACATACTCTGCTTCTTCTAAACCTATATCATACACAGAATCTTTCAAACTCTGATATCTGTCCATATCATTATTTTTTCTCATTTTTCCCAAGTGCAAATGTTACTTCTCATACTATTGTATATACATAGGTATGCATTCACCTATAAACTGCTATTATTCTCATGCTAATACGGTCAATTTCACGTGTTCCTTACTGTTTCCATGTAGGTTGCTAGACTGACAATCTCAGGAATTATCTTTTCAAGGAGCTACATTTTTATTCATAACCGGCCAAAGTTCTTCATTTCCTTTTCTTCTTTTCTCCCCTTCGTTATCTCCCAAATCTCTCCTTAGGAGCTCAGTTGTTTTTTGTTTCCTGTCATTTTTGTTTGTTCAAGTGTTTCCTTCATTTCCCTATAATAATTTTCCTGTGAAACTGTACCTTTTCAATGTGTGCCTGTAGTGCTTTGGAATCAGATAATGTAGAATTTGATGTGATCACGTGATATTGTGATTTATATTATGAAATATATATTTGCTCTTCATCCCATTTCTGACATAGAGCTCCTGAAACCCTGAAAATCTCTCCTCGTTCTTTCTGAATTGCACCTTTTTTTTTTTTTTTTTTTTTTTCGGTAGGCGGGCCTCTCACTGTTGTGGGTTCTCCCATTGTGGAGCACAGGCTCTGGACGCGCAGGCTCAGTGGCCATGGCTCACGGGCCCAGCTGCTTCGCGGCATGTGGGATCTTCCCAGACCGGGGCACGAACCCGCGCCCCCTGCATTGGCAGGCAGACCCCCAGCCACTGCGCCACCAGGGAAGCCCTGAATTACACCTTTTTAAAACATTTCTCTGAGTTCTCCGAGCCATTCTAGCAGATTAATCGAACCCGAGGAGGGGGCCTTGGGGAACATCTGATTTGTAGCCAGTTGGTCAGAAGTATAGGTAACAACCTGGACTTGTGACTGGCCTTCTGAGTTGGAGTTGTTGGAACCTCTAATTTGTAGCTGGCTGGTCAGACCACAGGTAACAACCTGGACTTCCCACTGGCCTCTGAATTGAGGGGTGGGGAGGAGGGTGGAATTCTGTAGGACTGAACCTTTAACCTGTAGGATCTGATGCTGTCTCTGGATAGACAGTGTCAGAATTGAGTTAAATTCTTGGACAACCTGCTGGAGTCCGAAAATTGTTGGTATAAGGGGAACCCCCGCCCCAGGTTGGTAATTGAGTCTCAGACAACTAAACAGATCATGATAAAAGTAATGTCTTTCCCAAGCCTCTTTTGTAACATCTAATCTAGGAAAGAAACCAGAAATTATCCAGCCTGGTATCATGATTCACCTTATAACTTAACCGTAAATCGTCTCTTCATCTCGTGCTTAACATCTAATTTCTACTCTCCTAAAACCCAAACTGATGTCTACAGTAGCCATCAGAGATGATAGTCTGCGGTGGAATATGGGAAGACAATGTGGATTATAGACATTTCTTTTCTTTTCTGTAGAGTCTAGTTTGGGCATTTTGTTTGTGTTTTTGTGGGATTTTGGGGGTTGCTGTCAATGAACGATGCATGGCCATGAGAAATTGAGTCCTAAAGTTAAATAGGATAAACCAGAATTGAAGCTTTTACTATGAGGAAATTTCTCTTTGAGGTGATATGTCTAACAGGACTTCAAACCTTACCTTAAAGATGACATGGGGGATATTAGCAGAGCTTGAAGTGGGAGCGAAAGTAACTAATGGTGTTCTTTCTTCCCCTATTGTTTTTTTGACTCAACATTTTCCCTCTAACTCTCCCTGACAAGCAGTCTGTAGTGGCTACACTTTACATTTTGAGTAAAATGCAAAAATGCATAAATGATATGTTGCTCCGGTACCTCTATCTAATCTCATCGCATGCCCTGCCCCCTTGCTGATTTGCTACCCAAGCCTCCTCTTCCTTAAAGTCACTGAGCTCTTCCCCTTCTCACTGTCTTTATTCTTACTTTTATTTTGGGACCTAAGCCTCTCTTGGGAGATTTTTATGACACTGTCAAATATCACCTCCCACCTCTGTCAAGCCCATCGCTCTCTGCCATATCACCCTTTTAAATTTCATCAGTTCACTTATCGTCTTCATTAGAATATAAGCTACAAGAGAGCAGAGATCTTGTGTCACTCATTTGTTGCTATACTCTCTGAGTTCTGAGATAAATGTGCCATACTTAATGGGTTCTCCAAAATATTTTTTTGAAAAGTTAAATATGTGTTCCCCCTTTCTCATTCTTATAGTAATGAAGGATGGAGTAGTTTGCACCCAAGTGTGAACAGTAGAATAAAATTGAAACTTTTCCAATGAGAATTGCAATAAAGTTATTCTTTACTCTGCTTCACCTCAGTCTTTGAATATGAAAAGACAGTGGAAAAGGGATTACAAACCTGCATCCAGACCTGGACTAGAGTGAAGCAAGGGTGCCTAGGATGCTAAATTTAAAGAAGAACTTACTCTTAGAGCTGTACAAATGGTGACTCTGCAATTGGGTGACCCTGGAAGTGAGTGCCTCCTTAAATTTTGTGCCCTAAGTCTCTTGCTTGCTTCCCCTTGGCCCTGGCCCTGCCTGTGTCTTACTAAGGGTGATTTAGGAGCTTAAAACAGGGTCCTACCATAAAATCAGGTTATTTTTTCTTGCTTTAGAAGTACTGTTGCCTGATAAAAATACAGCCCACCCAGTTAAATTTATCCAATAAACAACAAATATTCCTTTTAGTATAAATATGTCCCAAATATTGCACATTGTTATACTAAATTTTTTTTTTGATGTTTATCTGAAATTCAAATGTAAGCATGCATCCTGTATTTTTATTTGCTAAACCTGACCACACCTACCTGGAAGTTTTCTAGAGGTAATGATCTCATGACGGTTATGTTGTGGCAGATTTCACCTCAACAATAATCTCATAGAGGGAAGGCCTCATCTGTCCCATGAAGTAGCTTCTCAATAGTGAAAGGCCAAGTTGAGAGTCTTGTGTGTCATTGCCATGCTGTTCTCATCTCTCCAACCCTCTCATTTTTCTCTGCAGTGAGAACATATCAGATCAAGTAAACGTTACCACTCAAAACTTTCATAAAACATTGAAAATTTAATTTGAGTTTCTCAAAGCAGCCAAGCCTGCTTTAACTGTTTGAAAATTTGGTATATTTACTCATAATGGATCCCCAGAGATTTGTGCTCTACAGCCGGGAGAGGACTGAGCAGATCCCTTTGGCTCCACTACTTTCTTTCCAGGAGGCTTTAATATATGCCAGATATACAGCTTGTAAATAAAACCCCCTTTAACACAGATTGTATTATGTTTTCTGGAAAGATAGCAATGCCCTTTAGGCTTGGAAGAGAGGATTTCAGTTAGAATAAGATACTTTCTTTTCTTCTTTGTGTATCACTTACTGAACCTTTCTCAAAGCAAGAAATGAGTGCATGAAGGTGGAGGAATCCAATTCAGCAACATCAGGTAGGAAGATGCATCCAGGGTAGTTGAATATCCACAAGATGAATTATCTATGACAGGAAAAGAAAAGGTATTTATCAAAAGGCAATGCATTAACAAAATCTAAATAGCAGAACCAATAATCTAGTATCTGGTAGTCAAGAATTAAAGCCAGTGATTATCATAGGATGAACAAAATAAACAACTATAAGGAAGATAGAAATATCTTATTATAGATACATCGGCATCAGTATGATCACTTATCTGAAAACTACAGATATGGTGGTAGCGTCAAGTAGGGTATTACACTATTTTAGTGGTTTCAAACCTTGCTGAAATATCAGACCCAACAGATATATTGAGGTAAACTTTCCTGGCCTTTAGATCTGGGAATCTGTATTTTAAGTCTCCCTAAGCAATTCTGATAGGACACATTTGGGGATACAGTCACACTTACTTATTTATTCACTGATTTAACAAGTCCCAGAAAGCTTATTAGGTACCAAAACTATTCTTTTTTTTTTTTTTTTTTTTTTTCAGTTTCCAGCTTTCATAAATGTTCATTCTAATGGAGAGAGAAAAAGCAAACAAATGAATAAACAAAATAAAAACTAATTAAATAATATGACAAATTGTGATACATGCTATAAGGGAAGACAAACAGGAGGAAGAGTGTGTGCCTGGTGGAGGAAAGTGGATGCTATTTTAAATGTGGTGGTAATGAAAGCTTCTGAGGTGAGACCAGAATAGAAAAGAGCAATTCAGACCCAGAGAACGTTCTGAGCACCCTGAAGCAGGAATGGATTTCAGGAAGGCTCATGGAAGAGCAGGACGGCCAGTGTGACTGGGGAGGTGATGCACAAAAAAGGGAGCATGGAAGATGAGGTCTGAGGCATCCATGGATCAGATACCGAGGACCCTGCCGACTCTGATAACAAGGCTGGATTTTACTCTGTGGATAATGGAAAGCCACTGAAAGTTTAGGGTGAGGAAGTGAACTGATCAGATTTTATTTTAAAGTCTCACTCACTGTGGTTGTAGAATTTAGGGATGCTGGGTACACGGCTATGTCGCTGTCCAGATGTGTAATGATGGCGGCTTGTACCAAGTTGGTAGAAGTGATGGAGGTGAGAAGTGGTTGGGTTCAGTAAATGTTTTTGAAGGTTGAGAGTCAGTAGAACTTGCTGATTAATTGCTTGTGGGCTATGGGAAAGAAAGGCAAAATTCCAAAGTGACTGCAAATGTTTGGTAGGATAGGTTGATCAATGGAGATACCAGTTACTAGGGTGGTGAACATTCTAGAAGTAGCAAGTGTGTGTGCTGAGGGATTTGGGATTGGTTTTGAACATATTAGGTCTGAAATGCCTCTTAGATACCCAAGGAGAGATGTCAAATAAGCAGTTGAATCACAGAGTCAGGTTTAAAGGAAGGTTTCAGGACTGGAAATATGGAATTTGGGAATCATCAACATACAGAGAGCATTTAAGCCGTGCGATTAGGGAGTTAATGTAAATGGAGAAGAAAAGGGATATAAGATCAAGCCTTGAAGTGGCTAAAAAGCCAAAATTTAGAGATAAGGCAGAGGTATTATTAGCATTTGAGGTTGAATAAAACTTTGCTATTCAAGACAGATGTGAGAATTATAGGATGTTTAGCATCCCCGGATCTACCTACTAAACACTGGTGTCACCTCCCAATTATTGTGACAGCAAATACAGCCCCACATATTTGCAAACCACTCCAGAGGTGTGTCCTGGCAGAAAACCCTTGACTAGATGGTTATTGAAATCAATAACTGACTTCAAAGATTTTAGTTTAAAAGATTGTGAGTTTCCAATATACTTGCATTATTGAAGTACATATTATGAAGGGCTATGTCATTATGGAATAAAAATTTGTTTGCTAACATTCTCCTAGGGCCAAGAAAATAAAGCAAGATCGGAAAAACATTAAATCCACTTTTACCATTTTACTACTTAACCAGGATCAACTGATTAATTGATTCTTGTAATATCCTTTGTAAAGCTTTCAGAGCATAGCAAATGCTGGATTAGTGAACTAATTTTGGTAACGCAGCACACTTCTCAGCACCCCATGCCCGCGTTAGAATTATATGTACAAGTGTTTTTTTTCTCAAATCTGTTCTGTAAATTGCCCATAATGTTGTAAATACACTTTGTAATTTGACATGATATACATACAAAAGAGATGCTATTTAGTGCATTATTTCAAGACCACTATTTTGTGGAGCACTAGTTCCGTGAGACGGCATCCATTCATTTATTTCTGGGGTAATGGTAATGTTCTAAATGTGTACCTTGATAGGGGTTTGGGTTACCAGAGGTGTGCACTTGTCAAAAACCCCACCTCCAGAATTAACCACCGTTTTGTGTTTTCCCCACTGTAGATTATTTTTGCCTGTTCCATAATTTCATATAAATTGAATTTCTCATGAATTGCATCATATAGTTTGTACTCTTCTGTGGAAGGCGTCTTTCACTTGACGTTTTTAAGATTCATGGGTGAGGTTTTAAGATTCATTGAGTGTATCAGTAGTTTATTACTTTCTCTGCTGGATAGTGTTTCATTGTGTAAATAAACCACAATTTCTTTATCCATTCTTCTATTGGTGGACATCTAGGCTGTTTCTAATTTGGGGCTATTATGAAAAAAACTGCTGTAAGCATTTCTGTACATACCTCTTTGTGAACATATACTTTCATTTCTCTTGGGAAAATACCCAGTTGAATTGTTGGTCCATGGAGTAGGTATATATTTAGTTTTAGAAGAAACTGCCAGGATTTTTTCCAAAGTAATGGTATTACTTTACATTTACATTACATAAAAAAATGGGAAAGTTCTGATTGTTCTACATCCTTACCAACTTGATGTTGTCAGCCTTTTCAATTTTCACCATTCTAAAGGGGGTGCAATGGTATTTCTTTGTGGTTTTTATTTACATTTCTTCAATAACTGTTGATACTTAGTACTTTTTCACTTGCTTATTGGTCATTCATGTATCTTTTTTTTCTGAAGTGACTATTCTAAAAGTTTACCCACAGAAATCTCTTCTGTAGTCCTTTAAATGCTGAGTTGCTACAATACATTTGCCTTAGAAGAGTTACCTATCAGTCAGTATTGAGGGAAGTTTGTTTGTGTAATACCCAGTAGTCAAGGAGAAAGTTATTTATGGTATGTGTTTAAAAATAATTATATAATATCATAAATATAACAAGTTTTTCTTTTGACTAAGTAAATTAAACTGGTTTTCATTAAAAGTTAATTAATGTACTGTACTTCTGGAGAATAATATAGATATTAGTCAATACATATAATTTATGGATTTTAATTGTAAAAAAAATGGAAACGCCAAGTCACTTATCATAATGTCCTATTTAAGTATGTTAGACTGTTAATTTATTTCACTCTTCTGCTACTACTGATATAAAAATATTTGAACTTTAAGAAGCAGCATCCACGTATTGTTCTGATGAAATACCTTTAGTCTAATTTGCTTCATTCACCAACTAAAAATGTATATAAATAGTGATATTAAGTGAAAATTTAATGTGAAAACCAATTTATAATAAACACCTAGCTGGACATGTTCCTGAATGGGTACATTACACTTCTCATTACAGAGAAAATAAACTAAAAAACAATGTCAAGAAATCCAACTTGTCAGATCAGTAAATGGCCATCTACTTTCAAGAAGCTGAGGTTACACCCAAAATACGTATTCTCGGACTTCCCTGGTGGCGCAGTGGTTAAGAATCCGCCTGCCAATGCAGGGGACATGGGTTCGAGACCTGGTCCGGGAAGATCCCACATGCCATGGAGCAACTAAGCCCATGCGCCGCAACTACTGAAGCCCGCGTGCCTAGAGCCGGTGCTCTGCAACAAGAGAAACCACCGCAATGAGAAGCCTGTGCACCGCAACGAGGAGTAGCCCCGCTCGCGGCAACTAGAGAAAGCCCGCGCGCAGTAACAAAGACCCAATGCGGCCAAAAATAAATAAATAAATTTATTTAAAAGAAAACATATTCGGATAATAAGAAACCAGGGCCCCGTCTGTTCATCCTCATGGAACACATAAATAGAGTCTCTGAATTTGGATGGTAAGTGGTCATTGGAGATTTTTATTTTCATAAGTACATTTTTAACCTCGCAAATAAGATAATGTTCACATAATTCAAAGGAATAAAGACCAAAGCAAGGTATTCAGTTCAAACTTTGGTCAGCAACCATTTACCCATGAGCCTTCCCAGACAATAAAATAGTAATTTGTAAAATAATGTATTTCAGCATCAGGTTCCTATATACAAAACAAAAGGCATTTTCACAATCCTCCGGGACAGTCCCTTTTTCTCGTGTTGAACTTACTGTCAGCCTGCTTTGAGCTGCAGGCTGTTGGAACAAAATTATTCACTGCAACTCCAAAGGGCTCCCCACTCTACATAATGATACCATTTTACAACTGGCATTTGCTGGGATAAATCTGCCTTGGAACAGCTGACTTTTCAGTCAGTACTGAGGAAAGGTCAGCCCTGCAGTCAAAGAGAAGGCTCCTTGCAGTGTAAGATCTGAAGTCTTTTATGAGACTTTTTAATTAATAGCATAACATGTACTGAAAGGCTTAAGCTAAAGCAAAATAGGTTGTTTTTCGGTATGTTTTCATTTGTTGTTCTGTTGGTAGAGGGTAGAGCAGACCTTCTTGATGTTCCCGAGCATGTTAGAGTGAAGTTAGTAGGAGCAGTGCAATGACACAGGCACAGAACAGATAAGTTTTACAGTCTAAAGTTGATAAACTTACAATTAACTTAGGACACTGTAATGCCATTTTTTTTTTTCTATGTGTATTTAGTGATGATATGTTTGGCCATCAGGTCAACTATGGATCAATGAGAAATTCCATTTCTTAGGTCTCTTTCCCATTATTCTGCACATACTTTGCTCTGGGGACATTGCTAACTGGTTGATCAACCTGTAGGTCAGAGAGAGATAAATGAGGTTATTGTGTAGGGCAGAGTCGAGAAAAACTATGACCCCACCCACCCCCAGGCCAAACCTGGCCTCCCAGCCACATGTGTTTTGTAAATAATGTCCTATTGGAACGTAACCATACCCATTCATTCACTTATTTTTTGTGGCTTCCTTTGCTCTACAAGAGCAGAGTTGAACAGTTGCAAGAAAGCCCCTCTGGCCCACAACTCTAAAAGATTTACTGTCTAGCCCATTGAAGAAAAAGTTTATTGACTCGGTGTAAAGTGATAACATTACCCTGTTAGCTGGGTTATGTTCCAGTAATGCCTTCCTATGAAGATGTCCAAGAAACTCTCCTCAGAAAGGGAACATTTAAGTAAAAATAAATACACCTGACCTTCGAGCAACGAGGGTTTGAACCATATGGGTCCACTTACACACAGATATTTTTCAATAGTAAATACTGCAGTGCTGCATGGCCCGTGGTTGGTTGAATCCAACCGCGGTAGATGCGGAGACACTACAGATACAGGAGGGCCAACTATAAGTTATATACAGATTAACTCCTGTGTTGTTCAAGGGTCAACTGTACATTATATCTATTTTGGGGGGACCATTACTTCAGATGCTTCTAGGTTTCCCCAATGTTCTATCTTCCTACCTGCATCAATAAAAATTACACCTTTCCTACACACACAGTTTTCATTGTTAAGAATAAGGACTAAATTCCCAACCTGCCTTACAGATAGATTTGACCAGGTGGCCAACTTTGACCAAAGGACACAAGCTCATGTTATGAATGCAATTTCTGCTAAGTTCAGTACATGCCTTTTTCTTTTCCTTGCATTTTTTCTGCTGGTTGGAACATGGACATTATGGTGAGGCCAGCAACCTTCCTGGACTTTGTTAACAAGGAACACACCATCAGGAAGATGGGGTAGAAATCTGCGAGCTTCTTGGATTCTTAGCAGGGATTGCCATGCCAGCTCTGAACCACTAATCTCAGACTCTTTCTTTCTTTGTTCCTTCCTCCCTCCCTCCCTCTTTCCCTCCCTTCCTTCCTTCCTTCTTCCTTCCTTCCTTCCATCCTTCCTTCCTTCCATCCTTCCTTCCTTCTTTCTTCTTCTTCTTCTTTTTTTTTTAGCATAGCAGGTTGAAACTACATGGATTTAAGTCATTGCTGATTTAAATTTTGAATTCCATGATGCTAAATGAAAATTTACTTTAGTGTATGTAGCTGGTGCTTATTAAGTCTGCACTTCAGCCTTTCCCTTCTGGCACTTCCTTCCTCTTTCCCCTCCATCTACATGGATACAGCAAGAACATTTATTATTATAAATTGAGATACCCCCTTGACAGAGTTGATTGCACCAAGAGTGGGCAGAAGATCCTAATGAGGACAAACAGTCACTTGTCTGGGAATTGTTTCTACTGGAGAACTAGGAAGCCTCTCATAACCATATTTTCTGATATCTGAACTTGGAATAGGGGTCAGAGAAAGTCTATATGAAAAAAAAAGAGAGTTGTAAAAATGTAATTGGGAGAACACTTATGAAAGGAAAAATCCTGAGAACTTGAAATCCCTGCTTTCATTTCATCTTTCCATTTCTTTCTTCTGGTACCATGATACACACCCATCTTTAGTGAGTAAAGTTACTCATTTACCAATTCAGAATTGAGAAGTGATGTAACTTTCTGTATTGTTTTCCTATACCTAAAATTAAATTCTGTTTTGAGAACCATTCCTGCCAGGTCATAGAAACTTTTTTCTTTTTTAAATTAAATTTAATTAATTTATTTTTTTATACAGCAGGTTCTTATTGGTTTTCTATTTTATACATATTAGTGTATATATGTCAATCCCAATCTCCCAATTCATCCCACCCCCACCCCCACCCCCGCTTTCCCCCATTTATGTCCATACATTTGTTCTCTACATCTGTGTCTCTATTTCTGCCTTGCAAACCAGTTCATCTGTACCATTTTTCTAGATTCCACATATATGCATTAATATACGATATTTGTTTTTCTCCTTCTGACTTACTTCTCTCTGTATGACAGTCTCTAGGTCTATCCATGTCTCTACAAATGACCCAATTTCATTCCTTTTTATGACTGAGTAATATTCCATTGTATATGTACAACATCTTCTTTATCCATTGTCTGTCGATGGGCATTTAGGTTGCTTCCATGATCTGGCTACTGTAAATTGGGCTGCAGTGAACATTGGGGTGCATGTGTCTTTTGAATTTTGGTTTTCTCTGGTTATAGGCCCAGGAGTGGGATTGCTGGGTCATTTGGTAATTCTACTTTTAGTTTTTTAAGTAACCTCCATACTGTTCTCCAGAGTGGCTGTATCAATTTACACTGCCACCAACAGTGCAAGAGGGTTCCCTTTTCTCCAAACCTGCTCCAGCATTTGTTGTTCGTAGATTTTCTGATGATGGCCATTCTGACTGGTGTGAGGTGATACCTCATTGTGGTTTTGATTAGCATTTCTCTAATGATTAGTGATGTTGAGCATCCTTTCATTGGTTTGTTGGCAATCTGTATATCTTTTTTGGAGAAATGTCTATTTAGGTCTTCTGCCCCGTTTTGGATTGGGTTGTTTGTTTTTTTGATATTGAGCTACATGAGCTGCTTATATATTTTGTAGATTAATCCTTTGTCAGTTGCTTCATTTGCAAATATTTTCTCCCATTCTGAGGGTTGTCTTTCCATCTTGTTTATGGTTTCCTTTGCTGTGCAAAAGCTTTTAAGTTTCACTTGGTTCCATTTGTTTATTTTTATTTCCAATACTCTAAGAGGTGGATCAAAAAAGATATTGCTGTGATTTATGTCAAAGAGTGTTCTTTCTATGTTTTCCTCTGAGAGTTTTATAGTATCTGGTCTTACATTTAGGTGTCTAATCCATTTTAAGTTTATTTTTGTGTATGGTGTTAGGGAGTGTTCTAATTTCATTCTTTTACATGTAGCTGTCCATTTCCTCCAACACCACTTGTTAAAGAGGCTGTCTTTTCTCCATTGTATGTCCTTACCTCATTTGTCAAAGATAAGTTGACCATATATGTATGGAATTATCTCTGGGATTTCTATTTGGTTCCATTGATCTATGTTTCTGTTTTTGTGCCAGTAACATACTGTCTTGATTACTGTAGGTTTGTAGTATAGTCTGAAGTCAGGGAGTCTGATTCCTCCGGCTCTGTTTTTCTTTCTCAAGATTGCTTTGGCTATTCGGAGTCTTTTGTATCTCCATACAAATTTTGAGATTTTTTTGTTCTTGTTCCATAAAAAATGCCATTGGTAATTTGATAGGGATTACATTGAATCTGTAATTGCTTTGGGCAATATAGTCATTTTCACAATAGTGATTCTTCCAATCTAAGAACATGGTATATCTCTCCATCTGTTTGTATCATCTCTGATTTCTTTCATCAGTGTCTTATAGTTTTCTGAGTACAGGTCTTTTACCTCCTGAGGTAGGTTTATTCCTAGGTATTTATTCTTTTTGTTGCAATGGTGAATGGGATTGTTTCATTAATTTCTCTTTCTGAGCTTTCATTGTTAGTGTATAGGAATGCCAGAGATTTCTGTGCATTAATTTTGTATCCTGCAACTTTACCAAATCATTGATTAGCTCTAGTAGTTCTCTGGTGGTATCTTTAGGATCTTCTACATATAGTATCTTGTCATCAGCAAACAGTGACAGTTTTACTTCTTCTTTTCGAATTTGTATTCCTTTTATTTCTTTTTCTTCTCTGATTGCCATGGCTAGGACTTCCAAAACTATGTTGAATAATAATGGTGAGAGTGGCCATCTTTGTCTTTTTCCTGATCTTAGAGGAAATGCTTTCATTTTTTCACCATTGAAAATGATGTTTGCTGTGGGTTTGTCATATACGTCCTTTATTATGTTGAGGTAAGTTCCCTCTATGCCCATTTTCTAGAGAGTTGTTATCATAAATGCGTGTTGAATTTTGTCAAAAGCTTTTTCTGCATCTATTGAGATGAACATACAGTGTTTATTCTTCAGTTTGTTAATATGGTGTATCACATTGATTGATTTGTATATATGGAAGAATTCTTGCATCCCTGGGATAAACCCCACTTGATCATGGTGTATGATCCTTTTAATGTGCTGTTGGATTCTGTTTGCTAGTGTTTTGTGGAGGATTTTTGCATTTATGTTCATCAGTGATATTGGCCTGTAGTTTTCATTCTTTGTGACATCTTTGTCTGGTTTTGATATCTGGGTGATGGTGGCCTCGTAGAATGCGTTTGGGAGTGCTCCTTCCTCTCCAATTTTTGGAAGAGTTTGAGAAGGATAGGTGTTAGCTCATCTCTAAATGTTTGATAGAATTCACCTAGACTTCTGTCTGTTGGAAGATTTTTAATCACAGTTTCAATTTCATTACTTGTGATTGGTCTGTTCATGTTTTCTATTTCTTCCTGGTTCAGTTGGAAAGTTACACCTTTCTACGAATTTGTTCATTTCTTCCAGGTTGTCCATTTTATTGGCATAGAGTTGCTTGTAGTAGTGTCTTATGATGCTTTGTATTTCTGCAGTGTCCATTGTAACTTCTCCTTTTTCATTTCTAATTTTATTGATTTGAGTCCTCTCCCTCTTTTTCTTGATGAGTCTGGCTAAAGGTTTATCAATTTTGTTTATCTTCTCAGAGAACCAGCTTTTAGTTTTATTGGTCTTTGCTATTGTTTTCTTTGTTTCTATTTCATTTATTTCTACTTTGATCGTTATTTCTTTCCTTCTGTTAACTTTGGGTTTTTTTTTTCTTCTTTCTCTAATTGCTTTAGGTGTAAGGTTAGGTTGTTTATTTGAGATGTTTCTTGTTTCTTGAGGTAGGATTGTATTGCTACAAACTTCCCTCTTAGAACTGCTTTTGCTGCATTCCATAGGTTCTGGATCATCGTGTTTTGTTGTCATTTGTCTCCAGGTATTTTTTGATTTCCTCTTTGATTTCTTTCAGTGATGTCTTGGTTATTTAGTAACATATTGTTTAGCCTCCATGTGTTTTTTGTTTTTTACGTTTCTTTTCTCCTGTAATTTATTTCTAATCTCATAGTGTTGTGGTCAGAAAAGATGCTTGATATGATTTCAATTTTCTTAAATTTACCAAGGCTTGATTTGTGACCGAAGATGTGATCTATCCTGGAGAATGTGCCGTGTGCACTTGAGAAGCAAGTGTATTCTGCTGTTTTCGGAGGAATGTCCTATAAATATCAGTTAAATCTACCTGGTGTATTGTGTCATTTAAAGCTTATGTTTCCTTATTAATTTTCTGAGTGGATGATCTGTCCATTGGTGTGAGATGTTAAAGTCCCCCACTATTATTGTGTTACTGTCAATTTCCTCATTTTTAGCTGTTAGCATTTCCCTTATGTATTGAGGTGCTCTTATGTCGGGTGCATATATATTTATAATTGTTATATCTTCTTCTTGGATTGATCCCTTGATCATTATGTAGTGTCTTTCCTTGTCCCTTGTAACATTCTTTATTTTAAAGTCTATTTATCTGATATGAGTATTGCTACTCCAGCTTTCTTTTGTTTTCCATTTGCATGGAATATCTTTTTCCATCCCCTCACTTTCAGTCTGTATGTGTCCCTAGGTCTGAAGTGGGTCTCTTGTAGACAGCATATATATGGGTCTTATTTTTTGTATCCATTCAGTGAGACTGTTATTTGGTAGAAGCATTAATCTATTCACGTTTAAGGTAATTATTGATATGTATGTTCCATTACCATTTTCTTAATTGTTTTGGGTTGTTTTTGTAGGTCCTTTTCTTCTTTTGTGTCTCCCACTTAGAGAAGTTCCTTTAGCTTTTGTTGTAGAACTGGTTTGGTAGTGCTGAATTCTCTTAGCTTTTGCTTGTCTGTAAAGCTATAGATTTCTCTGTCAAGTCTGAATGAGATCCTTGCCAGGTAGAGTAATCTTGGTTGCAGGTTCTTCCCTTTCATCACTTTAAATATATCATGCCACTCTCTTCTGGCTTGTAAAGTTTCTGCTGAGAAATAAGCTGTTAATCATATGGAAGTTCCCTTGTATATAAATAATATTTTTTAAATAATATTTTTATATAATATATTTAAATAATATTTTTAAATAATATTTTTCCCTTGTTGCTTTTAATAATTTTTCTTTGTCTTTAATTTTTGTCAGTTTGATTACTGTGTGTCTCAGCATGTTTCTCCTTGTGTTTATCCTGCCTCGGACTCTGCGTTTCCTGGACTTGGGTTGCTATTTGCTTTCCCATGTTAGGGATGTTTTCGACTGTAATGTCTTCAAATATTTTCTCAGGTACTTTCTCTCTCTCTTCTCCTTCAGGAACCCCTATAATGCAAATGTTGTTGCGTTTAATGCTGTCCCAGAGGTCTCTTAGGCTGTCTTCATTTCTTTTTTCTTTATTCTGTTCCACGGCAGTGAATTCCACCATTCTGTCTTCCAGTTCACTTATCCATTCTTCTGCCTCAGTTATTCTGCTATTGATTCTTTCTAGTGTAGTTTTCATTTCAGTTATTGTATTTTTCATCTCTGTTTCTTTGTTCTTTAATTCTTCTAAGTGTTCTTTAATTCTTCTACGTCTATGTCAATCGTTTCTTGCATCTTCTCGATCTTTGCCTCCATTCTTTTTCTGAGGTTCTGGATCATCTTCACTATCATTATTCTGAATTGTTTTTCTGAAAGGTTGCCTATCTCCACTTCATTTAGTTGTTGCTCTGGGGTTTTATCTTATTCTTCGTCTGGTATATAGTCCTCTGCCTTTTCATTTTATCTGTCTTTCTGTGAATGTAGTTTTTGTTCCACAGGCTGCAGGATTGTAGTTCTTGCTTCTGCTGTCTGCCCTCTGGTAGATGAGGCTATCTAAGAGGCTTATGCAAGCTTCCTGATGGGAGGGACTGGTGGTGGGTAGAACTGGGTGTTGCTCTGGTGGGCAGAGCTCAGTAAAACTTTAATCCACTTGTCTGCTTATGGGTGGGGCTGAGTTCCCTCCCTGTTGGTTGTTTGGCCTGAGGTGACCCAGCACTGGAGCCTGCAGGCTCTTTGGTGGAGCTAATGGTGGACTCTGGGAGGGCTCACACCAAGAAGTACTTTCCAGAACTTCTGCTGCCAGTATACTTGTCCCCACAGTAAGCCACAGTCACCCCCCCCACCTTTGCAGGAGACCCTCCAACACTAGCAGGTAGGTCTGGTTCAGTCTCCTATGGGGTCACTGCTCCTTCCCCTGGGTCCTGATGCGCACATCACTCTGTGTGCCCTTCAAGAGTGGAGTCTCTGTTTCCCCCAGTCCTGTCGAAGTCCTGTAATCAAATCCTGCTAGCCTTCAAAATCTGATTCTCTGGGAATTCCTCCTTCCATTGCCAGACCCCCAGGTTGGGAAGCCTGACGTGAGGCTCAGAACCTTCACTCCAGTGGGAACCTTCACTCCAATTATTCTATGGTATAATTGTTCTCCAGTTTGTGAGTCACCCACCCAGCAGTTATGGGATTTGACTCTATTGTGATTGTGCCCCTCCTACCTTCGCATTGCTGCTTCTCCTTTGTCTTTGGATGTTGGGTATCTTTTTTGGTGAGTTCCAGTGTCTTCCTGTCAATGACTGTTCAGCAGTTAGTTGTGATTCCGGGGCTCTCAGAAGAGGGAGTGAGCACACGTTCTTCTACTCTGCCATCTTGAACCAATCTCTCCAGGTCATAGAAACTTAATTTCAAGCAATTCAAGGTTTCCCAATTCTTTTTGTCTGGGGTTGCATCTCACTTCCTGGAGTTTTCTGTAAAGTGTTGGAGACGGTTTCTCAGTCAGTGCCTTGGTCCACATTGAAATATGCCTACACAGCAGCATTCTTAAATTTAATGGTTTGTGGTATCAATTGCCCCGTATTCCCTTTGTAGCAGATTGTATATCCATCATCATTGAGTTGAATGAAACCCATCATAGTGTAGTTTTTTACTCCAAAATGTTTTCTTGGGATAACCAGCATTATACATTTTCTAACCCAGTGATTCTTACATTTAGATGGGCATGTGAATCACTCAATATCTTGCTAAAGTGCAAAATCTGATTCAGTAATTATGGGGTGGGGTTGAGTTCCTGCATTTCTCACAAGCTGCCCCATGATATTCATTCTGATGGTCCTTGGCCCACAATTGGAATAGCAATGTTTTAACACATGTAAAAATGAAACATCTCTGTTTTATACCTCATTATATACATCTTAGGCTTCTTAATGAATGCATCTCAGTTCCTCAAAATAGACCATTCAATATATATATTTTTATAACTTTTGTGTTCATTTTTGTCACTACAAAGTGAAAGCATCTATAGTTTAAGTAATGTATTTTTTTAATCTTCTTACTTACCATGCTGTATGATGTCTTTTGGCAGACAGTAAAATATTGTACTGAGTCAAGGTGAATATATTCAAGTATAGGTTCTACTGTACTCAAAATATGTCCTTGAGTCAAATTCACTTCTTGAGTTTATTTTCTAGTTACTGGGGGTGACATTTGCCCCACTTATTCCCACAGTGTTGTGAGGTTGTGAAGGGGAATAGTAGGCACGAGAACACGCTTTCAGAAAAAGTGCCATTGAACCTTACCTTTCTACTTGATGCTCTTTGGCAACTGGCAGCTGTACATTTCCAGCTGTTTTCACTGCTCCTACTGTGACCCCAGAGT
This sequence comes from Phocoena sinus, assembly GCF_008692025.1. NCBI lineage: Eukaryota > Metazoa > Chordata > Mammalia > Artiodactyla > Phocoenidae > Phocoena > Phocoena sinus. The sequence goes on along the minus strand of NC_045777.1, from coordinate 7,217,699 downwards.
GTTGGAAATCTTGCTCGTGAAAATACTGAATTACATCTTCCTTTATGACTTCACAGTCACTGCCAATGTCTTATTTAGATGGGCTCTGGTTTGTGTAAACAGTCCAATAAATAGTTTGTTCTGAATCTTTCCCCTGGGAAGTTTCCTTAAAACTGCAGCCTAACATCTCATTTCAAAGGGAGCAAGGAGGGGGTCGAGTCAAGATGGCAGACTAGGAGGATGCAGAACTCACGTCTCCACACAATGAGGGCACCTACCAGACACCAGTGGGGGACCACGGATACCTAAAGGGACGGGAGGAACCCCCAGTGACTGGGTAGGACATGGGGGGGAATGAGGGGGGAGAAGTGGAGGCAGGATGGGACCTGTGCCCCTGAAGGGTAGCTGGGGGAGAGGAAGGGATCCCACACCTGGAGGAGGAAAGGGGGGGACCATTGGGAGGGCAGAGGATCAAAAGGGAGGGTGGCCAGTGTTTCCCATGCCCACTTGGGCCCCTGGGAGCCTGCTGGGATCCTGGGCCTGATCTTCTGCCCACTGAGACCCCTCCAGCCATGCCTGTCCTGAGGGAGTGAGAGGGAGGGGAGGGAGAGGACAACTAAAGGCCAGACCTACGAGACTGGCACCCCTGAGGGGCGGCTGGTGGAGGGGAGGAGTTCCTACACCCAGAGAGATCCACCCACAGTTAGAGGCCCACCAGCAATGGGGAGACCCTGAGGGGTGGCAGAGGAATGGAAGGGAACATGGCCAGCTCTTTCCCTGCCCACTTGGGCACCAGGGAGCCTGTTGGGATCCCGGGCCTAATCCTCTGCCCTCGGAGCCTCCTTGCTGCTGCAGAGAGCCCAAGCACTGCCCCTCCACCCCCGCCCAGGGCCCTACTTTTACACGTGGCACTTGGGGGCCCCCTCTGAGACCCCTACAAACCATGCTGGGCCTAACCCACACCCACACACCCGAATAGCCAAAGCAATCTTGAGAAAGAAAAACGGAGCTGGAGGAATCAGGCTCCCGGACTTCAGACTATACTACAAAGCCACAGTAATCAAGACAGTATGGTACTGGCACAAAAACAGAAATATAGATCAATGGAACAGGATAGAAAGCCCAGAGATAAACCCACACACATATGGTCACCTTATCTTTGATAAAGGAGGCAAGAATATATGATGAAGAAAAGACAGCCTCTTCAATAAGCGGTGCTGGGAAAACTGGACAGCTACATGTAAAAAAATGAAATTAGAACACTCCCTAACACCATACACAAAAATAAACTCAAAATGGATTAAAGACCTAAATGTGAGGTGAGACACTATCAAACTCTTAGAGGAAAACATAGGCAGAACACTCTATGACATAAATCACAGCAAGATCCTTTTTGACCCACCTTCTAGAGAAATAGAAATAAAAACAAAAATCAACAAATGGGACCTAATGAAACTAAAAAGCTTTTGCACAGCAAAGGAAACCATAAACAAGACAAAAAGGCAACCCTCAGAATGGGAGAAAATATTTGCAAACGAAGCAACTGACAAAGGATTAACTCCAAAATATACAAGCAGCTCATGCAGCTCAATATCAAAAAAACAAACAACCCAATCCAAAAATGGGCAGAAGACCTAAATAGACATTTCTCCAAAGAAGACATACAGGTGGCCAACAAATAGATGAAAAGATGCTCAACATCACTAATCATTAGAAAAATGCAAATCAAAACCACAATGAGGTATCACTTCACACCAGTCAGAATGGCCATCCTGAAAAAATCTAGAAACAATAAATGCTGGAGAGGGTGCGGAGAAAAGGGAACCCTCTTGCACTGTTGGTGGGAATGTAAATTGATACAGCCACTATGGAGAACAGTATGGAGGTTCCTTGAAAAACTAAAAATAGAACTACGGTATGACCCAGCAATCCCACTCCTGGGCATATACCCAGAGAAAACCATAGTTCCAGAAGAGTCATGTATGACAATGTTCATTGCAGCACTATTTATAATAGCCGGGACATGGAAGCAACCTAAATATCTATCAATGTATGAATGGATGAAGATGATGTATCACATACATACAATGGAATATTACTCAGCCATAAAAAAGGAATGAAATTGAGTTATTTGTAGTGACGTGGATGGACCTAGAGGATGTCATACAGAGTGAAGTAAGTCAGAAGAGAAAAACAAATACCGTATGCTGATACATATATATGGAAACTAAAAAAGCAGTACTGATGAACCTAGTGGGTGGGCAGGAATAAAGATGCAAATGTAAAGAACGGACTTACGGACACAGTGGGGTAAGGGGAAGCTGGGACGAAGTGAGACAGTGACATTGACATATATACACTACCAAATGTAAAATGGATGGCTAGTGGGGATCTGCTGCATAGCACAGGGAGATCAGCTTAGTGCCTTATGACCACCTAGAGGGGTGGGATAGGGAGGGTGGGTGGGAGGCTCAAGAGGGAGGAGGTATGGGGATATATGTATACATGTAGCTGATTCACTTTGTTGTACAGCACAAACTGACACAACATTGTGAAGCAATTATACTCCAATAAAGACGTGAAAAAAAGGGGGGGCAAGGAAAACATAAGCTACTGAAGGGCACTGCATTATTTTTTTAATGTACAACTTAAAAACATTGCATCTGGTTTGTATAGAAACACATCTGTCTGTGCAACTGTCACAGTGGGTCATGCTCTTTACATGTGGAAGTGGTCACACATAGGATCCATGTGGCTCTGCTTGGTATTTCTAGGGATTGGAAACCATAGCCATGAATGCTCTTCCTTGTATAATACCTACCTTTTGATGCTAAAGATTCTATATTAAATTAAAGCAAAAGTAGGTTTGTATATCCTTATTTCCAAGTCAGTTATTGCTGCTGAAGTCTGGTAAGCCAGTTATAAAGCCAGGCCAAGCAGATAAATAATCAAAGCAATAACAAACATGCAGGTATTTTCTCCTCTGCCTGCCACATCAGAGAGTAGCACAGTAAAAGCCCTTCTGATTGTTTGGTTTCAGTTTTAAAAAGGTACAGCTTTCTCAGCCCCTTTAGAAGACAGAGATGAGAAAATGTCATCTGACCCAGAAAGTAGAGTTACAGCTACATTGTTTGATCAAGAATTAAGAAGGAGGCCTCTGGGGTGGTGTTCAGTAGCCAAGACAACAGTCTTTTTCAGCACTCAATGCCCTACAGCTGCAGTCAGCAGTGCCTTGGGCAAGGCGAAACATCTGGCATTCTTCTTCTACTGCTGCTGCTGGCACTTCGCTGGCAGCCACAGGATCCTTCCTTCCTAGCCTGGGGAAGTCACAAATTCACCAGGATTCACAAAAGATTTTTTAGAGGTTTTCATCAATTTCTTGAATTATGCACCCATGCCACTGACTGTTTTATTGTTCTCAAATATGATCTATGAAGGTAGATTTAGATTTTACACTACCCATTGTTATATGAGTTCCCTGCCATTCTTAATTTGCTCATTCATTTATTCAAGGAATATTCATTGAGAGCCAATATTCCTACATTTATTGATAGAGATGTATAGATGCAGAAGATACAAAGATAAAGTAGACAAGATGCCCTCCCAGAGGAGCAGTGCCGTCATACCTACATTTCCACGGGGAGCTCAGACACCCCGCCCTCCAATGTGGTGACAAGGCTGACCACTTTTTTTGTCTGAATAGGCATAAACTTTTTGTGAGTACTCCATTTGAGGCCCAGTTTACATCTAGTCTCTCAAATTCTGCAGGCACATCGGCTCATTCAAGCCTTTGTCCATATTTTTTTAAGATACTTTCAACCCTTTCTCTAATATCTAGGAACTCTGGGGACCCTGCAGTGCAGGAGTGCTTGTGCATCAAGACGCAGGGGCCTTCAGAACAGGAATGTCAGATCTGGATCAAGGGTGCCTCTATTCTCTACTCCTTTGTCCACGGTAGACATTGGTGAGAGTTTAGCATACACTTCCTCACTGAACTTTAGCACTGCCTTTGACCTATTCTCAACATACTGGTCCAGGTGGCCAAATAAATTAGTACTGACCCAGGAGATGAAATCTATGTGTCATCCTTGCTTGGAATCCCTTAGGTCTTCTCCTACTCCTTGGATGGTCCCATTGATCTGCATCCATAACTGAGTATTCACAGCACCCACAGATGCAAAGCCGCATAAAATCGCTCAAATCTTATCCATTTGGATCCCAGAAGGCACCTTTGTCATCAGTATCTGATGACTTCATTGTACGATAAATCCAGTCTCTGTGAACTCCATCCGTAGCCACAAGTTCCACAACCTCAAGTCCTTTTAAACCTTGGTCTTATACTCACACTCAAGAATCCCCAGCCTTTATTACTTGCAGTACCCTAGCTGGCCAAACAAATCACACCAAGTTAGTTGAATTATTGTTCACATCACAGTTTGATACAGGTTGGTGGGATGTGTTGGAGGGGAGAGCCTCTACTCCATAAAAGCATTCAGGCACCCAAGCCTTTCAACCAAAGAGCGTTGTTATCTTCCAGGGTCTCAGAGTCATCTACCAGATCTCCTCCATTGAGCCAGTGAGGAAAGAGAAGGGAGGTGGGGAATCACACATAGTATTTTTTAGGGTTGAGGCCCTGGAAGTGACATGCATCATTTCCACCACATTCCACTCACTTAACTGCATGGGACACTAAGAAATAATGCCTAATAATTTGACTAAACTAGACAGGCTATTCTAGGTGACAAATAATTCCACAGATTCTTGACATAAAAGAAGTTAATTTACCACTTGCAGAAATTCTAACACGTAGGAACGGCCTAAAAACAGTTGGGCAACCCTCTACGACAGTTTGCCTCCATGCAGTGACTGAGGATCCAGAATGCTTTCATCTTGTGGATCTACATCATGGTCTCCATGGTTACTTCCAAAGGGAAAGAAAAAATGTAAAGATACACCAGGTTTAAATGCCTCAAACTGAGAAGCAACACACCTCACTCTGCCCACATTTTTTGCCTAAAAATAGTCATGTGACCTTACCTAACTGCAGAGGGGTCTGGAAGGAAGTCTTCATGTGCCCAGGAAGGAGAGGAGTACATGGTGGTCACTAGCTACTCTGCCACATGTGGACTAAATGTGTCCTTAGGAGGAGATGGAGAGAGAATGTGGTAAACACAGCATTGCCTCAGCCACAAGGCATCTCTTTCCCTCTCCTCTCATAATGTCCTAGAAGACCTTGAGCCTATAAAAAAAAGAAAAATATACATATAATTTTAATAAATGCCAAGTGCTAACTGGAAAGTAATTAGGATGTAACTTTTTAAAGAAACTGATATTATGTGATTTTTCAAAAAGTGACTATTTTTAAGCATATTCTGGTTTCAGAGTTTGCAGTTTGAAGGTATGCATAAGAGAGAAATTTCTTGGTCAAAAATGAGATAAACCTAATTTGAACAGTCATGAGCCAACAAAGGGATTTTACTCACTCGCATAGTTGAAAGCTCTTGGCATGGCTGGATCCAGGTGCATAAATGATATTGTCATGAATCTGTGCCTTACCCTCTTCCAGCCCTGTTTTCCACTTGCAGGATTCACTCTCAAACAGGCTGTTGTTAAGTTGTGGCAAGACAGCTACCAGCAGCTCCAGGCAGCCCCTGGGAAGAGAGAGTGTGTCTCCCTCAGTGATTATAACAAATGTTGGGGAGATAATGCTCACCGAACTGCATTGGGGGAGCTGTCCTTTCATTTAACGGATAATAGATAATAGAATAGACATAGATAATAGAATTGGCTGGGTTTGAAATCAAGTGTTATATCATCCCCATCTAAGCTGCAAAATAGAGATGGGAGGTGAGTAGTTTCCCAAAGGAAAACCTGATTGTTGTTACCAGAAAACAGAACCAAAAATACCCACACAGTGTTCCACTGTATGACAAAAATAGGAGGGATTGCCTTGCTGCCTAATTAGGGGCTTGTGGTGACTTTCCCCCCTCAAAAAAGTCACTGTGGCCCAGAGTCTAATCATCAGATTTGCAGATCTAAAGACCTCATTTGTTGTCACTGCAAGAGACATTTGGTCTCTGAGATAATGGGTGGTGCCAACCCACCTCGTAGGGACTGATCCATAAACTAGAACTCTGGCTTGTTCATGTCCCTAAGAAATATAACTTCTTAGTGGACCAGAAAAATTTCAGCTACACTGACCAGCTACACTGACCAGCTCCTTATACATTAGTTGAGCATGAAATCAGAGTCGGAAAATTAGTTATATAAGGACATGCTGTGACATACAACTGTTATTGCCCAATAAACACATTCCAGGACATACCTGCGTGGAATGCTGTCATTCAAATAGGCTCATCTACACACTCCTCTCCACACCCACCTGGGTGACTATTGCTAAATTTTGCCCTCTGACGTTGTAATTCCTATCACTGTATTTTCACAAAGACTATTTCCTTTCATTGACACCTTATTTAACTGAATTGTCTTCATTTGCTTTTTGATTAGGTAACAGTCCATTAATAATTACTATATATTTAATAAGGCAAAGTGTCAGAAATCTCAGCTTCTGTATTGATTGCAAGTGTTTAAATAGCCACTTATGAGAATTTTCTCTCGAATTTCCAAGCATTGTAATTGGTTAAGCTCTTTAAAATCAACATAGTAAGCAGAAAATACTTCCTGGATTTTTCACGTTATCTGAGTCTTGCCTTTCTTCCTGGAATTGTCCAAACCACATTGATGAAGTTTGTCAATTGAGAACTTTCTCTTTTTATATTGAAACAAGTTCAAAATGAGGTTATAAAACATGATCATTATTTTGATACCATTTCAAACTTACATCAGGTCTCAGGAATAGTACAAGCAACTTCCCTTTATCCTTTTCCCACATTCATCAATTGTTTATATTTTGCCCCACTAGCTTTATCGTTTTCTCTCTACAGGGTAAGTTGAAAACATTGTGCCCTTTTCCCTAGATTCCATAGAGTTCATGTCCTAAAAACAAGGACCTTTCTTCCATAGCTGTAGTACAATGATTGAAATCAGAAAATTTAACTGTGGAACAATGCTATTATGTAATCAACAGTTCGTTTAATTTTTTGAAATTGCTCCAATGATGTTATTTTTGAGCTATTTTCTCACTAGCTCAGGTTATATCCAGTATCATGCATTGGATTTAGTCATCTCTTCTTTTTGGAATTCCTTATCTCTGAATGGTTGCATTGCCTTTTTCTGTCATTTCTGACGTTGAGCTTCTTGAAGAGTATAAATCTAGTTATTTTGTAGAATCTCGCTCAATTTGGGTTTTTTTCTGACTTTTTTGCATAATTAGATTCAAGTTGTATACTTTTTGTGCATCTTGTTCTGTCTTCTTTACTGCATCATGTTAGGATGGCCATGATATTGGTTTGTCCCAACTTTGATGGCAATTTTGATCACTACCTTAAGATGGTGTCAAGGTTAAGATGGTGTCCATCAGATTTCTCCATTGTAAAGTTAATTTCCTTTCTGTTTGTAGTTAAATAATTTGGGGAGAAGGTTTTTTTGAGATTGTGTACAAATCCTGTTTCTAATATCTGCTTCCTCTTTTACACCTCCCAATAACTTGTGTCAAGTAAGTACACGTATTCTTAGTCCATTTGACATGTGAGTGAATGGAAGCAAACGGGTTAAAGGAATTGTCCTAACACATGCTAGATATGGGGTTAGAACCCAGTTTTTGTATTCCTTTATGTGACATTTCTCCCACTTACTTTTCATACAAAATCTTGGTCACCTGCTCTGCTGCTTTAGCACATAGCGTCTTATATTTGGAACAACTTTGGAGGGTCAGTTAAACCTGGGACGGAGCTTGACTGTCACTTGTGGGCTTTGTAATCTTTGTAAAGTTTTATAAAATTCTGAATCTCAGCTTCTTCTCCATAAAAAGAGATAATATTACTCAACTTTCAATGTGTTTTGGGATTAAATGAGACTATATTTTTCTCATGCACTACATAACATCTATAATACAGTAAGTGGTTAATAAATGTGGATCCTTTCTCCTCTTGATTCCTTCAGGTTTTTTTTTCTCTTCTTGGTTTTTAAATGAATAACATTTGCTAGGCTCTGTTTATATTCTGGGGATGTAACCATGAGAAAACTTAGTTTTTGCTGAAGCAGAAAGAGAGAGAACGTTCACTGACAAAGTGAAGCTGTGGGTCTTGTAGGTATGGGGAGAAGAGAGTTCTTGGTAGAAGAAACAACAAGATCAAAGGACCTGGATAGTCGTATTCTTGGACATCTTTGAGGAAGAATAAGGAAGTCAGGATGCTGGAGCAGAATAAGTGCGCTGAGAATGAGAAGGATAAGATCAAAGAGGTGGTTGGGGCCAGATTGTGTAGGTCAACATCAGAGCTGGAGATTTATTCTTAGGGAGATGAAAGACACTGTAGGATTTGAGGCAGAAAAGTGATATTTTCCTTCTCTTATTTTAAATGAATCACGGTTGTGTGTTGAACTGTGTCACCCAATAGATATGTTCAAGTCCTAATCCCAGTGTTTGGAAGTAAGGTCTTTGTAGATGTAATCACGTTAAAATAAGATCATACTAGATTAAAGTGGGACCTAATCTAGTATAACTGCTATCCTTTTAAGAAGAGGGAAATCTGAATGCAGAGATGAAGACCATGTGAAGAATGAGGCAGGGATTGGAATGATGCATCTACAGGCCAAGGAACACCAAGAATTGCTGGTAACCACTAGAAGCTGAAAGAGCAAGGAAGGATTCTTCCTTAGAGCCTTCAGAGGGACTGTAGCCCTGCCAAAACCTTAATTGGGACTTATAGACTCCATAACTGTGAGAAAACACATTTCCTTTGTTTTAAGCCACCTAGTTTGTGGTAATTGTCATAGCAGCACATGTTATGGAAGATTATAGAGGACAGGTGTGGAAGCAGGGGGCTATTACATTGTCTGTATGAAAGACAAGGGTGACATGAACTAAGGCAGTAGAGATGGAGATGCAAGATATGGCCAGACTCTGGTTATGTTTTTTTTTTTTTTTTTTTTTTTCCCGGTACGCGGGCCTCTCACTGTTGCGGCCTCTCCCGTTGTGGAGCACAGGCTCCGGACGCACAGGCTCCGCGGCCATGGCTCACGGGCCCAGCCGCTCCGCGGCACGCGGGATCTTCCCGGAACGGGGCACGAACCCGCGTCCCCTGCATTGGCAGGCGGACTCTCAACCACTGCGCCACCAGGGAAGCCCTGGTTATGTTTTGTAGGTAGATAAACTAACTGTACTTGGCATTGGATTGGGTGGCCCAAGCCAGGAACACTTTCCAGTGAAAGGAGGTGCTACTAATAATAACACAGGGACAACAGGGAGAATCTAGGGTGTATGATTATTGAACTGATGAACTGAATGTAAAAATGTGAAAGAGAAGAGTCAAGAATGACTCTTAAGATTTGACCTGAAGTCCGGGATGAATAGAGTTAACCATTTATGAGATGAGGAAGACCACAGAAGGAGTGGTATGGAGAAGGAAATCATAAATTCAGTTTGAGATCTGTTAAAATTTGAGATATCTATTAGACAGCACAAGTGGAGAACTGAGTAGGCAGTTAGATGAAGGAGCCTGGTGTCCAAAGGGAAAAGTTCAGTGTAGATATATAAGTTGGGTTGTTAATAATGATATTTAAAGCCATGAAACTGTAGGAGATCTAAAAACCTAGAGAATGAATGATAGAGAAGGTAATGAGTCCTCCATATTTTCCTGGTAATTATTAGACTGCCAAAGACAATAGGAGGTGCTTCTGTTTGTATCTGTTGATTGTTTGAAGGTGAAAACGTAATAAATTTTGATAAGTTGCGTCAAATTTGTTCAATTTGAGCAATTTGTTAATTTGAAACAACAAGAGATTAGTTCTTTAAATTGGTAGTGCTCAATGTTAAGGTGCCGGGGGATTATTCTAGATAAGTGTTAAACATCAAATTGCTGCCCCTCAATCCATACATTCTGTTTCCATGGCCACAAGATGAGGTCCAGAATTCTTAGTTTGTGAAAAGTAAAGTAAGAAATTGTGATGCAGGGAATCACAGGCTATGTTTTTAGAGATACTTCTTTGAGAAATTTCTCTGGTTAAGTTTTCTCTTGTAGTATTCACACCCAATTTGTATGTTGTGTGTGTTCAAGATTTTGTGCATTTGATTTTCTTAAATTGTGCCACTACCATAGCAGCTGCCTGAACCCTATAACAATCTCAGGATGACAAATGTGTATAAAAATGATGTCAGTATTTCTGAATTTATAAATCTGTCTTGAACAGAGAAGCTACAGTAAAACAAGTGAGTTGATGTAAGGTTGGGTGAAAAAGGGTCAAGAGGATGAGAGCCATCCACTGTCTAGCATGCTCAGTATCAGACATCCCTCCCATGATTCTGCACACCAGGAAATGCAGCTGAGAATTTCCCAGCCTGGAAATGTAAGAGTCCCCATCTTGTACTTTTTGATTTCCTTTTTCCATCTGCTTCTTGTGCCTCTTTGAAATACGTTGGCACTATTTTACCTACAGCTCTAGTAATTCCAATTGATTCCTAATCAGAAGCGCAGTATGACTCCCTCCAGACTCTGTCTATTGGTAATTGGCTCTTTTTATATTAATATAATCCCCATGAAATATATTAGAATGTGGTACAGTGACAGCAGAGTATCTACAACTTCATTTACATTAAAATGCTCTTAATGGGAGAGACCTTCAAGACAGCAGAGGAGTAAGACGTGGAGATCAACTTCCTCCGCACAATGCATCAGAAATACATCTACATGGGGGCAGTGGTTGAGTCTGCCTGCCGATGCAGGGGACATGGGTTCGTGCCCCGGTCCAGGAAGATCCCACGTGCTGCGGAGCGGCTGGGCCCTTGAGCAATGGCCGCTGAGCCTGCGTGTTCAGAGCCTGTGCTCTGCAACGGGAGAGGCCACAACAGTGAGAAGCCAGCGTATCACAAAAAAAAAAAAAAAAAAAAAAAAAAAAAAGAAATACATCTACATGTGGAACAACTCCTACAGAACACCTACTGAATGCTGGCAGAAGACCTCAGATTTCCCAAAGATGCCCTCAGGCAACCTACAAGCGGAGACGGGGCCAATCCAAAGCTGAACCCCAGGAGCTGTGTTAACAAAGCAGAGAAAGGGAAATTTTCTCCCAGCAGCCTCAGCAGCAGCGGATTAAATCTCCACAATCAACTTGATGTACCCTGCATCTCTGGAGTACCTGAATAGACAACGAATCATCCCAAAATTGAGGTGGTGGACTTTGGAGAGCAACTGTAAACTTGGGGTTTGCTTTCTGCATCTTATTTGTTTCTGGTTTTATGTTTATATTAGTTTAGTATTTAGAGTTTTATTATCACTGGTAGATTTGTTTATTGATTTGGTTGCTCTCTTCCTTTATTTTTTTATACATAGATATATATATTTTTTCCTTTTTCTCTTTTTGTGAGTGTGTATGTGTAAGCTTCTTTGTGTGATTTTGTCTGTATAGCTTTGCTTTTACCATTTATCCTAGGGTTCTATCTGTCCTTTTGTCTTTTTTTATACTATAGTTTTTACTGCTTGTTATCATTGGTGGATTTGCTTTTTGGTTGGATTCTCTATTCTTTCCTTCTTTCTTTATATTAGTTTTTATTTTTTTAATTTTTAAAAAATTTTTTATTTTAATAACTTTATCTTATTTTCTTTTTTTCTTTCTTTCTTTCTTTTTCCTCCCTTTTCTTCTAAACCATGTGGCTGACAGTGTCTGGGTGCTCTGGCCAGGTGTCAGGCCTGTGCCTCTGAGGTGGGAGAGCTGAGTTCAGGACATTGGTCCACCAGAGGCCTTCTGGCTCCACGTAATATCAAACAGCAAAAGCTCTCCCAGAGATCTCCATCTCAACGCTAAGACCCAGCTCCACTCAACGACCAGCAAGCTGCAGTGCTGGTCACCCTATGTCAAACAACTAGCAAGACAGGAACACAACCCCACCAATTAGCAGAGAGGCTGCCTAAAATCATAATAAGGTCAAAAGACACCCCAAAACACACTACTGGATGCGATCCTTCCCACCAGAAAGACAAGATCCAGCCTCATCCACCAGAACAAGCCACTAATTGCCTCCACCAGGAAGCCTACACAACCCACTGAACCAACCTTAGCTACTGGGGGCAGACACCAAAACAATGGGAACTAAGAACCTGCAGCCTGAGAAAAGGAGACCACAAACAGAGTAAATTTAGCAAAATGAGAAGACAGAGAACACATTGCAGGTGAAGGAGCAAGGTAACAACCCACCAGACCTAACAAATGAAGAGGAAACAGGCAGTCTACCTGAAAAAGAATTCAGAATAATGATAGTAAAGATGATCCAAAATCTTGGAAATAGAATGGAGAAAATACAACAAATGTTAACAAATACCTAGAAGAACTAAAGACCAAACAAACAATGATGAACAACACAATAAATGAAATTCCAAATTCTCTAGAAGGAGTCAATAACAGAATAACTGACGCAGAAGAAACGGATAAGTGATCTGGAATACAAAATAGTGGAAATAACTACTGCAGAGCAGAATAAAGAAAAAAGATTGAAAACAATTGAGCACAGTCTCAGAGACCTCATGGGACAACATTAAACGCACCAACATTCACATTAAAGGGGCCCCATAAGAAGAGAGAAAAAGAAAGGGACTGAGAAAATATTTGAAGAGATTATAGTTGAAAACTTCCCTAATATGGGAAAGGAAATAGTCAATCAAGTCCAGAAAGCACAGAGAGTCCCATACAGGATAAATCCAAGGAGAAACATGCCAAGACACGTATTAATCAAACTATCAAAAATTAAATACAAAGAAAAAAATTTTAAAAGCAGCAAGGGAAAAACAACAAATAATATACACGGGAATCCCCATAAGGTTAACAGCTGATCTTTCAGCACAAACTCTGCAAGCCAGAAGGGAGTGGCAGGACATATTTAAAGTGATGAAAGGGAAAACCTACAACCAAGATTACTCTACCCAGCAAGGATTCATTCATATTTGACAGAGAAATTAAAACCTTTACAGACAAGCAAAAGCTAAGAGGATTCAGCAGTACCAAACCAGCTTTACAACAAATGCTAAAGGAACTTCTCCAGGCTTGGAAACACAAGAGAAGGAAAAGACCTACAATAACAAACCCAAATCAATTATGAAAATGGTAATAGGAACATACATATCAATAACTAATTAAATGTAAATGGATTAAATGCTCCAACCAAAAGACGTAGACTGGCTGAATAGATACAAAAACAAGACCATATATCTGCTGTCTACAAGAGACCAACTTCAGACCTAGGGACACACACAGACTGGAAGTGAGGGGACAGAAAAAGATATTTCATGCAAATGGAAATCAAAAGCAAGCTGGAGTAGCAATTCTCATATCAGACATAATAGACTTTAAATAAAGACTATTACAAGAGACAAGGAGGACACTACATAATGATCAAGGGATCAATCCAAGAAGAATATATAACAATTGTAAATATTTATGCACCCAACATAGGAGCACCTCAATACATAAGGCAAATGCTAACAGCCATAAAAGGGGAAATCGACAGTAACACAGTCATTGTAGGGGACTTTAACACCCCACTTACACCAATGGACAGATCATCCAAAATGAAAATAAATAAGGAAACACAAGCTTAAAATGATACATTAAAAAAGATGGACTTAATTGATATTTAAGGGACATTCCATCCAAAAACAACAGAAAACACTTTCTTCTCAAGTTCTCATGGAATATTCTCTAGGATAGATCATATCTTGGGTCACAAATCAATCGTATCAAGTATCTTTTTTGACCACAACACTATGAGACTAGATATGAATTACAGGAAAAAATCTGTAAAAACTACAAACACATGGAGGCAAAACAGTACACTAATTAATAACCAAGAGCTCCTGAAGAAATCAAAGAGGAAATCAAAAAATACCTAGAAAAAAATGGCAATGAAAACACAACAACCCAACACCTATGGGATGCAGCAAAAGCAGTTCTAAGAGGGAAGTTTATAGCGATACAATCCTACCTCAAGAAACAAGAAACATCTCAAATATACAACCTAAACTTACACCTAAAGCAATTAGAGAAAGAAGAACAAAAAAAACCCCGAAAGTTAGCAGAAGGAAAGAAATCATAAAGATCAGATCAGAAGTAAATGAAAAAGAAATGAAGGAAATGATAGCAAAGATCAATAAAACTAAAAGCTGGTTCTTTGAGAACATAAGCAAAATTGATAAACCATACCAGACTCATCAAGAAAAAAAGGGAGGAGACTCAAATCAATAGAATTAGAAATGAAAATGGAGAAGTAACAACTGACCCTGCAGAAATACAAAGGATCATGAAAGATTACTACAAGCCACTATATGCCAATAAAATGGACAACCTGGAAGAAATGGACAAATTCTTAGAAATGCACAACCTTCCGAGACTGAACCAGGAGGAAATAGAAAATATAAACAGACTAGTCACAAGAATTAAAATTGAAACTGTGATTAAAAATCTTCCAACAGGGCTTCCCTGGTGGCGCAGTGGTTGAGAGTCTGCCTGCCAATGCAGGGGACACGGGTTCAAGCCCTGGTCTGGGAAGATCCCACGTGCCGCGGAGCGGCTGGGCCCGTGAGCTACAAATACTGAGCTCTGTGCGTCTGGAGCCTGTGCTCCGCAGCAAGAGAGGCCGCGACAGTGAGAGGCCCGCGCACCGCGATGAAGAGTGGCCCCCGCTTGCCACAACTAGAGAAAGCCCTCGCACAGAAACGAAGACCCAACACCGCCAAAAATAAATAAATGAATAAATAAATTAAAAAAAAAAAAAAAAAAATCTTCCGACAAACAAAAGCCCAGGACCAGCTGGCTTCACAGGCGAATTGTATCAAACATTTGGAGAAGAGCTAACGCCTATCCTTCTCAACCTCTTCCAAAATATAGCAGAGGGAGGAACACTCCCAAACTCATTCTGTGAGGCCACCATCACCCTGATACCAAAACCAGACAATGATATCACAAAGAAAGAAAACTACAAGCCAATATTACATGATGAACATAGATGCAAGAATCTTCAACAAAAGACTAGCAAACAGAATCCAACAGCACATTAAAAAGATCATACGCCATGATGAAGTGGGGTTTATCCCAGGAATGCAAGGATTCTTCAATACACGCAAATCAATCAATGTAGTAAACTATATTAACAAATAGAAGGAGAAAAACCATATGATCATCTCAATAGATGCAGAAAAAGCTTTCAACAAAATTCAACACCCATTTATGATAAAAGCCCTCCAGAAAATAGGCATAGAGGGAACTTACCTCAACATAATAAAGGCCCATATATGACAAACCCACAGCAAACATCATTCTCAATGGTGAAAAAACTGAAATCATTTCCTCTAAGTTCAGGAACAAGATTACTCTGTGACGTAATTCACAGCAAGATCCTTTTTTGACCCACCTCCTAGAGAAATGGAAATAAAACCAAGATCAACAAATGGGACCTAATGAAACTTAAAAGCTTTTGCACAGCAAAGGAAACCATAAACAAGAGGAAAATACAACCCTCAGAATGGGAGAAAATATTTGCAAATGAAGCAACTGACAGAGGATTAATCTCCAAAATTTACAAGCAGCTCATGCAGCTCAATAAGAAAAAACAAACAACCCAATCCAAAATGGGCAGGAGACCTAAAGAGACATTTCTCCAAAGAAGATATACAGATTGCCAACAAACACATGAAAAGATGCTCAACATCACTAATCATTAGAGAAATGCAAATCAAAACTACAGTGAGGTATCATCTCACACCAGTCAGAATGGCTATCATCAAAAATCTTCAAACAATAAATGTTGGAGAGCGTGTGGAGAAAAGGGAACTCTCTTGCACTGTTGGTGGGAATGTAAATTGATACAGCCACTATGGAGAACTGTATGCAGGTTCCTTAAAAACTAAAAAGAGAACTACCATACGACCCAGAACTCCCACTACTGGGCATATACCCTGAGAAAACCATAATTCGATGAGAGTCATGTACCTCAATGTTCATTGTAGCTCTATTTACAATAGCCAGGACATGGAAGCAACCTAAGTGTCCATCGACAGATGAATGGATAAAGATGTGGTACATATACACACTATGGAATATTATTCAGCCATAAAACGAATGAAATTGAGTTGTTTGTAGTGAGGTGGATGGACCTAGAGTCTGTCATACAGAGTGAAGTAAGTCAGAAGGAGAAAAACAAATACCATATGCTAACACATATATATGGAATCTAAAGAAAAGAAAATGGTTTTGAAGAACCTAGGGGCAGGACAGGAATTAAGATGCAGACGTAGAGAATGAACTTGAGGACACAGGGAGGGGGAAGGGTAAGCTGGGACGAAGTGAGAGAGTGGCATGGACATATATACGCTACCAAATTTAAAACAGATAGCTAGTGGGAAGCAGCTGCATAGCACAGGGAGATCAGCTTGGTGCTTTGTGACCACCTAGAGGGGTGGCATAGGGAGGGTGGGAGGGAGATTCAAGAGGGAGGAGATATGGGGATATATGTATATGTATAGCTGATTCACTTTACTATAAATCAGAAAGTAACACACCATTGTAAAGCAATTATACTCCAATAAAGATGTTTAAAAAAAATGCTCTAATGCCCTCAATTCGCTAATTACAGTCTGTGCATGATTGGAAGAATGTTATAGGTTAAAATACTTTGTAAACACTATGACGGTTAAGAGAAGATGGGAGCATTTCTGATTAGATTTTAGAATTGTGCCCTCCTTGCAACACTAATTGTAGACCTAGCACTTTTTTTTTTTTAAGAAAGACCATTAAAAGGGAGAAAGAAAAAAAATTTAGGAAAAATTCCTCTCTTAACTAAAAGATTTTTTATTTTAAAATATCTAAAGTGTTTTTATTTTGATAATTTAAATACATTTTATCCAACACTCTCCTAACATTTATACTTAATGCTTGTCCAGAAATGTTTTTGAAATTATTTTACACCATTAAAGAGTTATAATTGAGAAATAGAAATTAATATTTTTAAGGTGTGCAACATGATTTCATGTACATATACATTGTGAAATGATTACCACAATCAAGTTAATTAACATATCCATCACCTCACACAGTTAACCTTTTTCTTTTTTTTTTTTGGTATAGTGAGAACACTGCCTACCTCTTCTCTTCACAAATTTCAAGTAAACAGTACAGTATTATTAGCTATGGTCATTATGCTGAGTTCCCTGAGGAGTTTCAGGTCTGGAAATCCACAAAGAAAGAAAACACAGCCTTGATAGCTCTACTTTTGTGTTAATTACACTTGAAGTCATAAGCCTTAGCTCATTCATTCATCTGTTATACAAATGAGCATTACTATGCTTCAGGTACTAGTCAAAAGATAGATGGTTGAAAAACTAGATATGGCTCCCACACTTATAGGATCACATTAGGGGAACTTTCTTGGGAGCATCATATTTCAAGTATTTCAGAAAGACAAGCGTTGGAAAATGGACTTTGGGATTTGTCAGGATCAGTATCTACTACACCAGATCTCAGACTTTGGAATTTCCTTCACAGCTTTTGTAGAAAAGTATGTGTTTTAGTCACAGTTCTCCAGAGAATCAGAACCAGTCTAATATATTATACATAGGAATATAGAAAGAGATTTATTATAAAGAGTTGGCTTATGTGATTGTGGAGGCTGAAACCTCCCACAATTTGCTCTCTGCAAGCTGGTGGCCCAGGAAAGCCAGTGTTGTACAGACCCAAAGAACCAGGGGAACCAGTGGTCTAAATCCCAGTCTGAGTCTGAAGGCCCTAGAACCCAGAGCGCAGATATCCAAAGGCAGGAGAAGATGCATGTCCCAACTCAGCAGAGAGCAGATTTGCCCTCTCTCCACCTTTTGTTCTATTCAGCCTCTCTCAGTGGGTTAGGTGATCACCACCCACACTGGTTGTATACCTTCTTTGTTCAATCTGTGGATTCAAATGCTAATCTCTTCCTGAAACATCCTCACAGACACACACAGAAATACTCTTTTACCAACTATCTGGGCATCCATTAACCCAGTCAAGTTGATACATAAAATTAATCATCACAAATGCTGAATATATATATTTTTTCATATGCTTATTTGCTATCCATATATCATCTTTGGTGAAATGTCTGTTCAAGACTGTTGCCCATTTTCTAACTAGATTGTTTTCTTACTGTTTAGAGAGTTCTTTATATATTCTGGATATGTAATTTGCAAATATTTTCTCTGCATCTGTGGCTTTCGTTTTCATCATTGTAACAAAGTCTTTGGCATAAAAGACGTTTTGAATTTTGATGAGAACCGATGTATTAACTTTCACTTTTATGTATCATGACATTTGGTGTCATGTCTAAGAACTCTTTGCTTAGTCCTAGGTCATGATTTTCTTCATCGTTTTCCTCTAGATGTTTGATAATTTTACTGTTTATATTTAGACCTATAATCTATTCAAGTTCTTCTTGATAGGTCTGGGTTTTTGTTTCAGGTTCTTGTTTGTTTGTTTGTTTTGTTTTGCCTGTAAATGTCCAATTGTTCAAGTGCCCTTTTTTGAAAAGACTGTGCTTCTCTCTTGAATCACTTTTGCATATGGGTCAAAAATCATACTGTATGTGGGCCTATTTCCGAATTCTCTATTCTGTTTCATTGATCTATATGTCTATTCTTTTGCTAATATCACGTTGTCTTGACTACGTAGCTATACAGCAAGTCTTAAAAATCAACTAGTGTGATTCCTCCAACTTTATTCTTCTTTTTCAAAATTATTTTTGCTATTCTAATTTCTCTGCCTTTCCATATAAATTTTAGAATCAATTTATCTATATCTACAAGGAATCCTCCTGGGGTTTTTGACAATAATTGTGTTAAAGCTGTAGATCAATTTGTGGAGAACTGACATCTTTACTATGTTGAGTCTTCCATTCTGTGAACACAGGATGTCTCCATCTATTGATTTCTTTCATTAGCATTTTGTGGTTTTCAGCTTACAAATCCTATACATGTTTGTTAGATTTATATCTAATATTCTTTTCTGCTTTGGGGAGTGATTGCAAATAGCAACAAAAATATTTTAGCACCAAGTATTAAACATATATATAGCTCTTTGAAAATACATGAATTTTTTGTTACATTTGCCATTTTGCAGATAAAATGTCATACAAGGACAAGTGTTCAGAATCTATTGTCCTAAACACAAGCTCCAAATATATAGGATTGGGTCTCTTTCACTGAACCAGAATAGGGTCTAATATGTAGTAGGTACTATACATTTGTTGAAGGAATGAATAAGTAAATTTAAAACATTTTCAGATGTTTTAGTTACTTACTTTTCAATTAATGTGAATGTGATGGTGAATCACACACAAAAAACCCATGAATGCATATACATATTACTTCTCAGAATTTCTCTACAGGGTGGGACATGCCCCAAGGAAATCTTAGCAGAACATCCAAGAGAATGAATATGGGCTGAAAATGCTCTAAAATTTTAAGTTTTCTGAGGGCCTAAAATATAAGTCCCTTGTCCACTGATGATTATTGCCTGTGTCTAGTGCACTCTGTGGGACAAAGCCACAGCTCAGTGGACATTTGTTGAATAATTAAAGAAATGTATGACTGAGGGAAGGAATAATTAAGATAATAAAAAATATATGACCTCTAACTGTTCAACATGGTTTGTATCATTGCATTCTCTGTACCTAGAGAGATGGTTTCTAATTTTCAAGTTTGGATCATACAATATTAATTTTTTTTAATTAAACTGATGAGTATATATAAGCATTTCCTAAGTCATTAAAAATAATTTTTATATGATATTAACGGGTAGGCAATATCCATTAATTTCTATATCATATTCTGATATGAATAGTCTATCATTTAAAATAACTCAATGTATATGCTGTTTTCTAATTTTTTCACATGTGTAATTAATAATTACATACATAAAATACATATATATTTATGTATTTGGTTATTTCCTTAGTATATCTTGGTGGGAGAATATTTATTTACTTAATATGCACATATATTTTAAGATAAATGATACATATGCAAAATGGCCCTCCTGAAAGAGTTTTCCAATTAATCTTTGCCAAGTGGTGTTAGGGTGTTGTTTATCTTAAACTTTAGCCAATGCTGAGAAACATTGTTGTTTCCTATTTGAAAGTTGAAAATGAAATCTCCTTATTCTTTTCATTCTTATTTCTCTAGTAACTTGGAAAGATAAAAGTTTTCATATAAGTTCATTGACATAAATGTGTCAGATTGCTTTTAGAGTCTATATGTTACTTTTATCCTGCTTCCTCATGCTTGCCTCTAAGAGAAGTATTTGCAAATTGGCAGTTGCATGGATTCTCCTTACTTCCCTCCTTGATGTACATGCAATTCACATTAGAATCCTTCTTTTGAATCTTAAGATGAGGGATGTGGTTGTACATAACCCTTAAAAAATTTTCTGGAGTCACTGTGGGGCTGCACCTGATGTATGTATTGAGAGATTATTGGAGTTGGCTGAACTATTGGTTGGGAGAAAGGTGGAGAGTAGACAGGGCAGGAATGGGGTGTGTGCAATAGTATGCTTGTACGAGCAAGCACAAAGGGGTGACAACAAATTTGGTGTGTCTGTCTCATGGCCTGTGTCCTAGAGAGCAGGGAGAGATAGCTAGATGTGCTGTCTTATTCTGTTTCTTAAAGTACGTTGGATGTAACATTTTATGGTCTAAAAATACAAGTACAGATTGTCATCTTATTTCCTGTGGATAGACTTAGGACTGGCTTGACAATGTCTATTCATTTTGTAAACTGAATAATTTAACTTCCTTTTATTAGTTTTGAAGTTTCTACATAAATATCTACTTTTTCACTTTTGAATACCGTCAAGTTTAAAAGACTGATGTGAGAATACTAGGAACTTCCTGTTAAAATGAAGAGAATAGATTAATTTAGGAAGTTATGGGGTTTGCTTTCAATAAATAAAATTTGGAAATCTTAAAAGCCAAATAATCTTTTGGACGAATTACCTAAAGAAAATACCTATTTATATAGTATGTAAACACAAACATGTGCATATGGAGGGGGTTGTTTATAGATTCAGAAATGAACCATCGACAACCACAATAGCCTTTGCATTGAAGGAGCAATTTTCAGGAGGCCTCCATGTCCTAGAAATGGCAACAAAATAATAGCTCTGGAAATGACAGAAAGTGGAATGAATATAAGACCTATATGCTGGGGACACCAAAAGCCTTGCTTCTAGGGAAGTTCTAAGCACTTAAATGCCATGGTGAGCCTCTGACAGTTCTCAGTTGCTAGATGATAATTCCCCACCCCCCCCACCCAACCACTTTTCTTCCTTCTATACATTTTCACCTTCCCCGCTCACTTATTTCAATTGTTTCTCTAATCCTTGGATCTCTGTTTCCACCTTTCTTCATAGGCAGTTCTCAGCCATCTAGAACTACCTAGTGACACTGGTAGCATCTGGGAGACTCTTCTAGTTACCATACTAAGTTTATTAATTTGATAATCCCTCCTCTGTTAACCTTGGGCCTTAATATACCCTTAATACCCCAAATGTGGAGACATTCAATGCTGAAAATGTAACATGAGGGATAAGAAAAGCAACATAGTTTATCTGTGGTAGAAAAAATAATGAACTGGGGGTTAGAAGACATTCTTTGTAGACCATTACAGTCACCAGAACCTTTCCAATGTTTATATGAATGTAATGTTTCCTACATAGTTATAAATACTTATAGATTATAAATGCTATTTAGGCAAGTCTTAGCTGATGCAATAGGACAAGAAAGGAAATGAAAGGTATACTGATTAAGAAGGGAGAAAAGACAGTCCTTTTTCACGGATGAGATATTAATCTATGGAGGAAATCTGAATCAACAAAATAACTCTTGGAATTAATAAGCAGTTATATCAAGGTTGCAGGACACTAGGTTAATACACAAAAGTCAATTGCTTTATTATATGCCAAGAATGAACAAGTGTAATTTGAATTTAAAAGCAGAGTACTACTTACAGTAGTACCGCCCCAAATGAAATACTTAGGTATACCTCTGTCAAAATATGCACAAAAATCTATGTGAAGAAAATGACAAAGCTTTGGTGAAAGAAATCAAAGAAGAACTAAGTGAAGTGGATAAATATTTCATGTTCATGGACAGGAAGACTCAATATTGTTTAGATGTGAGTCCTTGCCAACTTGATCTATAGATTCAATGTAATCCCAATTAAAATCCCAGCACTTTATTTTGTGGATATCAGCAAACTAATTCTGAAGTTTATATGGAGACACACACACACACATACACAAAAACAGAATAGCCAATACAATATTGAAGAAGAACAAAGTTGGAGGACTAATACCCTGGACTTCAAGACTTACTATAAAGTAAGTCTTACTTACAGTAATCAGGACAGTGTGATATTGGTGAAAGAATACACAAATACATCAATGGAAGAGAATAGCCCAGAAATAGATCCATGTAAATATAGTCAACTGATATTTGACAAAGGAGCAAAGGCTATACAATTCAGAAAAATAGTCTTTTCAACAAATGGTGCTGGAATAACTGGACAAAAAAATGAATCCAGGGGCTTCCCTGGTGGCGCAGTGGTTGAGAGTCCGCCTGCCAATGCAGGGGACACGGCTTCGTGCCCCGGTCTGGGAAGATCCCACATGCCGCGGAGCAGCTGGGCCCGTGAGCCATGGCCGCTGAGCCTGCGCATCCGGAGCCTGTGCTCCGCAACGGGAGAGGCCACAACAGTGAGCGGCCCGCGTACCAAAAAAAAAAAAAAAAAAATCTAGAGATAGATCTTACATCTTCACACAAATTAACTCCAAATGGATCACAGACCTAAATGTAAAGTGCAAATCTATATAACTCCTAGAAGATATAGAGGAAAACTTAAGTGACATTAGCTTTGGTAACACTTTTCAGATACGTTACCAAAGGCACAATTCATGAAATAAATAATTGAAATATGGATGTTATTATAATTAAAAACTTCAGCTCTGCAAAAGACAACAGCAAAAGAATAAAAAGACAAGCCACAGACTAGGCGAGAATATTTGCAAAAGACATACCTGGTAGAGGACAAAATAAAGAATTCTTAAAACTCAACAATAGAGAAAATAAACAACCTGATTTTTAGAATGGGCCAAAGACCTTAACAGACACTTCACAAAGAAGATATATAGATGGCAAATAAACATATGAAAAGATGCTTCATGTCATCAGAGAAATGCAAATTAAAACAGCAGTGAGATACAACTGCATACCTATTAGAGTAGCTAAATTCCAGAGCACTGACAGCACTAAATGCTAGCAAGGATGTGGAGCAATAGGAACTCTCATTCAGTGCTGGTGGAAATGCTGTATGGTACAGCCACTTTGGAAGAGTTAGGCAGTTTCTTACAAGCCTAAACAGGCTCTTACCATATGATCCAGCAGTCATGCTTCTTGGTATTTAGTCAAAGGAGCTAAAAACTATGTCCACACAAAAACATGTACACAGATGTTTATAGCAGCTTTATTCACAATTGCCAAAATTTGGAAGCAGCCAGGATGCCCTTCAGTAACTAGTGAATGGATAAACTGTGGTACCTGTAGACAATGGAATATTATTCAATGCTAAAAAGAAATGAGCTACTAAGTCATGAATAGACATGGTGCAAACTAAACAAACACTGTTAAGTGAAAGAAGCCAATCTGAAAAGGCACATACTGTATAATTTCAACTAAAGGACATTCTAGAAAAGGCAAAATTATGAAGACAGTAAAATAATCAATGGTTGCCAGGGATTGGGGGGAAGGTAAGATGAATAGGCAGAGCACAGAGAATTTTTAGGGTAGTGAAACTATCTGTAATGATCACAAAAAGATAATGAGAAATTGCTGCACAGGTCGGGGGTCTGCACCTTGTCTTTGAGAGAGAGGAGAAAAGAAAGAGCCAGTGTGTTCACACTGCCTAGAGCACTGCCTGGTATGGGAGCGAGGCAGGTAGGAGAGTGATTTTTTCCAATAGCTGAAATTCACTTCTGGCATCTTTAGACATAGAGAATCATCAGATAACAGTTAACGAAAAAGTAGGAGGAGGAGCCCAAATGCCCACTAAATGTAAAGGCCTCAGCATTGTGCTGGGACACAACTGTAAATATTAGACTCTGCTGTTATGATAATGGCACGTATTTGGCACTCACCTGTGCCACCCATCTGTTGGCTGTTCTCAGGATGGAAGCAAGGCAGCGGGCTGGTTTCTTTCCTATTCAAAGCATGAGCAGTTTGCCATTCCTCATTTAGGATTTAATGTGCATTTTAGGGCAATTGCTCCAGCAGAAAATGATACGGTAGGGAAGGAGAGAACAGCTCCCGGAGACCACAGATTATTCAGAGCCAACAGAGAGAAGAGCTGGTGAAGATGTTCAGTCTGAAGGCAGCCAGTTAATTCATATGTTTGAGGAATTCTGTGAAGAGCCTTGCTTCATGCCAGGGTTGGAAAAATAAGGGAGACTAAGAGCTTTTTCTGAACACAAATTAATTTTCTTAATACAATGGAAGTCTGGCCCAAAGATGCTTGGTTATTATTGTTTCCTTGTCATCTCCTCAATTCTATTCGTATTGTGAACTAGATAAAGCTCAGACACACGTCCTGAAAAATATTATAATCAAGTCTGATGAAATTCTGATTTCCTTCTAATATCTATTTGATCAGCCACTATAAATGACTATTTATTTATTTCTTTCTGCTTATTAGACTATGTACTCATTGAAAGCAGGGGCATATTCATCTCAGTATTGATGATATCTAACACACCATCCAGCATGGAAAAGATAAAAGCAAATATTTAAAGAAAGAATGGCAAGAAGGCTTAAGGGGGATGCTTTACCCATAGCCCAGGTCTGTGATCAGGTCCTTGTGTCCAGTCACCTGAGATGACAATGTAAGTGATTGGTACCTTGGGAACCTTATGCAAAAATCTCATGGCTCTCAGAGAAGCCACACTGTAACCATCAAATAAGTATGTGTGTATTTCCAGGGGGAGGGGGGAGGCAGGAGGCTTCCCAACAGCACAATGTGGTAGCCAGAGGATTCCAAACATCCAGGTGTTATTTAACTGATGCCATGGCTGGAACCAACCAGGAGACCATGATGACACTTCAGTTTGAGAACCTGGAGTAAGACTTACGGTCATCTCCACCACTTGGCCATTGGAGACAGCTAAGGATCTGACACGCCGATTTCTAGGAGACTTAGATATACTTTATGCCAACTCATCATCCACCAGGACTGAAAGCAGGACACATACTGATGAAAAGTGGTGGGACTGTGACTCATCCTGACCCACAGCTATTGATTGGCATTCTGGTATCAGGCCCCTGAAATTTTCCTGCAGTCTCTATGTACAGCACCTACAGCCAAGTAGAGTGATGGCCGTATCTTCCCAGAGATAATTTATGGTGAAGTCTCTCTTCTAGGGAAACTTTTTTCACAAAAGTTTTCATTTGACAATGATTCTTCATAAGATGTAATTTTTCCTGAATGTTCCTTGCCTTCAGGCACCTGCTCTGGAGCATTCTTCCCTCTGTTGTGGTGGTGCCTGAGATAGAAGAGTCTGCAGCCCAACTGCTGCTGCAAATAATGACTTTTACCTCCCAGTGTAGAATCTCAGGCTTCCGAGCCCCACAAAACTTAGAGAAAGGAAAGGAAAAGTTAGAACTTAGAGAAGGGAAAGGAAAAGATGGAATAGTGGATGGAGAGATACTTTGGAACCAAAGAAAGAAAGAAGAAATGTCCTTTGAGTAGAGATAACCCCAGCTGAGGAGGAAGGAAATTCTTATCTCTGCCTTATTTTGTGAGGTTATAGAGGTGCCTTCTGACCTTCAATTTCTTCTTATATAATATATTGCTCCCTTAAATATTCAACAAATAAGTCTTGGGTACCTACTCTATACTATGACCATTGTCTCCCAACTCTCCTCGAGGAGAAAAATTTCTTGTCTCCCAGAAGTTCTATACATAGGAGTATGTCTTCTTCACCCTCCTTCATCTAGGCTGAGGATTGAGCTCTACTTTGTGGGGGGAAAAAAGAGAATACAAACAAAAGCAAAAGAAAGAATTATGAATAAATAAGCCTCGGCTATTTTCCACTCTTATTCCGATCTTTCATAGATGGAATGATAATCGTTTATTCATCCATCCATCCATACTTTCAAAAAAAGGTTTTATTGAGTGTGTAGTGGGAATGCACACTGCTCAAAGGGATGGGGACGTAAAAAGACCTTAGAATCACTGGTTCATGGTTCTCAGTGAATGGACAAAGATGTAGTGTATCTGGAAACATTGTCCCCAAAATACTTATGTGGAATCCATTTTCTCTCAATCCTTACTTCCACCTGTGTTTTGATTTATATAATTTCCTGCCAATTCTACAAGCATAAGTTATTCATCTGCTTATACCACTCCTGTCCTTCACATCATAAGCTGTGTATGTTTGAAATTATTGTGATCACCAAAAGTACACCAATTACCCCTAAACACACTGAAGAGCATCCTAGAAATGTTGATCAAGAAACAAATAAATGTGCAATATACAAGTTTGTTATCTAAAAGCCTGGAAACCTAAGATTTACCTTTGATTCTTCTCTCTTACTTCAACATCAAATCCATTAACAAGTCCTCTTAGATATACCCTCAACTATATTCAGAATCCATCTCTTCTCTCCATCCATACCACCACCATCCTCATTCAAGCTTCCATCCTCTCCATCGTGGACAACTATGATTGTGTCCTCAGTGATCCACCTGCTCTGTCATTCTACGGTCTTTTTCCACACAATTGTAAGAATAATCTTAAGGTAATCTATATTTGATTATGCAACTTTCCCACATTAACCCTCCTTTGGTTTCTCATTACACCCGTTACTCAACTCAGACCCCTTGTCATGACCTATAAAGCCTGTATGATACAGCTCCTACTTCCCTCTCATCCTTATCCCAGACCACTTATTCTTTAGATCTTTCTGCTCCAACCATATTGGGCACCTTACTCTTCCTAGAGCTTTTCAAGTTCATAACCATCTTATAGACTTTGAATTTGCTATGATTTCCTCTGATTTTAAATATTATCCCTTAGGCCATTACATGGCTGCCTTCTTATCTTTTAGATTTCAGCTCTGCTAAGAGAAACCTTCATTGACTATCCAGTCTAAAATGCCCTCCTAACTCTAGTCACTGTCACCTATCCTGATTGATTTTCTTCCTAGTAATTACAACGATAATTTACATGATTCTTGTCTGCCTTTGCTGATGAGAATGTGATCTCTTTGGAGGTGAGGTCATGCCCATCTCATTCCTATCTATAATCTTCAGAATCTAGAAGAAGACCCACAACAGAGTAGGTGCTCAATAAATATGTGTTGGATTTTTTAAAATGAATTAATTCATTAAAGAACAGTAGACTGAGATAGATGGGTACTCCCAGACCCTTAACCCTGAGGAAATTTCTCCTGTGCCACTTGTTGGTTAAATAAACAAGAACAAACAATAAAACCAAAAATCAAACAAAAAACAGACAAATTAACAATTGAAAGCATTTTAACTAATTACTGCAAATAAATACACCAAAAACCCCCCCAAATCAACAAATAAACACACAAAAAATCAATAACCACTGATTTTGTCTAATTTATTGCTGTTTGCTCTTCCTGTTGCAAGACCCAAGTATTTCCTGAACTGAGGGCCATCTTCAGCTCTTTCAGCCACCACTACCTTTCTCAGGTGATCCATTTAGTGGTTTCTTCCACCCAGAGTAATGTTTTCCCCAGAATTCTACCACCACAGGCTTCAGTAGAAATATCTGTGACACAGATATTACAGCCATTTTTCTCCCAAAAGTAAAAAGAACTGCTGTCTTCTCACAAGGGACCCCCAACACTTCCAAGGTGACATTTTTTTTCCTTTCCAGCGACGTGAATGCAATCTCAGGCACACAATAGAAGCAGTGCCAACAAAGTCTATTCTTGTCAGCCGCACAAACAGCTTCATTACTTGCTAACTGCAAACATGGTTTGAAGCTGCTGCCCCTGCCAAGCTGAAGTCTTCAAATGCCGGGGTCGAGTGATTGAAAATTCCAGATTATAGGCAGAAGGGGATGAAGAGTTGTTTAGAGCGCTTGCTTATCCGCTAAAAGCCTCTGGCCAGAAACAGCTCTCTGCTTGAAGGAAAGTAAATTTCTTCCACAGCTGAAAATTAATGTGTTTTGAGGGAAATCTTGGCAGGACTTGTGGCAGGGAACGTGGCTTACAGGCCTGGGGTAGGCATGGGGAGTGGTAACTAGCAGTCATTCCTCAAACCAGGGAGGTCCCTGTCTGACAATAACCAAGGCTGGGAGCACTAAGATTTAACTGTTTCTCTCAGTGTGAGATGGGATTAGTTATGCCATTGCAGAAAAACACGTCTGTGGGTTGATCATGGCTGTAATTCTAATTGTATCATATTTGATGTAAGGGTTCTGTTTTATCTGACATCTTGAAAAACTGGACCACACATCATTGGACATGGAAGTGCCCGGATTCTGGTTGAATATTCAAGGATATAAGGACTTTAGCTGGGTTACTGAAATCTCTTTATCTTGAATTGTCTTCAACACCAAACTGTTCTTGAATTACAGATTCAAGTAGGAAGAAGAAACAGGAACAACTTTCCTCTCTTCTCTATCACATTCTCTCAACATTCAACATGTACATTCATTCATTCATTCAATTATTAGAAATTATGAATTGAATTCTTTCTGACACATGTTAGGTGATGGTTATGCAAAGTATCTGGAGCAATTCAGTAGCATGGTCCCTGCTGTCAGCTGCCTCATATTCCCCCTGGGGAAACAGAACAGATGCTTAAACAAATACTCATGATGGAATGTGATGAGTCCCATAGTGTAGCTAAATATCAAGTGTTGGAGAACCCAGATGTTGGAGTGATTTGTTGCACTCACTTTTGGAAAGGACTTGACAAAGGTGGAAACCATAGAAGTTGAGCAGAATGAGATTTCCAGGTCTAGATTGGAGACGGAAGAATTGAATAAGTTGTTTTCTAAATAAATAAACACATACACGCAAACATCTTTAGAGATTATTAGCTCTGGGGGTAAAGTTGTGGGCAGACCCTTTGAAGAATATAAGGAAGATTTTGCCTTTCTCACTCAAAAAATAATGCCCGTAAACATACCATTTTTAAAAATGTAATTTCAAGGAGATCACAGAAGGCTCCATAGCAGGTACAGATTAATACTTTAGGAAAACTTTAGTCTAAATCCCTTTAGTTCATTTTCACCTTTAATGCAGTATTTCTCAAAGTAAAGGCTGGGAGCCAGCTACATTGGAAACACCTGGGATGTTTGTTTAAAATGCAGATTCCTGGGGCCCCATTTCAGACCTATTAAAAAAGTTTCTCTAGTGTGGGGTTCAGGACTCTTCATTTTAACAACAGTTGTGTGATTCTGTTCAATGAAAACTTTAAAAGCTCCTGGGAGATTCTGGTGCACACATTCTAAACCCTGGAGCATTTCCTGTTTCTTTGGACTCACTGTGACCCTTTTAAACTAGGGGTGTTGCCCACCTACATCTGCTGAGAGGCCTAAAGGACTTCACTCACAGAACATCACCTATTTAGGATTCCCTGATTCCCATCCTTCCTGCAAGTTCCGTATATTGAAGTTCAGCTTTTGACATCAAGTGCCATTCATGCCTACCTTGTTCCCATGGGTGTGTCTTATCTGCCTAACAAGACTGCAACTTCCCTGGGCTGTTGGGTCCTTGCATTTCATCTTGTATCCTAGATGGCTGGGTGCATGGCATGTGCTTAATAAGTATTTATTCGTTGGTTATGGAATCAGTGTTCCTTCCTCTTATTCCTTGAACACATCTGGCCAGCCTCACTGTCATTCCATCAGGATCCAAATGGTTTCTATTTGTGGTGGGGTGTTTTTGCATTTTGTTTTCGGCTGGTCTTGTACACCCCTGTGTCTACATCATCTGGTCTGTTTTATGAAGAATGTCTTGTTAGATTTATCCTCAGCTTTGCTTTTCCCTCCCCGGCCTCCCTGTGGTTCTTTCACAGAAAGCCCTTTGTGTTGAGCAAACAGGCTCTAATCTGCACATCTTCCTCTGCGCTTCACCAGGGCTGCCAGGTGAGCATCCTGACACCAGCCTGAACAGCTGTTCAGGTGGTCCTGAGCAGTGGGCAGTGATTGTGTGTGCAGTTCTCTTGTCTGATGGGCCCTGGGTCCAGCACGCTCGGGGAGGAAACCACAATCACAAATGTTTGCCTTGCTGCCTGGAAGTCCTAAAAGCAGCTGCCTGCTGATTGATGATAACTTGCATAATGACACCGAGTGTTCAGTTGCTGCCAGGCGTGAGCGAGACCCTGCGAGCTGCCCTGTGCAAGCCCTGGCTGGTTGGCCAAATCCTTATCTTTCAGCGTGCAGGCAGCAAAGACGGCAAGAGCCAGAAGGTACCTGATCCAAAGATGCCCATTACAACCCCGATGGTTTTAACACGTGGAGAGAGCGAGGGAGCAGCTTGATGCTTTCCGCTTGCAAAGTCACTAAGAAAAGTACACACAGGGGTTCAACACAGACATGGTGCCTCTATATCGGAATATCAGTATAGGATGTACTAGTATTTTTACATTTTATGGATAAAATGGAGTCTATTATGGAGCTAGTAGAATTGGCTTCTAGAAACATTTCTTTTTTTTTTTTTGGTTTTAATTTTATTCTATTTTCTGTATAACTTTAAGTATATAAAGGTTCATTTCCACAGGCCTCAGGAAATGGGTAGAAATCACAGGACAATCTCTCTTCCCACCAAAAAAAGTTGCGTATTTTGGTAAAGTGTTTGTCCTAGAGGAAAAACTGAAATTTACAATAGCAATTCTGTGCAAGATTTTTACACAAGGCCTAAAACCAGCCTGCAATGGAGATTTTAGTCCTCTGTTCAGGTGCCCAGACAGAAGCCAAAAGCTGTCGAGCATGACAGGGCAAAGGAAGCAATGAAGATGGATGATGGGCACCCAGCATGGAAGGAGGAAGGGAAGCCAGATTCCTGGGAGTGGTGTGGTTTTCCTTTTTTTTCTCTCTCTCTCTCTCTCTCTTTTTTTTTTTTTCTTTGTGGTATGCGGCCTCTCCCATTGCGGAGCACAGGCTCCCGTATGCGCAGGCTCAGTGGCCATGGCTCATGGGCCCAGCCACTCCGCGGCATGTGGTATCTTCCCGGACCGGGGCACAAACCCACGTGCCCTGCATCGGCAGGCAGACTCTCAACCACTGCACCACCAGGGAAGCCCTCTCTCTCTCTTTTTAACTCATCTCTGTAGGAAGGTGGTGGGCAGGGGCCCCAGAGAAAGGAAGGGTCCAAGACTCCTTTAGCTGGCCTGGGTGCAGGGCACCACCCCAGCAGCTAACACAGGACAACCTACTATCTCAGGTTCGGGCAGATACAGGATGGAATGCAGAAGAAAATGAATGCTTATAGGAAATCATTTTGCTTGGAATGCTAGATGGCCAAGCTTCAGCCTTTGGTCCTGTGCAACCCTTGCCTCACTTGTCAATAGTGAAAATTAGTTTAAGTTAGAAGAACCAACTAGGGTCACACCAAGTTCTGCTACCTTCACGCTCATTGTTAGAAAAAGATTAACTTGTGTGAACGTTCTGATCTGTTAATTCCTGGGGACTGCTTTATTCTTCCCCAAAGACTATTTTTTGGTCAAATAACCCCAAAGGCTGAAAGCTGAAACACACCTGTCCTGATGTGCAGTTCCTTAAGAATGGATTGGCTGTATGGTTGAGCTGATACGGAAAAGCTGCACCTTCCTGCAGAAGATCAAAGACCAGCTATCCCACCCCAGATCTCAGCCTGAGGTATATTTCAGTGAAGGCAGGTAGCTGTGCTTCTCAAAGCAGAGAAGCAGTTTAAGAGCAGAAAGGTAGAGGAAATCTAGAAAAGAACCATCTTGATACAGATTTATCCCACGGTGTGAGGGAGAGGGCAAAGAACCCAGTGGCACTTTGCTTATCCAGCAATTTCTGTCACTGTGGTGACCAACTTCTGCCCATTCCATACGGTCTTGAATTGCTCAGGGACTGGGAGCTCATTGAAGTCATCGCCTTCTGTAGGAATGAGGACATTCATCTCAGAAGATTTGGCACTGACTATCTCACAATCTAGGGAATTCTTGCTCAGGTATACGTGGCAGCCATCTGTTTTGTTAATGGAAATGGTCAGCACTTTACCCATTACCTGAACTTTGACATCCCTACAATTGATTATCTCCACAATGCCCACCACGTCATTGAACACCAGACCAAGTTTCTTACAGTTATCTACTGTAGTAGAGTTAATTTTGCTCTTGATTTGCAATGTTGAGTTGACACACTTGAATATGTAAGCCGCCTGTTTCAGCTCTGTGTCATCTATCACCAGGTTGGAAACATTCTCCTGATTTTCCACTCTCCACTTCTTGCCCTTCAGTTCAAGTAGAGCTGGCTCCTTCTTTGTGACTGGTTTGGGGGATGGGCTGACTCCTGGTTTAGATGCAGAGAATGGTTTGGGGCTACTTCGTACTGGAGCACTCTGAGCGTTCAAGGCAGGGTTCTTTTGAGTCTTCATGTCATCAGATACAAGTTTCAGGGCATGTGCGATGCTCTCCCCCTGATTAACCTGTGCAAACAGTGCTGAGCGGGAAGCAGACTCATCTGAGCCTGAACTGCTGGGGACTCAGGGGGAGGTGGGCCTGGGGCTGGGGTAGGACCCGATCCAGCAGAGGGACCAGATGGCAATCCACTCAGTCCTTTTGCCACGGCCCGGTTTTGCTCCAAGCCAGTCCAGTGGTATGGAACTCTTTAATGTAAGCCTGCAGCTCTGTCCATATACTCAAGTAAGCTTTGACCCAACCCACATCTTTGTACTCCTTGAGGAGTCAGTTTGTATAAAACATGGCAGCATCATTCATTGCCTTCACTTAGGGACCAGACTTGGGAGCCATAGCCACCCAACCCAGGGCCTGGATACTTTTGCTGACAGCTGACAGGTGATTGAACAACTTGCTGCCTCGGTTCTTCTCCCGAAAGGTTATCACTTCTTGGATCTGCTCGGAGATGGGTGCCAACAAATCAGAAAGCTTATTGCCTGCTGGCTGCTGGCCTTGAGAGGCTGTAACCAAGAGCGCTCACTCCAACTTCAGACCTGTGTGGACCGTCTCCGCATATGCTTCTGCACATCTCCCCCAATCTCTTTACCGATCTTGAGGTACTCTGCCACAGGACTGGCCAACGGTGAGTCAAACGCTTGCACCTACGGAGTCGTTCCTGCTTTTGCAGCACTGTCTCTACACCCACGGTGCGTGTCAGGGGCACGGAGCCTGCCTTCAGGCGGCCCACCGCTCTCTCCAGTCTTTCTACCAGATTTTGCGTGTCAGCCATAATGTAGCACCTGCTCAGAGCTCTGCCTCACCTCGGGACTGTGCTCAGCCGCTCTCCCTAGAAACATTTCTTAAGGAGATTTTTTCTTCTACTGAGGCCAGATTCTAAGCGAGTCACACTTATGTTCATTACCTTCCCATAGGATTTGGCTCACTGGTGTGAAAAAACACTGTGTAGTCTTTGAAATTAAAATGGCCTACCAAAGTGGTTAAAAATGGCAGCGAAAAGTGGAAGAATACCAATGTACAATCTTTTGCATCAGCATTTCTCAAATCACTCTCTTTCATCCATTTTTATTTCTACTGATTTAGTCGAAACCCTTACCACTTCTGTTGCGATCCTAACAGGTTCCCTTACCTGCAGTCTCACCCTGCTGTAATTTATTCTCCACATGGCAGAGAGATTTCCCACAGTCGTCATGGGTCAGGTTATTCTTCTCATTGGCTCTCTTTGGTTGCCTGTGGCGGGAAATGTCCAAACTCTCTGTTACAGACTAGAGGGTGCATCGTGATTCTCCACTTCTCTCTAAATGCGGATAAACCTCCTCAACCAAGGGGCCTATGAGCTGCAAAGTGATCAGGTTTCTGTCTACATCTCCACAGGCAGGGGACCCTTCACTCTTTACCTCTCACGTTGTTCTGTCTACCCTGGCTTGGCCTGCCTTTTGTGTCGGTAGCCATTGCATTTATCACATTGAATTCTGCAGAATGTAAGTCATGAAAGATGTTAACTGGAGCTGTTAAAAAAATTGGTCAAAGAAATTTGAGAAATTGGTGAATATTAAATCATGCTAAAGTCTGAACATCCTATTCTAAAAAAAAAAAAGAAAAAGAAAAAAGCAGCTTTGCTTAACCAAACATTTCCCAAACATAGCTGAACTCAGAATACCTTGTTTTGGAAACACACCTGGGTAAATCTGTTTCCTGGGTCAACAATCTGGAAAATTCACTCTTAAAGCTCTTTGCATCCTGGTCTCTCTTTTGCCCCCTCCCATACATACACTGATGTGAATTCTTCTGTTTTCCTTACGGCATACACCCATCACCCTTAGCACAGTGCTGTAACATTTACTATCTCAAGATTCCTTTGGATATAATTTGCAAAAAACAAATTCAGATTAGTTTTAGCAAATGGGGAAGATTTCATATTGGCAAATATAATGGTGGATGGCAATCTTGGTTATAACTTAGTAGTTCTCAGTAGAGGGTGATTTTGTCCCTCCACCTACTGTCCCTCAGGAGAAATGTGACAATGTCTGAAGACATTTTTGTTGTCACAACTGCACGAAAGTGGTGCTACTGTCATCTAGTGCCAGGTAGAGGTAGGCACCCTCACCACCACCAGGAGGAAGTATTGAGCCCAAAATGCCACCGGTGCCAAAATTGAGAAACTCGACTAGATCCAAACACTCAAGTTATTAGGAATTCTTTGTTATTCCTCTCTCATTTCTTCTGTCAAAGCTTGATTTTTATCTTTGTCTGCGTCGCAGGAAATATGCCTGGTGTCCATATCAGATTCCCTTAAATCTAGTTTTATGACCTAATAGAAGAAAAGTCTTCTTCACTAGTTTCAACCAGAAAAATATGCAAGAATTTATTTAATTGGTCCAGGTTTAATCATGTGTTCATTACAGAATCACTCCCTGTAGAT
Organism: Phocoena sinus; assembly: GCF_008692025.1. Classification (NCBI taxonomy): domain Eukaryota; kingdom Metazoa; phylum Chordata; class Mammalia; order Artiodactyla; family Phocoenidae; genus Phocoena; species Phocoena sinus. The sequence goes on along the minus strand of NC_045777.1, from coordinate 7,182,476 downwards.
GTTACAATGATCCCAACATAGGCCATGTTCCCATCTTTGGGGAGATGGCATGAGAATTGCGGTGGGGTGGTCTGTATCAGTCAGGCAAAAGCAACATTTATCACACTTTCTTAGAATTCACTTCCTCATTTTAAAAATAGAAACGATAATTTATTTCATAAAACATCATTGTGAGACATTTTTAATGTATATAACGAGTCTAACAATATTTGAAATAAGAGAGATGTTTAATAAATGGTGGATATGATTTGTAGATTCTTTTTCATGTTTTTACTGTGGCAAGAACACTTAACAGGAGGTCAACCCTCTTAACACGTCCTTAAGTCCGCAATGCAGTATTGTTTACTACGGGCACAATATTGTATGGCAGATCTCTAGAACTTATTCCTCTCACATGACTGAAATTCCATACCCTTTGAGAAGCAACTCCCCAACCCCCCTTCCCTCAGTCCTAGTAACCACCATTCTACTCTCTATTTCTATAAGTTTGACTATTTTAAAGACTTCATATAAGCAGAATCATACAATATTTGTCCCTTGTGTCCAGCTTACTTCACTTAGCATAATGTCCTCCAGGTTCATCCGTGTTGTCATATATGGCAGGATTTCCTTCTTTTTCTAAGGCTAAGTAATATTACATTTTATATATATATATATATATATATATATATATATATATATATATATACACACACATATATATATCACACTTTCTTTATCCATTCATCATCAATGGACATTTAGGTTGTTTCTATGTCTTGGCTACTGTGAATAATGCTGCAATGAACAAGGGAGTGCATGTATTTCTTACAGATCCTTATTTCAGTTCTTTTGGATATATAGCCGGAAGCAGGATTGCAGGGTCATAGGGTAATTCTATATTTTAATTTTTTCAGGAGTCTCCATACTGTTTTCCATAGTGACTGCATCATTTTACATTCCTGCCAACAATGTATAAGAGTTTCAATTTCTCCACATCCTCACCAATATGTGTTTTGTTTGTTTTGCTTTAAAAATAGACATTCTAACAGGTGTGAGGTGATATCTCGTTGTGGTTTTATTTGTATTTCTCTGATGATTAGTGATGTTGATCACCTTTTCTTATACCTGTTGGTCATTTGTATTTCTTCTTTGAAGAAATGTCTATACAAGTCCTTTGCCCATTTTTTAATGACTATTTCATTTTTGCTATTGAGTTGTAGGAGTTTCTTACATAACTTGGATATCAATCCTTTATCAGATATATGTTTTGCAAATATTTTCTCTCATTCTGTAGGTTGCCTTTTCGCTCTGTTGGTTGTTTTGTTTGCTTTGCAGAAGCTTTTTAGTTTGATGTAGTCCCATTTGTCTAATATTGCTTTTGCTACTTGTGCTTTTGGTGTCATATTAATTGGTAGCCATTTAATGATGATGCTGATTAGAAGACAAATAAGAAAGCAATATAAATAGTCAATCTCTAACATGAAAAGAAATCAATATCATATGTAGTCCAGAAATCAGGATAGAAAACATAATATTTATCTTTGGTTTTGATTTTTATTTTTAAGTGTCAGCAATTGGGCTTTTAAATTTGCTTGCTTACAGAAGTATACCACAAGCTGATAAAATATATCTGGTAGCTGTGGTGTCAGGAGTCCGTTTAGAGTTGTGAAATATACACAGTTTGAAATATTTGGTGTCAAGGTAGCATTTAAATCCTCAGACCAATTAAGTCTAATTATTGAGTGAATAGTAATACTTTTCTTCAACAACGTGAAAGTTAAATTAAAACTTATTTTCAAATTAGAAGGTAACACCTACTACCTGTCAGTCAGTCAAATGTTTGAGGATCTGGTTAGGGAAAAAATAGAGATTAAAAATACTAAAGTAAAGTCAAGTCTTTCTTATATTATGAGCATTATTATACTTAGATTATACAAAAATCTTGCTTTTTAAACCAGTACTGTGGCAAACCTAAAATAGATTTTTCTGAAACTCATGAAAAAGGTCTAGTTAAAGGTGTCAAGCATGTGTGAATTGTAGTAACTCATGGGCTTGGAATGGCAGAAACGTCCCATCGGTTGTTGCCAACTGACAACAATCTCATTGTTCTCTCCAGCTATATTAAAATTACATAATATTTCTCCTGTTTTATGTGCGCTCTGGTGGAGAGCTATAAAAAGTAAGCAGATAGGTAAGAACCTGGCTACAGAGATTAGCACAGGAGGAAAACCTTACCATGGCAGTCAGCAAAGAAGACCATCTTGTTGGGTATAAAAATCACGAGTAAATACACACAAGGTATACACACATATATGAAGAATATTCCAGGCTTCACCCACTGTGCTGCAGAAGCTAAAATTTTGCTCACTGGGTTATGGATAACATATGAAGGGTGCTGTGCAGTGTAGAAACAAAGACATCAGCAATGGCCAATGTGAACCACGTTTTCTGATGATCAATAAATATGGAGTAGGCTCAGTTTTATATTCAACTATATTTTTTTCTTTTTTTAAACATCTTTATTGGAGTATAATTGCTTTACAATGGTGTGTTAGTTTCTGCTTTATAACAAAGTGAATCAGCTATACATGTACATATATCCCCATTTCCCCTCCCTCTTGCATCTTCCTCCCACACTCCCTATCCCACCCCTCTAGGCGCTCACAAAGCACCGAGCTGATCTCCCTGTGCTACTATTGCTGCTATTGCTAAGTAGTATTCCACTGAATGAATATACCACATTTTTAAAGATTTCATTAAAAAATACCATTCTTCCATAGAATGGAACAAAGTAATGTATATTACAACATTGGTATGTCTCAAAAATATTCCCGTACCAACACCAATAACCTTGGTGTTTCATTGACCAATAATCCTGTGAATTTGCAATATTACCTCCCCCTCCTCTCATTTCACAAATGTGGAAGCACAAGCCCTTAACCACTAGGCTGTATAGAGACTGAATTCATGCCTTAGAGCTGGTTCTCAGTACCCGCTTATATATCTAAGTGGTTAGTAACTCCAAGCTAAATGAGCTAATCAAATTTAGGAGTATCGTGAGTATACGTAGATTGTTGTTTTCCAAGTTCTGTGGGCATGGAGGGAGAGCTGTGTTCTTGACTCTGAAAAAGAGAGAGTTAGGTTTATCAATTCAGAAGGGCCTGTGTTTCTACTCTCTAAATAAGAGACTGTTAACAAATGTCATATCATCGTGGCAAAAACTTTCTTACAATATGCCAAATTCCTTTGCTTCACTCTCTTGTACCTTAAATAGACTAGTACACTTAAGCACTCAAAATCAAATCATTGGAAGATGTTTTATATAAAAAGTCTCTTAGTGCTTTTTCCCCTCCCTTCTTATTAAAATGTCAACACCTAAGTCTAACCATGGAGAAGGTATTGTTTGCTGGATGAATAATCTTAGCCAGTGAATCGTCCTTTCCCTCATGCCTCCCTCCTTCAAAAAGAGGATTAAGCCATTGTTCCCTCTGAATTCAACAACTAAAGTAATAAAAATGATGTTTTTCTTTATAAAGTCAAGAAATTACAAGTTTACTGGTATTCTGGGTTCAATTTTTAACCCTCAACAACCCTGTATGGCATTCCTGAGAGGGTAAACTCCTGTTTTCTTTTTCCCAAATGATGACAGGAAAATTCTTCTTTCAATGTACCAGAAAAGGCAGAATTAATACAATATTGGTGACACTGAAAAAGAGAAAAAGAAAAACAAAGAAAAGCAACAAACAATCATTGAGCATTTTACAAACACTACCTCCTTCATCCCTTCCTTGGTGGTGGAAGTATTACCATTACCACAGATAACTGTGGCTCCATGAGGTGATATTATCTACACAAAATCACTCAGATGCTAAGAGGTGAAATTGGGATTTAAACTTAAGTCATTTTTGACCCTATGTCCCTTATGTGTGTACATTCAGCCATATGAAGTATTTTGTCAAAACTCACTTCTTTGCTCTTTTCTCATAAGTTTAAGAATTACTGGATATTAACCTGTTAACCTTTTATTCTTCCTCACCGAATGTTATTCTTAAATAGGGAAAGGAAAATAAAATGTGCCCTCAGGAGCCAAAGTTGTTAGGTCTAGTTTACCCTACTATGTTTCCCCCCCCAACTTTGTCTACTCAACTTCCATTCCATGAGTTGAAAACTCCTGCTGATAAAATAGAAGCTGTTAATAATGGAATTCAACATCATACTCTAGTTTTTCACACTGGGGTGTTGAACATCAGGATTCCAATCTAGTCCCAATGTTTTTTCTATCTGCTTTCCTTGCGTGACCTCATTCATGTCAATGGACTAAATTATTATATCCGTGCTGCTTGTTTTCGAATCTCACTCCCCAGCCCATACATCTTCACTGTGCTCCAAATCCTTGAGTCCAAGTACTTCTTCTTCATTTAGAGGTTTCACTGGCGTCTAGAATTCAACAATTCCAAAACCAACTCTGTCACCTCTCTGCGAAATAAACATTATAGATGTGATAAAGAAAGAATGAAAAGGAAATAAGGAAGGAGGGAAGGAAATAAGGAAGGAGGGAAGAACCAGTTCCACATTCCGTGTTCCACTTTTCATTGAAGGGTACCACCAGCCATCTGGTGGCCAACCAAACACCAGAGCAGCACATTTGACTACTCTTCATTTCTTGCAGCTGATCGATCTCCAGGACCCACTGGCTTTACAGTCTATATTTCTCAAGTAGTCAGCCTTTTTGCCCCTAATGTTGTTCAGTCTCTGGCATCTATTTTCAAGAATCAATCCACTAGCTTTCTAAAGGGGTTTCTATTCAATCTTTTTCCTTGTCCACTCCTACAATCTGAACTCCATGCTGTAATACGAGGTAAACGTTTAAAAATGAATATCTGAACATGCCAATCCCTGTTCCTGCTGTAGTACTATAGGGTTTAAGGCATGGAGCCAGACTGCCTGGGTTTGATCCTGGCTCTGTCATTTATGACCTTGGGAAAGTTACTTAACCTCTCTATGCATCAATTTTGTTTTTGTAAAATAAGGATAATAATAATGATAACCTTATGGGATTACTATGAAATTAACCACATGAAATGCATACTATGTAAGTGCTATATAAATGTTAGTTGTTTTAGTTTTTTCTTATTATTGCTGAAACACTTCAGTGAAGCCCAAACTCCATTACAGGACTTACCAGGTTTTTTGTGTTCTGACTACCATGTACCTCACTGGTCTAATTCCTCAACACTTTTCACTCTCACTGTAGAAGCTCTGGCTATAAATTTCTTTCACTTCTTCCAGTGTACACTGCTTTCTTTTATCTCTGGCTAGTCCTTATGTCTGGAACACATTTTCCTAACCACCTACTTCCTCTTCTTCCTTAAGGTCTCAGTATAGGTATTTCTTCCTCCTGGAAGCTTTCCTTGAATCCCTAACCTGAGTTAGGTGCCCTTCCTCAGTGATGCTATGACATCCCACAGCTGCTCCATCTGCACTTACCATATCTCTCCAGAGCACTGTGACTGACCATCTACATATCTGTCTTCACCACTAAATGTGCAGACACCGTGAGTGTGGGCACGCTGTCTTCCTTGTATTCTTTGACATAGCATCCAGTGCAAAGTACATTCTTTATAAATATTTACTGAATGTGTTAACTAAAGAGACTTTTTGCACTTTGTTGATGCACAAATGTTCACAATCAAATATGCTCCCTACCATACCCAGTTTCTAGTGGAAAATATAAAGAAAATAAACTTGTTAATTCTAAACCTGATAGATTGGGCTGTGGAGGAGGAACATCTCCCTGCCTCCCAGTGACTTTGCTGTTTTTTGCTACAGTTCCTGAACTCAGTGCAATATTAGCTATAGTCATAATTTTGATTCGATTTTTTTTCTCCCATTGTCACTTGTTAGGCTCTCTATTTATTTCCTCAAACTTAATAAAAATTACTGTATTTCATAACCATTATGGTGTAGATTATCAGAGTCTCAAGACCCAAAGATTACTAAAGAATTATAATTTGAAGAGCAATGATTTATTAGTTATAGCAGTTTTATTTAAATAAACAAGAGAATATAAGATTCCTCTTAAATTCATTTACAATTCCAAAGAAATTTCCACAGATATGTGTGAGGAACAGTCATAATCACTTTTTCTTTATAATCACTTTTTTTTTTTTGGTGGTACGCGGGCCTCTCACTGTTATGGCCTCTCCCATTGCGGAGCACAGGCTCCGGACGCAGGCTCAGCGGCCATGGCTCACGGGCCCAGCCGCTCCGCGGCATGTGGGATCTTCCCAGACCGGGGCACGAACCCGTGTCCCCTGCATCGGCAGGCGGACTCTCAACCACTGCACCACCAGGGAAGCCCCCATAATCACTTATTTATGCTTCTACTATATTCAAACCACTTTTAATGTTTGCTTGAATCATTGTTTCTTCTTGAATTGCCAGTGGTGATAGAAAGACAGTGCCACATTATATTTGAAAGTACAGGGAGAATTTCTTCAATAATCCCAAAGGTAGTGAAATAAACTACTAAACAAGTATAATAAGTAACAGCAAAAGTACCATAAGTAATAAGTTATAGCAACATTTTCTAAGCTAATTTTCAACATACTAAGTTGCTACAAATATTTTTTTTTTTGCTGAAACAAAAGAAAATAAAAAGAATTGGATAGGAATTTTACAAAATATGATTTGATCGAAAATAGGAAAATTTTAAATGCACAAAAGATTGCCCCACAGTCTCCACACTGTCTGGAAAAATAAGTGACAAGGTAAGACTATAAAGTAACTTTTTTAATCACATCTCCCAGTTTTCTGTCCATTGACTGGACAAATTTTAAAATAAAACCCAGCTTTTCCTTTCTTCTTTACTATCCCTGAGGCCACTTTAATTCTTTACATTCTAAGAATAGCCCCCCAAATAGGTAAGAATTTTCCAAGGGGAAATATTATTTCAATTTTCTTCATTCAATATCTACCACCCCAGGGCTTCCCTGGTGGCGCAGTGGTTGAGAGTCCGCCTGCCAATGCAGGGGACACGGGTTCGTGCCCCGGTCCGGGAAGATCCCACATGCCGCGGAGCGGCTGGGCCCGTGAGCCATGGCCGCTGAGCCTGCGCGTCCGGAGCCTGTGCTCTGCAATGGGAGAGGCCACAACAGTGAGAGGGCCGCGTACCGCAGAAAAAAAAAAATCTACCTCCCCTATGTCATCTAAATTCTAATTCTACATAATTCCTTTATGTCTTTCCTTATGACAGTACACTGGTGATTTAATAACTCCTTCCCGCTCCCTTCCTTCCCCCCTTCCTTCCTCCCTCCCTCCCTTCTTCCCTCTGTCCCTTCCCCCCTCCCTCCGTACCTTCCTTCTCCCCTTCCTTCCTCCCTCCCTCCCTCTCTTCCTTCCTTCGAATCTTTAGCACAACCTGGTACTGTGCTACCAATTTGTTTATGACCCTTAATTTCCCCCTTAATGAACCAAGGTTCACACCAGGAGAGCCTAGGTGGGGTGATGTTTCTCTCCATCTGTTGTTTGTCATGTTAAATTTACATATCTCTGGCAGTGCCCATATCCGATAATGATAGGTGAGGGTGTGTTATATATGTGCTAACAGAAAGCTATTTTATAATTCCTGCATGCAATTAGTAATTTTCATCCCAGTTCAATCTTTCTTGCTTGCAGTAAACCTTAACTACAAAACGCTCAGCTGGAATTACTAACAAAATAACCTTTACAAGTGATGCCTTTTTTTCTTTACCTGGTATCATTTGAAGCATGATGTCCAGTGAGGTAGAACTTTAATTTCTAAGTATGTATGTATGTATTTAAATAAGAGAGCTTGCACATAAAAACTGCTTGCTTCTTTCCATTTCTAGAGATAGTGTTGTCCATTTATCTTGGGGTAAATTTTCTCTTTTTCCCACCTTATAGTTTGGTGAAAAAATGGACACGTTTGCATAGGGAGCCCAGAGGCTTGCTGAGAGTGGAAAGATAATGATCTAGACTCCTTCCCATTGAGTTTCCATGTTTTTAAACCATGTCTGAAGGACCTGGAGCTATGACTGAGACCTACGAATCCCTAAAGGGAGATAACTGTAATGAAAAGAGGAATTAGGGCTGGTGTCCCAGACACAGCACCAACCTGTAAGTTTTTATGTCAGGTCATATAACAGGTGAGTTACACTTGTTCCCTTTCTGACCCAGTTACTCAGGTACCATGAGTGTGGTTGAAAGAAGGAGATCCTCTGTACAATCTCTGTTACATCTTTAGACTGCTGGCCCTCCCAGCTGGGAAGAATGACACACAGAGGTAGTAGCAGCAGCAATGGAGAATGAAGTCTCACCTTCCTTTCTATTATGACCATCAGCACGCCAAAGCTACTAGATCCTGGGAATGAGAAATGAAGTGTGGACTTCCCCAAATCAGTGGGATGAGAGGTCAAAGGCATTTAATCTGAGTATATAAGTAAACTCTTCCCCTATTGTGTAACTTCACCTAGGGAACTGACACCATCTGGTAATATAATTTACATGGACTTTATTATTCCAGCTGAGGGATCCGAGCGTAAATCTTATTTTTGAGGTTGGAGGAAACAAAATAGACTCATGGTGAAGGAAATGTATGCCTTATCTCAAGTTGATTTAAATGTTTGAACTTCTTGAAAAATTTCCAGTCCAAAAATTAGGCAGTAGTTGCCCCTGTTGGCTTTGTATGTGCTGATGTGGCCTGGTGGAACCGCATTTCCTGGAATCCCCTTCTATGCAGGTGTGTGGTCAGGGAGGGCCAGAGAGAGATCCTCGTGGGAGACCAGGAGGGTGAAGTGGAGCTGTAGCCCTTCTGTGGATGGTGACACACATTGTCACCACTCAACTGTCAGCTCACCTCCTTGGCCTGAGCCACCAGCTGGGTCAGCTATCGATTCAGTTTCCCTGGTTTTTCCTTCAGCTTCTTTGACCCCTGGGCCAGGTATGTGTTCAGCTCCATGATGAAAGGTCCAGCTTCCATAGGACACCCTACTCATTATGGTCAGAGGCAACAAGAACTGATGAGGGTTTCTGTCCATCCTTGTAGGTTCCAGCTTGTTCTCACTCCCACCCACTTTGCATCAGCTTTCCTCCCCCAGACCCAACTTCTGTCCAGCAGATACCAGCTCCAGCATCAGAAATGGGATAACAGCCTTAGAGAAGCTAAGTACTCAGCTTCCACAGTTACTTATGGCCAAATAGGTACTAAATCCATATATATCTGATCTACAGTTCTGTTTCTCTGATTGAATCCTTGCTGATACACTGTCATCTGGCATTGTAGACTTAAGACTATGGCAGTCACATGGGCACCCCTGGCAATATTACCTTTCAGTGAGTATTTTAGAGGTGTATATACTTAGGCAACTATTTCCCTCACTCTTCAAATTTGAAGAGATCATTTTAACAAAGGTAAAACTCATTCTTCTGACAAACATATTCCCGATTCTACTTCCTCACCCTCTTTTTAAGGCACTGTCTCTTTCCATCTTTTCCCACCTTTGTTAGATAAAGATCAGGACAAAATATTTGAATCTGAAGTTCTAGAAAGCTAAAGCTTATCTGTTTCTCAAAAGATTGGTAGTGGAGCATTTATCTCACTATTTTTCAATGGGTACTTCTTTAATAAATCCGTAATGCAAGTGCAAGGACAACTTGATTTGGGGATTTTTTGTTGCTGACCAAGGTTTTAAATCTCAAAGACATCAGTGCATGGAAATCTTCATCAATGTGCATGTTACTTCAGCACCACCTTCATCAGAAAGTTGGCAAAAAAAGAAAGAAAACATCTAAGAAGGTAAGAATGAAAATGGAGCTTGATTGATCACTTAAAAAATCATCAGTACACGTATTAAACCTGAGCTTTTTCTGGGTTAGAACCACCTCTCCTTCCACCCTGTGAAACTATCCTTAATCATTAGATTCCACTAAATGAACAAAATCCATAACCATATTTCAAACACACGTAGAAAATTAACTCATAAGAAAAAAGTGAAAATGCTTCATTAAGGAATTTAATTTCTAGTAAAGTTCTTATTAATGATATATTGAGTCAGGAGTAGTGACAATTTATTATAAGATAAACAAAGCAACGTGCTACCTGATGTTGGGAAGCTGAGCACAAAGAAAGGTTCCTGGTATAGCCTTTGATAGGATCATTTCAACAAAAAAAATCTGAAATTAAATGCCAAAAATATCGTATATGGTATGACATCAAATATAAATATATACATGATATTTGGGGCACTTAATTTAGTATAAATATACAAATATATATAATATATAATTTAATATATATGCAAAACTACTTAATTCTTTATACATTTTAGAAATATATTTTTGAGAACAGTAATGTAGCGACTATAATGAAAATTAGGAGTATACATAAAGTTGGGCACTTAAGTGCATTTGTGATCTAAGGTGAGTTAAGACCTTCCCAAAACCACCAATAGGCCTCAGGAAACAACAGAGTCTGAATTACTCATTTTACAGATGAGGAAACTGATAACCAAGGACATAGAGACCTGTGGTGGTCACTGCAGGTCAGGGGTCCAGGGTCTCCTGACTTCTAATCCAAAATGCTAACAAACTAGTGGTTATCAGTAGGGTGAGGGTGAGGGGCAAGACAAGGTAGGGGATTAAGTGGCACAAACTACTAGGTATAAAATAAGTAAGATACAAGGATGTAATGTACAGATGTACAGCATAGGGGACATAGCCAATATTTTATCATAACTTTATATGGAGTATAATCTATAAAGCTATCAAATCACTATGTGGTACACCTGAAACTAATATAATATTGTAAGTCAACTATACGTCAATTAAAAAATATAAAAATAGACAAATGCTGACCCCGCACACTGGCCCCTCTGTGGGGAGCAGCTGGTTCTTGGGTAAAACAAAAGGGCTGTGTTCTAACACTGTGATCACTGCAGCTTTAGTTGCAGATAAAGTGCACTTTCCCCACTTTACATAAAAGACAAAATCCACATGCTAAGAATATCCCTGTTGTCGGTGTGAAGGGAGTGATTGCACATTTCACAAAATGATGCAATTCAGGCACACGTTGCTGGTGCTTGCTCCCTGCAGGCTCGGGCACCTCTCCAAGTCCAAATCCAGCTGCCGTGTCTCATTTTGAGGCTCATATAACCACCTTCTACTAACAAAAGTCATGCTTATTCTTTCAGTTTTTTAAAGTTATGTGTGAAAAGTAGGAGATTAAAGCAGATGAAGAGAGAGCCATGCACATAGCAGGGGCAACTTGTTACTACAGTGAGGCACAGGCTGGGAATTAAATGAGTTACTGTTTCACTTTTAGAGTTGCTAGAAAATACAGCAAGAGGAAAATACTGAGAATCTGGGCACAGGTCTCTGGAATTGATGTTTAAAAATTTGCTTAAATGATTCATACTGGCCTTTTAACAGTCATTGCATACCTGTTAACCCAGTTCCACCACTTAGTGGCTTGGACCTGTTGACCCCTCTGTGCCTCAGTTTCCTAATCTCTAAAATTGGAATGTAATAGTATCCACACTCCCACGTAGACTGGCCTATGTTAGAGTCCTGGAAATGCCCACTTACACAGTGGGCAAACCACAGTAAAACCTTGACCTTTCTGCCATCTTTTCTGTTCTACCTCCTGTTCAAAATGCTGTGAAGATTGAAAGAGAGTAAGATCTAAAGGGCTGTAGAGACGTGGGGGATGGTTACAATGCTCTGTCTATACTGTACCTACCCTCAGTGATGTGATCTCCAAACGCCAGTGCAGGTGACCAAGTTTACCTCTATGATATTGAGCTTAAGACCTTTTCACTCTGTAGTTGGGAACCTTAGCTTCTAGGGAAAAACTCGCTGGAAAAATATTAGGACATTTTATTTGTCACAAGATGACACTCCCACCCCAAGCCATGAAAATCAGGTAATAACCCAGGCTGTCTTATGATGGTTTCAAAGTATCAGTGCTGGGAACCCATTTCAAACAAACTACACGCACACACACACACACGCACACACACACACACGCACACACATAAGCTCACAGAAGTTGGATCCAGAAACTCGGGGCATTTTGTCATGTCTCTTCCATACCCTCTCCCATATCCAAAGCACCTACATGATGTCTACAACATATTAACTTCTCAAATTATTGAGTGACGTCTTAATCTACTATACATGTTTGCTGACATATTTTCTTTCTTTTCGTTTAAACACCTTTGAGTATAATTGCTTTACAATGGTGTGTCAGTTTCTGCTTTATAACAAAGTGAATCAGTTATACATATACACGTGTCCCCATATCTCTTCCCTCTTGCGTCTCCCTCCCTCCCACCCTCCCTATCCCACCCCTCTAGGTGGTCACAAAGCACCAAGGTGATCTCTCTGTGCTATGCGGCTGCTTCCCACTAGCTATCTATTTTACGTTTGGTAGTGTATATATGTCCATGCTACTCTCTCACTTTGTCGCAGCTTACCTTTGCCCTCCCCATATCCTCAAGTCCATTCTCTAATAGGTCTGCATCTTTATTCCCATCTTGCCCCTAGGATCTTCATGACCTTTTTTTTTTTTTTCCTAGATTCCATATATATATGTTAGCATACAGTATTTGTTTCTCTCTTTCTGACTTACTTCACTCTGTGTGACAGACTCTAGGTCCATCCACCTCACTACAAATAACTCACTTTCGTTTCTTTTTATGGCTGAGTAATATTCCATTGTATATATGTGCCACATCTTCTTTATCCATTCATCTGTTGATGGACACTTAGGTTGCTTCCATCTCCTGGCTATTGTAAATAGAGCAGCAATGAACATTTTGGTACATGATTCTTTTTGAATTATGGTTTTCTCAGGGCATATGTGCAGTAGTGGGATTGCTGGGTCGTATGGTAGTTCTATTTGTAGTTTTTTAAGGAACCTCCATACTGTTCTCCATAGTGGCTGTATCAATTTACATTCCCACCAACAGTGCAAGAGGGTTCCCTTTTCTCCACACCCTCTCCAGCATTTATTGTTTGTAGATTTTTTGATGATGGCCACTCTGACTGGTGTGAGTTGCTATCTCATTGTAGTGTTGATTTGCATTTCTCTAATGATTAGTGATGTTGAGCATCCTTTCATGTGTTTGTTGGCAATCTATATATCTTCTTTGGAGAAATGTCTCTTTAGGTCTTCTGCCCATTTTTGGATTGGGTTGTTTGTTTTTTTGATATTGAGCTGCATGAGCTGCTTGTATATTTTGGAGACTAATCCTTTATCAGTTGCTTCATTTGCAAATATTTTCTCCCATTCTGTTGGTTGTCTTTTGATCTTGTTTATGGTTTCCTTTGCTGTGCAAAAGCTTTGAAGTTTCATTAGGTCCCATTTGTTGCTTTTTGTTTTTATTTCCATTTCTGTAGGAGGTAGATCAAAAAGGATCTTGCTGTGAATTATGGCACAGAGTGTACTGCCTATGTTTTCCTCTAAGAGTTTGATGGTGTCTGGCCTTATATTTAGGTCTTTAATCCATCTTGAGTTTATTTTTGTGTATGGTGTTAGGGAGTGTTCTAATTTCATTCTTTTACATGTAGCTGTCCAGTTTTCCCAGCACCACTTATTGAAGAGGCTGTCTTTTCTCCACTGTATATTCTTGCCTCCTTTATCAAAGATAAGGTAACCATGTGTGTGGGTTGATCTCGGGGCTTTTGATCCTGTTCCATTGATCTATATTTCTGTTTTTGTGCCAGTACCATACTGTCTTTTTTTTTTTTTTTTTTTTTAAACATATTTATTGGGGTATAATTGCTTTACAATGGTGTGTTAGTTTCTGCTTTATAACAAAGTGAATCAGTTATACATATACATATGTTCCCATATGTCTTCCCTCTTGCGTCTCCCTCCCTCCCACTCTCCCTATCCCACCCCTCCAGGCTGTCACAAAGCACCGAGCTAATATCCTGTGCCTTGCGGCTGCTTCCCCCTAGCTATCTACCTTACTACGTTTGTTAGTGTGTATATGTCCATGACTCTCTCTCACCCTGTCAAAGCTCACCCTTCCCCCTCCCCATATCCTCAAGTCCGTTCTCCAGTACGTCTGCGTCTTCATTCCTATCTTACCCCTAGGTTCTTCATGACATTTTTTTCCCCTTAAATTCCATATATATGTGTTAGCATATGGTATTTGTCTTTTTCTTTCTGACTTACTTCACTCTGAATGACAGACTCTAGGTCTATCCATCTCATTACAAATAGCTCAATTTCATTTCTTTTTAAGGCTGAGTAATATTCCATTGTACATATGTGCCACATCTTCTTTATCCATTCATCCGATGATGGGTGCTTAGGTTGTTTCCATCTCCGGGCTATTGTAAATAGAGCTGCAATGAACATTTTGGTACATGACTCTTTTTGAATTTTGGTTTTCTCAGGGTGTATGCCCACTAGTGGGATTGCTGGGTCATATGGTAATTCTATTTGTAGTTTTTTAAGGAACCTCCATACTGTTCTCCATAGTGGCTGAACCAATTCACATTCCCACCAGCAGTGCAAGAGGGTTCCCTTTTCTCCACAGCCTCTCCAGCACTTATTGTTTCTAGATTTTTTCATGATGGCCATTCTGACTGGTGTGAGATGATATCTCATTGTAGTGTCGATTTGCATTTCTCTAATGATTAATGATGTTGAGCATTCTTTCATGTGTTTGTTGGCATTCTGTATATCTTCTTTGGAGAAATGTCTATTTAGGTCTTCTGCCCATTTTTGGATTGGGTTGTTTGTTTTTTTGTTATTGAGCTGCATGAGCTGCTTGTAAATTTTGGAGATTAATCCTTTGTCAGTTGCTTCATCTGCAAATATTTTCTCCCATTCTGAGGGCTGTCTTTTGGTCTTGATTATGGTTCCCTTTGCTGTGCAAAAGCTTTGAAGTTTCATTAGGTCCCATTTGTTTATTTTTGTTTTTACTTCCATTTCTCTAGGAGGTGGGTCAGAAAGGATCTTGCTGTGATTTATGTCATAGAGTGTTCTGCCTATGTTTTCCTCTAAGAGTTTGATAGTTTCTGGCCTTACATTTAGGTCTTTAATCCATTTTGAGCTTATTTTTGTGTATGGTGTTAGGGAGTGATCTAATCTCATACTTTTACATGTACCTGTCCAGTTTTCCCAGCACCATTTATTGAAGAGGCTGTCCTTTCTCCACTGTATATTCCTGCCACCTTTATCAAAGATAAGGTGTCCGTATGTGCGTGGGTTTATCTCTGGGCTTTCTATCCTGTTCCATTGGTCTATCTTTCTGTTTTTGTGCCAGTACCATACTGTCTTGATTACTGTAGCTTTGTAGTATAGTCTGAAGTCAGGGGGCCTGATTCCTCCAGCTCCGTTTTTCGTTCTCAAGATTGCTTTGGCTATTCGGGGTCTTTTGTGTTTCCATACAAATTGCGAAATTTTTTGTTCTAGTTCTGTGAAAAATGCCAGTGGTAGTTTGACAGGGATTGCACTGAATCCGTAGATTGCTTTGGGTAGTAGAGTCATTTTCACAATGTTGATTCTTCCCATCCAAGAACATGGTATATCTCTCCATCTATTTGTATCATCTTTAATTTCTTTCATCAGTGTCTTATAATTTTCTGCATACAGGTCTTTTGTCTCCTTAGGTAGGTTTATTCCTAGATATTTTATTCTTTTTGTTGCAATGGTAAATGGGAGTGTTTTCTTAATTTCTCTTTCAGATTTTTCATCATTAGTGTATAGGAAGGCAAGAGATTTCTGTGCATTAATTTTGTATCCTGCTACTTTACCAAATTCATTGATTAGCTCTAGTCATTTTCTGGTGGCTACTTTAGGATTCTCTATGTACAGTATCATGTCATCTGTAAACAGTGACAACTTTACTTCTTCTTTTCCAATTTGGATTCCTTTATTTCTTTTTCTTCTCTGATTGCTGTGACCAAAACTTCCAAAACTATGTTGAATAATAGTGGTGAGAGTGGGCAACCTTGTCTTGTTCCTGATCTTAATGGAAATGGTTTCAGTTTTTCACCATTCAGGACAATGTTGGCTGTTTGTTTGTTGGTTTGTCATATATGGCCTTTATTATGTTGAGGAAAGTTCCCTCTATGCCTACTTTCTGGAGGGTTTTTATCAAAAATGGGTGTTGAATTTTGTCAAAAGCTTTCTCTGCATCTATTGAGATGATCATATTGTTTTTATTCTTCAGTTTGTTAATATGGTGGATCACATTGATTGATTTGCGTATATTGAAGAATCCTTGCATTTCTGGGATAAACTCCACTTGATCATGGTGTATGATCCTTTTAATTTGCTGTTGGATTCTGTTTGCTAGTATTTTGTTGAGGATTTTTGCATCTATGTTCATCAGTGCTATTGGCCTGTAGTTTTCTTTCTTTGTGACATCTTTGTCTGATTTTGGTATCAGGGTGATGGTGGCCTCGTAGAATGAGTATAGGAGTGTTCCTCCCTCTGCTATATTTTGGAAGAGTTTGAGAAGGATAGGTGTTAGCTCTTCTCTAAATGTTTGATAGAATTCACCTGTGAAGCCATCTGGTCCTGGGCTTTTGTTTGTTGGAAGATTTTTAATCACAGTTTCAATTTCATTGCTTATGATTGGTCTGTTCATATTTTCTATTTCTCCCTGGTTCAATCTTGGAAGGTTGTGCATTTCTAAGAATTTGTTCATTTCTTCCAAGATGTCCATTTTATTGGCATAGAGTTGCTTGTAGTAATCTCTCATGATCCTTTGTATTTCTGCAGTGTCAGTTGTTACTTCTCCATTTGCATTTCTAATTCTATTGATTTGAGTCTTCTCCCTTTTTTTCTTGATATGTCTGGCTAATGGTTTATCAATTTTGTTTCTCTTCTCAAAGAACCAGCTTTTAGTTTTATTGATCTTTGCTATCATTTCCTTCATTTCTTTTTCATTTATTTCTGATATGATCTTTATGATTTCTTTGCTTTTGCTAACTTTGGGGTGTTTTTGTTCTTCTTTCTCTAATTGTTTTAGGTGTAAGGTTAGGTTGTTTATTTGAGATTTTTCTTGTTTCTTAAGGTAGGCTTGTATAGCTATAAATTTCCCTCTTAGAACTGCTTTTGCTGCATCCCATAGGTTTTGGGTCGTTGTGTTTTCATTGTCATTTGTTTCTAGGTATTTTTTGATTTCCTCTTTGATTTCTTCAGTGATCTCTTGGTTATTAAGTAGTGTGTTGTTTAGCCTCCGTGTGTTTGTATTTCTTACAGATTTTTTCCTGTAATTGATATCTAGTCTCATAGTGTTGTGGTCAGAAAAGATATTTGATACGATTTTAATTTTCTTAAATTTACCAACGCTTGATTTGTGGCCTAAGATATGATCTATCCTGGAGAATGTTCCATGAGCACTTGTGAAGAATGTGTATTCCGTTGTTTTTGGATGGAATATCCTATAAATATCAATGAAGTCCATCTTGTTTAATGTATCATTTAAAGCTTGTGTTTCCTTATTTATTTTCATTTTGGATGATCTGACCGTTGGTGGAAGTGGGGTGTTAAAGTCCCCTAGTATGATTGTGTTACTGTCGATTTCCCGTTTATGGCTGTTAGTATTTGCCTTATGTAATGAAGAGCTCCTATGTTGGATGCATAAATATTTACAATTGTTATATCTTCTTCTTGGATTGATCCCTTGATTATTATATAGTGTCCTCCTTTGTCTCTTGTAATAGTCTTTGTTTTAAAGTCTGTTTTGTCTGATATGAGAATTGCTACTCCAGCTTTCTTTTGATTTCCATTTGCATGGAATATCTTTTTCCATCCCTGCACTTTCAGTCTGTATGTGTCCCTAGGTCTGAAGTGGGTCTCTTGGAGACAGCAAATATACGGGTCTTGTTTCGGTATCCATTCAGCCTGTCTATGTCTTTTGGTTGAAGCATTTAATCCATTTCCATTTAAGGTGATTATCGATATATATGTTTCAATTCCTATTTTCTTAATTGTTTTGGGTTTATTATTGTAGGTCTTTTCCTTCTCTTGTATTTCCTGCCTAGAGAAGTTGCTTTAGCATTTGTTGTAAAGCTGGTTTGGTGTTGATGAATTCTCTTAGCTTTTGCTTGTCTGTAAAGGTTTTAATTTCTCCGCCAAATCTCAATGAGATCCTTGCTGGGTAGAGTAATCTTGGTTGTAGGTTTTACTCTTTCATCACTTTAAATATGTCCTGCCACTGTGTTCTGGCTTGCAGAGTTTCTGCTGAAAGATCAGCTATTAACCTTATTGGGATTCCCTTATGTGTTACTTGTTGTTTTTCCCTTGCTGCTTTTAATATGTTTTCTTTGTATTTAATTTTTGATAGTTTGATTAATATGTGTCTTGGCGTGTTTCTCCTTGGATTTATCCTGTATAGGACTCTGTGCTTCTTGGACTTGATTGACTATTTCCTTTCCCATATTAGGGAAGTTTTCAACTATAATCTCTTCAAATATTTTCTCAGTCCCTTTCTTTTTCTCTTCTTCTTCTGGGACCCCTGTAATTCGAATGTTAATGCATTTAATGTTGTCCCAGAGGTCTCTGAGATGGTCCTCAATTCTTTTCATTCTTTTTTCTTTATTCTGCTCTGCAGTAGTTATTTCCACTATTTTATCTTCCAGGTCACTTATCTGTTCTTCTGCCTCAGTTATTCTGCTATTGATCCCTTCTAGAGAATTTTTAATTTCATTTATTGTGTTGTTCATCTCTGTTCGTTTGCTCTTTAGTTCTTCTAGGTCCTTGTTAAACGTTTCTTGTATTTTCTCCATTTTATTTCCAAGTTTTTGGATCATCTTTGCTATCATTATTCTGAATTCTTTTTCAGGTAGACTGCCTATTTCCTCTTCATTTGTTAGGTCTGGTGGTTTTTTTCCTTGCTCCTTCATCTGCTGTGTGTTTCTCTGTCTTCTCATTTTGCTTAACTTACTGTGTTTAGGGTCTCCTTTTCGTAGGCTGCAGGTTCGTAGTTTCCATTGTTTTTGGTGTCTGTCCCCAGTGGCTAAGGTTGGTTCAGTGGGTTGTGTACGCTTCCTGGTTGAGGGGACTAATGCCTATGTTCTTGTGGATGAGGCTGGATCTTGTCTTTCTGGTGGGCAGGTCCACACCTGGTGGTGTGTTTTGTGTGCTGACATATTTTATAAAGAGCATGAATATTTCAAATTCTGGATAATATGTTGATCTAGATTTTTTTTATACTTTACAAAATCACTTTTGTTTCTTTTGCTAAAATATGTTCTGTCAAGCCCTGGGAACTTATTCTTCATTGTAGAAGTACTGAACAAAATAAAAAATACATTCTCAGTCTTTTCTTCAGATGCTTTAGACATCCTGGCCTCTTTTTAAAAGTGAGATATTGAAGTTTTCAGAACTTTAAAGTTATGATATTTTTGTCTCTCTGAACCTTAAGGTAACTGAAAGAAGAGGAACATTTTCCTGACATTCTTTTTCCTTCAACAGAGTGTTGTATATCACTCATATGGGATAATATGAGGAAAAATAAGGGGCAGCATTTGCCCTAAGATTTGTCACAAAATACCCTAAATTTTGAGTTCTTAATTGACTAAAGTTATAACTGTGCAATAATTTCTTCAAGTTAAACACTACCTCTTCATTTCACGCCCACCTTCCTTCATTTATCTGTTTATTCATTCATTCATTCATTCATTCATTTAACAGTCATGCACTGAGCATAAAATTAGGTATGGAGACAGCCAGTTGAATGAAAGAAATGCACAGAAAGAACATCAGATCCCAAGCAAGAGGATGCAGATTTTGATTAATTCAGCAAATGTTTATTGAACCTCTCCTGATTATCAAGCTTTGTGCTAGGCTCTGGAGATAGAGCTGTAAACAAAATACAGAAGTGCTGTCCTTATAGAACTTAAAGGATAGTGAGTCAGAAAACAAACACCTGAATAAACAATAGAGTGATCATTTCTGTGGGAGTCATACATGGGGTGATATGATAGAAATCTGTTGCTGGTTATTTTCAACAGATAGTGTAGTTAGAAAAGACCTCTGAAAAGGTGGTCTGAGAACTGAAGGAACTGAAAGATGAGGACAAGCCATGTGAAAAGACAGGGAAAAGAATGTTCCAGGCTAAGGAACAGTATCCACAGAGGTCCTTTTACATAAAGAATGATCTGGAAAGGAGACAAGGGTGGGTAAAGCGAAATAAAACAAGATGAGAAGTGGGGAAGGGTGCTAGGTAAGGTATGCCTTAAGACATGGTAACAGTTTTGATACATTCCCTTTGCTTAGAACTATGGTATTAATGGCCACCTATCATATATCCAATAACTATGTGTTGTATAAGGGATCAGAACATCAGGAGAAACTATATATCCTATATGAAAGATACAGAAGCAATTTCAAATTTACAGAGGAGTTGAAAGAGTAGTGCATAGTACTCCCATATATCCTTTGCCTAGAGGCTTCTTTCAAGTTTCTAATTTTCCCGTTTATGTCCTTTGAAGTAAAAGGATGCATATCCAGGATTGCAGGGCACCAGCTGTCAGCTCTCTGATCTCCTCTCAACTGGGACAGGGCCCTAATGTGGCCTTGACATTAATTTTCAGTGCTTACAAGCCAGTTATTTTGTGGAATGGGGTTTCTCTAGTATTTGTTTATGATTTGACTAAGGTATGCATTTCTTCTTTCTTGACCAGATTATCACATATGTGATATTTTATTCTTCTGTCTGCATCCTACTGCATGGCTTGTGACACAGATTTGTTTCATTACTGGTGGTGCTAACTCTGGTTACTTCATTAAGATGGTACCTGCCTGGCATTATTGCCTCTACAGAGTAACTTTCCTCCCCCTTGTAATTAACAGTGTTTTGTAGAGAGGTAACTTGAGACTAATTAAAATCCTATTCTTCTCACTTTTACCACTGGTTTTAGCACCACTGATATGCCTTGGCTGAGTTAATTATTAGTATGATTATTACCATGAAATGGAGATTTTCTAATTACACAATTTCTTTTATAGTTGTTAGTTTGCATTTTTTTGTATGGAAAAAATCCCCCCCTTTTATTCATACAACTATTTGTTTATATTAGTATGGACTTGTAGATTCCAGTTTAATTTAGTGAGTTATAATCTCTTAATATCTTTATTAATTTTGAGGCTCAAATTTTCCCTGATTTTAGCCAGTGGGAGCCCCTTCAATCTGTCTTTGCATCCTTTTGACATGTCCTCATCAATCTTTGAGCATTTTCTTACTTTCTGGTAGGACAAAGTGCTCCAGGCTATCTTGTGATTTTCCTGACCTAGTCCTGGGAATCTGCCATTTCTCTGATGAGACCTGGTTCCTTTCAATAGAGAAATGATATTTAGAAACCAAGATCTGGACACTAGCTGTACTCATGGCCACTAGGATGTCAGTGATCTTAGGATCTCAGGGTGGAGAATTCACATCAATATCTCCAATTCCGATCCAACAATAAAAAGTTTATTCTAGCTTTTCCCCTTTCCATCTTTCCCGTCCCTTCTCAGGCAGTGAGAAACCTCACTGAACTGTCATCTTATTGCATTTCAATACCCTCCTCATATGGACCACAGCTGTCACCAGACTGACTGAAAAAAAAAAAAAGAAAGGAAGAAATGAAGGAAGGTAGACATTCATTTTTTTTTAATGAATGAATTTAGTGATACCACAGTGAAATCATTTCTATTGAATGTATTTTGTTTCAGGATCTCTCCATTTACAACCATATCCAGCCTCTTTCAATCTAAATTGTTAGTCACCCAACAAGCTTCCCTCCTAGGGTCTTTTGGAGTCCAGCATCACTGTTGTGTCATTGTAACCTAGCCAGTGGCTGTGTGGATCTGCTTTTAGAAAGTTCTTGTTTAGGCACAGGTGGGGGGGCTGTAAAAAATATATAAGTTACAGTTCTTCAACCAGAAATGAGGGACTCTGCTCTAGCAGAATGGCTAATCAGTCAATGACTCTATCTCAGAAAAGACTGAAAATGTCATAAGAAGAATAAACTGCATCAAAGGTGTAAATGAGGGAAAACTGATAACTAGAAACAGAAACTGTTCTCACTAGAGCTTAGTTTGTATTCTACCTCAGTCTTACTTGGCGAACAAGTAAATACCTAAGAAAAGATAAAACTGTTAGATTTAATAGAATTTGCAGAAGACCTTAAACTAAACACATCTAACAACAGCAACAAAAAAAAAATGTGATGATGGAAATGTCAATTTCCTTAACAGCTTCCTCTATTTTACTTTCTGATGCCAGGTACAAATTCACTCTAAATTCTGTCACAGGGATTTAGATGCACATGTTTGAGACATTGACAGTTGCTCAGTAGTGGATTTTAAAATACCATTGGTTTGCAGGAATGCCTGATAGAGGATATGCATGACTCATGGGGAAGTGGGCCTTCCTGACTCATTTTCTAGGCTGCTTCTATCACCAGAGGCAAACATTTGACCCTGCAATCCCCAACATTAATGTATCTTACCCAGCTCTAAGTCTTGCTGCGTTATTTTTATCTTCTCACAAAGAAGTCATTCATCCATTAATTTCTTCAGTCAATCAACAAACACCAATAATTCTCTTCTGTCCTATCAGCATGGGATAAAAAGATGTTTCTGAGATTCATATATTTATTCACAATTCTTTACTAAGTAGTTACTATGTGATAGGAATTATTCTTGGTGCTGGGGATGAACAAGGCAAAAGTTTCTGTTCTCATGAAGTTTGTGGGAGATTGACATATAAAGTAATGAGTACTTTTCAGAAAATTATAAATGCAGTGAAGACAATGAAACAGGCAACATGATGGAGTGTTGAGGAGTGCTACTTTCAATTTGATGGTCAAGGAAAGCCATCCCTGAAGAAGTGTTGCTGGGTCTGAATGATGAAAAGGAGCACAAGTCTAAAAAGCCTTTGAGAAGAGTATTTGAGATAGTGATATCCATTACATTTTAAAGAAACAGTACAATACAAACTGGGCATTCGCTGTATTGATAAGTTCTTCAATGGAAGTATATATAGTGAGTTTAGGCAGACAGAAAGTAGTGCATTAGGAAGGCTGGGAGCATGAGACAGATATTGGAGATTAGGGAAAGCATTGCAGAAGGGTAGTATTTCAGAAGAGTTGATGGTATTTCTGAGCTTCTTAGGCAGATAAGAGAAAGACATGAAGTCAAATTATCATGGGCAAAGGCTGAAACCACACGGTATGTTCAGGCAATAAACTTTGATGGACACACTTAGAGCTTATAATGAAAATGAGACTGAATGGAAATGAGTGGAAAGGTAGGAACAGGGAAATATATTTTTTAAGTTCTGCACTGAGTACTTAACACTCAGTTGAGCTACAATTTGATTGCTGTGATTTTTAAAAAATAGGTTAATGATCCTCACAAACCACCTAGATCTATGATATTCCAAGCCTTTCTCCCAGTGTCTGGAAATTCTTAAGAGGGCCCCAAAGCTTATGCTAAGGAATGAGGGAGGGCTGAATGGGAAGACCTTGAGTATTCATGCCCTTGTTAAACTGGAGCTCTTGATTTTTTTTTTTTTAATGTTTCTAGCTTGTTGGGATTCTGTTTCACAGGTTATTTTTGAATAATGAGTTTTAATATTAAAAAATTAAAAACAAACATAATTACACAGATATGAGAGTTTTACTTCTGGCTATGGCAGAATGGCTTCTGGCAGACTAATCCCCGCTCCCCCCAGCCCACCTCCACCCCACAGAGCACAACTATAAAGATGGAAAGAAATAAAAAACCCTCTGAAAACCCTGGAGAGTGACCAAGATAGCTGGAACTTTCTCATAAATGATTAGTGATTGGTGCTACTAAATATTCAGTAAGAGAAGCATTTTCCCCCTTTTCCTATGTTCCTATTTTTGCCCTAAGTAGGAACTTTCCACCTTTTAGAAGTAGTGGGAATTTCAGTACCTGGTCTATTATCCATCCAATTCCACACACGTTGGATTGGTGCCATTTGGATCTGAGCATGTATATGTTCTATCTTCCCTGGACATGCTTGTGTACTTGCTTGTGCTTCTGCTTCTGTATTGTAAGCACCCTTGTGTAAAGAATCAGTCCTGTGTGTGCCCACTGTCACCACCCGAGCATATAAGGAAGTGACTCTGGGTGTCTGGATAAGTGTCCACCCCTGAGACCCTAACTCTTCTTGGGATGGACCATGGATTCAGCTCAGGAAGCACTGCAGAGCTTGACTGTGGCTGCAGATTGAAACGAAACTCTCCAAAATAAAGCCCACTAGTGTGAAAACCTAATTAAAAGGCTGAAATTTTGATTTCCATCTGTCTGACTCTTCTCTTTATTTTTCAGTTTATTCAGAACGTACAGGGAAAGAGAAGTGTCCTGATGCATTATCTCTCAAATCTCAACACACAATACAAATCAATAAATTATTGGTACTGTAGCTCTAAGAGAAGAAATTCCCAGGCCTAGAGCCTTCCTCATTTCCTGTCTTGCATTCCACAGTTCTGCTCTAATCCACTGAGAAAATGGGTTATCTCACAGGATTCATCTCAGCAATTGTTATTGAGTCACTTCCATTGGCCAAGTCTTGTGTTGGGTACTTTTGGGATATAAAAGTCTTGCAGTTCAGTAGGGGAACTCCAATCTGTGTGAGTGAACCATAATCCATTTAAGTTTGCAGCAAGGCCATTCTTGACTCCCCTTTGATAAAGCAACCCGAACCCTGACTCCATTCTCCACCCACCCATTTACTATCATGTTATTCTATCTATTTGCTTTGCTACACTTGTCACAATGAACTGAGTTACCTTGTTTATTTCCATTGTTAAATTATGTATTTCTGGACTAAAATGTTAGCTCCATGAGGCCTACAATACTGTTTTGGTCACCACTGCCTCCTTCTAAGCTAGAATATGATACTTGCTCAATAAATGTGTTTACTGTCAGGAGAATTAATTAATTATAAATTAATAGTAGAATATCACTTTATAAAAAAGTCAATAATAAGGTATGGTGCCATTTTGTACTTCTTCCTTGGAAAATTAGGAAAGGCTAGGAAGAGGAGGTGTCATTGCCACTGGACTTGGAAGCTAGGTTTGGGATGTGTAGAGAGGAGAAGCATTCTGGGTTATGAGAGAAGCCTAAATACAAACATGGCACCGAAATCGCAAGTTTATTTTCATTCAATGAGTATTAGAATAATGACTAACATTTATTCCTCGTCAACTTGCACATATTTCCAGTGGGATGAATCTTACTAGTTCTTTCCACTCATACAAAGAAATTTTAAAATACAGTCAGATTCTCTCCTTGGGTTCATACATAGAAGACTCACCATGCCAAAGGTTTTTTTAAATTTTGTTTTGTTTTTATCCCTCTTTTTGTATAAGAAGCTCTCTGTCTGACATTAAAGGGAATCTATCCCAACTGCAAGGTTGTGAGTCATGTTTGAGCAACAGTTCACTGAACAATAATTTTCTTCAATCGAATCTTGCTCTTGCTGGGGAAATTCTCTCTACACTTGACAGTACTGAGAGCTCCAGAATAAGAGTTATCTATCTTGTGCTTTCCAAGTCAAGCCTGTTGTCACCATCAAAAATCATTCATGAAGGGCCAAATCATCTAGATTTAGCCCCAGCTTTATCTCTGAACAAAACAAAATAAATGGACATCCTTTTTCTTTACATCACCTATGAACAAATTTTATCATAGTGTCTTTAACACTTTATCATCAGTTATTCATTTTTATGCTTGACCTCCCGTGGATAATGTGCCTTTGGTGGATGCAAGCTTGTCTTATTCTCCTTGATATTCTTGTGGCCTGGCACCCAGAAAGGCCTCAAATATTAGCTGATCGAATGGGTTTTGTAAATGATAACATGAATAAACATCAGACTATGCAAATCACCATAAATATTGAACATATAAAGTATACTGTATACATATTTGCAAGGTTTCTCAAGACTAAATAGGAAATTTTTAATGTCCATCATAAAGATATCTATTAAAACTCCTGTTCAGGTTTACCTTTTAAAAACGATAAACTATGTGTTAGAGGTATAAGCATCTAAGATTAGAGCCAGAAAATTTACTGGTTGGGGAATAGGAAAGAAATGTGACCTCAGATTTCCTTATAGAGATACTATGTTTCTGTCTTCATTGGATTTTCATTGCATGGTACCAAATATAAGTTCAGCAACACTAAATTCAGCAACACTAAAATGAATATTTTAATGTACTTTTGTATATTGGTTTAGTTTCTTAGAATTCTTACACAATGGATATTTCCTTTGATAATGTACACTATGGCAGGTGTCTTGACTCAGCGATCATATAATACAAAAAAAATTAGACTATTAAGCACCTACTAAATGACATACTATTCTGACAGTTGCTGATACCACAGGAATAAGATAGATATGTGCTTATCATTAAGCAGCCTTATCAAGTTAAGTCTAAAGACACTGAATTAGTAATAATTAGTATGGTACATGTAAAAAGGAATATGCAGTGAACACATGTTGGAAAAAAGATATCAGACCTAAATTTCTCTTCTGTATTGGGTCACTGTAAATGTAAATTCTACTTAGGATTTTCAAAAAATGTATGGAACTTGTATAATTGTCACTCTGTTTATCCAGCCCAAACAGAGACTTGAGGAAATATCCTTGCCAGGCCCTTTCTGATGGAATGTATCTGAGGCCCAGACAGTCTCTGTGATATTTCTCCAGGGATAAAGCCCAGAACCTTTCTGGCAGGTTTTTCAAAGGGCTAGAAGTGGATTTCCACAACTTCACCCCCTTTCGCTCCTCATGTGAGTAAGCCAAGCCACACTGTTCTGTGAGGTCAGAGGGCAGCATTCGTTTTCTTTAGCATAGCAAAGGGAATGATCAATATCTCTAAGATAATAAAGACTGTGTATATTGCAGATTTCTGATTTCAAGCAACAAAACCCCTTTCAGCTAGCTGAAGCTGAAAATGAGGCTATTCTATGTGGCAACAGGAATATTGCAAGGAACCAAGGGCAGGAAGACACCAGGGATCAAGTAGATGATAGAATCAGGAAGTAGCCCAAAGACAAGCTTTTCTTTCTTCATCTCTGATCCTTTTCTCATATTGACTTAATTTATGTTTGTTTCCCTTCCCTACTTCACAGGTTGGGTACAAGATTGACACCCTCTCTTTGAGGCAGTCTCTCTCTCTCTCTCTCTCTCTCTCTCTCTCTCCCCTAGATACTCCTAAAATAATCTGTTCACCCCTTTTCTCCTAGTAATAGATCCCCCAAATATCTTCAAGATTCATGCCCAACGGAAGTGTCTACACACCTCAACCTTTGCTGCAGCTACCTGTGGCATATGACTGTCAAATGAGATATAAGAAGACACAAGTACAATTTGCAAGAAGTCTTCTTAAAGGGAATCACATGGAAGAGAGCTTTTACCCCTTTTAGTCCATCTTGCTGCAGGATTGATAACTGTAACTGAAGCACCCATAGAAAGGACCATGGGAGAGATGGTAAAATGTGAAAAGAACCACGGGGTGAGAGAGTAAATGAACAACAAGAGGTTAGGAGTCTGGGACTCTGACCCCATACGGCACTATAACAACCCTGCAATGCCAATTCCTGGAAGTTGATGTGAGAGTTAAGTCCCATCTTTTGTAAACTACTCTTAATTTGTTTTGTTTTGTTTTGTTTTCTGTATCAACTTCTTAACTTAATCCTAACTGACTGATATACTTTCTCTCCCCCTATCTTTCTAATATTCTTTTCCTCTTACATTTTTTCCTACCCTCTTACTGTTTTCCGAAGACCTTTATCCCTGATCCTATGACTGGTCATGAGACTGTTTCACATTAAAATAAAGTGGCTGCCCCTCCAACTCCCACTTGGTGAGAGAACCAATTAGGGGGTCTTTGTGCACAAGATGGACTTTCTAAAGATTCCAGTAGAGTATGAGTTGGGGAGGCTGAACATTCAAAGGGGAGTCTTGGAATTGTTCTGAAAAGGATATTCTGCTAAGATGGATAAACCCAAACACCTTGTTACGCTAAAATATTACACTTATAGAGCTCATCCCTCCAAGACAGTAAAGTTACTCCCAAATGTCAACAGATTCAGAAACCATTTAGTGACTATCTCAGAGCTTGATCAATAAGACACTTCTAAGGGCTGTCTGGGGTGCAACCTTAATCTTGAAGTTGAGACCAAGGAACGGCCACGAGGTCTTCCGTGGTGTCTCTTTTATAGTTGCCACAAAGGAAAGATTCTCAGCATCAAAAGGCCAAGGCTTTAGCCAACAGAGATTCTTAAATTCTTATCACAATTTCTAAGGAGAAAGAAAGGGTAAAAAGTGTTTGTTTTATGTTGCTTATCCTCAAAGATTCAGAAGCATGACTCTGTGAACTAAGTATGTCCCAAAGGCAGGTCAGGTTGGTCTGAGAGCCCAGCTGTTTGTAGATGCCCTGCTCTATTTCATGTGGCCAGACGGGGGCAAAACCTTTGGGGTTTTATCCCATAATTCAGCCACTGCTCCCGCCCTTTCCCTTCATCAGCCAACTTTTATTGTATCTTTTTTATTGAGATGGTTTCTTTGCTTCACTGATAATTGGAATACGAGCCCTCTTTGCTGGTCTATAAATTTGGAAGTTACTGCATTTATGGCTGTGTCAATCTGACACAGTTTTTCAGCCCTGAGAACTGCAGCATGAGTTGATTTGTTGAGGGAAGGCAAACATTCAGAATATCATGCACGATTTGGATAGAGGCAAATCTATAATTTAACATTGCTCATGTCTGCACTATTGCACCAGCATACCAGTTGATGGGGGCAACTTGATTTGGATGAGAGAAATAAGTATCTCAGGGCCATTCTTGCATGAAACCTGATTTGGAAAAGGAAGTAGGTGGACTTCAAAAAATAGTGAACGTGGGTTTAATCCTATCTTTGTTACTTCATATGCTATTCACTAGGTACTTACTAGATTACTTAAATGTAAAGAATGTTTAATATTCTCTATGTGTCTGTTGTAATTTGGGTCTCTTTTATTTTCTCTTATAGTTTTAGTTGCTAATTTACTGGTCAGTATTCAGAAAGTCAGATTCACATGGTGAATGGTGGCTAAGGCCAAGGGGCTTGGGAATCAGACTGGCTTTATTTAAACCCAACGCCACCTCTTCTAGCTGAAGACCATAGAAGAGATCTTGAAATTCTCAGAACTACAATGTCTTCTCTGCAATATAGTGATATTGACTATAATACCTGCCTCATAGTTCTTTTGGGAGAATTAACTGAGATCATGTCAGTTAGTGTTCTTTGTTGTTGTTTTTTTTAATTTAATTTTATTTTTTTATTGTATTTATTTTTGGCTGTGTTGGGTCTTCGTTGCTGCATGTGGGCTTTCTCTAGTTGCAGTGAGCAGGGGCTACTCTTTGTTGCGGTACACGGGCTTCTTATTGCAGTGGCTTCTCTTGTTGCAGAGCATGGGCTCTAGGCGCATGGGCTTCAGTAGTTGTGGCACATGGGCTCAGTAGTTGTGGCTTGCGGGCTCTAGAGCTCAGGCTCAGTAGTTGTGACGCACGGGCTTAGTTGCTCCGGGGCATGTGGGATCTTCCCAGACCAGGTCTCGAACCTGTGTCCCCTGCATTGGCAGACAGATTCTTAACCACTGTGCCACCAGGAAGTTCCAGCAACTGCTCTGAATGCAAACTATCCCTGTTATAGACTATAACTGTGGCATTTGGGGCCATTGGGCAGGATTCTGGGAAATCGTCCAAGAAGTTATTCACCTGTTCACCTGAAAGATAACCCAGTTTGACCTAATGGAAGCCTGGGATAGTGTGAGTCACGTGGCCCTTTCATGACATAGTTTGCCATGACCTCTAAAAATCAGACTGAAGTGACTATAATTGTAATGGGAACACCATATTCTGAGCAAGAACAGTCTCAGCTCTTCATCTTCTGGTCAAGTGCCTTCACAAGGCCCTGCCGTCCTGCCTTTGCTAAGGCGCTATGCGCTCTTAATTGATCTGATGGAGGTTAAAGACTGATAGACCACTAGGCATATAAATATGCTGTTGTCCACAGAGGGTGAATTTGTATGTTTTCTCCTAAGTTTTTTTTTCCATTAAATTTCTATTCTCATAGAAATAAGTGATCACTAAAGAGGTTCAAAACACTCACTTATAATAAAGTGATTCTTTTTTATTTTTGCAACTTGCTGTGTTTGTCCATCCATACATTCATTTGTCTATCCATCCAACCAGTAAACATTGCTCGAGGATGTACTTCATCACAGGCACTCTCTTGGGTGCTGGGGATTCAGAAATGGGTAAGGCACGTGGTCTTCGTTCTCCTGTATCTCACTATTTAGTACGGTTTACAGATGAGCTCATCAACCTAATGTAATGTGATATGTAACCGTAACAGGTAAAGGATTCTCCAAGAAGAGGATCTCCCCTCTCTGCTTGGGGGAATAGGAAAGAACAACACAGGATGTGAAGACTGGGTCATATTGCAAAAGATGGAATAGAGACCAAGAACAAGCCAGTGATGAATCCCAGGAGAGAGTGCTGAGTCTGAGCTTCATTTCCTCCTCTGCCTCTCCTTAACTGCAACTTAAACCCAAACTTGTCTTCCCGTAGCATCTTATTTTTCTCATCTGTACAATGGAGACACAGTATATAGAGTAGTACCTCAACTTAGAATCCCCCATGTGGAGCTGTTAAAAAAAAAATAGCTGCCCGAGCCCTGTCTCAGACATGTTATTTATCCATTCATAAATTCAGCCTACTTTTTGCGCACATGTTTATTAAGTGCCTGGTCGTACCAGATACTGTGCTAGGAACTGGGGAGCAAAAATTAAATGTCCTTGAGACGATATTGGGGAGACAAGCATAGCAAGTAATCACTATAAGAAAAAGAAAAGAAAAAGAAGATAAATATTTCAAAAGAGAGCTTATAATAGCAGCAACCAACTTATTAGAAGGACAGATTCCTGGAAGAAGTGAAAGGTGAACTGAGGTACCAAGGATGAGGCAGAAGAAGAACAAATTAATTAGGGGAAAGATGGGGAGACCATGCCTGGAAAAGGAATCGCGTGTGCAAAAGTCCTATGAAATCAAACTCTTGGTAGGTGAGGCCAACAGAGCATTTTAAACTTTGCAGGTGATTGGATGTTCATTCAGGGTTGAGAAGCTCTCACTAACCCCCGATTCTCAGTTTTACAGGGCTGCTGTAGGGAGCAAATAAAAAGAGGCTTCTAGAAAGCCTTTGAAGTGTAAACAGTGCTTTACACAGAGTGTTGTGTGTACAATAGCCCTCAATGATCATCAGATAAGAATTGTACTCAGGGTATTAAAACCGATGAGCCCTTGATATGACCATAAATTTGGGGGATTACTCATATTTCACACCCAGATCGACATTTCATATCCCTTTAGCCATAGTGATATGACTCTTACACTATCAACAGCTTCTCCATTTTCCATTTAAGAGGTCTTGTACCTCAGTGTGAACACTAATGGTGTGTAAGGATTGATGTTTATGAGAGTGAGGGAGAATGCCAGGAGAGTAGGATGAGCCCGGGAATGAAAGGGAAAGTTCTGGCTACTTGCCAAAAGAAATAGGAACTTACTCTGTAACGACCTATATGGGAAAATAATCTAAAAAAGAGAGGATGTATGTGTATGTATAACTGATTCACTTTGCTGTACAGCAGAAACTAACACAGCATTGTAAATCAACTATAGTCCAATAAAAAATTAATTTAAAAAAAAAAGAAATAGGAACTTGCAGTCACGGATTGGATATCTGGTGGAAACAAATACATCACTGGTCTGGGGGGCAGGGCTACAGAGCTGTGGTCTTCACTGTCATAGTTAGACTTCTTGACTTTAAATGTGTGATAACCAAACCAAGCCGTCGTCCTATCCTTAGTTCATTATAACACCAAACCGTATAGCTAGATCTTTACAGGGTTGAGCTAATATCATAAAGGGATATGCAAAGTCCTGAGGAGCGCAAGTGAAATAAACGATGGAAATGCCAACCTTAGATTAAGGAGATACACAGTAACCACAGTCCCTGCCGTTTCCATGGGCAGGACATTCCTCATCTGATAGAAATCAGACAAGTGAATGGAGGTAACGAACCAAACCAGATGCTCCATGGGATAATTCACTTGGGCACAGAGATGTGATGGAATGGGAAATGGAGTCCCAGACGACAATATAAATCCTGCCTGGATTGTGACTGTATGTGAGTAACTCAACCCATCAGTGCCTACATTCTCTCATATACTAAACAGGGGTAGTAGTTATGATGATGATTAAATGAGACATTGAAGTTAAAATGTTTGACACATGCACAGAAGAATTCCAAACCATGTAGATACTCTCTCCCTCTAACTCCCATGAAGGAGGTAGAGCATAACTCACTACCCCTTAACTGTGGACTGTCTATTGTTACTTTTCTGCAAAGGATACAGTACAGGAAGCAGGGGATTACAGGGAGCTATACACTGACAGATTGGACCTCAGCCAACAGTGATAAATCATGTAGATAATATGTACCCTTAATAGGATACGGTAAGAATGACACTTTACCTCTTTGGTCTTCCCTCCCCCAAAATCTATAACCCCAGTCTAATTATGAGAAGATTAGCAAACAAACCCAGATTGAGGGTATTCTACAAAATACCTCAGGAATGTTTCACAAAACTGTCACAAGCATCAAAAATAAGGAAAGTCGGAGTAATTGTCACATGATATCTGGATGGGATCATCACACAAAAAAGAAAGAAAAAAAAGGAGGAAGTAAAGAAGGACCTAAGTTAAGTACCCAGGTTCAAATCCAAACAAATAGAATGTACTTAATAATAAATGTAACAATATCGGTTCTTTAGTTTTGACTAATGCAGCATAATAATGTAAGATATTAACAACAGAGGAAAATAGATGTGGGATAGATGGAACTCTCTGTACTATTTTTGCAAATTTTCTATAAATCTAAAACTATTCTAAAATTTTAAAAGCTTATTTTAAAAATGTTGGCAGCACACGAGGGACATAGTAAGAACTCAGCACGTGTTCTCTCTCTATTTCCTCTTCTTTCTTCTCCTCCCTCCTCCAGTTTATACAACTTGAAAACTTGACTTAGTCAGCGTTCAGAGGCGTGCCTCGAGGTATATGGGTCTAATCCCACATACACACACGTATATGTTCCTCAAACTTAATGCATATATAAATATATAAGTTATGATGATTCTGCTTGCAAATAAGATGGCTTATAAAATAAAACCATGTTATTTTCTCACAATATAAGAAGTCTAGAAAAAAATAGGTACAGGAGTGTCCTGGAAGTCATCATTACCATTAAATATCCAGGTCTTCCCATCACTTGACTTTTCCATCTTCAGAACACAGATGGTGTCATCTCTGATTCCCAGTGACGTCTGCTCTAACCATGCTAATTCAACATTGAGTTGGCAGTTCTACCTGGTCAAAAAGACAAGAAAAGGAAATTAAAAGCATACATCTAAGAAAGAAGGAATTAGCAGTCAGAATTTGTGAATGACGTGAGTATCTATGTGAAAAATCACAAGGTATCTACAAAAAAAGGAAAGAAAATCCTTGTAGAACATATAAGTAAGTTCAGTGAGAGCATAGGATACAAGATAAATATACCAAAAAAAAAAAATCACTGTGTTATACTAGCAACAACCGTGTGTACACTGAAATTTATAATATCAATATAATACCATTATGTGTCCAAAAGTCAACCACTTAGGTATAAATCTAACACAACAGGTTTAGGACTTGTGTACTGAAAAATACAATATGCTAATGAAAGAAATCAAAGATTAAAATGGAGAGTCACACTGCAGGCATGTATCGGAAGGTTCAACTTAGTAAAGAAGTTAGTGTTCTCTAGATTCTTATACAGGCCTAATAAAATTCCTATCAAATGGACCTACACACTGTCATACAGAGTGGAGTAAGTCAGAAAGAAAAACGAATACCGTATGCTAACACATACATATGGAATCTAAAAACAAAAAAAATAGGTTCTGAAGAGCCTAGGGGCAGGACAGGAATAAAGGCACAGACGTAGAGAATGGACTTGAGGACACAAGAGGGGGAAGGGTAAGCTGGGACGAAGTGAGAGGGTGGCATGGACATATATACACTACCAAATGTAAAACCGATAGCTAGTGGGAAGCAGCCGCATAGCACAGGAAGGTCAGCTAAGTGCGCTGTGACCACTTAGAGGGGTGGGATAGGGACGGTGGGAGGGAGATGCAAGAGAGAGGAGATATGGGGATATATGTATAGCTGATTCACTTTGTTATACAGCAGAAACTAACACACCATTATAAAGCAATTATTCTCCAATAAAGATGTTAAATATATAAATATATTTTTTTAAATTCCTATCAAAATCCCAGCAAAATTTTCTGTAGAGACAAAATTATTCTAAAATTTGTATGGAAAGGCAAAGGAATTAGAATAGCTAAAACAATCTTAGAAAAGGAAGGTGAGATGAATCAGTCTACCTGATTTTAAGAGTTATTATATAGCTACAATAATCAAGACTATATGGGATTGGCAAAGAGATAGACACATAGATCAATGGAACAGAATAGATTCTAGCACGTACGTATTCCCAAAAGATTTTGAACAAAAGTGCAAAACCAATTCAATGAATGAAAAATAGCCTTTTCGATACATGGTGCTAGAGAGTAATTGAATATCCACAGGCAAAGAAATAAAAACGAACTTCGACCTAAGTCGCATACCTTATACAAAAATTAACTCAGAATAGATCACAGTTGTAAATGTAAAACTTGAAACCATAAAACTCTCAGGAAGAAAAAGAGAAGTCTTCAGGACCTAGAGCTAGGCAAAAACATGTTAGATTTCACACGGAAAACACAGTCCATAAAAGGGAAAATCAATACATTGGACCTCACCTAAATTAAAAACTTTTGTCTTGAAAGGTCTCTGTTAAGAGGATGAAAAGCCAAACACCAGACTGGAAGAAAATTTTGCAAGCTCCATATCTGATGAAGGTTGAAGAATATAATGAATGTTCAAAATTCAACATTTAAAAAAAATCCATTTAGAAGATGGACAAAAGACATAGTCATTTTACCAAAGAGGAATACAAATAACAAAGAAGCATGGAAAAAGGTGTTTGACATTACTAACCATAAAAAAATAAAAGTTAAAATCACAATGTGCTATCATCACTATACACATACTAGAATGGCTAAAAAATTTTTTTTAAAAGTGACCAAAGCAAATGTTGGCAAGGATGCCGAGAAACCAGATCACATATATTTCTGGTGGCATGTTTTTTAAATAACTAAACATGTGACTGCCATACAACCCAACAATTGTACCTCTGAGCATTTATCCCAGAGAAAAGAAAATCGGTGTTCACACAGGAACCCCCACGTGAACGTTTATAGCAGCTTTATTCATAATAGCCCAAAACAGAAGCCCAGATGTCCCTTAATGGGTGAACAGTTAAATAAACTGTGGGACATCTATGATAAACTATTCAGCTGTAAAAAGGAATGAGCTACTGGTATACACAACACCTAGATGAATTTCCACGGAAAAGCGATGAGTGAAAACTGCCAATCCTAACGGGATGTATCGTGTGGCTTCAATTTATGTAATATTCCTTTTTTTAAGTTTTATTTTGTATTCGAGTAAAGTTGATTTACAAGGTTGTGTTAGTTTTAGGTGCAGCAAAGTGATTCAGTTATACATAAACATATACCTATTCTTATAATATTCTTGAAATGAATGACAAAGTTATAGAAATAGATAACAGGTTACTGGTTTCCAGGACTTACAGAGGGCTATGGTTTGGGAGAGAAGTGGATGTGGCTCTAAAAGGGCAGCAGGAGTGATCTTGTGGGGATGGAACTGTTCTGTATCTTAACTGTATCCGTGTCAACATCCTGGTTGAGATGCTGTGCAGATCTTTTTCAGCTTATGATGGAGTTAATGTCCTGACAAACCCATCATAAGTTGAAAGTATCCATAAGTGGAAAACCCATTTAATACACCTGACCTACCTATCAGCATAGCTTAGCCTCATCTACCTTAAACATACTCAGAACACTTACATTAACCTAGACTTGGGCAAAATCATCTAACACAAGACCTATTTTATAATATAGTGTTGAATATCTCATGTAATTCATTGAATACTGTACTGAAAGTGAAAAGCAGGATGGTTATCTGGGTACATAATGGTTGGAAGTGTCTGGGTGGTTGACCCTCGTGATGGCATGGCTGCCTGGAAGCTGCAGCCCACTACTGCTGCCCAGCATCACAAGAAAGTATCGTTCCCCATATCCTGAGTCCAGGAAAAGATCGAAATGCAAAATTTGAAGTACGGTCTGATGGATATGCATCGCTTTTGCACCATCATAAAGCTGAAAAATCAGAAGTTGGGGATGGTCTGTACTATAGTTCTGCAAGTTGTTACTGTGGAGAAACTGGGGAAAGAGCACAGGAGATATCTTTGTATTATTCTTACAACTGTGTGCAAATCTACAATGATCTCAAATAAAAAGTTAAATTTAAAAACAATTATTCTAGCTTGGTCTTAATACCTCATTTGCACAATGAAATTAAATCCACTGGCATTTGTTGACACTGTATTTTAGATGCAGTTAGGTACTGCAGGGGGTCCAATATGTGTATGTGTGTAATTTGTCTGTACAAAATTATAAGAGCAGAGCACGGAAGACACATTGCATTGACTAGGTGGTAAAGGCTGGGAGACTCTTGTCTTTTCCTCAGTCTCAGTTGCAGTATCAACCTCTTTGGTAGAGGGACTTCCACGGGCATGTACTTTAGACTTATGGGTACTTGCAGATAACTCATGATCACATCCTTGAACTAGAAATGACCTTTTACTTCTTTCCCAAGATAGATGTAGATATAGATGATATAGACAGAGGTATAGATTATGATTTTCAGTTATTTTATTAATGATATGTAAACTTTAACTCCTTTTTGTTGAGAAAAAGCCTGAAGGATTAAATGATTAATAATAGAGACTCGTCTGGGCCCAGAGTGACTGCTTGAGCTGAGCTAGTCACTAGCTGTGTGACATTGAGAAGGATGCTTACCCTCTCTGTCCCTTTCTTTACATAGAATAAAAATAAATATTACTTCAGAGAGTTGAAATGAGCTCTGAATGAATTAGTATTTGTAAAGCACATGGAACAGTGCTCTCAACAGCATTTGTAAAATAAATTCCCTCTGAATTTCTTCTGTAGTTTCTCCTGCAACTACAGTTTATGAAGTGAAAATAAATTCACTGTCAATTTTTTGTAACTTCTAAGCTGATAACACTTACAGATTTATATGCCTAGTTGTAAATGATCACAAGGAATTTGAATACTTTTGTAAGAAAAAAATGAAGTTAAAATAATACATCTTTTAAAAGATACGCTTTGAATGCTTCAGTTTGTCAAAATGTTGTTCATTTAAACATTTAACAATTTTGTTTTGTTTTTCTAGTTTCAATCCACATATTTCAAGAAGAAAACCCTGCAGGCTGTGTTTTTTTTTTAACATCTTTATTGGAGTATAATTGCTTTACAATGGTGTGTTAGTTTCTGCTTTATAACACAGTGAATCAGATATACATATATCCCCATATTTCTTCCCTCTTGCATCTCCATCCCTCCCACCCTCCCTATCCCACCCCTCTAGGTGGTCACAAAGCACCGAGCTGATCTCCCTGTGCTATGCGGCTGCTTCCCGCTAGCTATCTATTTTACATTTGGTAGTGTATATATGTCCATATAGGCTGTGTTTTATTATAATTATTTTGTCAGTGTCAAGAATGCAGATGCATGGATTTGATTTGTTTGTTGAGCATTAACCCACTATGTGCCAGGACCCTCATCCTTGCACCACTTTTTGGACCAATAAACTCCCTGGGGCATGTCAATCAAAAGATCAACTGTGTTGCATTTAACCAGGGAAATGGGATAAAGATATTTTAAAAAATACATACATGCCTTTACTCACGGTTCTCGGTATGACACGAATGCTGGCGATTTGCTGAGCAGCACAGTTGATAACCAGAAAATTTGGACCCCTTTACTCTCAACTTAGAACAATGTCATTCCTCAGAGTGACAGCAGAATGATGCTTAAAGATAATAAATTCATTAATCTTACCCTCATAACATTTCAAATGAATAATGAGAGATGAGTAAGTGACTCAAAAAGAACTTATCACCAGAGGTCTCCACTTTGTAAGGCAATTAACAAAACAAAACAGAGCAAAAAGGAGCTTCAAAAGGAGGGTTGATTTAGGGCAATGGGTCTTGTCTGGGGGAGATTTTGCATCTCCAGGTGACAGCTGTCAATGCTGGAGACATTTTTTGATTGTCACAACTAGAAGAAGGGGTATTACTGGTATCTAGTGGGTAGAAGCCAGGGATGCTGCTAAACATCCTACAATGCACAGAACAGCCCTCCTTAACAAAGAATCATCTATCCCAAAACATCAGTGGCACCGAGGTTGAGAAACTCTTTTCAGGACGTTTGATTTGCTTGGTTGGCATTATAATTTACCAAGCCTCCCCAAGCTTTTTTTCCTTTTTCCATGTAGAATAGTAAAAGGTGATAAGAAAAATGGATATGAGGCTCAACACGGTTTTCTAACAGGCTCTATTGCAGGCTCTCTGTAATATTCTTTTTTTTTTTTAGATTACTTAGCATTGCTTTCTATTTTCTTTTTTAAAATTTTATCAGAATTATAACTGAATTATAATGTTATGTTAGTTTCAGGCGTACAGCAAAGTGAATCAGTTATACATATACATATATGTATATGTATATATATATATATATATATATATATATATATATATATACATTCTTTTTAAGATTCTTTTCCCATATAGGTTATTTCAGAATATTGAGGAGTTCCCTGTGCTAAGTAGGTCCTTATTAGTTACCTGTTTTATATATATCAGTGTACCTATGTTAATCCCAATCTCCTCATGTCACCCCAGTGTTCATTGCAGCACTATTTACAATAGCCAAGACATGGAAGCAACCTAAATGTCCATTGACAGAGGAATGGATAAAGAGGATGTGGTACATATATACAATGGAACATTACTCAGCCATAAAAAGAATGAAATAGTCTTTACAATATAATTTCCTTTTGACTTGACTGTCCTCCTTGGGAGGTGATGTCTCACCGAGAGCCTGGCCAAGATCATTTCCATCTTTATGTGCCTAGTGGTTAGAGTGTGTGATGTGAAGTTCTACACACTCAGCAAAAGTTTGTCAAATGAATGGTTTCATGAGTCATCGTAGTAGGCTACTTCTCTAAAAGGAGCACCAAAGAAACTCTACATTTAAAGAACGTGTGCTTCAGAATCAATCAGTCCTGGATTTAAGGGAAGATTGTGGCATTAGCAAGCAGGCAAGGTATAGTGGAACAGGTAGTGTAGATTGTTAGGAGGAAAACTGAGATATGAACAAAGTTTTGAAGGAAGATGTCAAGCAAGAATACTCTACACAATTAAGTTATCCAAGTATAAAGACAATGGCCAACCTTCTCAATCTGAAATGCCTATGAATTCCTCCTTGGGAAGAAAAAACTTGTCAATACTATCCAGACATTTAAGATTTTAATGTAAGTAACAAACTTCAAACAGAGGACTGGCAAAAGGACTGGTGATAAGTACTCAATATGTATAGATGTTTGCATATATATTCAACATATACATTTATATATATGTGTGTGTGTCTGATTATACATATATATTTATAGAAATATATAAGTGTGTACTCAAATATAAATACCACATTACTGATAAACAACTATAGAAATTATGTTCAGGGTGTATAGATAGTAAACCTGAAAAAGTAAAAATACTATAATGAATGAGTAACAAATTAGAAAGTGGCATTAGGGTCCTTATTCACACAACTGAGTAAAACTAAAACTATAGGTTACAAAAAATGACTCCTGGGCTTCCCTGGTGGTGCAGTGGTTGAGAGTCCACCTGCCAATGCAGGGGACACGGGTTCGTGCCCCGGTCCAGGAAGATCCCACGTGCCGCGGAATGGCTAGGCCCGTGAGCCATGGCCGCTGTGCCTGCGCGTCCAGAGCCTGTGCTCTGCAACGGGAGAGGCCACAACAGTGAGAGGCCCATGTACCGCAAAAAAAACAAAAAAAAAAAGATGACACCTGATTTTTAATGTTATTTATTCTTTCTAAATTTTAGAGATATTGGGAAGATCCTTTTTTAGAGCAGAATAATTTATTTGCCTTTTAATAATTTTATATAATTTTTTCAGTTTATTTCTTATGTTAAATTTAACAAAATATTTAATATTTTTTATTTTAAAATTCCCTAGAGTATTTCTCTTTTTCTCTCCTCTCTCTCTCCCTATCTATCCAATCATCCATTTATCCATTCAGGTTTGTAGGAAGATACCTGGAATGGTGCTAAGAAATGTTTCTTATGCTATTTCCATGTGGTTGGATTTGGAGTAAATTTTAAATTTCATATTTTTCTTCAATTAATTTTTATAATAAACATTATTATTTTAGCAAAAACAGTGGACCAAACTTCTTTTATTTAAAACTTTTCCCTCAGTTTATTGACACATAATTGTCATACATTATATCATTATGCTGTACACTTTAAATTTTTATCATGCTGTATGTCAAAACTTTGCTTTTTAAATACAGTAAAATTGTTTTTCTTCAGCACACAATTCTATGAATGTTAACATGTATGTAGATCTGTGTAAGCGCCATTACAGTCAGGGTACACAGCAAGCCCACAGCTCCAAGAACCAGCCTCATGTTGTCCCTTTATAGTAACACCTCCCCCCAGTCCCTAAGCCCTTTCAGCTACTGATCTGTTCTTTGTCACTATAGTTTTGTCTTTTTGTGTTGTAAGTAGAATCACATAGTGTTTAATCAGGGTTCTCTGGAGAACAGGACCAGTAGGATGTATGTATATTGTAAGGAATTGGTTCACGTGATTATGGAGTCTGAGAGTCTAAAAAATCCAAGAGCTGCAGTTGGCAAGCTGGAGGTCTAGGGCAGTCGACAGTACAGTTCCAATCAGAAGGCAGGAAAACAAATGAACTTAACTTATAAAACAGAAACAGACTCACAAACATAGCAAACAAACTTACTGTTACCAAAGGGGAAAGGAGGTGGGGGAGGGATAAATCAGGAGTTTGAAATTAGCAGATACAAACTACGATATATAAAATAGATAAACAACAAGGTTCTACTGTATAGCACAGGGAACTATAGTCAATATCATGTAATAAACCATAATGGAAAAGAATATATATATATATACACACACACACATATATAACTGAATCACTTTGCTTTACACTGGAAATTAACACAACATTGTAAATCAACTATACTTCAATTTAGAAAAATCTTTTTTAAAAAGGGAGGAAAAGACCAATGTCCCAGCTCAAGGCAGTCAGGATGCAGAGTTCCCTCTTCCCTGCAGAAGGCTCACCATCTTTGTTCTCTTCAGGCCTTCAACTGATTGATGAAGACCACCTACATTAGGAAGGGCAATCTGCTTTTGAGTGTTGAGCCCTATCACTTCTTAAAAAGATTTTGAACACAGATAGGACAAAATATTGACAGTGGTTAATTCTGAGTAGTAGTGGTATGAATGACCTATTTCCTCCTGATGCTCTGTGTATATTTTACTTTGAAAAGTTAAATTTTCCAAGAGGAGAAAAATTTTTCAGTAGATCATTCTACAGTTTGTATGTAGAGACTGGAAAGACTTCTGTGATTCATCCAGAAGACAAACTTAAGAATAGAAAACACTGAGGAAATAGAGAACACAGACCTTCAGCATTCCTGCTTATCTCCTCTTTGACTCGGTCCAAGATAGTTTACTCTTGGTTGTCAGCTTGGGCAACCGGCTGTTCTCTGTAACTTTGGGCTTAAGTGGTCGCTTCGTGGCACCTAAGAGAAAATACAGAGTTGGAGGAAAGTGACTTAGAACCAGAATCAAAGGAAACTGTGAAAGTAAATACACTTTATTGAACTTCATCTGTCACAAAGGAGTAAAATAAAGCACAGACTCTGGAGTGATTGAGCGGCACCAGACTTTACGCTGAGCTCAGCTATTAAATATTGTCATGTATCACTGTGCTCTTTCTCTTGCCTCTAAATGAACTTCCTTTGCTCCCTTTAGATTCATTTATTATGCAGTGAGTTGCTATTTAAAAAAAATTATTTGGAAGAAGTGACTAATATACTTGCACAGACCACCTTTTGTGCTAACTGGGTTTATTTGTCTGCATCAATGCAAACTCACAAAGTTTTACTCGTGAAAAAGGCAAAATCTACCGGTAGGATACCTACTCACAAAATTCCTGCCTATTACGAAATCCGTATACTGTCTAAGACAAAGTTTTTAGCAACTAAGTTCGGGGCCGAACTACTGAAAACCTTCTTTCTTAAGGACATCAATTTATACGGAGTATAAAATAACAACAACAAAAAAAGAAATGAAAAAACAACCACCCAGAAATCCAAGCAATCCAGTAGATATGAAAGGGAGCCAGGAGGTTCTAGATTGTTAGGTCCAAGCCATGATGAAGGTAGAATATACTAATGTTTCTATTAATGCATGTTCATTTAGGGTTTAAAGAGCAAAGATTCTGCATAACAAAAAGAAATGAATAGATCAAAATTGCTCTATTTTGTACAGCAATTTCTAATATTTATACTTTTTTGAAGTTTTTTTTAAATTAATAAACTTTAGTTTTTAGAACAGTTTTGGGTTCACTGCAAAATTAAAAAAAAAAAGAATTGGGTCTCCTCTTTTGGGTTAATAACTGTATAGTATCTGAGTTAACTGGATACTTGTGGAATCCTCTTCATTGAAAGAAATGGGACTCTGACTCCCAAGCTTAAAATCCTTTGTTGGATGCTGGTGGCCCCTAGTTTTAAGCACCTATAGCCCAGTGAGAGTTCTTTCCTAATGGGGCCATTGATGATCCAGAGTGAGGTGAGGAAACTCAGAACAGCGGATGGAGGTTCTCATAAACTAGATTTTTTTCAGTTTAACATATCTGTGGTCTGCAGAATAATGCCCCCCTTCAGGTGTCCACTTTCTTTTTTTTTTTAGTATTTTCTTGGTCATGCTGTGTGGCATGTGAGATCTTAGTTCCCAGCCAGGGATCGAACCTGCACCCCTTGCTTTGGAAGCACAGAGTCTTAACCACTGGACTGCCAGGGAAGTCCCTTCAGGTGCCCACTTTCTAATCCCCAGAACCCTGTGATTATGTTACTTTACATGGCAGAGAGGACTTTGCAGATGTGATGGAGTTAAAGACACTGAGACCAGGAGTTTAGCCTGGATTATCCAGGTAGGCCCAGTGTAATCAGTCGAATCCTTAAAAGTGAAAAATCCCTCTCAGTTTTGGCCAGAAAAAGAGATGTGATGACCGAAGGAGAGACAGAGATATGTGATGTGAAAAAGACTCACTTCATCATTGCTGGCTTGAAGATGAAAAAGAGGACCATGAACCAATAGATTTGAGCAGCCTCTAGAAGCTGGAAAAGGCAAAGAAACAGACTTCCCTGCAGAGCTTGCAGGAAGGAGGCAGCCCTGCCGACACCTCATCTTTAGCCCAGTGAGACCCATGTCTGATCGCTGAACTACAGAATCATATGATAATAAACCTGTGTT
Source organism: Phocoena sinus (assembly GCF_008692025.1). NCBI lineage: Eukaryota > Metazoa > Chordata > Mammalia > Artiodactyla > Phocoenidae > Phocoena > Phocoena sinus. The sequence goes on along the minus strand of NC_045777.1, from coordinate 7,138,751 downwards.
ACATGAAGCCACTAAGTTCGTGGAAATTCGTTATGGCGACAACCAAAAACTAATACAACATTTTTATTATTTTTGTGAGATCATGACTTTTGGCATCTTTTTTTTTCTATGAAACAATAGAAAATGGTACTCTGTGTGTGTGAGGGGGTTTAGTTTCTTACTTACTAAAAGAAAGTATAATCATCTTTTCATTAGTCCTCTAATCTCCCTCCGCTGTTCCCTCTGTTCTGCATCTCTCTGCACCCCCCTTCCTTCCTTCCTTTTTTAAACTGTCATGGAACCTAATTGTTCACATTACAAAGTCCATGTGTATTGTTCATACGTACGTCTTGGATGGCCTTTCTGATCCTGTCCACCTCTCCAGATGCACATCTCCCCACCCTCCAACTCTTTATGCTCTGTGATAGTGGATACCAATTCCCAATTCCTGTGATAGTGGAATCACAATTCCTCGGGGTACTTACGAAGATCCACACACCCACTTCCCACCATGCACCTACTGAACCAGCATCCCCCAGGGAGGGGTCTGAAAATCTGCATATTTATCAGGGAATACAGGCCTTAGTGAAGTACGAGAAATGTCATTCCAGCAGCACCAAGCTGGTGATATGCCTTGTGCTTGCTGAGTCCCCTCACCCTGTGCTTCTAATCAGGCGCCCCTCTGCCTAGAATCCCCTCTCCCCACTCTGGTTCCCTCCCTGACTTTTCCTGGCAAGCACCTCCTCATGCTTCAATTGATATCGTTGGATTCTGCTTCTTGGGAAAGAGTTCCCCGGCCAACCTTCACTTCCTCGAGTCCTGTGGAGCGTTCGGCATAAACTACAGTGAAGGCACTTGCCATACTGTTTTGTAATCATCTGTTTGTCTTCATCAGCAAGATTCTATCCTTGAACAGAGAGATCGTGCCTTATTCGTTTTTCTCCCCCAGTGTCCAGCACGGTGCTGGAGAGGTTATTAGGTGCTAAATAAATGCCTATAAAGAGACCGAGTAGGAGAGGGAATACAAGAACACATTAAATAGTAGAGGCATGACGTCATGAGGCAATCCTCTGCTTTCTCCTTTAAGCATCAAGCTCATTTTCTGATAATTGCCTAGGGACCCAATTTAGAGAGTCTGTCACAAATGTCTGCATGAGAGGAGAAATCTGGTGTATGGGTTTTCTATGATAGAAAGTCTCGCCATGACAATGTTACCTTCAAAATGTATTTCACTTATTTCTGAACACTTCTCACCATTTCTATGAACAGCACTGTGGTCCAAGCTTCTATCCTCTCTGTGGTCTCCCCGTACTTCCTCCAATATGATGAGCACATGGGCTTTTGTCCTCACTACTTCCTCTGCTTGAGAAGATCTTTTTATATCATGGTATATGGATCATGGCTCAGTCCCTCCCAGAGAGGCTGTGCCTAGACAACCTGTCTAAAATGTGCTTCTATCACAAGCTATTAATTTACCCTGCTTTATTCTTTTTTTTTTAAGTACTCATATAAAATGTCTACTATGTATTTAAATGTTTGCTTTTAACCTGTCTTGACAATTAGAATATAAGTTCCACGAAGGCAGAAATTTTGTTTGCTTTGTTCACTGCTCTTTCCTAGTGCCTAGAGTAGTTCAACATATACTGTAGAGGTTTAATACATGTAGTAGGCAACATGTATAGTAGGCATTCGGTACGTTGAATGCAGTAGGTATCCAACACCAGTATATGTTGAAGGCTGCGTATGGGTGTGGCAGAATATTCCATGATAGTCATGCAGCCCGGCACAAGGCACGATGCCTATGTGTACTCATCTAGGACACATCAGATACCTGAAAGGTGCATTTTAAAGGCACATCAGCTATGCCTGTGATTGCCAGTATACAAGAATGTGATGCACATTCTGTTTTCTCAGTTGTATATGGTTATTTCCTAGGAAAGCATGTGAGAGTTTTCCTGTTGTTTTTTCCCTTGTGAAAGTGGTCCCTGACTTGTCCACGGCAGCCTGTGGGAGCACGGCTGGGTTTGTTGTGGGCTGTGGTGTTTCTGGATGTAGGTCCAGTTTAGCTTTTCCTGTTCTGCTGCTGAGATCCATTAAAAATCAAATAAGCAAAGAGAGGTGAGCCCCGGAAGCCTTGTTTGCTTGTGCAAGACAGCCACGTGTTCTGTTTCCACCTCCCTCCAGAACACCCTCTTTGTTTGGAATTCCTGGAGTGCAGTGAGCCATCCACCTGCAGGATTTGATCCTGGGATTTTTTTTTTTCTTTTTTAACTGCATAGTAACTCTTATATCAAGCACAGCACTTTTTTTTGTTAGCTTCGGGCCATTGCTGTCTGTATTATCTTCCTACCTAGGAGTCTCTTGCTTCATTTTGCTGATGCCCTGCAGGGATTTCTGAACTCTTGATCCATTTCCTTTCCATACCTTGAAGTTTTTTCTTTTTTTTTTTTCCTTCTGGGCTATAGCTGCAGCAACTACAGCCTTAGCTCTTAGACACTGACTTCCTTTCTTTGCTTTTCTCGGTTTTTCTTTCTGTCTTTGGTGGATCAGATGTTTCCTAATTGCAAGAATAAAAATATACTCCAGGGACCAGCGTCGAGGCTGCATAGTTTTCTATTTTGAGTTACATTTGTGTTGCTTCCCTGCCCGACTCTTCACATCTCCATGCTTGGGATGGCACAGTCGGCATACGATGGTGCCGTGGATGTCTCGTTCATTTTGATGGGCATGAACAGCTCTGGGACAGTGCATGCGATGCCTTTTCAGAGAAGCAACCCTGCCTTTGAAATTATATTTTAAAAGCTCTTAGATGTCTGGGTTTACATCTTTCTGCCTGAAAGAAATAAAAGGAAAGAAAGAATATGCTGGATATATCAAAGGAGAATACTTCTTTCTTCCCTTGCCATCCTTCCCGTCTCCAAGTGCAGGGTCCACATGGACACAGTATGGGCATGTGCTTTGAACTTGATGATTGGAAAGAGAGGGGTGAGAGGGTATGAGCCTAGATGAGACATTGGTTAGCACGGGGTGGATGAGTTGTTGGATGAGTCTGGGCTATCAGAATCCTCCAAAGTTTAGTCAGATCTGCTAATCTAAGATGACCAACTTATCCCAGTTTTCCTGGGGCTTTCTCGATTTTAACACTGAAACTCATATATCCCAAGCAAACCAGGATGGTTTTGTCACCCGACAAAATCATCCAAACACAGTTTTGAGTGCCCTACTATGTGCCAGCATGTCCCTTAAGGAAGCTCATGGTTTGGTCAGCCAGTCCTTTATCCTGTCTCATCTGCGTTTTTTCTTCCTTCTGTTTACATAAACCTTTAAAAGTTGCCCTTTCGTTAACGATTTCACATTCACGCCTGGCCTTGGTTGTCCCGAACGTTTGACCCTCCGTTTATTTGATTTTATTCTCTGACATGACCTTGGTCTCCCATAGATCCAAAGTGAAAATGCGTTTGGAGTGACAACAAAAAATTGAACGTGGGTAAATCTTAGGGAAGACAGTAACCCACAGAGGAAAAGAGGTACAGAATGCAGGGGTAGCACGATGGGGCTCTGTCCCACCACCGCATGCAGAGAGTATGCCCCTCGGATTTGCACAAACGCTGGTAAAATGTCAAAAGCAGGTGTTTCTTCTTTCTTCAGTCTGAGCTTCAAGCTAACATGGGCATTCAGCTAAATCCCTCCAGGTGCTGAAACAGTATGCGGTTTAGGATTTGAGAGGTAATTATTGCTGAATGCATTGTACGGCCAGTGCACCTGCCAGGTAGATGTTATGAAGAGAGTGCGGGGGGAGGAGGGAACCAAAAGAAATTTGGGGGACAATTTTCCATCACAAGACCTCTTAGAAAACCTAAGACCCTCAAAAGCCAGTCATGGAGCTAAGTATATTCACAATATGGTTAACAACACAATGAGGCAGGAGGAACTGAGAATCCTAGCAAGATAAGCCAAGGGTTCCTGGTCACAGAAAACAACAACAACAGGCCAGTGGCCCCTGCCCTGAAGGAACTCAGGATCCAGTGGGGAGAGTCAGAAATAGATCAAATAACTGCCTAAGTTGATGTAAAATCACCGATGTGATGACGCCATGAAGGGGAGGTACCAGGATTTCTGAAGGCAGATAACGGAAGGATTTGAACCAGTTGGGTGGCTTCCCGAGAAATAGGAAATTGGGCTCAAATGAATAATATCTGTGCTTGTTTAGTGCTTAACTGTGCTGGCACTGCCAACAGCTTTCCTTGCACTTTCTTGATTAATTCTTACATATCAAATTTGAAGGTAGGCGTTATCCTTTCAAACCGCCTTTGCTGTAAGAAGAGTGTTCCAGCATTATCTTTAATCTCTGGGGGGATGTTTCATCATTATCAATATCCTAAGGAAGAATATTCCATTAAGATTCCCTAGAATGGAGGTGAAGTGGAGCAGAATTTGCCACCCCAAAGGTACCTCTTTATCAGTAAAAGGCTGATTATTTTTGGAAACAGCAAACACAGGGAAAACTCAGTAGAAGTTACCCTTTTACCCTTTTGTAAGAGACATTTACTGAGGAAATTCTCCATTTGTAAGGGTGTCTCCCTCTCTGTACCTGGATGACTAAATCTCTAGAAACTTATCCATAGAGAAGGCAAGGACTTAAATCTGTACAACAGCCATACCCTTGTTTACCTTTGCTTTTCCTGATTACCTCCCATAACTGATATCTCCCCACGGGCAAGCTGAAGATGGTATTTAAGGTAATGGCTTGGGCCTTTTCGGGGAGTTACTCAGTCTTCCTGGGTTTCTCCCTTGTATACAGGAGACATATGTTTATTAAACTTCTGTTTGTTTTTTCCTGTTAATCTTTTATAACCAAGGGGTCGTAGCTAAGAACTTAGAAGGGTAGACGCAGAGGTTTCCCTATTTTCCTTCCTCGCTGAGGTTCCCTGAGCCTGTCTTTTGTACCTCTGTAACTAGGGCCTAGAGATTCTGCAAAAGTAACAAGTCCTGCAAAGACTAAAACTCAGATGTTAGGTTGAACAAATTTATTTATTCTCCATATACAGATTAGAAAAATTTGGCCTAGAGAGGTTAGGCAGTGACCTTACAGCTAGTAAGCAGTGACCTTACAGTGACCTTACAGCTAGTAAGAGGCAGAACCATGGTGAAAACCATGCTCTATAGCTGTAGGGTATCTTCCAAGGGAGGAAGCAGGGATGCATTCTGATGTGAGGGTGCAGCAAGTGCGCAGTGCATGGTCCTGAGCAGTTCACGGGTTTGCAGCCTCTCCTATATGTCCTTGAAGGGCAGCACCCACAGTGCTGCCTTGGTGTCATGTGTGTTTCCTCTAAAAGCAGGATCTAGGCCGTGTCCCGCCCTCATAGTCAGGAGAATCATATTTCACAAATGGTAGAGAGGAGCTGCGGGACTTTGAAACCTGGCCCCTCAAGATCGCCTGTCCTGCTGATAAAACTACAAATAGGCACGTCCGGGCTCCTGTTTCAAGGACTGACATCCCTGGCTCTGGATTGCTTGTGTGTCGACAATTCCTCTCGGAAAATCTTATAAGCACCTTTTGAAAGCCACGCAGTGCCGAGGAGCTTGCATACAGCACAGGCACAAAAGCTTGAAACCTTGGAGGCTCTGCCCACATGGATTAAATAAAATGCTTTAAGTGACTTTGCAGCTACTTAGAAAAAAACAATTTACATAAGTTGATGTGCTGTTGGAGGGGGGTAGAAAGGGTGGTTTTAATTTTTTTTTAACCTTCTCTTCCCCTTAGTTTAATAGCTGCAGACACCTCAAAGAGGCAAGTCCTTTTAATAAAACCTGCTTGTAAATTTACTGAGACAGAGTCCAGATGCCCTGATTTCAGGCAGCTCCCCAGGGCCTCCCACATCCACTGCGCCAGCGCGGAAGGGCCCCGGGCTGGGCGATGCCCGAGGAGGCCATGCGCTATGACTCATGCTTTCTGGGCCCTGAGATGCTCCAATCATTCCAGGATATTTAATTGCTAAAAGTATTCACGGTTTTACTGAAGAACTAGGCAATGCTCAGAGGTTTTACCTTGCTTTACCTTGATGAAAATGGACTCTGGAGAACTGAGATGCCAGCACACAGCAATCACACACACACACACACACGCACATATGCACACATACACATATACACACACGCACAATACACATATACATACACGCACAATCCATACATATACACACATACATAATACACGTGTACACATATACACACATCCATACCCACACATGCATACACATACACACATACACACATGCACACGCATACAAATGTACACACATGCACTATACACATATACACACATGCACACATCCATACATAAACACACATACACATACCCATATATGCAATACACATAAACACACATATGCACACACAGACATATACATATACATACATACACACACACTCACACACAGAGGCAAATATTAGGCTCATTGATGTGGCCTAGATAGGAGAGATGGTGAAAAATATGAAATTGTTGCTTACATAATGATTGCATATATTCATTTATTTTATCTAGCTTGGCTTTATTGTTATTTTTTAAAACAGGTGATATATTTATATATGGTAAATATTCCAAACAGATTAAATTGTTTTTTCAAATTAGGAATAATTCTCCCTCGTTCTCTCCATCACACTCAGTTGTCTGTTTACTCTCCAAAGAGATAACAACATGGTGAATTTCTTCTAAATTCTTTCAGAAATGTGTTGTACATAAGACATATTTCCCATCCTCTAATGTACATTTTTATGCACAAACAGTAGCATGTAGATATAATTATGCATCTGGATTTTTTCCTTCATAATATATCTTTGAAATATTCCACTTCAGTGATGTTGATGATGATGGTGGTGATAGCAGTGATGACGCAACACACCCATACATGTATAGTATATGTTCTAAAATCTGACATAACTAAGTCTTTAATCCTTACAGCATCCTTACAACAGCTCTGTACTCCATTCCCCAAATCATTCTGCAGCATCAGCTCTCAGCGTGAAATCACTGCCTCTCACTTAGGGATGCCTTATTCTTAAGGGCTGCATAACATTTCCTTTAAACAGATGTATCCATTAATATATCCTGTGCACTGTTAATGATGTCTTAGGTTTCTTTTTTCTACTTTTTTGCTATTTCAAGCAGTGTTTCAATCTTTCAATATTTGACTACATACCTTTGAACTTGTGCTTTGTGTACATATTGTAATATCAATTAATCAAGTTATAATAGCAGTTTTTTAAAATACCAAATGCTGATTTTCTTCTTACCTAGAGGAGAAATGGAGAGGGCTTACTGAAGCAGGCATTTCCTGTGTCTCTACTCTTGCAGCCAATATGAAATGGCCCCATGAAGTCCAGAGCTCACTAATTATTTGTTAAATGAAATAAACAAAAGTTGTCATATTTAATTATACACAATGTATAAAATATTTTGAGTTACCAGATGTCATAAAATTTATAGAAACGTTACCCTCATTCTACAGATCAGGAAGGGAGACACAGAGTCTCAAAGATAAGAAGGAGCAGTGTCATCTTTAAACTTCAACTCTTTGGAATCCAAATCTATACACTATGTGTATCTATGTGTATGTGTGTATATGTGTGTGTGTATGTATGTGGATGTATGGATGTGTGCATGTATGTATATGTGCATTGTGCATATGTTTCCTCTAGTTCCAACCTAAACAGGGTTTGACTCAGGGAATGCTCCACTTTGTTTCCACTTGTACGGGATGAATGCCAATTTGCAAGAGAAAATATTAGATACAATGATGGATAAAACTAAAATGATACCTAACATGCCTTAAACGCTTATTGCATGGGACACTTGAGACAAATACTTGGCCTCACATTATCTCACATACTGAGGACAGTCACCCTAGGAGGCTCAGTCTGTTGCTGTTGCCATTTTGCAGACTAGAAAAAGCAAATTGAAGCTAAGCAAAGTTCAGTGACTTGCCTAATATCGTAGGAACTGGTAAGTGACTAAAGAAGACTCAACTCCAGATGGGATGGTCTCCAGAGCCCCAAAGCCTTAAACGCTACTTCTCTACTGGAAGTTAGAATAAATATGGCATAGATACCTTTTAAGACCTTGAAGATGATACGTATGGGTTGTGCTGAATCCCAGTGCATCTATATTTCCTACAGTTTCCCTGTCCTTTATTTTCAAGTCTTCACTATACCTCTTGAGGACTCTGTCCTCAGCTTCTATTATATGAGATCTCTTCTGTAGTGAATATTCAGTTGTTTAATAAATAACTACATATTTTTTAAATGACAGACTCACCAGAATTGGCCATTACTTAATAATCACAAACACCAAGCTTATGAATATTTCATGCTCACTCATGTTCTGCTGAGACTATAAGCATCCGCATATTTCTATAGCTACAGATTATGCAGGGAACAATGGAAAACATATGTTTTGTGTGTTTTCTTTAACAATTTGATGATGGAAGAACACCTTGCAGTGTTGGAGGTAATGTAAGAAATAGTTGGCCAAAAAAAAAAAAAAAAGAAATAGTTGCTTTTTGTTTTTTGAGTGCTTGAAATAAAACTCTCAAATGGCAAGTTGATTATAGTAAGGACTGTATAAAAAGGTATACATTTAAAATTCATAAATCTAAATGACTGTCTGCAAGTAAGTCAACTTTATTCAATTTTCCACAGCAACTACCCGATACCATCACCCAAAAAACTGCAGACACTGTACTGCTCAGATGTTAAAAAGTTTCAGTGTGGGATTCAATTGTTCTCATCCCTGTTTTCTTTCAATCAGTGAATATTAGAGTTGTTATAAGTGATCTGAGGGAGGGGCACACCGTTGAATGAGAGTGCAGAATAAGGAGCCTGATGAAGGATGGCAACACAGGAAAGACCTCCTCGAAGAAGAATGTTTAAACCTGATGAGGGGATCCAGAGGAGGTTACCTGGCAGAAAGGTGGGATGTAGAGGCAGTAACAGGCATTGGAAGAGCCCATAGAAAAAGCAGGGCACTTTCTAAAAGCTGGAGAGAGCCAGGGTGGTGATAGCATAGTGACTGAGAGGAACAGCAGTATGAGATGGGCAGAAGCCAGATCCTGCCGAGACTAGTAAACCATGAATAACAAAGAATTTGAACATTTGCCCAGGAATGGTCACAAGCCATTGAAGGGTGTGAAGCTGGGGAGAGACACGATCTGAGTCCTGATTATAAAAATCATGATCATTCCAGCTGATGAGCGCTGAGTGCTGAGTGAGAAATGGAGAAAGAGAGGCAGAGAGAGAGAGAGAGAGAGAGAGAGAGAGAGAGAGAGAGAGAGGGAGGGAGAGAGAGAGGATTTAGGACATACGTGCAATCGTCCAGATAAAGATTATGCTGGCCTGGAGGCTTGGATCAGAAGAGTGAAAGTGACCTGGAGAGCAGTGCGTGGACTTGAGAGCCATTGTGGAAGTGAAATACACAGTCGAGAGTGATTGATTAGATGTTGGCAGTAAAAAGAGGAGAGTGTCAAGAGTGACTTAGAGATGAATGACTTGGCAAACTGGGGAGACCGTGAGTTCTGTTTTGAACTTTATAACATTATTTCAAAATTCCCTATTTTATTGCCTGGGAATTTGTAGCAAGAAGAGAAAGGCATACACACACACACACACACACACAAGGACCACTTCCAAATTGTGCTTCACAATGCCAAGATTTTCAGCTACATCTTTGTGGGAAGGGCCGCTCTTTCTGTTAAGTCCACCACTCTATTCCCAGTGGCTATGACACCTGGGCATACAGTAGGTGCCCAATAATGAGTCTATTAGAGCAGCTAAGCTGTGTTCTGATCTGGGATATAAGAGTCTTGGGGAGATGGCTGTCCTTTCCTTGTCCTTCCTTCCCCCTTCTTTATTTCTTTCTAAACTTGTACCTAAGTTTCTCATTTATGGGCTATTTTACGGAGTTAGACAAACTGATACTAAAGTTCATGTGGAAGAAGAAATATATGAGAAGAGCCAGGAAAAAAATAAACTTTGAAAAGAAAAGCTCTGATAGGGTCTAGTCTTAGCAAACATTAAAACATACTATAAAGCCTCTATAATTAAATCAGCATGGAACAGGTCCATATATAGACTAATAGACCAGTGAAATAGAAGAGAAAGCCTAGTCAGAAAGAGAAAAACAAATATCGTATATTAACACATCTATGCGGAATCTAGAAAAATGGTACAGATGGACCGGTTTGCAAGGCAGAAATAGAGACACAGATGTAGAGAACAAACGAATGGACACCAAGGGGGGAAAGCAGGAGCAGGTGGGTGGTGGTGGTGTGATGAATTGGGAGATTGGGATTGACATATATACACTAATATGTATAAAATGGATAACTAATAAGAACCTGCTGTATAAAAGATAAAATAAAATTCAAAAATTATTAATTTTTTAAGAAAAGATGAGAACGCCTAGTACAGTCCGAGGTACTTATGGAAATTTAGTATATAATGAAGGTAGCATCTCAAAGCACTGAGATAAAGAAGGGCTTTTTAATAAATGACATTGGGACAACTGAGTAGCCATCTGGAAAATGATAAAATTTGATCCATATTTCACACCATGTATAAGAATACACTCCAAATAGATTAGTGATCTAAAGTAAAAATATGAAACTATACAAGTATTAGAAAAAAAAACATAGGTAAACTCTACTTCAACCATAGTGATGAGAAAGCCTTCCAACTGTTACTCCAAATCCAAAAGTAATATAAGAAAAGATTGACAAATTTACTACAATAAAAGGAAGAAGTTACATGGGGGGAAAACCTAACAATAACATATATGAAATCAAAATACAACTGAAAACTGGGAGAAAATATGTATAAAATATGCCACAATAATGTCTCTAATGGATTAAAATCTCTAAAAACTGAGAGACAAAGTGGCAAAAAGCTGATATTTTAAAATGTCAAAAAACAGGGAGTTCACCGGTGGTCTAGTGGTTAGGACTCAGCACTTTCACTGATGGGGCCCAGGTTCTGTCCCTGGTCGGGGAACTGAGATCCCACAAGCCGTGAGGCACAGCCAAACTAAATTGCTCTGAAATTGATGAAGAACCAACCACTCATAATTAGAGAAATGAAAGTTAAGACACTGACACAGAATTCGTCACCTATAACACTGGCACAAATTAAACAGTGTGACAGTACATTCTGTTGGTGAGGCTGAGAGAGGCAGGAACTCTCAGACACTGCTGGTGGGAATGCTGACAGGGAATTGGGCAAAATCTAACAAAACTCCACGCGCATGCACCTTTGATCCTGCAGTTCCTCTTCTAGAAGTCTACCTGAAGGTGCACTCCCAACAATGTGAAAATACATATGCACAAGGTTGTCCCTTGCAACATCGTTTGTCATTGCAAAATTTGGAGAAAAACGTAAGTGCCTATCCTAGGAACAGAGTTGAATAAATGATGGTGCGTCCACAAAAATGGAGCACTGTGAGGCTGTAAGAAGAATGAGGACAAGTCCTACAGTGTGATTTGGAGGGATTTCCAGAACATGCTGTTAAGTGAAAATAGCCAAATACAGAAAAATATCTATAGTACATTCTCCTTCATGTAAGAAAAAGACGCTATTAAAAATATGCATGTATCTGCTAATTTGTGCAAAAGAAATGCAGGATGGTTAAACAAAAAACTAAATAGATGCATTACCTCCGTGGGGTGGGTGAGAAGAGGGTAGAAAGAAGTTGAAAGTGGGAACAGGGTAGCGGGAAAGGAAGGAGAGACACTTCTCTGAGTGTACTTTATCGTAGTGCTCTGACTTTTAGAACCAGAGTGATGAAAAAATACACCAAAAAAAATAAACATATAAGCAAAAAAAATATAAGCAAAATCAATCAGGATGTGAGGGAAAGCCAAATGTGGAATATAAATAGTAATAAGTTAACGTAAGCCTATCACAATGAAGGGGTAGAAGGAAAGAAGCAACCTAAGTGACTTTGGAAAACAGAATTTTAAGTGGATATTATAAGGCCAAAGGCAAATAAGACCTGTTTTAAAATGCTGGACTTGACTTTATAAATCTGTTTCTCATAGAAGAATGAGTGAGCAATTCTAAGGTAATTTTATGTGTATATAAGGATAAAAAATAAGTAAATATATTACAGGTAATATAGTCAGGTTTCTCACTGTCAAAGAAAAAATGCACAAATTAATAGATAAATAAGTCCTGGGGATGTCATGCACAACAGAATGATCATATTTAACAACACTGTATTGTGTATTTGAAAGTTGCTGAGAGAGTAGATCTTAAAAGTTCTCATCACAAGAAAAAAAATTGTAACTATATGAAGTGATGGATGTTAACCAAATTTATTGTGGTGGCCATTTCACATATATACAAATATCAAATTATTTAGTAATACACCTTAAAACTAATACAGTGTTATATGTCAGTTATATCTAAGGGATGTGTCTATATGCGGTTTTTGGAAACTGGATTGACAGGACTGAAAGAAAAACTTGAGACAGAAGTAGAAATATCAACTTCAAAATTTCAGCATCATCTATAATCTGAGAGGCTATTTTTTTCACTATGTATTATTTCTCAATAATATCACACTTAGGCATCAATGAACATGTTTGTTATAAGAGAAAAAGGGACCAGATATCATTAAAAAAAAAAAACCACTTAGGATGATTAAAAAAGTGTATTCCCACAGTAGTTAGCATGATATAACCTAGGAGTTAACAAACTTTCTGTAAAGACAGTAAGTATATATGGCTTTGTGCACCAAGAGGCAAAATCAAGGATACTACTAGGTGCTTTCATCAGAAAAAAGAAAACAAATTTTGACAAGAGTCTTTGGTGAATTTCAAAATATTAAAAAAAATATTCTTATTAAAATAACAAAAGGTTATTATTAAAATATATAAGTATAATTTTTGTAATCATCAACTAATAATTACAAGAGTGAAATTCTTGTTTGTGAGAGGGATAGCACTAACCTCTTATTCAGTGTCTCCTATCACCATAGTGATTGCAAGTGTGCATTTTGTAAAAAAACATTATCGGTTCACCAAAAACAGGTAACTAGGGAGAGTTTGCCCATGCACCATATCTTGCCAACCCCTAACCTGGCCCATGCCTACCCCTCCAACTTCACCTCTGCCATTTGCTCCCCTGTTACGCTGCCCAAGACCCCAGTGGCTTTCTTTCCATTCCTCAAGCACCCCAAGTTTCCCCCTGAAGCTGGGGGGTCTTGACCCTTGCTGTTGCCTCTACCCGGATACAGAGTCCCCAACTCTGCACCTGGCCAGTCGCATCATTTAAATCTCAGTTCAAAATGTCAGTTTCTTAGGGAGACTCACTCTGATCACCTCGTCTAAGAAGTGCCAGCCCCGAACTCAGCCACTTCCTATTGCCCAAGTTAATGTCCTTTATAGCTCTTTTCACTCTCTGCAATGTCATACTTACGTAGTTGTTTAAAGGATTTCCTGTCTGCACCTCTAGTTGGAGGTCCGTGACACAGAGAGTTAATGTTTGGTTCCAGCTAATGATTAACCATTGCTTGGCATGTAGTGACTTCTTAATAAACACTTGAAACCAATAATGATTGAAGGGAGAAAAAAGGGATTTACTGTAACCCACATTATTGCAATATGCAATACAATGAAGGCTGGGCGGGAAAGACAGCAGTCACAATGGGAGTTTTGGGACACTGAAAGATTTCGCTGCTGTTCTGTTGGGATCCTGAGAGAAAGCGGCTAGCTGTAAACCTTATAAATGCTTGGTAAGAACATCCATTTCAGGCCTGTCATTAACTTGTTCCAGGTCTGGAATCACCGCTAATGGTTTCACCTAGCTTATACTTTGACATTTGGAAGCAAATGAACATCACATGAGATACAGACATTCACACAAACTTGACTGCATTCCATGCAAACTATAAAAATAGCGGAATGAAACATCACATTAAAAATGGCATGACCCGGGCTTCCCTGGTGGCGCAGTGGTTGAGAGTCTGCCTGCCGATGCAGGGGACACGGGTTCGTGCCCCGGTCCGGGAGGATCCTACATGCTGTGCGGAGCGGCTGGGCCCGTGAGCCATGGCCGCTGAGCCTGAGTGTCCAGAGCTTGTGCTCTGCAACAGGAGAGGCCACAACAGTGGAAAGGCCCACGTACTGCAAAAAAAAAAAAAAAAAAATGGCATGACCCTACAGTTCCCCCCAAATGATCAGGGTGTCCAGAGTCATCTGTGAGTCACTAAGTAGAAAGATTCATATGAACACATACTGGTAGCCAGTGTCTCTGAAAATAAAAGATTTCCTATTCTAAATGTAATGATATTCTAAGTGGAGATGGTAAAATGCAAATGACTTAGTATCAAAATTTAGTATAAAAGCTGCTGGGTATACAAAGAAATGAAAAGGAGAAGGGAAGCTGGAATTAGAAAAAGGATTCTAAAATTATAATTGTCACAAGCTTAGGGGAGAAAAATTAGCCATCTTACCAGACACTGCAGTGAGGAGAAAACTTGTAAATTAGATTTATAGGGAACTAACCTCAACATAGACAAAAAATAAACAGAAAAGAACAAAGTCCAAGCACCACTTGTAACTAACCTTGGCGAGATCAACTCTTTGATGGATTCAGTAGCCTACCTAGGGTACGTGTCTGTCTAGCGATGATTAACTACTGAATTGAAAACAGATTTACGTGTAGTTTAGGACACCCATTTGCAAGAGCAACATATATTAAAAACTTTTATAGAATAATACTTTATATGAAAGTCCAAATAAGGAAAACTTTTTCTTCCCCTCAATGAAGTCAGCGGGATTGTTCAAAATCGTTAGAGTGCTTGCTTTGTTTTAAAAATCATATGAGCAGTTTAAAAAATAATTTCATAAATACCAAGAATAACGAAAAATATCATATACAATCCAATTTCCCTACTATTCAAACTGACTTTATTGTCTGGGCAATGTTCATCTCTTTGTTTATGCATGTAAAATATTATGTAGTTATAATAGCTATCATAAATAATTTTGTATTCTGTATATTCTTACTGTATCACAAACATTCGTAGGTGGCTGTATTGTCTTTATTGTTCTCATTTTTTTATGACAGCTGAGTAGTCCATATCAACATTGCATGATTGTTTGGTTTTGTATTTTTTCCTAATTTTTCTTTATTAAAATACAGTTGAAGCTTTTACATTGTTTTTGAAGGGAAAGCATTTTAAAATGTATTGTTTCACTACAGACTAGTTTGAAAAATAATATCAACACAAGAAGAGAATTACCCACAAAAGTCATTCTGAAAACATCCATGTTTTATTTATGTGCATCTTCAATTTCATGTCACAAAAAGTATAGAGAGAACGTTGTACTCTATACTTTCCATTAACATTATGCCCAACATATTCTGTTTCTATTCAGTGATTTTTTTGTACCCTCTCTACAGTTAACTGTGGCTCACATTACTCTATATTTTTTTCTTTAGGTAATTCACTGTTCTCCTGAAACTGGTCCTCTAGTGAACTTGTGTCCTGATGCATTACCTGCTTCCTCCCGCTGAAATGTAAGTATCGTGAGGGCAAGAACCTGGCCTGTCTGTCCAGTGCTGTCTCTGCAAGGTCTGGAAGGTGCTAGACCCAGACTGGGTACTCAATGAATGATACTGGGCAAAAGAGTAAATGAAAATCAGAATGGTTGCAGAGCAAGTGTAGAGCTACGTTTCGAATCCCAGAGCTCTGACTCCACAATGGTTCTCTAGTACAAAATGGAAGGATAACCCATGTGCCATCTTCCTTTCTGTCATTCCCTCAATGAGGTGGTGATAGTGAATGTTTCTTAAAAGGATTATAACTTCCTATGGTTACAAGGGATTTTGCAGTAAAATCTTCGCAACCCTTCGAGAAAAAGAGAAACTTAGATTCCCAAGATCTAGCAGTCAACTAAGAGCGGTCCTAGAGATGCTTAGCTGTTCTCAACTGTAAATATTATGACATACTCTTTTATGATACTATTTTAATAATATTTTAGTGATGTCAAAGGATGTGAGCTTTGAAGTCACTTGGCAGATGACATAATATCAATTCTACTAATTCCCAGCTGCATAACCTTGTCCAAGTCACTTCCTCCTCTCTGCCTCAGGTTCCTCTTCTGCAAAATGGGGGACAATAATGCCCTTTCAGATGATTGTGGTGAGGACTAAGTAAATTGATATAAAAACAGCCATATGTCTGTATTTACACGTATTTGGAGTGCTGCATTGTCTATAGAAAACATTCCATAAATATTAACTATAATCATCAGCATGTAATGGTCAGTAGTTTTGCAAATCCAATGGACTTTTCACTTGTAGAATCTACAAAAACAGAGTCCACAGAGTATTCCTTTAAATAAATAGGACACGTTCAAGGCTATTCCTCGACTATCCCTCGTACTTATTTGCATTACACTATGTCTCTTGACTGGAAGAGAGAAGGAAGGATGACCGACGTTTTGCTGGAAATGGTGCATAACCGTGGCTTTGAACATGCAAATGCATCATTCACGTGAATGTCATTGATCACGTGTGCTCAGGAGAGGTGGGGGGGGGATGTTAAGTGATGCTGCTTTTGACTATAAAAATCCCAGGGGCCAAATTATGTAAATTCTTTTGGAGCTCAAAAGAGTATCCTGCCAACTAGTGGATGTAATAAATGTTGTTGCTGTTGTAATGAAGATACTTAAGTTTCTGATAAAATGGCTTCTTCTTTGGTCCTTGCTTTAGGACCAAAGGGCTTTCCTTGAAGGTGAAGGGGATTTATGTGTTTACCTAGACTCATAAATTAAGTGGAAAAAAATCCTATCTGAGGCAAGGAAAGACTCTTCTCTCAGACATAAGTGTGTTCATAGACTCTAGCATATTCTTTCTCACAGGCAGCACCTGCTGGAAATCTTTTAGTAAGAAACGCAGCTTATTGTACTGACTCTCTTCCCACCTTTTCAAAAATTCTTTTCTTTTCTTCCAAATACTTGTTAAGCAATGATGAGTTGGTAAAATCTGCACACAAATGAGAACACGTAATTATGGTCAGGAAGACAATCCATTTTGTATAGATAGAATTCCATGCCATACATAAAAAAATGTCCATCCAGGGGCTTCCATGGTGGCGCAGTGGTTGAGGGTCCGCCCTGCCGGTGCAGGGGACGCGGGTTCGTGCCCCGGTCCGGGAGGAATCCCTCATGCCGTGGAGCGGCTGGGCCCGTGAGCCATGGCCGCTGGCCTGCGAGTCCGGAGCCCTGTGCTCCGCAACGGGAGAGGCCTGCGTACCGCAAAAAAAAAAAAAAAAAAAATAGAGAGGCCAGGATCAGCTGGGCTGCAGTAACATACTTCACAAACCCTAGAGTTTCAAAACCATAAGAGTTTATTTCCTACTCATGGCCGATTCCACTCTAGTCTTTGTCTCTTCACAGTCACTTTCTTGAAATGCTGACTCAGAGATTCAGACCTTTCTCGTCTTTTGACCTCAACATCTCATTATTCATCCTCTGTGATCACCACTAGAGGGAAAAGACAGAGCCTGTAGAACTCACAACCATTCTGCGATGCGTTGATTTGCTGAAGACCATAGGCCACAACTAGTCATAATGCCCACACCTAACTGCAAGGAAAATGGAAAAGGTTCGGGGAGAGGAAAATGGAAAAGGTTCGGGGAGAGGAAAATGGAAAAGGTTCGGGGAGAGGGAGGTGTCACATAAATATTAATGATCAGTAGAACGTAAGGATACAATTACCAAAATATATTCTGAGAAATATGAGGGCTATGGGTATTCTGAAGAAAAATGCAAGAGGCCAGAGGCATCCAGTTAACTAAGGCACTATTGCTAATCTGACCCTTTAAATTCCCCACTTAGAAATTCTCACGCACGTTAGCCTACTGTCAACTCTGAGAAACCATTCTCCCAATAGGCATGATTATCTTTGTGTAATGCAGTTTGTTTTTTTTTGCCAACTCGATTGACCATAGAATAATTCCTTTTCACAACACCCATGAACCTAATGTCCCATTGAACTCACATTAGACAAATATTCCATTAGGCAACTTGAAATACTGAAGTGAAAAACATAATGGGCACTTAATACATATTTATTGCCAGAACAGTAAATGAATGAATGAGAAGTCACTTTTCAGGAGTCAGGGACACCCATTAAATCAGATTTTCGGGGATAAAGTTCTACACAACACCTACCTTAAAGTTGAAAAATAAAAACCCTAGGTCAAGCAACTAGCTTTTGCTTATAAGATGCTACACACCAATTTGGATGGGTTTTGTTGTTGTTGTTTTGTGTGTCAGCCATAGCTCATCTGCCCAAGATTTCATCGGGGTGATTGTACATGTACAGCTCAGCATGTACAACCCATCCCACACTTCTGTCCACGCAGAAATTTAGGAATGGAAAACAAACCCCGCATTGTGATGAAGAGAATTGAAATTATGTGTTGCATAAGCCAAGCTCTAGATGGTGTTCCACGCTACAAAACCTCACGACTCACGGTAGGGAGACGCAGCAACAGACGCAGTGCTAGTGTACATTCCACATAATCCAGTGCAGTGCGGTTTTGAGCAATGCTCAGGCATTGGAAACAATACCTAATGGTTTGCCTTGGGTCCAGAGAGTGGCTGGTTGTTGGCGGCAAAACCCTGGAATCTGGGAGGAGAAAAACAGTATGGAAGCAATATTATTTGCCATCTAATTTTCTATAATCCAGAGGGCGTTGATGATAACACACAGAGGAAAGATTAAATGTAATAACTTAATATTCACACTCTGCGTCAGAAGTTGCTCCTCTTGGCGCCATGGAGGCAGGCGGCTGGCACTGGCCGTTGCCAGGAGGTGTTAAGTGGGTAAGTGGTACTGAGGAATAGAGTCATCTGTGGGGAAAATGACAGTCATGAACTGCTTGTAATGCTGTGAAAACTCAATGAATTTGATTAAAACGCAGATTGCAAAACTGTTTCCTGGACGACCACTGGACACAATCGTTTATACCGAAACGTGAGAAGTCTGACAGGAAAACTGCCGTTTCTGCTGCCAGTTTGTTGAGCATCTTGACAAAGAACATGACCAAGGAGATGAAAATAGCCCTGTCCTCCTAGCAGAGATCACCAGGTCCCCATACACACAGTTGTCTAACTCTGCCGGAAGGTCTTCTGGGAGGGGCAAGGTGAGCGTGATTACAAGCCATCCTAGCCCTGGGAGACAAATTTGTGTAAAGTTTTGTGAGATCTTATCCTATATTCTCAGTGACCACACTACCTGTGTTAGATTAAGGTGCCTACCATACAGTTTATTTAGTGTGAGTGAGACAGAGACACTACAGTGGTAACAGAGCAGTTACGTGTATAAGGTTTGTAGGCTCATGTCAAGGGCACATATAGAAAGAGATGGAATAGGGAGGCATATAGATTAGGGTGGCCCTGCACCAAGTGTGGTTCTAGGGCCCATGGGGATATGTCAGCACTTCCTTACTGTTCACGATAAGACAAATGCAAAAAATTGAGAGTAGAAATGTTTAACCATTTAAACAATTTTGTTGAACCTCATACTAAACAAGTGGACTTTGTATTATTTGTACCTTTTTGAATTTTACTTTTCTGGTAATTCCTTTTTATTATACTTTACAAAAGTTCTGTGATGGGATTGGGAATTTCACCACAAGACAGTTTGAGAATCAACAAATTGGAGTTGCACTAGGCAGATTTAGTCTGCATTTCTTACAAGGTTTATTGCTTTTAGCAAAGTACTAACCTATCTACATTTTGTTTTTCTCAAAACATTTGATAAGTAGATTATATCATTATTAAATAACTGGATACACCAGGAACCCCTCACATAAACTACTGAAAAATAATTTAAATGTTTAGATAATCCACGCCTACTAATCTGAACATTGCACAAGGTGAGTGAGTGATTAAGTTCACTTGTGGAAGAGTGAATGGCTCAGGTAACACACACTTGCTTTTTCCTGTATTCAGTCCATGCAGCAAGTATGTGTTAAGCATAAGCCTTGTTCCAGACACGGTTCCAACTGCTGAGGGAATGCAAGTGAATAAAAATTGTAAAGACTCCTGCCTATGGGGAGTTTATATATGATCAGGGCTACAGTTGAGACAGAATAGTTATAATTAATGAGTAAAATGGTATGATTGATTTGAGATTGAAAGTTGCTATAGAAAAAATAAGATAAGTATAGCAAGGCATGGAAAGAGGGAAGATTTCTAACTGGGTTCAGACTGAGCTCCAGGTTAAAAAAAATGACATTTCAACGAAGACATGAAGAGGTCAAGTTAGCCATGTGGATATCTGGAGGGGGAATAGGCCAAGTAGAGGTAACAGCCAGTGCAAGGTCCTGTGTTAACAAGTATATAGCATATTTGAGAAGCAGCATAGAGGCCAGTATGGCTGAAAGAGAGAGCACAAGAGAAAAGTGAGTAGTTGAAGACAGAGAGGCAATTTGAGTCCTTGTAGACCATTGTGAGGATTTAGTTTTTCACTCTGAGTGAGATAGGAGCCCTTGACAGTTTGAAAAAGAGACTGACATGGCTTTTCTTATTATGTTAAAGGATTATAAGGCTATCACAGCAATCCAGGTAAAAGATGATGACGGATCCAACAGAATGGTAGCGATGGAAAAGGTGGAAAGCAGTCAGGTTCTAGGTATATTTTTAAGGCAGAATCAACAGGATTTCCTGACATACTGGGTATAAGGTATAGCCTTATACTCAGTATACCTGCAAAAATATGGGTAGAGGCAGATCATATAGCTACGGGGGTATATCTGAGCTTTGTTTGGAACATGTGAAATCATTCTTGTCTATTAGCATCTAAGTATCTCAAGATGTCAAGTATGCAGTTGCAGTCCAGAGTTTGCAGGGAGACATAAATTTGGAAATAGTTGCAAATAAATACATTGAAAGCAGTAAAACTGGATGAGATTACCAAAGGAATGAGTGTAGATAGAGAAAAAGGACTACAGACTGAGATCTGAGATACTTGGGCATCAAGAAGTTATGGAAAGAGAAATTGGCAAAGGAGACTGAGAAGGAGGGACCAATAGGACAAGAGGACAGTCAATAGGGGGAGGGATTTTGGAACCAAGTGAAGAAAGTATGTCAGGGAGGAAGAACTCATCAACTGTGTCAAATGCTGCTGATGGTCACATATGGTGAGGACTGAGACCTTTGGATTGAGAAATGTGGAGCTCATGGATGACCTGGTAATGGTATAATGGTGTGCGGAATGGCGAAGAAAAAGTCCTATGGGAGTAGTTTAAAAGAGCCTGGCCAGAGACGAATTGGAGACAGGGAACAAAAACAAGTCTCTTAAGGTGTTATGATCACAAGGGAGCAAATATATGGAACAATCGCTGATGGCAGAAGTGGGGTCAAGAGAGATGCTTTATGTAAATTCCAAGAGAGTTTCTTCTGGGGAAAACATCAAATCAGTAATAGGACCAGTCATTGAGAGGGAAGACACACTCCGAGGTGGTCCTCAAATGAGCCAGTTTGGGAGACTAAGTAATGGAGCTGCCAGAGGTGAACAGTCACAGCAGAGAACCCTCTAACGCAAGAACAGGAACCGCTGTATGAATTACTTGTCTGATTTCAGGGGCTACACTTTTTAAATTCTGTAAGTGGTGCTTACCAGGCAAATTGCAGACATTTGTTTGCAAATGCAAACTCCTTTGTAACCATCATTGAGCCATTTGTACAATCACATATTTCTTCACACGAGTAATTAATACTGATACTTACTACTAAATTGATAGGGTTTCTTGCTCTCTTGCTTACAAGCTCTTCACAGTCTAGCTGTAATTAAGAATCAGCAGAGACAGTTCTTCAAGGGAATGGGTGGAAGTCTACTGTCCTCCGTTTTGGATTGACATGTATTAACTAAAGTAGAAGTAAAAGCAACAAGGCTCCTTTCTTTTCAGTTTTTTGCCTTTCAGAACATTTTATCCTAATGAAGGAAGATAAAAATATATATTTATTATATATAAATATAATATATAATTACTTTTGCAAAATATATAATTATATAAATTATGTAATGTAATTATATTTACAAAATACAAAAATATTAAAAATACAAAGCATTATATATATATCTGCCATAGGTGTGTGTGTGTATGCATGTATGTGTGTATATACAGCATATATGTAATATAAAATATTATATATATTTATATATTATAATATAAAATATATTTACATATATATACACACCTTTGACAAATATATATAAATATATAATATTTTATATTTTGTAATATTTTTTGTATTTGTAGTTTATATTTTGTAAGTTTATATGTTGTGATCTTTTATATATAATATATAGTGTATTTCAATATCATGGTACTCACTTATATTAAATATTACTATCTCAGAAGTATAATACAAAAGGAAAATTTTGGTCAGCAATGCCTTTGTCCATTGCAGATGTACCTGGTCAATGGATGGTTTACTTTTGTCATTCAGGATCCCAGGCTTCTTCCCTATTGTGACTTTGCCTTCCTTTAGGGTCCTGGATAAAGCCTATCTTCTTCTTAACTACTTTGACCTAGAAGTGACATATATCTCTTCTACTCACATTGCATCAGTGAGAACTAGTTGTATGGCACCCCTCAGATGCAAGGAGCCCCGGGGACTGCAACCATGTTTACTCTAGTCAGCCCCTTCTAAACACAACGTCTATACTATGTAAGGAAATCATGTCACTCTGGGGGCCAACCAGCCATCTGCTACAGGGAAAGAGTATTCAAGGTCAGAGGCAATCATTTCAGTATCTGATGCTCTTTGCCTACATATATTCCAAAGGGATTTAGAGTTCTGCTATAGGGAGAAAAAGCAAAAGGAAGACGTAAGAATGTTCTAATATGACTTAATCTTTGATAAATTAGAGCCCTCTGAATTAAGTGAGAAAATTTGGGAGTTTTTTTTGTTTTTGTTTTTGTTTTTTTTTTTTTTGGTATGCGGGCCTCTCACTGTTGCGGCCTCTCCCGTTGCGGAGCACAGGCTCCGGACGCGCAGGCTCAGCGGCCATGGCTCACGGGCCCAGCTGCTCCGCGGCATGTGGGATCCTCCCAGACTGGGCACGAACCCGTGTCCTCTGCATCGGCAGGCGGACTCTCAACCACTGCGCCACCGCGGAAGCCCTGGGAGTTTTTTTATCTTATAGAATTTATCAGCCTGGGAATCTGGAAAATGAATCATGAATCTTGTCATACCCTATACTTCACAACTAGCACTAATTATATATTTGCACCATGAGGCATTTGTTGCTTTCTTGTTTACAAGATCACATTAATGACTAGTGGCAATGATGAAGAACAGTCGACATCAGTGCCACTCTAGAGAGTAACAACAGGAAGAATAATGTCCTGGGACAGCCACTAAAATCAAACTTAGATTGAAGACTAGGGAAATGATCATTCCTCATCATAATTGTAATATAATAAAATAGTAAACATTTTTCTTCATTTTAATCACATCCCATACTCCTCATGTAGAGATATTTCTTTGAATTTTTTGAGACTTCTTTAGTTTATATAAATACATATATTGTATATAATATGTATATATTTACCGTAACATTTGGTTTGTGTTTTTCATTTTTTGGTGTTGTTGGTGAATTCTTTATTTAAAAGCTTAACGTCTGAGCTGAGCAATGCACACAACAATCGCGGTATTAGAATCTCAATAAATCTCAGCGTAATGAACTGAATTCCTTGTACTTTAGGTGTCACGTTACTCTTTCTTTGACTTAATGTGTATTAAGGTCTGTGAAAATAGATAGCCACAGTGAAAGTTCAAGGTAGATAGCAAGTTAAAAATGGAAGAGAAAACTTGCTTTTAAATAATCTTTGGCAAGAGACATGTGAAATTTAGGAACCAGGTAGATCATTTTTTACCAAGCTTCTTCCCTGCTCCCCTCCACCGGAAAATTGTCATTTTTAAAATCTACATTTAAAAAACAATCCCTGTGTCAGCATCATTTATTGAAAAGTCATCTCATCTCATAAGAAATATCATAAGAGTACACATTTCGGGGAAGAAAAATAGGCTTTTCCTATATCACTGAGATGAGCAGAGTGTAAAAGTATGCTTAGAAATAAATAGTAAAGGAAATCAACTAGACCTTACAACCTTTAAAATATCTCAACCTCAAAATCCCATGAAGTAGTATTTGCAACTTGAGGGGTATTCCATAAATATTTATTAAATGTTTAATTAAATTAATTTACTAAATGTAAATCTTAGTGATTGTGTCAGAACCCCTCTCTACCTTTCTCCACCCAATTTGCTGCCACAGGAAATGTAGAGTCATCAGGCAATTTTGCCCTTTGGTCCTGAATTATGTTGGGCCAATCGGAGCACCAATAGGAGGTTGTAGAAGAGAAGGATGAAGGTGTGGCGTTACTGCACCTGGACCCTCCCTACAAGATTGTCTCAAGCTGGGTGGAAAGATCACATCACTGCTCAATGCTGCCATAACTTCAAAGGTCAGTGCTTCTAAAAGTCACTCACTTCCCTAAAGTGTGGAGATGGTAACAGCTCTGCTGTTATGAGCCCGGAATACGCCAGTGTCCCTGTGGTTTCTCTACACCTTGCCCTCACTTTCCAAGACCTCTTAATTTGAGAGTGCCACCTGTGACCCCAACCCAGGATTCTGACTGATTCAATGATAATGATTTACAAAATATGATGCCTATCACTATAGGGTTCTATACGGTCATGTATGAAAATAAGACACATAGAGAAATAAATACAGTACATGTTAAAAGCAGTAAGGGCCATATGAGAACAACTAAAATGTCATGGAAGTTTCAAAGACAGAGTAATTGCTTCTTGGGCAATCAGGGAAGATTTCATGGAGGACATTTAAATGGGACCTTGAAAGATGGGCACTATTTCCATAAGGGAAAAAATACACTTTCAGGTGAAAGAAATAGTGTAAAAAAGTGAGCATTTTTTGGCTTGGTTTATTTGGGGAACTGTAATTGTTTTATTGGAGTATATAATAGACAAAGAGAATAAAAAGGAGAATAAAAATAAGTAGGCCAGGGATGAGTTGAACTCAAATATTGGAGTGATTAGAAATTTGGTAGATATTTTAAAATCAGTGATTCCAACAGGTGCATGAAAAAGTACTCAACATCACTAATCATTAGGGAAATACAATTAAAACCACAAAAAGATATCACCTCACACTTTTTAGAATGGCTGCCATCCAAAAAGACAAGAGATAACAAATGCTGATGAGGTTGTAGAGAAAAAGAGAACCTTTTTGTACTTTGGTGGGAATGTAAATTGGTGCAGGCCACTATGGAAAACTATATAGAGGTTGCTCAAAAATTAAAAATAGAACTGCCATATGATCCAGCAATTCCATTTTTGGGTATGTATCTAAAGGAAATCACCTGAAGAGATATCTGCACACCCACGTTTATTTCAGCATTATTTACAATAGCCACAGTAAGGAAACAGCTGGAATATCCATCGATGAGTGAACAAAGAATGCATGGTAATATATATAATAGAAATCTATTCAGCCACAAGAAGAAGAAAATCCTGCCAGTTGTGACAACCTGGAGGAATCTTGATGGCATTATGCTAAGTGAAATAAGTCAGACAGAGAAAGAGAGATACTGTGTAATTTCGCTTATATGTGAAATCTAAAAAGCCCAAGTTCATAGAAACAGATCAGATTTGAGGTTACCAGAGATGGGTGTTGGGGATGGAGGAATTAGGTGAAGGTGGTTAAAAGATACCCATTTCTAGTTATAAGGTAAGTGAGCTCTGGGGATGTAATGTATAGTATGAAGACTATAGTTAGCAATACTGTTTTATATATTTGAAAGTTGCTGAGAGAGTAGTTCTTAAAAGTTCTCACCACAAGAAAAAAAATTGTTACTGTGTGAGGCGATGGATGTTAGCAAAAGTTGTGCTAATCGTTTTGCAATATATACGTATTTCAAATCATTATGCCATTCCCCTGAAACTGATACAGTCAATTATATCTCAATAAAACTGGGGGAAGAAAGAAGAAATTTACATATATCAGAAAAATTAGTAAAAATAAAAACCAATGGTGAGTTCATAACTATCTTATTGCAGATAAAATTGTCATCAATATATAAGAATTTGAGAAAAAAACCCTGAACATTAGGAAAATTAATTTGGCAATAAGATTAAAGATTAAAAAGGGAAACTTTGGGTGGAATTGTTAGAGTCTGCCCGAGGGTGTAACGTGGAGTGAAGACGAAGAGTGATGGAAAGCGACAGAAAGAGCTATGAGTCTGGGGGACGGAGAGCCAGTCTGTAGAGGCAGGACTTGGAGGAACGTGGCAAAGGCGGTTCCAGATGGCAGACGGGAAGGATGGAGGTGGCACTAATGGTCATTTGGAAGTCATTAGAAGAAACAGTTTGGGGAAGAAATCACCTTGAATTTTGATAAAAAACAAACGTCACTTCTGCCAGCCCGACATTAAGATGAACTTGAGGACCAGATGCTCACAAATGTGAAGTTGGATCCCAGCAAAGAGGGTAGAGCCAGGATATAAACTTGGGAAAGGTCTGAAAGAGGGGATCATTGAATCACATGCAGGAAAGGAAACTTGCATCAGTGCTCACTTATATGAAGAGGAGGAATGAGAAGGTTAAGAGGTATGAAGGTAGAGTTAACATGTTAATGTGTAGAAAGTATTTAGTGCAGTGCCTGGGTCAGAGTAAATGTGTTTAATAAAAAGTTGGCTATTACTGAAGTCACTGTTAACGTTGAGTTAAGGTGAGTCAGGACAGTGAAGTATTACGGAAGTTAAGAGGCTTTAAAGAAGGACTAATTTTGCTACAGTTTCAAATGCTCTAATGCTGGGATATATAGAGATATGTATTTGGAATATATATCTAGAAAGATATAGAGAGATGGAGAAAGAAATAGATAAACAGATAGTCTGCTCTCTGGTTGTCCTCACATATTCTGACATTCCGGGATCAGTGTTTATCTTTTGTATCCCTTCCAATGAACTGTGGAAGGCTTAGTGATTCATCTTCAATATCATCAAAATTTGTGTTGGTTTGTGTTGGTTAAGAGCACAGGCCATCCAGTCAGACTGCCTGGGTTGAATCCTGGCTTCATTTCTTACTAGATCTGTGAGGTTGGACAAGTTGCTTAACCTTTCTGTTCCTCAACTTTTTCATCTGTAAAATGGAGTCATGATATTACCTACTTCTGTTATGGAAATGAGTTAAGTACTTTAAAAGCAACTTTCCTAACGTAACTAATAAAGGTTAGTTGCTATAGTATTTATTGTTTTCTGCTCCTACATAATTATATATCCCTGTTCTCATCTCACTTTCTACATGTGTTATTCTCTTTGCACCCATGTTGCACCACACTGGATATTGTTATAATCGTTGTAGCTGAAGTACTGGAGAAAATTGAGAAAGACAACACAGTGTAAAACAGAATGGGCATCAGTTTACCTTCAAGAAACAGATTTCCTCGCCATCTTGGCTGTGAGGAATGTGTAAGAGCTCTCCATCTCACTCAGGATGTGTCCCACTACCGAAATAATCTTCTCAAATCTGTGTTACTCTCTATGTCTGGGCTAAGAAACAGAGAGCAGTGAGGTGTACGGAGGTTAAATAAACTGTCTATGATTAAAAAATAAATCAATGAAACAGAAATTGCCAATTAGCATAAGAACCAAAAGCAGTTCTGGAATATAAAAACATAGGTTCCTTATACATTATATATTTATATATATCCTTATATATATTCCTTATACTTTTCCTTATACAAAAGTATACTGTAATAATAGTGGTTACATCCACCAGCCCTGAAAGAGTTTGTCACAATTTGAAAGCTCCATAAACAACTTGAAATCTGTTCTCCGTCTTCCAACTAAGTGAAACTAAAATTGTTCTTTTTAAGTGAAAGCTTTACGTATAATATAAAACAGAGGTAGTGCATGATTGCCCCGACCTCCTGACTACAACTGTGTTTTGTAGTGTGATTTTGTACATGGAATTCAAATGCTTTGAAGAGGTAAATGTTAGCCACAAACCCCACAATCCCCAGTCTTTAAAACCGATCTGATTCACATGGGTTTTGGTTTTTTTTTTTCTTTTAACATCTTTATTGGAGTATAATTGCTTTACTATGTTGTGTTAGTTTCTGCTGTATAACAAAGTGAATCAGCTATATGTATACATATATCCCCATATCCCCTCCCTCTTGCGTCTCCCTCCCACCACTCTAGATGGTCACGAAGCACCGAGCTGATCTCCCTGTGCTATGCAGCTGCTTCACATTAGCTATCTATTTTACATCTGATAGTGTATACATGTCAGTGCTACTCTCTCACTTCGTCCCAGCTTACCCTTCCCCCTCCCCATGACCTCAAGTTCACTTTCTATGTCTGCGCCTTTAGTCCTGTCCTGCCCCTAGGTTCTTCAGAACCTTTTTTTTTTAGATTCCATATATACGTGTTAGCATATAGTGTTTATTTTTCTCTTTCTGACTTACTTAGCTCTGTATGACAGACTCTAGGTCCATCCACCTCACTACAAATAACTCACTTTCGTTTTTTGTTATGGCTGAGTAATATTCAATTGTATATATGTGCCATATCTTCTTTATCCATTCATCTGTCGATGGACACTTACGTTGCTTCCATGTCCTGGCTATTATAAATAGAGCTGCAATGAACATTGTGGTACATGACTCTTTTTGGATTATGGTTTTCTCAGGGTATATGCGCAGTAGTGGGATTGCTGGATCCTATGGTGGTTCTATTTTTAGTTTTTAAGAAACCTCCATATTCTTCTCCATAGTGGCTGTATCAATTTACATTCCCACCAACAGTGCAAGAGGGTTCCCTTTTCTCCACACCCTCTCCAGCACTTATTGTTTATAGATTTTTTGATGATGACCATTCTGACTGGTGTGAGGTGATACCTCACTGTAGTTTTGATTGCATTTCTCTAATGATTAGTGATATTGAGCATCCTTTCATGTGTTTGTTGGCAATCTGTATATCTTCTGTGGAGAAATGTCTATTTAGGTCTTCTGCCCTTTTTTGGATTGGGTTGTTAGTTTTTTGGATATTGAGCTCGATGAGCTGCTTGCATATTTTGGACATTAATCCTTTGTCAGTTGCTTCATTTACAAATATTTTCTCCCATTCTGAGGGTTGTCTTTTGGTCTTGTTTATGGTTTCCTTTGCTGTGCAAAAGCTTTGAGGTTTCATTAGGTCCCAATTGTTGATTTTTTTTTAATTTCCATTTCTGTAGGAGGTGAGTCAAAAAGGATCTTGCTGTGAATTATGTCACAGAGTGTTCTGCCTATGTTTTCCTCTAAGAGTTTTATAGTGTCTAGCCTTATATTTAAGTCTTTGATCCATTTTGAGGTTATTTTTGTACACAGTGTTAGGGAGTGTTCTAATTTCACTTTTTACATATAGCTGTCCAGTTTTCCCAGCACTACTTATTGAAGAGGCTGTCTTTCTTCACTGTATACTCTTACATCCTTTATCAAAGATAAGGTGATCATATGTGTGTGGGTTTATCTCTGGGCTTTCGATCCTGTTCCATTGATCTATATTTCTGTTTTTGTGCCAGTACCATACTGTCTTGATTACTGTACCTTTGTACTGTAGTCTGAAGTCAGAGAGCCTGATTCCCCCAGCTCCATTTTTCTTGCTCAGGATTGCTTTAGCTTTGGGGGTCTTTTGTCTTTCCATACAAATTGTGAAATCTTTTGTTCTAGTTCTGTGAAAAATGCCACTGGTAGTTTGATAGGGATTGCATTGAATCTGTAGATTGCTTTGGGTAGTAGAGTCATTTTCACAATGTTGATTCTTCCAATCCAAGAACATGGTATATCTCTCCATCTATTTGTATCATCTTTAATTTCTTTCATCAGTGTCTTATAGTTTTCTGCATACAGGTCTTTTCTCTCCTTAGGTAGGTTTATTCCTAGGTGTTTTATTCTTTTTGTTGCAATGGTAAGTGGAGTGTTCCCTTAATTTCTTTTTCAGGTTTTTCTTCATTAGTGTATAAGAATGAAAGAGATTTCTGTGCATTAATTTTGTATCCTGCTACTTTACCAAATTCATTGATTAGCTCTAGTCGTTTTCTGGTAGCATCTTTAGGATTCTCTATGTATAGTATCACGTCATCTGCAAACAGTGACAGTTTTACTTCTTTTCCGATTTGGATTCCTTTTATTTCTTTTTCTTCTCTGATTGCCGTGGCTAAAAGTTCCAAAACTATGTTGAATAAGAGTGGTGCGAGTGGGCAACCTTGTCTTGTTCCTGATCTTAGTGGAAATGGTTTCAGTTTTTCACCATTGAGAACTATGTTGGCTGTGGGCTTGTCATATATGGCCTTTATTATGTTCAGGTAAGTTCCCTCTATGCCCACTTTCTGGAGGGTTTTTATCATAAATGGGTGTTGTATTTTGTCGAAAGATTTTTCTATTATCTATTGAGATTATCATATGGTTTTTATCCCTCAGTTTGTTAATATGGTGTATCACATTGATTGATTTGCATATATTGAAGAATACTTGCATTCCTGGGATAAACCCCACTTGATCATGGTGTATGATCCTTTTAATGTGCTGTTGGATTCTGCTTGCTAGTATTTTGTTGAGGATTTTTGCATCTATGTTCATCTGTGATATTGGCCTGTAGTTTTCTTTTTTGTGACATCTTTGTCTGGTTTTGGTATCAGGGTGATGGTGGCCTCATAGAATGAGTTTGGGAGTGTTTCTCCCTCTGCTATATTTTATAAGCATTTGAGAAGGACTGGTGTTAGCTCTTCTCGAAATGTTTGATAGAATTCGCCTGTGAAGCCCTCTGGTCCTGGGCTTTCGTTTGCTGGAAAATTTTTAATCACAGTTTCAATTTCAGTGCTTGTGACTGGTCTGTTTATATTTGCCATTTCCTCCTGGTTTAGTCTCGGAAGGTTCTGCTTTTCTAAGTATTTGTCCATTTCTTCCAGGTTGTCCATTTTATTGGCATAGAGTTGCTTGTAGTAATCTCTTATGATCCTTTGTATTCCTGCAGTGTCAGTTGTTAATTCTCGTTTTTCATTTCTAATTCTGTTGATTTGAGTCTTCTTTTCTTTCTTGATGAGTCTGGCTAAAGGTTTATCAATTTTGTTTATCTTCTCAAACAACCAGCTTTTAGTTTTATTGATCTTTGCTATTGTTTCCTTCATTTCTTTTTCATTTATTTCTGATCTGATCTTTATGATTTCTTTCCTTCTGCTAACTTTGGGGGTTTTTTGTTCTTCTTTTTCTAATTGCTTTAGGTGTAAAGTTAGATTGTTTATTTGAGATTTTTCTTGTTTCTTGAGGTAAGATTGTATTGCTATAAACTTCCCTCTTAGAACTGCTTTTTCTGCATCCCATAGGTTTTGGATCCCATAGGTTTTGGATCATCGTGATTTCACTGTCATTTGTTTCTAGGTATTTTTTGATTTCCTCTTTGATTTCTTCAGTAATTTCTTGGTTATTTAGTAGCATATTGTTTAGCCTCCATGTGTTTGTATTTTTTACATATTTTTTCCTGTAATTGATATCTAGTCTCATAGTGTTGTAGTCAGAAAAGATACTTTATACAATTTCAGTTTTTTTAAATTTAACAAGACTGGTTCTGTGACCCAAGATATGATCTCTCCTGGCGTATTTTCCATGAGCACTTGAGAAGAAAGTGTATTCTGTTGTTTTTGGATGGAATGTCCTATAAATATCAATTAAGTCCATCTTGTTCAATGTATTATTTAAAGCTTGTGTTTCCTTATTTATTTTCATTTTGGATGATCTGTCTATTGCTGTAAAAGTCCCTTACTATTATTGTGCTACTGTCAATTTCCTCTTTTATGGCTGTTAGCATTTGCCTTATGTATTGAGGTGCTCCTATGTTGGGTGCATAAATATTTACAATTGTTATATCTTCTTTTTGGATTGATCTCTTGATCATTATGTAGTGTCCTTGTTTGTCTCTTGTAATAGTCTTTATTTTAAAGTCTGTTTTGTCTGATATGAGAATTGCTACTCCAGCTTTCTTTTGATATCCATTTGCATGGAATATCTTTTTCCATCCCCTCACTTTCAGTCTACATGTGTCCCTAGGTCTGAAGTGGGTCTCTCGTAGACAGCATATATATGTGTTTTGTTTTCGTATGTATTCAGCCAGTCTATGTCTTTTGGTTGGAGCATTTAATCCATTTACATTTAAGGTAATTATCAATATGTATGTTCCTATTACCATTTTCTTAATTGTTTTGGGTTTGTTTTTGTAGGTCTTTTCCTTCTCTTTGTTTCCTTTAGTATTTGTTGTAAAGCTGGTTTGGTGGTGCTGAATTGTCTTAAATTTTGCTTGTCTGTAAAGATTTTAATTTCACTGTTGAATCTGAATGAGATCCTTGCTGGGTAGAGTTATCTTGGTTGTAGGTTTTTCCCTTTCATCACTTTAAATATGTCCTGCCACTCCCTTCTGGCTTGCAGAGTTTCTACCGAACGATCAGCTGTTAACCTTATGGGGATCCCCATGTATGTTATTTTCCCTTGCTGCTTTTAATATTTTTTCTCTGTATTTGATTTTTGATAGTTTGATTAATACATGTCCTGGTGTGTTTCTCCTTGGATTTATCTTGTATAGGACTCTCTGCGCTTCCTGGACTTGATTGACTATTTCCTTTCCCATGTTAGCGGAGTTTTCCAGTATAATCTCCTCAAATATTTTCTCAGACCCTTTCTTTTTCTCTTCTTCTTCTGGGACCCCTATAATTCGGATGTTGGTGCGTTTAATGTTGTCCCAGAGGTCTCTCAGACTGTTCTCAATTCTTTTCTTTCTTTTTTCTTTATTCTGTTCCATGGTAGTTATTTCCACTATTTTTTCTTCCAGGTCACTTATCTGTTCTTCTGCCTCAGTTATTCTGCTATTGATTCTTTCTAGAGAATTTTTAATTTCATTTTATTGTGTTGTTCATCATTGTTTGCTTGCTCTCTAGTTCTCCTAGGTCCTTTTTAAATGTTCCTTGTATTTCCTCCATTCTCTTTCCAAGCTTTTGGATCATCTTTACTATCATTATTCTGAATTCTTTTTCAGGTAGACTGCCTATTTCCTCTTCATTTGTTTGGTCTGGTGGGTTTTTACCTTGCTCCTTCATCCGCTGCATATTTCTCTGTTTTCTTATTTTGTTTAACTTACTGTGTTTGGGGTCTCCTTTTCACAGGCTGCAGGTTCGTAGCTCCCGTTTTTTTTGGTGTCTGCCCCCAGTGGGTGAGGTTGGTTTAGTGGCTTGTGTAAGCTTCCTAGTGGAGGGAACTGGTGCCTGTGTTCTAGTGGGTGGGGCTGGATCTTGTCTTTCTGGTGGGCAGGGCTGTGTCCAGTGGTATGTTTTGTGGTGTCTGTGAACTTAGTATGATTTTAGGCAGCCTCTCTGTTAATGGGTGCTGTTGTGTTCCTGTCTTGCAACTTGATTGCATGGGACGTCCAGCACTAAAGCTTGCTGGCCATTGGGAGGAGCTGGGTCTTAGGGTTGAGATGGAGATCTCTCAGAGAGCTTTCACCAATTGATGTTATGTGGGGCTGGGAGGTCCCTGGTGGTCCCATGTCCTGAACTCGACTCTCCCACCTCAGAGGCTCGGGCCTGATACCAGGCTGGAGCACCAAGACCCTGTCAGACACATGGCTGAGAAGGAAAGGGAGAAAAAAAGAAAGAAAAAAAGTTTGCTAAAAAGAGAATTTAAAAAATAATAACAATAAAAAAAAGAAGACAGCAACCAAACCAATAAACAAATCCACCAGTGATAACAACGCTGAAAACTATACTAAAGTAAACATAAAAATCAGAAGCAAATCCGTTGTACACAACAGACCCCAAGTCTACAGTTGCTCCCAAAGTCCACCACCTCAATTTTGGGATGATTCATTTTCTATTCAGGTATTCCACAGATGCAGGATACATCAAGTTACTTGTGGGGATTTAATCCGCGGCTCCTGTGGCTGCACGGAGAAATTTCCCTTTCTCTTCTTTGTTCGCACAGCTCCTGTGGTTCAGCTTTGGTTTTGGCCCCGCCTCTGTGTGTAGGTCACCCTCAGGCATCTGTTCCTTTTGGGAAGTCTGAGGTCTTCTGCCAGCGTTCAGTACGTGTTCTTTAAGAGTTGTTCCACATGTAGATGTAGTTTTGATGTATTTGTGGGGAGGAAGGTGATCTCCATGTCTTACTCCTCCACCATCTTGAAGGTCTCCCTTCTGTGTATATTTTAAAGTAGAAGGAT
Organism: Phocoena sinus; assembly: GCF_008692025.1. Classification (NCBI taxonomy): domain Eukaryota; kingdom Metazoa; phylum Chordata; class Mammalia; order Artiodactyla; family Phocoenidae; genus Phocoena; species Phocoena sinus. The sequence continues at coordinate 7,104,427 of NC_045777.1, read as the reverse complement.
AATCCAAATAATTTAGTTTTTAGGTTATCTCCTCCCCGAGCTCCTTTCACAAGTGCAGTCCGGAGGCGGCACTGCTCCCGCCGCCCCGAGGAGCAGGGGAGGTGACTTTCTTTCCCCACACCTGGCTCCAGGAAGACGACAGCAAGGAGAAGGAGATGCACACACAGCTCCCAGGAACCAGTCCTCAGCTAGCAAGGGACTCCAGGATGGCTGGGGAGTGGTACTCGCCTGCCATTTCGCCAGGGTCAAGAGATCCTGGGACGTAGGAAAAAAAGGAATGAAGAGAGATGGGTTTTTTTTTTACTACCTGGCAGGATCTGCGGCCATTTGAGTTTGTAACTTAGTAGTCACCAGAGAAAAGACACATTTTGACTATCTTTATTGGATTTTATGTATCCACATTATTCAGGGGAACTGACTGTCCCAAATTCAAGTCTAGACAATGAATTTATTCAAAATACATTAAACATTTATATTGAAACTTTTATTGACAATATTATGTCATTGATGTTTTATTTCCTATATCTCCCATGTCAGAAATACTTTCATTTACAAATGTAGAACCCACCTGACATGCCCCAGGGAAAGGAACATGAAAGCCTTTTGTTTTGCAGCCCAAAACCTAGACAGATACAATTTTGTACTTGTCAATCATACCTCAATAAAGCTGGAGGGAAAAAAGAATCTGGGCTTTCAGAAAATCCAATTGCTCATTTACCCCTATTCTTGTCAAAGGCATATTTTCATAAACATTCACACACTCTAAATCTTGGAGGAGAAGAATATTAGCTAGTCTTATTTTTTTCTAATCATTGGCTCATTTAACATGAAAAAGTAAATGACGTTCGAGCTTATTTCATTTATTTTTTATATTGATTTTTTTACTAAAACTGTAAAAGAACAAGGCCTTAGGTATCATAACGTGCAATCGGGAATGATTAGATGGGTGCAAATACTCAGTTAATCACCAAAGAACACCATTTTGGGGTCTGCATGGCCTTCTTTACAGTGTCAATAAAGACTGGGGGGTGTTTTGGCATTCGGTTTTCACATAAAGTGTTAATGAGATGCACAACGGATGACTATTCTTTCCTTTCTGGATTTTAAAAGATGATCTGTGCCATTGTTCTGTTTATCCTAAGAAGGATTTTTTAAGTAGTAGAATCCTAAAGACTTCTTAACAGGTGTTTCCATGTTTCTGATAGATATTTATTTAATATATGGCTAAGAAAACAACATAAAACAATGCCATAGCTGAAATACAACAATTTATAAGTGCAGAGTGCTTTGCAGTTATCTTAGGTTGGGCTCCCCGGCAGACAGATTCTACGAAGGAGATAAAGTTACCACAGTGTACCCTTGGGAAGGAAGAAGAAGATAACTGGAGAGAGAGGAGGGAGAGATGGGTTGTGATGCAGCCATGGTGAAGGTCTAGGCCAGCCCCATGGGGCCTCTGAAGTTGGGAGGCCCTTTTGGGGTGCCCTGAGTTGGGGCTTTTATATTTCTCCCTTGACAAGCCATTACATGTGGGCTGCCCCGGGAAAGAGGCATGACCTCGGGAGAGGCAAATTATTTCCGTTGAGGCATTTCCAACAGACCTTAAATATTTGGGTATTTTCCTCCTCCTCCCCTGCCAGTGTCTGTTTACCAAAGCAACTGGCCGTAGGTCCCTTGGGAGGATGAGTGGAGGAATCATTACCACGTGTGGTGGTCAGTACAGGATTCTTCCTCCCAGACACCTGGCCTCTTCAGTCAAATGATGCCTGATCTGAACACTGGCTTTCTTGCAGAGCCTGGGAAAAGGACTGTAACATTTTATAGAGGCAACTTCCCTCATGCATCTTCCCTGGTCCTCCATGCATCTTCTGACTGTGCACACACAGCAGTACACTTACCAGCTGTCCATCCGTTTGGCTGCAGGGACAAGTTCTATTAATTATCTCCGTAACTCTCTGGGTCTGGCCCTCTGGCTGCCATGCTGACCTGCCACTCAGTTCAATGCTCACGTTCACCTGGCTTCTGATGGTTAAGCTCTGCCACCTGGCTTCTATAGTTTTGGGGTTCCACTCTTCCTATCGTTACTAACCCAGCTGAGTGATGGCACCTCCCACCATTAGCCTTGGTCTACTGAGAATGGACACTACTGAACTTTGTGATGAAGGTGCCTCTGCCAGCAGCACATCCCCTATAGCTTCGGAGAAGGGCTTGTCTTTCCTGGCCTCCCATGGAACATGGTCATCGGGTGGGTTTTCCAGACTGACAGAGTGTACCCATCACAGCTGCCCGCTGAGCTGAGCTTTTTATTCCCCTCTTCCACCACCTGCCCTGGCATGGGGCATTTCTGCCTCGCTTGCTGTGCGCCTCTTTGCCACTTCTAGGAGCTTTCCTAGCATTTGTGCTAGGTATGTTTGTACCATCTCTACTAGTTTTCTATGCATAACAAAGTTAGCTGTTTATAACAGCCCCCGTTTGTTATCAGTTCTGTCCATCAGAAGTCCATGTGGGCTCCACTGGGCTCTCTAGTGACGGGACCCACCAGGCTGACATCCAGATGTTGGCTTAGGGGGAGCTCTCATCTGGAGGCTGTGTGGAAGAACCCACTTACAGGGTCATTCAGAAACTGGAGATTTTAGAAAATATGTTGGAAAAATTCTGGATTCAAATGTTTCTGCCCCTGAAGATTGTGCTTATGGCCCTTTCTTCCTTCCTTCTATAACTTAACTAGGTGAATCTGTTAATTCTCTCTGTCTGTGATGTGTGTCTGCTGATGCCTTTGCTCACTTTTAAAAACTCTTTTAAATTTCGCTTTTAATCCTGACTTCCTAGGGGTCACCCCTGTGTCTGTGTAGATTTGTGTCAGCCGGCACAGAGGTTATGCTCACGTCAGCTTGAGTCAGTAAGTCTTCCATCTCTACCGATGGATTTGGTTGTAGGAGAAGCACATTCGAGGTTCAGAAGGTTTTCAGTTCTGCCCCAGATTTCACCTTCTACTGGGCCCTTTCACATCTCCTATGCAAATGTCGCAGCTTCAGGGCTAACCAGGAGTGTGTGGCTAGCATGTGCCCCCTCCAGAGTCCATTGTCTGTGTTTGCAGCCTCAGCCTGGAATATGCTGCCCTCATCTCGAAACCTCAGGCCAGTGTGTCCATTGGCCTACCCGACCTGAGCAACTGCTACATAATCACTTTTAATATTAAGGCTGCTGGGTGGGCCACCACCCACTGCTCTGAACAACAAAGCTTCTTCAACCAGGGCACAGAAGCTGCCAGTCCCCATGACCTGTCTCATCTGGCAAAACCTGCATATGCCTCCCAAGCTGGGGCAGGCGGGGAGAAGGCCTACCCCAGAATGCCACAGATTCCCAGGGTTCTTATCCAGAGTTGAGCAGATTTTTCAAGATTAACCACTTCTCAGATTGTTGTGATGTTGGTTCATATCCAGAACACTTAAATGGTTGTGCTTATCTGTCTCTCTATAGTTGCTCTCCGGGGAGAGGATTTGCCCACCTCCTTGTTTGATCGTGGTTCAGCTTTTGGAGACTTCTTTTGGAATCTGTGATTTATCTCATTTTCTCCCCAGAATTAAGTTAGAGCCAGTTTGGGTTGCTTAAAAGCAGAGAACCTTAATGAATAAAACTAGATTTGGGGGCTTATTTTCCAAGTCAGCATTTCAGAAATGCACTTTGCTTTGCTTGTTTCATAGTGTTACAGAGTGCTTCAGATGGAGGGCTTTTGCCTTCTTTTCAAATACATTTTCTTTTTCCTGTGAAGGTGAGTTCTTGACTAAAGAAATCAGGAAAATCCTAAAGGAAACTCCATGGTGAGATTAAGTATCTGCTTCCTTTAGTTCACATGCACTGTTGACTGAGAGCTCTAGTTTCTGTCTGAGAACTCTTTGCGATGTGAGTATGTTGAGCTTGGTTAGAGACGCCAAGTGTGGGAATGCCCTGGCAGTCCAGTGATTAAGACTCGGTGCTTTCATTGCCGAGGGCCCGAGTTCGATCCCTGGTCGGGGAACTAAGATCCCGCAAGCCGCCCAATGTGGCCAAAGAAAAAAAATAAAAAGACTCCCAAGTGTGAGAATGCAAACCAGACACCAATTCCGGGCCAAATGTAATATCTGAAGATCTATTTGAAAGGCCAACTTATGAGAATGCTGGAAGCAAAAATATATTTGGAAATGTCTCCGTAACTACTTTATTTGAGAAGGAAGTAGAAGTCATTCTGAAACGCGATCCGGAAAAAAGGCATATCCATTTCCTCAGAACATCAGAAGCAGGGTTTTGAGGTTGATCTGAGACTTTACAAAGGCTCCAGCTGCTGTGTGGGCTGCTGCCTGATAGCAGAAGCATACGGGCCACCTGCACATCCCATCAGCGCTCCAACAAAAATCAGCTGTGTTGCTAACAGCTGTGAGGCAGCATGGACTTGGAGTGGATTTAAACAGCAATTTCAGTAGAATTACATCTCCATTTACCGGGACATTCAAAACGCCAATGGGAAGGTCTAAAATAATTTGACTTGAGTCTCTTCTTTTCGTTTAGCAAATTAAGCACAATTATGTATATAGACATGATGAAAAACATTCCTTCTTTCTTGGATTGTACCTGAGCTCCGATGCCCTAGAAAATCAACCAGAAGTTCCTTTTCTTTGCCAGGAAGGTCAACATGTGTAGAAGAATCATTTTTTTAACGGTTATGATGAAAAACATGAGTGGTTCGGCTCTGAAGCTAAATAAGATTCTTTCTCTGAATAACAATCACCCAGAGGTCAGAATATTCCCTGGCTGGCCTTTAATGATCCTTATGAGAGGACTCTTCAAAGAAAGCTTTCTACAACTGGAGGTTCAGTTGGCTTCCTGGTCTTGAGCAAAGTGAATAGATGTGGTCCTTATGCCCCAAAATGCTTCCAGTTCTAGAAAGAAAACTAACTTTCGTGGGCACATTCATACTCTAAAATTTAATAAATGCTTGGGCTTGAGGATGGGGCAAGGTGTAATGGTAATACACAAACATCTTTTTATTCTTACCTTTCTTATAGTTTCTCCCAGATATCAACTCCTTCCTATACTCATAGTATCCACAGATTTTTAGCCCCCAGTCTCTCCAGCCATGCTTACAAATGTGAATTTGTTGAAAAGAATAAAAGTAACTTCATCTTGAAAACTGGTGCTGAAAGGCAGTTTATTTTAATTCTTATAGGTATGTGTGTCTGTATGTATATGTGTGTGTGTCTGTGTGTGTGTATAAGGAAATGGTTAAGTTCTAATCAGTAGATAAGACAAACATCTTGTACAGTCAAAACTACCCTTGAAATTTTATCTTAGAATATATCCACCACATCCAGTTTTTCCTCCAGTGTCAGAACAGTAGCTCTTTCTTTGGTTGAACACCAGATGAAGTAGGTAAATTGTGTTTAGGGACCAAAACAAATGAACAAACAACTTATCTTTAAACATTGGAATCATAGGCACACAATGTGAGGGATATAAGACTTAGACCAGAGTAGGGAAAACAAGCTTCATGCCTCCCATGTCCTGCTCACTTTTAGGCTGCCAGGAGCAAAATAGCCAGCATTACTTGAACTATCCCTTTATCTCATTTTAATTATTACTTTAAAATTAGCTGCTAAGCACACATAGATGAATTGTATTGGTTTAAGTATGTGTGTTGTCCCTCATGATATATTCATAATAAACCACACACACACACAAACACACACACACACTTTGGAACAGTGGAGATACATGCATGTTATTTTCCACGTTCTGCTAAACTTATTTTTCCCCATGCACCATGGTAAAACACCAGCTGACTGAGACATCTCCAAAAATCTTCCCCTATCAAACATGCAACTCTAAACTTCTCCTCTGTTAAAACAAGTTCAACAAGGGGATGTTGTCAAGAGTTCTTTAATCAGTTAGGTACACTATCCTGTCCCTTGAGTTATCCTAATTATTTGAATGGTTTGATTTCCACAAGATTCAAAATTGCATATTAAAAAGGAAGGTGGGGAGAAACGCTGGGAGAAAGAGATACTTTCAGATGCCAGATGAAAAGCAGTGATAGGTTCCCTCAAGTAATCAACACTCAGCTTTGTTTGGAACACAACTGATCCTGTCAGGGCTAAAAACCCATCTGCCTTTGCTGTTGATATCCCCAACAAGGAAGAATAATTAGAAAATTCCTTAATTAGTGTTCCATTTAATCTTCCATTGTCAAGGTAAACACTTTGATTAAAGTAAGTAGTACTCAGGAGTAACTACAGACTACTTGAATTTCCATAAACGTATTTAATTTTTCCATCTTTCACCATCTCAACCAATATTGCCCTTCCTGAGACTTGCAGTAACGGGGAAAGATTTTAAGCAAAGCAAGTGAAGTGCTGGTTTTCACCAAGATCTGATCCCCAAGGAACAGATTGTCAGCTTTTCTTTTCTGCTGAAGATACAGATGAGTTCATAAGCCATCTTCAAGGTGCTCCTGTTAGCAGGTTCAGCCTGCAGCGACCATGATGCTTCCTGTAGTGATCCACACAAGGTTCACTGGGGACTGTAGTCAAATGCACTTTCCTGATGCAACTAGAGATTCTCATAATAAGTGAAGTAAGTCAGAAAGAGAAAGACAAATATCATATGATATCACTTATATGTGGAATCTAAAATATGGCACAAATGAACCTATCTACCAAACAGAAACTGACTCAGACATAGAGAACAGACGTGTGGTTGCCAAGGGGGAGGGAGAGGGGGAGGAAGAGGGATGGACGGGGAATTTGGGGAAGGTAGATACAAACCATTCTGAATGTAATCAAACTATTACATTTAGAATGGATAAACAACAAGGGAATGTATAACACAGGGAACTGTACCCAGTATTCTGTGATGAACCATAATGGAAAAGAATATTAAAAAAGAATGTATATATGGGTATAACCGAGTCACTTTGCTGTACAGCAGAGACTGGCACAACTTAAATTAAAAAAAAATTTTTAATGCCCATCCCTGGGCCCACTCTTAGATTTTAATTCCATAATTGGATGGTGGTAGGGTTCAGGTATTTGAATTTTTATCTCCCCAGGGATTCTAAAGCAGAAATACTACTTTTACAATCCACCTATGACTCCTGTTTACCTTATTTAGGCAAGCTACCTATGGGACTCAGCTGTTTCTGTTGGAAAGCCCCCTAACTCAGAGATATAAGCCGTGCTAACGTTATCTTTATCTGTTTTCCCGGTTTTAGCCTCTTATTCATTCATTCATTTGTTAAACAAGTATTCCTTTTTTTTTTTGCAATACGCGGGCCTCTCACTGCTGTGGCCTCTCCCGTTGCGGAGCACAGGCTCCGGATGCGCAGGCTCAGCGGCCATGGCTCACGGGCCCAGCCGCTCCACAGCATGTGGGATCCTCCCGGACCAGGGCACGAACCCGTGTCCCCAGCATCGGCAGGTGGACTCTCAACCACTGCGCCACCAGGGAAGCCCAACAAGTATTTCTTGATCACTTACTACGTGCAAAGCAATTTTAGGTGCTGGAGATTTAGGAATGAAAAGCAAAAAAATTAATAACATCAGGGGCTTATATTCTACTGAAAGGAGGCAAAGAAGAAAGAATTACCCAATAATTTCGAATACCAGGAGTGATGAACACAATGGAGAAAAAAGTAAAGCAAGGGCAAAGGATAACATGTGGGAGATAGGTTCTGATTTTAAACTGGATTGACATGATAGCTGACAAGTTGGGGCTTTGAATGACCGCCCCCCGCCTTGTGGTTGGGAATCCTCCATTCACTTAAGCGTCACACCCTGCCAGAAAGTAAAGCCAACACAGGAGAAAGCAGAGGGAGAGAAATTGGTTCAGGCATCCTTGTCACAGATCCTGAATTCAACCATGCCTCTATTTTTTGGTAAGACATTAGAAAGACATTTAGTAAGGAAGCTATTAAACCCACTCCTCCATTTTTTAGTAAGACAGAACATTAAATTCCCTTTCTGATTAAATAAAGAATACATCGTACTTGTCCTTTGCAACCAAAAATTCTAACAAATACTCTAATGAAATTTGTTTTTAAAAATTAAAATCTATTTTACTTTCTCACTACATAAGAATATTATAGAAAATTTAGAAAATACAGAAAGGCAAAGGGGGAAAAAATAAATCTTAGGACATCATTGTAATGATTTTGCTGAGTATTCTATAATATGGCTTAATTGAACCAAACTCTACTGTTGTGTGTTTAAAAAATTTATCATTGCTGTTGGTAATGACTCCCAACAAAATTATAATAAATATCTTTGAGGCAAATTCTTTCCCATCCATAGTTATTTCCTTAAGATATATTACTGGAAGTGGAATTGCAGTCTCAAACAGTATACACATATTTGTGGCTTTTGAAATGAAAGTGTCAGTTTGCCCTCAATTACAATTGTTACCAGTTTTGAGCACCACTACAAGTAGATTAAAGTGTTTATTACTTTATATATTCACCAACAGCAGAAAATAGGGGAAAAAAAAGTTTTAATATCTTTCTCTTATCAAATTAGGGATATCATTATTTTATATATATTTATTTTTTCATTCCATGTAATATTCCTTTTTTCACCCTATTAAGAATTTAATATATTTCTTCTTTTGTGAATTGACAGTTCCTTGATTTTAATGCCTTTCAAATATTTGGGTACCTATCATGTTCTTACTGATTTCTAAGAATGCTTTATATATTAAATGTGTTCCTTTGTTGGTGACAAAAATTCAAATTATAAGCATTGTTATTTATTGTGCCCAGAACAATGATAAGTTCTTCATACACCATTTAATTTTCCTACTTTAATAATATGATCTATTATCATGCTTTTCTCTTAGCTGTATACCATGCAAGATACTCACTTAACCAAGGATGAAATTGCAAATTAGAGAAATGAACCTGTTCGAAATCACACAGCAAGTAAACATTAGAGCTGGAATTTTAAGTCCAGTCTGCTTGAACCCAAACCAGTGTTTAACATGATGCTAAGTTGCTATTGATGCTTATTTCCTATCTTGTAGTTCAGGGGTCAGCAAACTACATTTCTTAGGCCAAATTTGGCCTGCCACCTGATTTCATAAGTAAAGTTTTACTGTAACACAGCCATACAATCATTTATTGTTACTTTCCTGCTACAAGAGCAGACTCAGTTGTGACAGAGACCACATGGTCTGCGGCACGCTAAACTATTTACTCTCTGGCCCTTTACAGAAAAAGTTTGCTGACCCTTGTGGTAGCTTCTTGTCCCCTAAATAGATATAGATATTAGATGTCCTGAATCTATCCTTCTCTCTCTATATCTTAGTGTTCTCTCAACATTTCTATCTAGAATTAAATAACCAGTTATCCTGCTTTTATTTTAGCTGTACACTGTGCAAGACTGTGATTGATTGTCCCTACGGATACTTTCATTCAAAAACTAACTAGCATTTTTTTATTTCCAAAATGTCTTATTCTCAGCCCCTCTTATTTCTTAGCATCCTGCCTTGCTTTAATGACACAGCATCTTCCTGAATTTCACTAAGAATAATATTTACCTTTCTAAAGATGTTATTTTTAATGAAAGCCGTTTCATTTGTGGGCTGTTTCTGACTTTTAATCAGGTGTTCATATGAGTTTCTGGATTTGTCATTGCTGGAAGCCATCGTGGAACTCTCTTAGCAGAGATACAGAAAAACCTAGGCAGACTTTCCTTCCAATGGCCTCCCAGTTCACTCCTGCACACAGGCAAAATCAGTCTACTGCCTGTGTGCCCTGCCAGCTCTGCCCCTGGATGTTGCTGTAGGAAAATGGATTCTGTGTGTGTGTGTGTGTGTGTGTGTGTGTGTGTGTGTGCAGGCACATGTGGTTGAGGTGGATTGTGATGTCTCTGTACTCAAAATGCTCCTAACTAACCCTCACTCTCTCTGGTATGGGTCAAATTCCTCTGGGTCTTCACTGCCATGACAATTCCGTGTGCTTCTGTGATATTGTGATTTATAAGAAATCTAGGTTTGGTCATTCAGACGACCAAAATATACTTCTCATGTATATTTGGTCTTCCTCCACAGTTCCTGGCTCACCATACCCCCAACCCTTGGAATTTCCTAAGTGACCGAGAGCTAGCAAGCTGTCTTTTGTTATGTAAATGAGGTAACTTTGGAGAATGGAGGCTGCTTGCCAGAGAACCAGTCCCCATGATTGAGGGCTTAAACTTTCAGTCCCACACCTTGATTTCCAGGGAGGGGAGAAGGGCTTCAGGTTGAATCAGTAGCCACTGGCAATGATTTATGTAATGAAGCCTCCATAAAAACCCAAAAAAGGATAGCTTTTTGACCCTTTTCAGAGCTTCACGCTGGGGAACCAGAACACTTCCCTGCGGCTGGCCGTGCGCTCCAGGAGGACAGAAGCTCCTTTGTTCAGGACCTTGCCCTCTGTACCTCTTCATCTGTCTCTTGATTCATATTCTTTAATATCCTTTTATAATAAATTGGTGATCCAGCTGTTCTAGCAAATTAATCAAGCCTGAAGAGGGGTTGTGGGAACCTCTGATTTATAGCCAGTCAGTTAGAAACACAGGTGACAACTTGGACTTGCCATTGGCATCCTGAGTTGGAGGGGATTGTGGGAACCTCCAATCTGTAGACAGTTGGTCAGGAATGCAGGTAACAACCCCTAGGCTTGTGACTGAGCCTTTTACCTGTGGAAACTGATTCTGTCTTCAGTAGATAGTGTAGAATTGAGTCGAATTCTCAGATACCCCGCTGGTGTCCAAGAATTGCTTTGTTGGGTGGAGAAGCCTCCACACACATTGTTGGAATTGGGTCCAGGAACCCTTATCAGCGTCTAAGAAGAACAACTTATCAGCTGGATAGTTATGTTTCCTTTCATGGTGATCCTAATGGAATTTATTCTGGCAAATAGTCTTTTGTGTTTGTAGTAGGAGGTTGGGCCCTTCCTAGGCATCAAGGCAGGTAAAGCTCTGTTCTCTGTTCCTTCTTTGTGTTTAATAGGGATAAATCTGTGGGAACATTTAGGCTAGAAGAATACATTACACAAGAGCTCATTGTTCTTAATCTAGTGTTTTAGATGAAGCTCAACAGGATTTGTTAAGTAAGACTCATTTGCTAAATAAGCTAAGGCAACAAACAGGCTACAGAACTGGAACACAGTATACAAATCAGCATTAATAAAGCGCTCATCAAAAAGTACAGGAGACACATCATACTGGGAAAATCCCTTCCCAGCCTGGCACCACATGTTGAAAGTGATGTTGATAAGTTCCTCTATATCAAAAAGTGGGCAACCATGGTAGAGAATTGTCTGGAAAGAGAGTCATATTTTTGAAGATCGTTTTCAGATTTTGTAGTGGCTTCCAGATGGAAAAGAGAACAATATTATGAGTGACTTTAATCAGCAGAAAAAATATTAATGATGAGATGTTATAGGGAGGAATTTTTTGATTTATATTAAGTAATATAATTTATATTTATTTTTAGTTTAGAAAGAGATATCCTTCTAACAATTAGATATATCCCAAAACAGAATAGGTCACCTTCTGAAAAATATTAGATCATTTTAGTTAAGAGCTTAATTTGAGGTTAAAATAAGCTTTGTCTTTGTTTTGAATCACTAAGTGTGACCTTGGGGCAAATTACTAACTTTCTCTGAGCCACTAGTTCTAAATTTGCAACATTTTCATAAATGTTGTTATAAAGATAAAATTATAATGACATGTTCTTAGAACAGCACTCACACTCAACAAATACATTTGTGTTGTTACTGGTGAGTGGTGAGTTTCCCATTTCCCAGGTGTATTCAGGTAGAATCTGGATATTCTACCTCGACTAGTGTACAGGGGATTCCAGTGTTGAAATGGAGGTTGGATTAGATTTGGTCAAGTAAGTTTTGACCACATATGTACTGACTTTAATTTGCACATCCTTTGGTTTATTCATTTGTCCCAACAAATATTTACTGACTGACCATTATGTACCAGGACCAGGCTAGGTGCTAGAATTCCAGCTGATAAAGGAGATAAGATAAATCCTTGGTCTCTTAGAACTTGTACTTCAAGGTGGGGAGAAGAGATAAGAAATAAACCTTAGGGCTTCCCTGGTGGCGCAGTGGTTGAGAGTCCGCCTGCCGATGCAGGGGACGTGGGTTCGTGCCCCGGTCCGGGAAGATCCCACATGCCGCGGAGCGGCTGGGCCTGTGAGCCATGGCCGCTGAGCCTGCGCGTCCGGAGCCTGTGCTCCGCAACGGGAGAGGCCACGACAGTGAGAGGCCCGCGTAGCGCAAAAAAAAAAGAAATAAACTGTAAAAAGCAAGGAAACATTATATAGTGGTAAATGTTCTACTTAAAGTTAAGGGAGGATAAAATAGCAGAGTGTGACTGGGAAGGCCTCTCTATGTGAAACCATTGAGATGGTGGAGTTGTTCATTAAAGCGGCACAATCTAACTTAGTCTGACTAAATTCAGGGAATGACTAGTAGTAGAGGATATGGTTAGATATGCAGGCCAGGGCCAGATAATATTGGGTGTTGTAGGCCAGAATAAAGTGAGGATTTGTGAACAAAATTAATGAACAGCCGCTGTTATCTACTGACTGATTACAACACTGCCATAACTCTTCAACTCTCAAACCCAAATCTCTAAAAATTTGCATGATCTGCTGAGGTCCTACCTCCTCACCCTGCATCAACTACATCATGTCATGAGAAAGTCAACCTAAATATATTTTATGGATTTAAGGGCAAAAAGGAAAAAGAAAGAAAGCAACAGATTTTACAAGTCCTGTAAGGATGTCTTCCAATATACGCTTTACCACCTCTTCACTATAATCATTTTTTTCTATTTTTTCTTGGTTTGGTTTTGTTTTTGTTTTTTGACTTTTGCAAAGTATTTTGCCAAAACGTATTTATCAAGTAAAGGATTAATTTATAAACATTTGTTGTAATTTTCTTTTTCTATCTTTGTATGTCCTTTTAAAGAAGGAAAGATTGCCAAGTTCCAAACTGCATTAAATGCACACCTGTCTAAGTGATAAACGTGAGTCATAATTAACAGGAAATAAGCCAAGTAACCGTATTCTTTTCTGTCAACAATCAAATACAGTTTTACGCCATGCATAGAAGTCATGACCGCGTGTTTAATTATAGTTTTCAAATGTCTTTGTTATGAGGATATTATTGCTAACATTTACAGAGGATTTACCACTGATCTATGCCAGGCAGAGTCCTAAGCACTGTATATATACTATCTCGTTTAATCTTTACAATGATTCCATAAAGTAGATTTTATCGTTATGCCATTTTATAGATAAGGAAACTGAAGCTCAAGAAAAGTTTAGCAAGTTGACTAAGTTTACACAACTAATAAGGGGTTGAACTGAAACTGAATTAAGGCAATTTGACCAAGGATCCTACATTCTCAATTATTCTAAAAGCTGTCATAATATAAGAAAGATAATGAGGAAAACATTTACTTGAAGTCAGGAAGGCTGTCTACTTACAGAGTGACCACTCTGATTTGGGGCAGATATGTGATATTTTCTCTGTCCTGAGATGGAAAGTTAGCTGTGGGAAATGGAGAAAGATGTGCTATGTAGAACAGATTATTTAATCTCTTTGATTCTCAACTTTCTTGTCGGTAAAATGGGGATTAGAATACCTACCATATAGATTCCTGATGAAGATTAAGTGAGATGATGGGCCAAGAGTAGGCATTCTATAAATACCAATTATCTGATTAAGTTCTTTATTTCCTTCCCATCTCTCACTGAAATCCTGGAGATGAGTGGTACCAAACTGTAAATCATTTTACAATCCAGGGATGAAAGCTGATGCAAACATACAGTGTTATAATTCCTTCTGGAATCAAAAAAGATTTTTACAATATCCTTTGATTTACTGCGGAGGAAAATGTCACGCACACTAAAGGTAAATGAAGTAAGACAATTGTTATGGTCTATATGGTGATGGCAGTTACGTATCTTATCCAAGTTCATGGTGCTAGTAAGTCAAAGAGGCAGGACTTAGAAGCAACACTGTTATCTTCTTTTCAAGTAGCTTTCCTACTACATCCCCCTGAAACGGTACTAATTTATTATTTGGTTTCTCTCAACTACAAATCACCTTATTTTTCCTTTTTCCTCTAAATCATTTTAGTGGACAAGAAGCTACAGAGAAAGTCTGTGTATCACTGTCTAATCTCCTTTTGGACAATATCACCCTGCCATGTTTCTGTCGAAATGAATCTGCAACACTGACGGGAGAAAAAATATCTAAAGTAAAAGTCCTCATTGTTCATTCAGGGATGGAGTTGGCTGAACGAAGCCTTGGGAGGTGGCATCACCAGGGCAGACTGGATGCAATTAGGAGATGCTGGATGCTGCTGTGTTCCCTAGCACTTCTGCACTCACTTAAAAGGGCAATTTCGCTTTGTTTCTGTCCTGGCTTTCATTCCACTTCTGCGGTTCACAGCCATGGCCAACCCTGAACGCACTTTTATATTGTATGTGTGGACAGTGTCTGTGACATATTGACCTTGCTTAAGATAGGGGAACTGGAGGCTCTTTCTTCTACGTGTGGGGAAACCAGCTGTGCTGGTGAGTACTGCATGGAATGAAAGGACACCAGAAGCTGTTTTCAGAATTTCCTGAAAATCAGGGGAATGAAGCTAGAGTTGAGATGCTTGAAACTATTTTTATACATGATTTGAATTTGCTGTGTGAAATATTGATGCAAAAAAAGCCCGTATCATAATACCTACTCACACAGCCCTTTGGTGAGTAGGGAGGGAACATTTCCTCTCTTCCCTAACTCGGATTTCCAGGGTTTACCAGGAATACAAGGAAAGGGTATGGACTATAGTGTATGCCAACTGTTATGATTGTCACCCATCCATCTGTCAAATGATGCTGAAATTGTATCTGGCAGGAAGGGTAGCACTTACTTTCAGGACTCTATGTCCATGAGTTTTTATTTCAGATATACTAAGTCTCAGAAAGTTCAGATGTTTATGTGCCTCTACCTGACAAAATTCCATCAGGATCCCCATGATAAGATAAAGGAGAGGGTCCAAAAGTGCATTTTCTGAAAATATTTTGAGAGTCACCTTTTGGTATCCAGGCATAGGCAGTATCCTCTAAGGGCAAGTCTTGACTCAAGGGATAAACACGGAATTTATCACAAATTTAGAGGGGAGAAAAGTGAAGATTTATACGTTATAGGAAAAAAAAAAAAAAGAAGAATCCATAGCTAGAGTGGATTTGGACTGATTTGCAAAATAGTTGGCCTAGAACTTTTTTAAGATTATCAGCCTAAATATTGGCTATTCCCCCCAAAACTTAACTCAATTGCCACTGGCCCCATTTAGGTGAGGTCTTAAAAGATATTTAACAAAGTTCTTGGAACTGAGAGGCAAGGAACCGAAGTCATGTATCCTCCTAAGGGTGTAATTTAGCCTCTGTGACAACCTTGTTGTTGGTGGTGGGTTATTTTTTTTTATGTATATAAAGTAAAATTCATTCTGTGCGGTACAGTTCTGTGGGTTTTGACAAATGCATGGAATCATATATCCAGCCCCATGGCCATGGCACAGAACACTTCCATTATCCCCAAGATTCCTTTCTCTGTCTCCTTTGCAGTCAAGCCTTCCCTCCACCATCAACCCATGGCAACCAATAATCTGTTTTCCACCCTATAGTTTTCCCCCCATTGTATTAGGTGTGGAATAGTATCATGTTGAAGATTTAAAATTTTTTTAATATAAATTTATTTATTTATTTTTGGCTGTGTTGAGTCTTCCTTGCTGCGCTCAGGCTTTCTCTAGTTGCGGCGAGCAGGGGCTACTCTTCGTTGCGGTGCTCGGGCTTCTCATTGCGGTGCCTTCTCTTGTTGCAGAGCACGGACTCTAGGCGCGTGGGCTTCAGTAGTTGTGACACGTGGGCTCAGTAGTGTGGCTCACGGGCTTAGTTACTTAGTCGTTCCGCGGCATGTGGGATCTTCCAGGACCAGGGCTCGAACCCGTGTCCCCTGCATTGGCAGGCGGATTCTCAACCACTGCGCCACCAGGGAAGCCCAAAGATTTAATTTGCATTTTTCTAATCACTGATGATGCTGAGCAGTTTTCATGTGTGTATTTGTCATCCTTATATCTTATTCAGTGAAATGTCTGTTAAATATTTTGCCTATCTTCTAATTGAATTGTTTTCTTACTGTTGGGTTTTGAAAGTTCATTATATATTCTGCATAAAATTTCTTTATCAGATATAAGTTTTGCAAATATTTTCTCATAGTCAGTGACTTGCCTTTTCGTTCTCTTAACTTTGCTTTCTGAAGAGCAAAATTTCTCAATTTTGGTAAGTCCAGTTAATGAAATCTTTAAAAATTTTATGGATCATGATTTTGGCATCATATTTAGGAAGTTTCTGCCTAACTCAGGGTCACATAGATTTCTTCTGTGTGTGTGTGTGTGTGTGTGTGTGTGTGTGTTTCTAGATTGCTGTGATTTTAGGTTTTTACATTTATGCTCCATTTTGAGTTAATTCTTGTATAGGGAGCAAGCTATGGACCAGGGCTCATATATCTTGTTTTTTATATTCCAGCATAATTCGTCAAAAAGACTATCCTGTCTCTATTTAACTACCTTTGCACCTTTTCAAAAATCAATCAACCATAATGTGTGGGTCTATTTCTGGACTTTCTAATCTGTTCTATTGAGCTATCTGTCCATCCTTTCTCCAGTACCACACCTATTACCCTTATTTGGTTGGATTGTCGGAAGGATGATGAAATGGGTGAAACACAGGATTTTGTTTTGTTTTGTTTTGGTTTTAGGGATGTGAAACTATTCTGTATGATGCTATAATGGTAGATACATGACATTATGTGTTTGTCAAGAAGCCACAGAACTTTACAGCACAAAGAGTGAACCTTAATGTATCCAAATTGAAAATAAGGCATTTAAGAGTTGGAGAGATCCCAGGATGGAATACAGACCATAACAAAAGAATCTAACTGTATTACAAACCCTGTACCCGAAAGAAACTCACAGAAGGGATGGAAGAACGAGGTGCTGATCTAAGTAACTCTGGAAATGAATACGGTCTGTAAGACTAAAGGCAAAATAAATGTCACGTAAGCACTATAATTGACAAAGGTGTTTCCCACAGGGATGGCAGTTAATAATCCTGAAACCATTACACATGTATACGTGAATTGAACAGTTAAGTAAATGGATGGCAGATGGGGGAAACCATGTTTGTCCTTGTTGGAGTGTGAAGTTACAGACAATCAAGGGAGAAGGCTCCAATGATCCATGAGGTAATGGATTAAAGCTGGAGTCATTAGCATGAACTCTTGTTTAGCTTAATATAGATACAGATAAATATGTATAGATATGTGTATATACAAAAATTAGTATATATATGTACATATATATTAGAATCAACAGTGCACTTGCAGCAGTGAGCACACCAAGGGCCCAGATTCTGGTTTCTAATTCTATTCTCCAATAAAAGGAACAACGGCTTCTTGGGAAAATGGCTGATTTAAGGACTGGGTCAGGATATACAAAATGAGCCTGAAGAGTCTTGTAGTGCCAAAAACTACAGAAAGCCTCAAAAAAAAAAAATCATTGGTGGGAGTACGTCAAAGGGACATAGAAGCCAACTGAAAGCACATCCAATGACCAAAGCTGGGAGATTTAAGCAACAAAACACAGTAGCATTCCGAAAGTTTAAAATCAATATTCATACTATATGCTGGTGTAAATAAATGATTGAATAAGTAAATAAATTGGGGAAAATGGGTAAATCTTCTGTGCAGAAGAATTTCACTAATTTATTTGCCCTTAAAGAGGTGAAGCTTAATTTCCCACGCCTTAAATTTGGGCTGTCCATTGTGATTTCTTTCCAAAGAGGACACTATGGAAAGAAGGACAAAAGTAACTTTGCAGTGGAGAAACCTGAGAAACACCACATCAGCCCGGTGATCAAGATCAACCAAAACGCAGGTCTTGTTGATAGGGTGTGCCCTCAATACAATGTGAAAACAATGCCATTTTAACTTTGTGTCTTCCTTCTGAGAAACCATAACTCCAAGTCTAATTGTGAGAAAAACACTAGATAAATCCCAATTGAGTGATATTCTGAAAAAAAAATCCTGACCAGTATGCCTCAAACTGCCAAGGTTATCAAAAACAAAGAAAGTAAGAAATTATCACAGCCAAAGGAGACATGATGACTAAAGATAATGTGGGATCCTGGAACAGTAACAATGAAAAGACAACAGGTGAAATCAGGTTAAAAAAAAAGGAAGTCTGACAGACCTACTAGAGCATGGACTTGAGGATACGGGGAGGGGGAAGGGTAAGCTGTGACAAAGTGAGAGAGTGGCATGGACATATATACACTACCAAACGTAAAATGGATAGCTAGTGGGAAGCAGCCACATAGCACAGGGAGATCAGCTTGGTGCTTTGTGACCACCTAGAGGGGTGGGATAGGGAGGCTGGGAGGGAGGGAGACGCAAGAGGGAAGAGATATGGGAACATATGTATATGTATATGTATAACTGATTCACTTTGTTATAAAGCAGAAACTAACACACCATTGTAAAGCAATTATACTCCAATAAAGATGTTTAAAAAAAAGAGGAAAAAAAAAGGCAGTCTGAATAATCATGGAATTCAGTTCATAATACTTTTAAAATATGGATTCATTGTGACAAATGTACTGTACTAATACAAAACATAAGAATTGGGTGTGGGGTATGTGGGAACTCTCTGTACTATCTTTGCAACTTTTCTATAAGTCTTAATTTATAGAAGCAAAACTTTTTTTTTTTAAGTGGAAAAAATCACAAGCTTTTCTGCCTCAGTCTTAAACATGAGATTCTAAAGCAGCTTCATCTCATTTTCCTTCACCAATCTAAAAGTCCCCAAAGTATTTGCTTAGAAGAATTACAAGGCTAGGTCTCATCTTAAGGACAAGAGTGCCATATCTTTCATGGGCTCAGGTGAAGGGGTGATGACGTGCCACTGTAAGTGTGCAGAGTCTCGGGGGAGAGCTTGAAGATGCTCCCTTTGCTATTCCTCCCGTGAAGAGGTGGAGTCTCCCTTCCTCTTGAATCTGTACTCTCCTTAGTGATTTGGCTGATCAACAGAATGTGGCAGAAATGGCATCCTGGGACTTTTGAGGACAGGACCTAAGAAGCTTCAAACCTACTAGAATCCCTTGGAACAGACCATCTTGGGACATCTCCTTGGGGAACTAAATGCCCTGTAGTGAGAAGCCCAAGCCCCATGAAAGACCAGGTATAAGTGCTCTGTTGGTACCTCAGTTGAGCTCCTTACCAACAGCCAAGCAACTCCAGACAAGCATGTGAGCCATATGGGACGTCCATCCCAGGTGAGAGGTGACTCCTATCCTGATCACCATCTAATGGCAACTGCAGGATAGAATCTCAGTGGGAACTGCCAACTGAGCCCAGTCAGTCTGCAGACCATGAGGGATAACAATAAAGGGTGTTTTAAAGCACAGAGATTTGGGATGGCTTATTTTGTAGCAATATAGATAAGTAAAATTGAACACTGTTGAACGTTGCAGTTTCAAATTCAGTTTTCTAGGAGCATTTCGTGTAGGAACAAACAACTACACAAAAGCAGACATTTACTGTGTGCCTCACATTTGCAAGGCATGGTCCAGCAACTGCAACTCCAAGCCTTAGTGATACCGCTGGGCAGAAAGAAAGCATTTTTCAAGTAGCCATTGTGACATATCTCAAAGGAGCCACCAAGTCAAAAGATTTATGTCTTCCAAAAGATTACTTACTACTTAAAAGACTACCTACTGCTTCTTCGCAATTATTTCAGAAGTATGGCTGGTTAGAGTATATGAGGACCCTCAGAGGAAATAAACATATAAAGTCAACACACCTGAACTGGTATAAATTGAAAGACCTTCAACATTATCTTCGCCAAATATGAATACTTTAGATTAATGTATGTTTAATAGGTTATTAATATTAGATTTTTGAAGCAAGATGGCATTTCTAAAATTTCTTTTATAGAAAAGATTTGTTATAAATATGCCAACTCGGTAAGTTTCAAAATCTTGAGAAAAGTTAACGTCTCAACAAGTTATCCTATCTACATCCATGAGTTTGTTATTATTAGGTTACTATGAAATGCAGTGGAAATTGAAATGTATTGCTTAGTTAGAATGAATCTATCAATATCCTTTCTTTCTGTTTCTCTTGAATAGGGGAGAAATATAATCACGTGCAATTTGTGCCAGTAACCCAAGGGAAGAGGTGAAAAGGTGTATGAACATAAGCTTGGGAAGGAGCCATGAGCCAATGAGGTGACTAATGTCTTAACCCTCTCCCAGGTAAACTCAGAGCTAAGCATGGAGGGAAGCAGGACAGTACAGCAGTTAAAGGTTCTTCTCATTGAAGCAGAAGTCCAGTTCCTCCGCTCACCAGATTTGTCACCTAAGGGTTTTAAGCTATTAGAGAAGCATTTTTAAAATATATGTATAATACTTGCCTTAGAAACTGGAGGGGTTAAAATATGATTAAGCTTTGAAAGTGCCTGGCAGAGCCTGGCACGTACTAAGCAGTGGTAAACACTGGCTTCTAATTTTAATAAGTTGGGAAGAACATGATCTGGATTCTATGCCCTGGCTTCTCCGGCCACTCCCTTCTCTGCAGGGAAGATACCGGTGCTCACAGAAACAGTCTCAGCTCATTGAGAAGGAGAACATTTCCTCTGACCCATCTGCTTTTGGATGCCATAATTCTGGTCAGAGCAGTGATATGGAGAAACATCTGTAGGGCTTTGTGATCTTGGCAAATTATTTAACCCATCTCTCTGCCTCAGTCTTTTCATCTGTAAAATAGGGATAATATGGTACCTCCCATATAAGGCAAATATGAGGATCAAATAATATTATGCATATAAAGTGTCTAAAACAATGACTGGCACATAGAAAACATTCACTTTGTCATTATTATGTTTAAACAGTTATTATCAGTGTAAAAGAACACATCGTGAGGCATATAATCAATACTCTGGTGTTCTGGTAGCCTTTCCATTGGTCTTTTCCCTAACCATTTTTTTTTTTTTCAGAAAATATACCTGAGTGTAATAAGATGAAAACAATACTAATATGGTAACGGGTCATTTGATGTATCTTAGAGAAGTTGCTGCTTTAGCTGTAAAGGTTTTTTGTTGTTGTTGTTGTTTTTAAGGCACGTGGGTTGTTGGGTGAAATATTGAGACCTTGGCTAACAGAGCTCAAGCAATAAGCCTTGTTTAAAAGATTATGTAGAACATCCCCAAAAGGGGAGAGGAAAGAGATCAGAAGGGCCAAGAGGGGAGGGAAGAAGGAAGAACTGGCTATCAAATGGTGCGTGGAACTGCAGGGTGGGAACCAGTGTAGGGTGGATGAACGCGTTCTAAGAATAAGCATGTTCACACGTCATGTGTTGGCTTGGCTGAAAGCTCCTCTTCTCTCCAACAACCCCACCCCTATCATGTGAAAGTTTATTCACTTATGAACATGTTGGACCCATAGGGGCTTTAATGTATGCACATTAGGAAAGTGGATATCCTGCCTCGGTGATGAGCTGTAGGCAATAGATGACACACGCATAGAAAAAGGAATTCAGAGGCAGGGAGTCACTCTGCCTCATTTACCCAATGCAAAATTGTAGAGAAAATATTGACTGTTTCAAATGCCCACAAGTTATGGGATGGAAGACTCATGACCATCTTAATAAGATCTTACCATCATGTCCCTGTGCCCAGTCCAGGACCTTGCATATGAAAAATTAATGAGATCACAGCTCGCATCTGGGTTACATATGTCTCAGGCATTGTGTATATAAGTAGTATTTACTGCAAAGTATTCAGGCCTCGTTCATAATTCTCTAGCTGGTCTCCGTAGCTGAGAGAGAATGTGTGTGTTGAACGAGACTACTTGAAATACATTCATTTTACCCAGACATTATTTACTCAGTGTATTTTTTTTCTTTAATACTTAACATTTACCATGTAGTGTTCCAAGTAGACAATGATGCCCTCATGGATCTTTCACGTTAGGCAGAGAAAACAGAATATATACATGTTCTAACAAGCATAATAATTTCACATAGGGCTACGAAGAGTATTAAAGAGGGTGTTTCGTTAGGGGGGATCTTGACAGGGAATTCAATAGGGAAGCCACTTAACAGAGGATTTGGGGGTTGAAGCATGAATGATGAGAATTAGCCATAGGATAATTTGGTGGTAAAGACAAATTAGACATCTAGACAGAGGAGCATTGTGATAAAGATGAGGTTAGTGAGATGTAAAGAAGGTGAGTGTGCTGGATTGAATGGGGTACAGGGAATAGGTGAGTTCAGAGATGAGGAGAGGTATAAGTAAAGAGCTGAATTTTATTCTGAGGGCAATGGGGAGACTTTGGAAGATTTTAAACAGGGGAATGACATGATCTCATTTTAAGAATGTCTTTTCCAATAAACAATGTCCATCTCATCTATATCTCATTTGTCTATCACCACAAACCTGGACTCTAAGCTTTTAGCACTGCATCTTTTAAGAAGGCAACTGATACTCAAAGTGGATATTTGCTTTTTCCAAGGTCGTTTGAGCAAAAGGAAAAATTAAGGACTTTACATCACGGCAAGTGAGAATTGGCTGCCTCTCAACTAGAGTGCTTTGCGTTTAATAACTGATGGAAGGGAAAAGGGACCTTTCTAAAATCGCTGCTGAAAGACACAGTGTGGTACTGTGATTTTTTTCAATACTCTTTGCAAAGTAAGCTAAAGCTCATCTTTGAAAGAAGCATGAGTAAAATGCTTTTCCTTACTTTTCTTCTAAGTCTGTCTTTTACCCATGTCTTCGCTGAGTCTGCATATGCACCATCCATGCCAATTGCTAAGGCATTAGCTGATGACCTGCAATCTGGGGAAGAGGGTCAAGTGAGAGATTAGAGCTGAGGGGGGAACCTAGGGCTTAGAGGGAAGGGGTGATCCATGAAACGGGTTTCAGCCAGCCTGACTCAGTATCACCAGAGGTGTATAAAAAGGATTTTGTGATGTTTAGATTTTCGTGAAATGAAGTTATGTACCTTGACACAACATTTCCTAGTTTCTAGAACAGTCCAAATCAGCAAATTTGAAGTTACCTTCAATATGACTAATATTTTTGGTTTATGTAAAATTTCATTTCTGTGATAACATTATAGTGCTTGTGTTTAACATATTGCATTAAATTTTGTGCTGTTTTATGGAATTCCTAATATAATGCTCTGAATCACATATGAACTCTGAAAACAGACCTTTACTTTTAATTTATTTTATAAAGCATTGTTAGTCTTCCTTATAATTCAAGGTTTGGTAATTTATGCCAAAACTTTTATCGAAAGCAAGCATAGGGACTTCCCTGGTGGCACAGTGGTTAAGCATCTGCCTGCCAATGCAGGGGAAACGGGTTCGAGCCCTGGTCGGGGAAGATCCCACATGCCGTGGAGCAACTAAGCCCGTGAGCAACAACTACTGAAGCCTGTGCGCCTAGAGTCCGCGAGCCACAACTACTGAGCCCTCATGCCACAATTACTGAGCCCATGAGCCACAACTACTGAAGCCCGTGCACCTAGAGCCCGTGCTCCGCAACAAGAGAAGCCACCACAATGAGAAGCCCGCGCACCGCGACCCCCTGCTCGCCGCAACAAGAGAAAGCCTGCGCGCAGCAACGAAGACCCAACGCAGCCAAAAATAAATTAATTAATTAATTTTTTTAAAAAAGCAAGCATAATAAAAACACTCTTTAAAACGTGGTGGCATTAAAACACTAAAGATATTCTGACTTTAAAAAATAAGTTAACAAAATAGAGTAGATCTAGATTAGATTAGGGAGAGATTGTGCTTCCTCCTGTTCTTACTTCTTCTCACCTTGTAATCCCATCATTCAACTTTCAGTGACCAAAGATGTTTTACGTTTCTTCTAGATACCAAACAATATGGTAGGTGGAGTGTAGGCATTGGTGAGAAAAGCAGACATCGACCCTATAGAAACAAAGGGCAATGTATATACAGTAAACAAAGAAACATAAATAAATGAATGAATATACAGTTACAAACTGTACTGAGCTCTAGGATGCAGGAATGAGGGGATGGCATACACTTTGTTGCCTCCCTCGTATCCAAGTTCCCCTTTTTTTCCTTAGCAACAAAACTATAGTTTTTGCTGTTGGTGGTGGTGGTATGGGGACTTTTGTCTGCTTGTTGGTTTTTCAGAGTGGATGCGGTGACAGTATGCCCTACCTAAAAGAACTACTTTTCCCAGAATCCTTTTTAACTAGAGTGAGCCTGTCACTGAGACCTGGCCAATCAGGTGAGAGGAGGCATGCACTCTTCTCTCGGTCAGGAACACGGACGAAATTCTGGAGTGGAGAGTGGTCATGTGGGGACTGTAGGGCGAGAAGCATGAGTGCAAAGATAAATGGAATCTGGGTTCCCATTCCCGGGCTTAGTGTTACATGGCAAAATATGTACAGACATTTACTTTAAAATGTGTATTAGTTAGGTTTTCAGGCTAATCCAGGCTGGGATGTGAGTGCTGAGAACTTGCTTAGGAAAGAGGTAGGAATTAAATAGAATAGAATTAAATATAGGAGCACCAACAATTCTCTGAAGTTGGTCGGTTATGTCTATACAAATGCTTAAGAAAAACAAACTGAAATTTTAAAAGACAAAAATACACCATCCCTACACTTTTTTTTAAAGAAAAAAGATAGGATATTTGGTACACACCCATATTCACACAATATATTTAGCTGTCTACTTCTCTTCATGTGTGCAGGCCTATATATTTAATGAGTAAAATGGAAATATCTATTCCTTAGGTTAAGTTTTCATGTCTACTTTTGACTAAAATAATAGTTTTCAACTTTTGTTTGTAATATTAGAGGATACAGTGAGCCTCACCCCAGACCAAATGAAGCTTAGAGACTCTGATTTAGTAGGTTTGGGTGCCGTGAGCAGGGCCACGACATTGGGAGGTTTAAAAATCCCCCCATGATTCTCATATACAGCCGGTGTTGAGACTCACTGACCTGGAGGAATAAACTGTACTTGGGCCGTTTGCATACCTGACTTACCTGTGCAGAAAGGGCAGTCAGGGAGAAGAACCTAGGGGCTAACAACTTCCTGCATCCCATCAGAAAGAAAGTCTCCATTCAAGTTCTGTCTTCATTAGGAAGTAATTGGGTGATCTTGAGAAAGCTATCGAATCTTTCCAACCCTCCGTTTCCTCATTGTAGATTAAATGAAATAATAGAGGCCATGCACTTACCAACCAAATATGATGTACATGCAATGCATTTAAGATCTATATCAGCACAATCAAGTTTCTGCATCCAACATAATCACACGAAAATGACTGACATTTTGCGATTTGGAGGATACTTTGGGGATGGTCTCACTGAAAATACAGACAATGGAAGATGCAAAAATGTGCTTTATGAGCCCCACAGAGACACTCCAAGAGTCAGTAACCAGCGCACTTGAAACTAGATGCAGTAAGAAATCTTTGTGAATGCATTTGGAGGACGCACGTCATATAAGGATGCTACTGAAAAGTAAAAAACAAAATTAAAAGACAGCAATTTCAAATATGAACCTCTACTAAAAGAATCCCTAGAGCAGGCCCACGCAGTTGCAGGCTCTGATTTGCAAGCTAGCTGCTCCTTGCAGGACAAGCCTGTGTAGCTGCTCCATGGCGGGGCTCAGCGGGAATGTTATTTACTTAACCGTGGATAATCGTTTTTCAGAGCAACCCCAGGGAAGCCAGCAAGCAAAAGTTCCTTCATTATGATAATAGTATCATAGTCTTAGAGTTAAAATAAACACTTAAGACCATCTACCCTGACCTGTTTATTTTAAAGATTTAAAATCCATAGCCTGTGGGTTCAGTGCCTTGGTTAACTCACTCTAGACAGTTGATGGAGGGCAATTACAAGCCCCCAGGCTTGTTGATGTCAATTCTAGTACCCTTTATATTTCTCTTAGAACTGTGCTTTCCGATCCAGCAGCCCCAAGCCACGTGTGGCTTTTAAGTCTTGAAATGTGGCTAGTTTGAGTTGAGATGTGCTGTCTTAGTACATTTGGGCTGCTATAAAAAGTGCCATAGACTAGGTGGCTTATAAACAACAGTGATTTATTTCTCACAGTTCTGGAGGCTGAGATCAGGGTGCCAGCATGTCAGGGGCTACTGAAAGCCCTCTTCTGGGTTGCAAACTGCTGTCTTATTATATTCCTCACATGGCAGAAAGAGAATGAAAGAGCTCTTTGGTGTCCCTTTTAGAAGGACACTAATCCCATTTGTGAGGTCTCTATCCTCATGACCTAATCACCTTTCAAAGGCCCCATCCCAATCTGAACCACAATGGGGGTTCAGATTTCAACATATGAATTTTAGGGGGACAAAAACATTCAGTCCACTGTACATGCTGTAAGTAACATATACCTCAATTTTAAAGATTTAGTATGAAAAAATAGACCACAATATTGTTATGCTGATTACAGGTTGAAATGATAACATTGGGGATACATTTGGGTTACAGATAAAACATATAATTAAATTAATTTCTTCTTTTTACTTTTTGAAATGTAGCTACCAGAAAATATAAAATTACATATGTGACTCACATTTTATTTCTGTTGGACAGCTCTGTCTCAGATTCCTTGCACCAAGGCAAGTTAAAAGAACCAGGAAACACAATTTAAAAGATTCACAGTCATTTAAAAGTTGCAAGGACATGGTAAGAAATAAAGGGAGAAAACTTCATGGAATAAAGATCTGTGTAGTCAGGTTTAAAATTCTAGATGTGTTTTTCAAATGGCTCATCTTCTAGAAACATGGAGAAGTCATTCAAAGAAAGAAAATGGGAGCGTTTCACTCAGTGATTTAGGGGCAAAACACATCAACATTTAGAGGCTACCAGCTGTTCTCCTTTCAATGTGTCTTGCTTCCGCTGCAGGGGGGAAAATGTATTACATACAGATTACAGTAAGTCCCCTACGTACGAACGAGTTCCGTTCCGAGAGTGCATCCGTCCAATTTGTTCTTAAGTCCAACAAAGTTAGCTTAGGTACCCAACAATCAGCCATATAGTACTGTACTGTAATAGGTTTATAATAAGTTCGCATCTTTGAAAGTTCGCAACTTGAAGGTTCATATATAGGGGAGTTACTATATAACCCTTAACTGTATGCTTCTTACGGTCATTGACAGACATCAACATGACTCCTAGAGAAAGTTGTAGTAAGGATAAGTTATTTTTATCTGAGAAATACCTAGCAAACCTGTATTTTTCTTTTTTCTTTTCTTAAATTATCCTACAATAAATTGACTTTTTATATATGTTTGTAATACACATGTTTGTAGCAAACAGTAGGTTCAGTCAATGTGCTACTACAAATTAGACTGCTGTTCAAGAGAGGGGTTGGGGGGGGTTTCTGTCTAGCTGGTTTTCTTTCTTTCTTTCTTTTTTTTTTTGATGGAGATTTATTTCTTTCAGGTTTAAGATGGAAATGGAAACCTGTACCATTATTCATTTTGCATCACAGTAAGTAAGCTTCATCACCAATGGAAGTTTTAATTTCTTTGTGGAAATACATTCCTTGCTGATTAATTCCATCTTCCCTTCATTTTCAAACTGCAGAAGATTTGCTTCAAAACCCAAAGATCAGGTATATTTCATTCTTTATTGAACCAGTAACAAAAGAAAATACATTTATATTATTCAGGAAGCAATCATGGAGATACTTTATAGCTCATTTGTGTCAATATCAAACTAATTCAATAAGTCAAACATGCTGCCCTTTAACCATGGAAAACTGTAAGGTATTTCAGCTGAATAAATTAAGGGCAATTAACTAAAAAATGAGCTACACACATGAAGCTCATTATTTTTAAGTTGAGGGATCCTTTTAGTTTATTAGAATTGGTTTTTTTTTTTGATATGCCAGATGCCTGTTTTGCCCAACAAAAGTCAAAACACCTCAAAGTATAAATACATGCACCCCATGTGTTATATAAACTTGACTTGATAACTAACATCAGCCATGTCATTTGCAGCTTTTATCTTGGTGAAAAATACATATTACTCGTCTAAAGGAAAGGTGCAAGTTTAGAATGCCAGAGATACCCAAAATATTAAAATCCAACACAAATTGGATTCAATTGTATAATTCATGCTGGAAAATCAGTTAAGATCAGGAAGAAACAAGTTGGACATTGGCCAGAAATTCCTGTAAAAGGAATAGACAAACCACATGCTGGTTGGCTTTTCTAAATATGGACAGAACAAAGAGGATGTGTTTTGTACAAACGCCTGTTCTGGGCACAGACGTTTGTGACTACATGTCATTTTCCTGAAACTTTTAGTAAAGCATGTAGATATTTACTGACACTGCCTTAGTCTCCTAATGGTTCTGCCAGCAATACTAAATGTTGGCTATTTATGCGCCCATGTTAAAGGAAATTTAGTCAATCACGATTGATTTTTGCCAGTGGATGCCCGTGAATGGGATGAACAGACTAAATAATCCAAAACAGTGGATGAAATGAAAAATAAGTTGGGTTCTACAAGGCCCCATGTTCTGCCATGTTTGTTGGTTCAGCTATGTGTGAATGTATGGTCATTAGACTTTTTGTTCACATCAGAAGATTTGCATTTCCCGAGAATCTGGCAACTATTATAAGAACAATAATCTCAGGAAAAACATCTTGGGTGATTGATATGAATTTGCCATGGATTAAGATGTTCAAAAAGTATTATCAGAAAAATATTCACTGAGCATCTTTTAGCATTCTAGGTGTTCAGGATACAGAGGTGATTAAAATAAAGACCCTGCGTGTATTCTATCCAGAAGGATGACAGATAAGTTATAAATAAACATACTAACGATGTTACATTAAGGTTCTGTGAAGTTAATAATGGCATAGGTGGCCTGGGCCAAGGGCAACTTCAGTCACAGTGGGACAGCCTCTCTAGGAGGTAATTTTGGTTTTTTTAACTGTGCATTTTGAAAGCACATCAGATCTACAAAGTGTTGCAAAAATAGTACAATTAACTGTGTATTTCCTTCACTTTGCTTAGCCAGTTGCTAACACTTTGCCATGTTTGCCGCATACTTACCTCTGTATTGTTCTTACCCAATTAAGAGCTTTGGGTATCTTGAGCCTTCACTCATGTTATTCATTCCTAAATACTTCAGTGTGTATCTCCTAAGAACAATGCCATGCTAGCAATCACCATGGAACGGTATCATATTTAGGACATTTAACACTGATGCAAAACTAAAATGTAAAACACAGTGCATATTTAAAATTTGCCAGTTGGCTCAGAACTGTCTTTTCTAACATAAGGAAGGGACTCTGACTAATAACTAATTGATGAGCTAGACACAGCCACATAAAAGGGGTTTCCAGGAATAAAGACAGAAGGAATAGAAAATCCAAAGAAAGTTACATAACATCTGTGTAAAATATTTATTTAAAAATGACAGTTCTAGCCAATATTCTAGGAATTATTATATTAATAACCAAAATCTGGCTCTACATATGCTAGTTAATTTGTTAAATTTTATGTAAAATTCTATGTAATAAGAAACCTTGTCCAAATGGATAGTCATTTTGTTTCTTTTTGGTTTTCCTCTATTTTACCCATATGCACTTTTTACCTGGTCCTCCCCCCATCGTCAATTGCAGTAATCTGCCAAGGAGCGCCACCAGTAAGATTTAGGGAAATCGTTGCCTGCAGAATTTGAAACATGGATATGAGGTATTTGGAAGCAATTTCTGATAAGAGAGGCCTATAAATTGCTACCCCAAGGTACAGCTTGCACATTACCCAACAAAATATTTTTCTTTAAACAAGATTCAGAGGGAGGAGGGATGTATTAGCCGTGAAACTTAATGGACTAAGGTGCCATTACGTATTAAATAGGACTATTTATATGAAAAATGAACATTGAATGTACACATGGGGATAGTGTAATCCATTTATCTTATCTACATACACAGAAGATTCTGACCGTAATGGACCTGGTGGTCCCTTTTTGCTCATTCCATTTGCTTGAGTACCGTGTCTGGATTAATAAAAAGAGCATATTTTCCCAAATGAACATAGACAGAAAGGCAAACTGGCCCTCTCCTAAGGACAGAGAGATACCTCTAGGACTTTCAGAGGGGCCCAAGGTCAGGTGGCCCTCACTTGGGACCACGGAAAGATTGTAACATCTTTCATGTCCAGCAGAGAAGCAGGCTGGGATGTCTGATTCTTTCTAACCTTTGAAAACCATAAAATAAATCCAAAGCATCATAGGCCATCTGTTACTTACAACGCAATATCTACGGATAAATCCGAGCAAAGGGAAAACTATTACCCCCACTGGGAGAGAGTTGCAGTTAAATTTCATTCCACTTCACTTGCCTGATCACTGCCCAAGATATCATAAAAAAAACCCTCCTATACAACCCCCTTTCTTCACCCTTGAATTAATCGCTCCTCTTAATGTCTACATTTTATATTTTTTTTAAAGTACCAAGCTATAAGCAAGAGTGATGGGAACTCTGAACAAGGAAATGTCACATACACATTTTTTTGTCTTATTATTGACATTTACGGCAGCCTTAAAAAAAAATAACTAAAAATGCCTGAAAGACCAGCAAGAATAGATGATTAAACAAATTCACCTAATAAATATTAGCCATATTAACCGCATTAAAAAGGAATGTGGATCATGTATGCCTCTGCTAAAGGAGAGCCATCATGGAAGGGAAAGGACATGACAAGACAACACAAACCCAGAAAGTCAATTGCCGAATTATACTCAGAGGAGTCCCTTTTTTTCTGTAAAAGCAAGAAGGCAAGCACTGTGTATGATTGTGTGCCACTGGATGTGTGTGTGTGTGTGTGTGTTTCTGTGTGTGTGTAAAGAGAACCGTAGATTAAAGAACTGAGCTGTTCGCAGTAGTTCCCTTTGAGACGTGCTATCGAGACCTGACAGTGATGGGGAGAGGAGTGCCTTTTTAGATTTATACTCATTTTTATGTTGTGTTAAGCCCATATATTGTCATTTAAAAAATAGCAAGGACATAATCATAAGGTAATAGAGAGAATTGGCAGCTTAGCAAATGTCCAGCCTAGTTCCATATTCTTTGGACATATCCCCTTTTTTTTTTTTTTAACATCTTTATTGGAGTATAATTGCTTTACAATGGTGTGTTCGTTTCTGATTTATAACAAAGTGAATCGGTTATACATATACATATGTTCCCATATCTCTTCCCTCTTGCGTCTCCCTCCCTCCCACCCTCCCTATCCCACCCCTCCAGGCGGTCACAAAGCACCGAGCTGATCTCCCTGTGCTATGCGGCTGCTTCCCACTAGCTATCTACCTTACGTTTGGTAGTATATATATGTCCATGCCTCTCTCTCGCTTTGTCAGAGCTTACCCTTCCCCCTCCTCATATCCTCAAGTACATTCTCTAGTAGGTCTGTGTCTTTATTCCTGTTTTACCTCTAGGTTCTTCATGACATTTTTTTTTCTTAAATTCCATATATATGTGTGTGTGTGTGTGTGTGTGTGTGTGTGTGTGTGTGTTAGCATACGGTATTTGTCTTTCTCTTTCTGACTTACTTCACTCTGTGTGACAGACTCTAGGTCTATCCACCTCATTACAAATAGCTCAATTTCGTTTCTTTTTATGGCTGAGTAATATTCCATTGTATATATGTGCCACATCTTCTTTATCCATTCATCCGATGATGGACAGTTAGGTTGTTTCCATCTCCAGGCTATTGTAAATAGAGCTGCAATGAACATTTTGGTACATGACTCTTTTTCAATTTTGGTTTTCTCAGGGTGTATGCCCAGTAGTGGGATTGCTGGGTCATATGGTAATTCTATTTGTAGTTTTTAAAGGAACCTTCACACTGTTCTCCACAGTGGCTGTATCAATTTACATTCCCACCAACAGTGCAAGAGGGTTCCCTTTTCTCCGCACCCTCTTCAGCATTTACTGTTTCTAGATTTTTTCATGATGGCCATTGTGACTGGTGTGAGATGATAGCTCATAGTAGTTTTGATTTGCATTCCTTTAATGATTAGTGATGTTGAGCATTCTTTCATGTGTTTGTTGGCAGTCTGTATATCTTCTTTGGAGAAATGTCTATTTAGGTCTTCTGCCCATTTTTGGATTGGGTTGTTTGTTCTTTTGTTATTGAGTTGCATGAGCTGCTTATAAATTTTGGAGATTAATCCTTTGTCAGTTGCTTCATTTGCAAATATTTTCTCCCATTCTGAGGGTTGTCTTTTGGTCTTGTTTATGGTTTCCTTTGCTGTGCAAAAGCTTTGAAGTTTCATTAGGTCCCATTTGTTTATTTTTGATTTTATTTCCATTTCTCTAGGAGGTGGGTCAAAAAGGATCTTGCTGTGATTTATGTCATAGGGTGTTCTGCCTATGTTTTCCTCTAAGAGTTTTATAGTGTTTGGCCTTACATTTAGGTCTTTAATCCATTTTGAGTTTATTTTTGTATATGGTGTTAGGGAGTGATCTAATTTCATACTTTTATATGTACCTGTCCAGTTTTCCCAGCACCACTTATTGAAGAGGCTGTCCTTTCTCCACTGTACATTCCTGCCTCCTTTATCAAAGATAAGGTGACCATATGTGCGTGGGTTTGTATCTGGGCTTTCTATCCTGTTCTATTGATCTATCTTTCTGTTTTTGTGCCAGTACCATACTGTCTTGATTACTGTAGCTTTGTAGTATAGTCTGAAGTCAGGGGGCCTGATTCCTCCAGCTCCGTTTTTCGTTCTCAAGATTGATTTGGCTATTCGGGATCTTATGTGTTTCCATACAAATTGTGAAATTTTTTGTTCTAGTTCTGTGAAAAATGCCACTGGTAGTTTGATAGGGATTGCATTGAATCTGTCGATTGCTTTGGGTAGTAGAGTCATTTTCACAATGTTGATTCTTCCCATCCAAGAACATGGTATATCTCTCCATCTACTTGTATCATCTTTAATTTCTTTCATCAGTGTCTTATAATTTTCTGCATACAGGTCTTTTGTCTCCTTAGGTAGGTTTATTCCTACATATTTTATTGTTTCTGTTGCAATGGTAAATGGGAGTGTTTTCTTGATTTCAGTTTCAGATTTTTCACTATTAGTGTATAGGAATGCCAGAGATTTCTGTGCATTAATTTTGTATCCTGCTACTTTACCAAATTCATTGATTTGCTCTAGTAGTTTTCTGGTAGCATCTTTAGGATTCTCTATGTATGGTATCATGTCATCTGCAAACAGTGACAGCTTTACTTCTTCTTTTCCGATTTGGATTCCTTTTATTTCCTTTTCTTCTCTGATTGCTGTGGCTAAAACTTCCAAAACTATGTTGAATAAGAGTGGTGAGAGTGGGCAACCTTGTCTTGTTCCTGATCTTAGTGGAATTGCTTTCAGTTTTTCCCCATTGAGGATGATGTTGGCTGTGGGTTTGTCATATATGGCCTTTATTATGTTGAGGAAAGTTCCCTCTATGCCTACTTTCTGGAGGGTTTTTATCAAAAATGGGTGTTGAATTTTGTCGAAAGCTTTCTCTGCATCTATTGAGATGATCATATGGTTTTTCTCCTTCAATTTGTTAATATGGTGTATCACATTGATTGATTTTCGTATATTGAAGAATTCTTCCATTCCTGGAATAAACCCCACTTGATCATGATGTATGATCCATTTAATGTGCTGTTGGATTCTGTTTGCTAATATTTTGTTGAGGATTTTTGCATCTATGTTCATCAGTGCTATTGGCCTGTAGTTTTCTTTCTTTGTGACATCCTTGTCTGGTTTTGATATCAGGGTGATGGTGGCCTCGTACAATGAGTTTGGGAGTGTTCCTCCTTCTGCTATATTTTGAAAGAGTTTGAGAAGGATAGGTGATAGCTCTTCTCTAAATGTTTGATAGAATTCGCCTGTGAAGCCATCTGGTCCTGGGCTTTTGTTTGTTGGAAGATTTTGAATTACAGTTTCAATTTCAGTGCTTGTGATTGGTCTGTTCATATTTTCAATTTCTTTCTGATTCAGTCTTGGCAGGTTGTGCATTTCTAAGAAATTGTCCATTTCTTCCAGGTTGTCCATTTTATTGGCATAGAGTTGCTTGTAGTAATCTCTCATGATCTTTTGTATTTCTGCAGTGTCAGTTGTTACTTCTTCTTTTTCATTTCTAATTCTATTGATTTGAGTCTTCTCCCTTTTTTTCTTGATGAGTCTGGCTAATGGTTTATCAATTTTGTTTATCTTCTCAAAGAACCAGCTTTTAGTTTTATTGATCTTTGCTATTGTTTCCTTCATTTCTTTTTCATTTATTTCTGACCTGATTTTTATGATTTCTTTCTTTCTGCTAACTTTGGGGTTTTTTGGTTCTTCTTTCTCTAATTGCTTGAGGTGCAAGGTTAGGTTGTTTATTCGAGGTGTTTCCTGTTTCCTAAGGTAGGATTGTATTGCTATAAACTTCCCTCTTAGAACTGCTTTTGCTGCATCCCATAGATTTTGGGTCGTTGTGTCTCCATTGTCATTTGTTTCTAGGTATTTTTTTATTTCCTCTCTGATTTCTTCAGTGATCACTTCGTTATTAAGTAGTGTATTGTTTAGCCTCCATGTGTTTGTATTTTTTACAGATCTTTTCCTGTAATTGATATCTAGTCTCATAGCACTGTGGTCGGAAAAGATACTTGATACTATTTCAATTTTCTTAAATTTACCAAGGCTTGATTTGTGACCCAAGATATTCTCTATCCTGGAGAATGTTCCATGAGCACTTGAGAAGAATGTGTATTCTGTTGTTTTTGGATGGAATGTCCTATAAATACCAATTAATTCCATCTTGTTTAATGTATCATTTAAAGCTTGTGTTTCCTTATTTGTTTTCATTTTGGATGATCTGTCCATGGGTGAAAGTGGGGTGTTAAAGTCCCCTACTATGAATGTTTACTGTCGATTTCCCCTTTTATGGCTGTTAGTATTTGCCTTATGTATTGAGGTGCTCCTATGTTGGGTGCATAAATATTTACAATTGTTATATCTTCTTCTTGGATCGATCCCTTGATCATTATATAGTGTCCTTCTTTGTCTCTTTTAATAGTTTTTATTTTAAAGCCTATTTTGTCTGATATGAGAATTGCTACTCCAGCTTTCTTTTGGTTTCCATTTGCATGAAATATCTTTTTCCATCCCCTTACTTTCATTCTGTATGTGTCTCTAGGTCTGAAGTGGGTCTCTTGTAGACAGCAAATATATGGGTCTTGTTTTTGTATCCATTCAGCCAATCTGTGTCTATTGGTGGGAGCATTTAGTCCATTTACATTTAAGGTAATTATCGATATGTATGTTCCTATTCCCATTTTCTTAATTGTTTTGGGTTCGTTATTGTAGGTCTTTTCCTTCTCTTGTGTTTCTTGCCTAGAGAAGTTCCTTTAGCAGTTGTAAAGCTGATTTGGTGGTGCCGAACTCTCAGTTTTTGCTTGTCTGTAAAGGTTTTAATTTCTCCATCAAATCTGAATGAGATCCTTGCTGGGTAGAGTAATCTTGGTTGCAGGTTTTTCTCCTTCATCACTTTCAATATGTCCTGCCAGTCCCTTCTGGCTTGCAGAGTTTCTGCTGAAAGATCAGCAGTTAACCTTATGGGGATTCCCTTGTGTGTTATTTTTCCCTTGCTGCTTTTAATATGTTTTCTTTGCATTTAATTTTTGACAGTTTGATTAATATGTGTCTTGGCGTATTTCTCCTTGGATTTATCCTGTATAGGACTCTCTGTGCTTCCTGGACTTCATTAACTATTTCCTTTCCCATATTAGGGAAGTTTTCAACTATAATCTCTTCAAAGATTTTCTCAGTCCTTTTCTTTTTCTCTTCTTCTTATGCAACCCCTATAATTCGAATGTTGGTGCGTTTAATGTTGTCCCAGAGGTCTCTGAGACTGTCCTCAGTTCTTTTCATTCTTTTTTCTTTATTCTGCTCTGCAGTAGTTATTTCCACTATTTTATCTTCCAGGTCACTTATCCATTCTTCTGCCTCAGTTATTCTGCTATTGATCCCATCTAGGGTATTTTTAATTTCATTTATTGTGTTGTTCATTGTTGTTTGTTTCATCTTTAGTTCTTCTAGGTCCTTGTTAAATGTTTCTTGCATTTTGTCTATTCTATTTCCAAGATTTTGGATCATCTTTACTATCATTATTCTGAATTCTTTTTCAGGTAGACTGCCTATTTCCTCTTAATTTGTTAGGTCTGGTGGGTTTTTATCTTGCTCCTTCATTTGCTGTGTGTTTTTCTGTCTTCTCATTTTGCTTATCTTACTGTGTTTGGGGTCTCCTTTTTGCAGGCTGCAGGTCCGTAGTTCCCATTGTTTTTGGTGTCTGTCCCCAGTGGCTAAGGTTGGTTCAGTGGGTTGTGTAGGCTTCCTGGTGGAGGGGACTAGTGCCTGTGTTGTGGTGGATGAGGCTGGATCTTGTCTTTCTGGTGGGTAGGTCCACGTCTGGTGGTGTGTTTTGGGGTGTCTGTGGACTTATTATGATTTTAGGCAGCCTCTCTGCTAATGGGTGGGGTTGTGTTCCTGTCTTGCTAGTTGTTTGTCGTAGGATGTCCAGCACTGTAGCTTGCTGGTCGTTGAGTGAAGCTGGGTGCTCTTGTTGAGATGGAGATCTCTGGGAGATTTTTGCCGTTTGTTATTATGTGGAGCTGGGAGGCCTCTTGTGGACCAGTGTCCTGAAGTTGGCTCTCCCCACTCAGAGGCACAGCCTTGATGCCTGGCTGGAGCACCAGGAGCCTTTCATCCACACGGCTCAGAATAAATGGGAGAAAAAGTAGAAAGAAAGAATTAGTAGAAGTAGAAGGAAAGAAAGAAAGGAGGGAAGGAGTGAGGGAGGGAGGAACGAAGAAAGGAGGGAAGGAAGGAAAAATAGAAAGAAAGAAGATAAAGTAAAATAAAAGAAAGTAAGATAAAATATAATAAATTTATTAACATAAAAAAATAATTATTAAGAGAAAAAAAAAAAACGGACGGATAGAATCCCAGGACAAATGGTGGAAGCAAAGCTATACAGACAAAATCTCACACAGAAGCATACACATACACACTCACAAAAGGAGGAAAAGGGGAAAAATCATAAATCTTGCTTCAAAGTCCACCTCCTTAATTTGGGATGATTGGTTGTCTTCAGGTATTCCACAGATGCAGGTACAACAAGTTGATTGTGGAGCTTTAATCCGCTGCTCCTGAGGCTGCTAGGAGGGATTTCCCTCTCTTCTTTGTTCGCACAGCTGCCGGGGCTCAGCTTTGGATTTGGCCCCGCCTCTGCGTGTAGGTCGCCGGAGGGCGTCTGTTCTTTGCTCAGACAGGATGGGGTTAAAGGAGCAGCTGCTTCCGGGGCTCTGGCTCACTCAGGCCGGGGGAGGGAGGGGCACGGAGGCGGGGCGGGCCTGCGGCGGCAGAGGCCGGCATGACGTTGCACCAGCGTGAGGCGCGCCGTGCGTTCTTCCGGGGAAGTTGTCCCTGGATCCCGGGACGCTGGCAGTGGCGGGCTGCACAGGCTCCCGGGACGGGAGGTGTGGAGAGTGACCTGTGCTCGCACACAGGCTTCTTGGTGTCGGCAGCAGCAGCCTTAGCGTCTCATGCCCGTCTCTGGGGTTCCGCGCTGTTAGCCGCGGCTCGCGCCCGTCTCTGGAGCTCCTTTAAGCAGCGCTCTTAATCCCTTCTCCTCGCGCGCCTGGAAACAAAGAGGGAAGAAAAAGTCTCTTGCCTCTTCGGCAGCTCCAGACTTTTCCCTGGACTCCCTCCCGGCTAGCTGTGGCGCAGTAACCCCTTCAGGCTGTGTTCACGCCGCCAACCCCCGTCCTCTCCCTGCGCTCGACCGAAGCCCGAGCATCAGCTCCCAGCCCCGCCCGCCCTGGCGGGTGAGCAGACAAGCCTCTCGCGCTGGTGAGTGCCGGTCGGCCCTAATCCTGTGTGCGGGAATCTCTCTGCTTTTCCCTCCACACCCCTTTGCTGCGCTCTCCTCCTCGGCTCCGAAGCTTCCCCCCTCCGCCACCCGCAGTCTCTGCCCACGAAGGGGCTTCCTAGTGTTTGGAAACCTTTCCTCCTTCATGGCTCCCTCCCACTGGTGCAGGTTCCGTCCCTATCCTTTTGTCTCTGTTTATATTCTTTTTTCTTTTGCCGTACCCAGGTATGTGGGGGGTTTCTTGCCTTTTGGGAGGTCTGAGGTCTCCTGCCGGCGTTCAGTAGGTGTTCTGTAGGAGTTACTCCACGTGTAGGTGTATTTCTGGTGTATGTGTGGGGAGGAAGGTGATCTCCGCGTCTTACTCTTCTGCCATCTTCCCGGAAGCCTCGACATAACCCATTTTAAACAGGCAGTGAAAATTGAATTAGCCCAAGCTCCTCAAATCTTAAAGAAGGTAATTTGGGCAATTATTTATTTAATTTAAATAAAACAAAACAAAAGAATGCCACTCCCAACCTACTTTCCTATACATTTGGATATTTTAGCACAAAAATTATAGATGATTTAAATGATTAGCTTGCATGTTGTAGACAATTTAAACTGAGGTTATAATCAGTGAGATACTAAGTTTAAGTTATTCAGAGTCATGTTTCCAGACATTTTCATTTATTAATGGTAATTCAAGAAAACTTTCAAAACTTCTCATAAAGTAGATTTTCATGGAATTAATTTTAAGTTGAAAACTGGAGTATGATCTCATCATTGGAGCATAGAGAAAAGAAAGAGAAAAGATATCGGCTAGTTACGATTATAGCATTCATTTTGTGTCCTTTTTTCTGTGTAAACTTGTGACATTAAATATGACTTTTTGTATTGTCTTCGGTTACCTTCCTGTTTTCCAAAGCTCAGAAATGGACAAGTGGAGGCAGACTCTCTCCTATCTTACGTTAGGGTTCCACCAGCTCTGCAGGTTTTGTCAAGAGGTTATGACCCTGGAGGTCCTGCTAGCAGTAGGCTGTCACCCACCTGCCAGCTACACAAAAGGGACTAAAGGGCCAGTGCTTGGTGCTATTTGGGGCAGAGCAGTAGCTGTGCTGTGTATTCCATAATTGCACCTCACAGTGGAGAAATAAATAAGCTGTTTCTTTCTTACCTCTAGCCAAGTGAGAGCTTTTTAAAAGAACCATATTGAGAACTAGACATAGGTTCTCCTTGACTTCGGGGACATAAGAATCGGTGTCTGATGCTGAATGAAGGAAAGTTCAGAGGAGGGAGAGCTTAGGAGAGCAAAGAGAGAGGGGCTGCACTGCGAGCTGACTGTACCTTTACTGTTTGCAGAATAAGAATGTGTGCTTCTCGTGGACCAGCATTGGCGTGTTCGAAGGGAGCTGTCCTAGGGTTGTTGTAAAAGAGACCCAGCCGAGAACACCTACAGAGAGATGGGCACCTGGAAGTCCAGCTGCTGAGAGAGAAGGCATTGCTCCTTGGAAGGGCACACAGTTGGGGACTCCCAGTGAGCGCTCTCTTAGGAGCTCAAGAATGCACCCCATGTGAGAGAAAGAGCCAGAAATTTCTCCTCTACTCCGCTGAGACGGTCCAAAGCCAGATAACAACCGGTCCCCCCAGGTAAGACCTTTTCTCTTCTTACTGCGCCTCTCTCCCCGGTGTATCAAACTCTACAGCAGTTGTGTATGGGTGCTGGTGAGGAAGAAGAGACAGCAGAAAGGAAGAGGCGAGAAGCCGGTCTGCAGGTCAGGGGAGACAGACCAGCCTTACAGTGGCTGAAAGAATGGGGGTTCCGTATAGCTGGGTTGAATCTTCTTAATTACCAAAGTGACCGTTCTTCTGAATGAAAGACCATGAAAAAGCACGTGTCTTGCTGAAGACTTCATCCAGCATAGAAAAGGGAGCTGCATAGAGAAGGGGTTTAATGGGGCAGAGGGAGAAAGACTAAAAAGCTCTATGCACTCTGCCAAGCCAGCTTGTTCAATCCGTAGTTACACATGGCCGCTTTCAGTAAGTTCCTAAACGCTGATTTAGAACTTTTTATTCTACTTCATACGTTTATGAAAACGACTCTGAGGAAAATCTCCATTCCTTTCACGTATTGTGGAATCTTTCAGAAAGATGTCTCCCCAGTCCTTTGGTGAACAATGGCTCCGTGTCATTGAAAGAGTCCCTTCTATGAGCAAAGTCATGTTAGGGAAGGGACTTTGTCAGCAGAGATTCATGGTGCTATCAAGCCCATAATTCCTGCCACTGTGAATAACAATTATGTGTGAACATCAAAAGGAAAATGAGTTCTGCCTCGCCTGCCATCTTTTGCTATTAAGAGATTCTGGACTTTAATCAGAATTTTTGCACAGCGCCCCTCAAACCATTCAGAAAGAGTTGGTTTGTGCCATTCAAAAAAGAGTTGGAAATGGTACTTGCTTTGTTTGAAAGTAGCCAACAAAAAGCCCCCATTTAGCAAGCATTTCCTTTTGTAGTTTAGTATAGGTGTTCGGGGTCAGGCGTATTTCCCTGAAAGTAAGTCATAAACGTAGGTTGGAGTTTGCAAACCCACAGCCCAGACGTCCATGTGTGTGTTGCCAGCCTGGTGTTTACGTTTTAAAACCCATGTTATTGTTTTGTTTTCTAAGAGCTTTACTGAGGTGTAACAGACATATTTAAAAAGTATAATTTGAACTTTGTGTACACATAAACCCACCAAATGATCACCACAGTGAAGACAGTGAACGTATCCATTATCCCTAAATATATACTCGTATCCCTCTGTATTCTGTCTCTTCTGACCTCTCTGCCCTACCCCCATCCCCATGCAACCCCCAATCTTCTTTCTGTCACTGTGGATTGTGCAGTAGACTGTTTATGTTTCCCCAAAATTCATCAGTTGAAACCTAAGCCGCAATGTGATGGTATTTATTAGGAGGTGGGGCCTTTGGGAGGCGATTAGGTCAGGAGGGTAGAGCCCTCATGAACAGGATTAGTGCCTATATAAAAGAGGCCCCAGAGAGCTCCCTCACCCCTTCCACCAGGTGAGGACACAGCATCTATGAACCAGGAAGCAGGTTCTCACCAGACACCAAATCTTGATCTTTGTCTTCCCAACCTCCAGAATGGTGAGAAACAAATTTCTATTGTTTCTAAGCTACCCAGTCTATGGTATTTCTGTTATAGCAGCCCAGATGAACTAAAATAGATTGGTTTACATTTTCTAGAGATTTATAGAAGATTCATACAGAATATAACTTTCTGTTTGTTTTCCTTCACTGAGCATAGTTATTTTGAGATCCATCATGTAGCAGGTATTAATAATCCATTCCTTTTTTTTTGTGGACTAGTATTCCATTGTATGGATATACCACAATGTTTATCCGTATGCCTATTGATGTATATTTGGATTATTTTCATCTTGGGGCTACTGCAAATAAAGTTTCTATGAATATTTGGGTATAAATTTTTGTATGGACAATGTGTCTTTCTCTCTTGGGTAAATACTTAGGAGTGGAATGGCTAGCTCATAAAGTAGGTGTATATTTAGGTTTTTAAGAAATTACCAAACTATGTTTTTAAAGTGGTTGTAATTTTTAAATTTCCAACCATCATTTTATCAGCATTCTAATTCCTTCACATACCTACCATCATTTGGTATGGCCAGTCTTTTTAATTTAAGCCATTTTAATGGGTTGCAATGGTATCTCCCTGGGGTTTTAATTTGCATTTCCCTAATGACGAATAATGCTGAGCGTCTTTTGTTGTGTTAATTTGCCATCTGTATATCTTCTTTGGTGAAGTCCGTTCAAATCTTTTCTGTATTTTTACTGAGTGTTTTCTTATTATTGAGTTTTTTTTTAAACTGAAGTATAGTTGATTTACAATGTTGTGTTAGTTTCAGGTGTACAGCAAAGTGATATATATATATATATATATATATATATATATACACATATGTATCACTTTTTCAGATTCTTTCTCCTCATAGATTATTACAAAATATTGAGTATAGTTCCCTGTGTTATACAGTAGGTCATGGTTGATTATCTATTTTATATATAGGAGTGTGCATATGTTAATCCCAAACTCCTAATTTATCCCTACCATAAATTTGTTTTCTATGTCTGTGGGTCTGTTTCTGTTTTGCAAATAAGTTCATTTGTATCATTTTTTTAGATTCCACATATAAGTGATATCATATAGTATTTGTTATTATTGAGTTTTTTACATATTCTGAACACAAGTTCTTTACCAGATATGTGCTTTGCAAATATTTTCTTCCAGTCTTTTCATTCTCTTAACATTGTCCCCTGAAGAGCAGAAGTTTTAAATTGTGAAGAAGTCAAATTTATCAATTTCTTCTTTTATGGATTTTCTCCTATGTTTCCCGTCTCTCGGCATCATTGTCTTTAATTACTGTGTCGATTGTTTTGAAAAATATTATCTTAAGTATTGTGTCTGGTTTTTTGGTTGTTTCAAGGGGGATAGTAAATCCAATCCCTATTATTCTATTTTGGCAAGAAGCAGAGGCCTGGTGTGTTACCTTAAATTTATTTTATGGCCAATATTTAACAAACTGGAAACTCCACATAATGATCTACAGATTTGGATTCCCTTGAAAATTATCTGGTTACACAGTGGTCATATTCCTGCATAAACTAACAGGCTGGAGCAGAGTAGCCTTCAGCTTGGTTACTAACCACTAACCACTTACCCAATTCAACTTTCTGATTCAGTTGATAAAAAACAATATCTTTTTATTAAGTTTCTTAAAGATATTAAATTAAAGATATTAAAGATAAAATTAAAGCTATTATTAAAGATATTAAATAAAATATCTTTATTTATTTATTTTTGCTACATTGGGTCTTCGTTTCTGCCTGCGGGCTTTCTCTAGTTGCCGCGAGCGGGGGCTACTCTTCGTTGCGGTGCTTGGGCTTCTCATTTCGGTGGCTTCTCTTGTTGCAGAGCACGGGCTCCAGGTGTGCGGGCTTCATTAGTTGTGGCGCACAGGCTCAGTAGTTGTGGCTCGTGGGCCCCAGAGTGCAGGTTCAGTAGCTGTGGTGCATGGGCTTAGTTGCTCCGTGGCATGTGGGATCTTCCTGGACCAGGGCTTGAACCCGTGTCCCCTGCACTGGCAGGCAGATTCCTAACCACTGCACCACTAGGGAAGCCCAGAA
Source organism: Phocoena sinus (assembly GCF_008692025.1). Taxonomy (NCBI): domain Eukaryota; kingdom Metazoa; phylum Chordata; class Mammalia; order Artiodactyla; family Phocoenidae; genus Phocoena; species Phocoena sinus. The sequence continues at coordinate 7,061,172 of NC_045777.1, read as the reverse complement.
AACAATATTAGTTACAAGGTTACTCAGCTTCGTTTGCACTCAAATATAGCCATATCTCTAGGTCATACATTGGATGGGCAAAGAGTTTTAGTCATTCAGTGAACAATTCTCCTTTATTATTAAATGAAAACAATGCATATCTGATTGAAACGGTACAGTACTATTATCTTTATTTGCAAAGAAAGGGAGAAATTGACATTTTTAGTGCCTATATACCAGGCATTTTAACGTATAAAGCTTAGTTAAATCAGTGAATTCAAGTCCTAAAACAATGCTATGATTAATTCATTCAAATACATATTTATTAGCCTTCAATGCAGATGGGGCACTGGCTGATGACTGCGATGGGGCAGAGAGTGTTATGATGTCATCCCCATCTCATAGGTGCAGCCTGCTGGCCATCATGTAAGACTTGCAGCTTTCTTGTAAGCTCTATTCCTCCAGGACTGGGGGCTGGCTAATTTACCAAAAAACATAATTAATCTTATCAGTGAGAATTACCTGAGAGTGGCTCAGATTAGACACATCAGACTTCATTCTAATTTGGTATTATTGCAAGTATTATCTAATTGCTTCAGAGACCGGTTGAGCTATCTCCTCTGGATATGTGGATAGAAGCGTTTTCTCCAATTTATTTCCTACAAGGTGGTTTTGTAACTTCCCCCAGAATCCTTGTTCAGTCTAGTTACCGTGAAAGAACTGATGAGAGGTATAAAATGAAGACCAAGTGACCCATAAAGATCAAGCCCATTTGGACTTCCAGCCTGGCACGGAGGGAGAACAAAGATTCCTGTGCCATGAAATAAACTTGAAATAAACTTGCGGTCTCAACTTCCCTCATGCAGGCTCCTTGTACGTAATGGGCAGTATTCTCTTCCCCATCCTAGCAGATGATTTTAGGATCAATTTGGATAAGGAATGCAAAAGTACTGTGTAAAATTAAAAGCAATATAAAATGTAGGAAAACAGTCTGTTGTGCTGTGAAATGATAATATTAACAATAATAAGGGTAAATAACCCTTTTTGAATATTGCTATGCAAAACATTGATCTAAGCACTTCACAATTAGGAGTTAATTTAACCCTCATAGTAACTTCATGACAATAGCTACTGTGATCATCTCACTTTACAGATGGCAAAACTGAGGCACAAAATGTCTCAGTAACTTGTCCAAAGTCACAGCTAGAGGGTGGCAGAAATGGAATTGAGGCCAGACAGGAGTCTCTTGAGTCCATGTTCTTAATTACAGCACGATGCACCTCTCAATATGAGAGCTGAATTGTCCACAAAGAGTATTAGAAAACAGTTGTTTTCAGGGAAAAAAATCAAGTTGGGTGTTAAAGGTTATTAGAATTCCATCTTAACAGAGTTTGTTGTTGTTTTTTTAAATTGTTTTTTCCTTACAGGGATTTTAACAGTGAGGTTTTCTTTATAGAAAAAAAATCCAAAACAAAAATAATCATATTAGATTTTAATTATCTGCTTAAATTTTTCTCCCAATATACCATAAGCCCAATATACCAATATATCATGATACCCTTTTTTTTTTTTTTTTTTTTTGCGGTACCCGGGCCTCTCACTGTTGTGGCCTCTCACAGGCTCTGGACGCACAGGCTCAGCGGTCATGGCTCACGGGCCCAGCAGCTCCGCAGCACGTGGGATCTTCCCGGACCGGGGCACAAACCCGTGTCCCCTGCATCGGCAGGCAGACTCTCAACCACTGCGCCACCAGGGAAGCCCTTGTGATACCTTTTGAGCAAAATTTTTGTTTTTCCTTTTTATTCCTTTTTCTACTCAAAACACAAAAGAATGAACAAAAACATATAATAGTTCCTCAACAGATACTTGGTGAATAAATTTAAGGTTACAGTTTTAATTTGGCTTGCTTCAAAAGAAACATTTTGATATGGTATCTCTACTGAAGGTAATATAGAATTATAATTAACATCTATATATTACCTGGAGAGTTTCTTCAACCTTCCCTATATTAAATAAGATTACAATTCAAGAATTAAAGGATAGTCATATTTTTAATATAAAATTATCTTTTAAAAACTATTTCTAACTAAAAAGGGTATTTAGGTAATCACACATTCAACAGATTAATTTTAAGGACACTGTAGGCATGATAAAAACTCAAAATCCTAGGTCCTGAACCTGAGTTTCATGTTTCACGTCAACTACTCTAACACCAATGACATGAAACAGACTCATGAAACATTACTACCTGACATTGTAACTGGATGTTAGGAAAAAAAGAATTGAAATAGATCTCATGGGAGACATTTTTTGTCTAGTTCCAGACATACGCTGCTCTCTAGTTTAGCTTAATAGATCACTCTCAGTATTGGTATGTAGCCAAAATATTCCCAACTTTATTTTTCTTTTCATCTAGATAAAATTTGTCAGTTTTTATTCCAAAAGCATGGCGTTCTGCTTTGATTTGTGTAGCATGAAACCCCACCGCTCATTAACCAAGCAAATGCCTTAGAAGCTAACCTTGGTAAAATTAAGGAAAAACAGGATTTCTAGGGATTCTTGGCAGGAAAGGAAATCCTCATTTCTGAACTCTTTATATGCGGCATTGACACTGCTTAGAGTGAAATCTGGCCAAAGGTGTAGAACAACATCTGGCAGCTGTTCGAGAGCCATGTTGCTAAAGCAGAGATAAAAGTGAGAAAATACAAGCACAGGACACAAGCATGAAAAACTCCAGTAAGTCACATTACACTAGATTCAAGCTCTGGAAGCTGTTAGAGCTGAGAGTGTTCTTTATACAGGCACAGAGCTATGTAGGTCAGGGACTCAATTTAACATAGATTTTGCTTTCAGTCTTGGCCTCATGTAGTAGCCAGTAGTCTCACCCTTACCCTGACAGTCCATCTTCAACACAAAGGCGGCTTATTTGGGGCTTTGTACATGGTTAGGGACTGAGTTTTATCCTAAAGCAATGGGAAGCCATGGATGGTGGTGCCTAGATGTGACTTAATCTTGTGTCTTCAAAACACCCCTCTGACTGCGAGACTATGAAAAGGTTAATCATAAAGAAAGGGCAGTTATGGGCACTAAATAAGATAATTCATGTAAAAAGCCTAGCATATTTCCTATTTATAACCTTGACCCAGAACTTACCACGGTTTTAAATATGTAAGCATCTATGCCTTTGCTTCTTTAATTATTCACTCCTTCACGTGGTGACTGCAGTTCCATGAGAACAGGGAGCCCATCTAACGCAGCCGACCCTGAAATCTAAGTGCCTGGCACGGAGGAAGAAATGCATATAAAGCACCAAAAGGATCAAATGAATGGATAAATGGATATGTGAGAACTCCTAGAAAATACTCCTGCTGGGAAACTCTTCCATTGCACTCATCTCAGATTGTGATTTGATGTGCATGTGAACATTTGATTAACGGCTGAATCCTGAACTTGACCGTACCTCCATAAAGGCAGCCACTGTGTCGCTTTTACTCACTCCCTGCTATTTTCTCACCATCCAGCCGTCTGGTACACAGCCCTTAAACATAAGCATTTGTAGAATAAATTAATTTAGTGGGTCCCATGGTTGTAGCAGAGGATGTGCGTAGAGTCTTATAGATGGTTATTCCGTAGTTCTTTTGATATATATGTGTCCTCCTCTAGCCCGTATGCTCCCTGGGGGTGGGATACATGTATCTCCACTCCCTGCCAACAACTGCCCAGCAGAGTGCCTGTATCATAGCAAATACTCAATACATATTATTAACTGGATGGCATAGTTCCCAAACTAAATGTAAATAAATGTGCTTGATTAATTTCATCTTCAGGAAGAGTCTTGAAAAGAATGAAAGAAAGTTCCATTGTCAATTTAACTTTTGTTGTATTTTATTTATGTTGAAGAAAATGTTGGAAGAATCTGGAGGCTTAAAAGATGTTATTCTTTTTAAATTCATGCTTTGGAAAGTCTCAAGAGGCCCTTCCTTCCCCTTGGTATTAAACAAGGCCAACGATATTACCAAGCTGAGGCTAAACTGGCATGAATTATTCAGAGCAGCAGGAAAAAGCAGCTGCTCATCTTCTCTGTCCCTAATTCTGAAGGGTGGAGAATTGGAGGGCAGCGGTGATAACACCAGGGGGGAAGAAAAGATAGATTGTTGCCCTAAACCTCATAAGCTATGACATCTGCAGCATTGCGTTTAATTTGGCAGAGTCCACGGTGCCTGCTGTAGGTAACAAGGGCAAAAAATGGGAGGAAGCATATGAATCCTTGCTTGGATGGTGGAAGTGCATAGGGGAGAGGAAAAGGGAAGGGGAGAGAGCAGAGGAGGGAGAAGGGGAGGAGGGGAGAGAGAGAGGGAAAGACACTTGCGTCCATCCTAGAAGGCAGGAGAACAAATTCTACTTAAGGAATAATATGGGGCTGGGAAAACTGTCTTCCTGTCCAGAAAAAAGCTCAAGGGAAATTTAATGTGTAAAGAAAAGTATTTGCAAATTAAAACATGTTAAAATATTGTCAAAATAAAACGACCCGGCCACTCAGCTGAAGAGAAGCCCTGCCTTCCGGATAATTTTTATCTCTTTGATCCAGAGGCTATTTGGGAATATTTCGAACTTCTTGGAGACCCAATGGGTGGCATATAGGAAAGTACTATGAGAGAGAAGGGGTAGGGATGTTGTGGTCATAAATATAAATACTGGAATCATAAAGTCCCAAGGGAATTCCCTGGTGGTCCAATAGTTAGGTCTTTGCACTTTCACTGCCGTAGGCCCAGGCTCCATCCCTAGTCAGGGAACTAAGATCCCACAAACCGTAAAAATAAATAAATAAATACAATAGAAAATAAAGTCCCAGGATTTTAGGACTGGAAAGCACTTTAGAGTTCCTACCATATGGTCTTGGGTTGTGGAATTTGAGACATGTCCAGTTTTTCTGGATTGAAGTGACTTTTACATGATGGATGTATTGATGGGTGGGAAACAATCTTGAATCTATAAAGTTTTATTGAAAACCACCCTGAAGACATTCTGACCACATCAGCTGCTTCCTAATGTTGCAAATCAAGAGCAGATGAATTGAGTCAGAAATGGGAAGAGAGTCCAACCTGCAATACGATGCTTTTTGGCGAAGGACAGGTAGATGCTCAGTGACACACTGAGGTTAAGACACTGAGGTTAGAGACAACACTCTCTTGTTGTGGAGCACGGGCTCTAGGCACGCGGGCTTCAGTAATCATGGCATGCGGGCTCTAGAGTGCAGGTTCAGTAGTTGCAGCACACAGGCTCAGTAGTTGTGGCGCACGGGCTTAGTTGCTCCGCGGCATGCGGGATCTTCCCGGACCAGGGCTCAAACCTGTGTCCCCTGCATTGGCAAGCGGATTCTTAACCACTGTGCCACCAGGGAGGCCCTAGATGGGCCACCACACTGAGGCCCATCTAGGCTTTCATAAAAGAAAATGTGTAATAAAAATAGGAACTGCAAAGCATGTATCCCATTACATTCATTGATGTGAACTTAAAAAACACAACTAAGATCACTCCCTTCTTGACAACCTGTACAAACACCCACTTACATGCACATAAGCATACATATATACCCATAAAGAAGTGTTAGGTTTCTCTTTAGAGCAGCAGTCATCAATCAGAAAGGACTTTTCCCCAGGGACATTTGGCATTGTCTGAAGACAGTTTGGGTTGTCACAACTGAGTGGGGGAAGGTGGCACTGGCATCATGTGGGTAGAGGGTAGGCTGCTAAGCACCCTATGATGCTGGCGACGGTCCCCGCCACAGTTATCTAGCCCTCAGTGTCAATAGGACAGAAGTTGAGAGACAAGCCACAGGAGGAACAATAGAGAAATTCTCTCCCTAAAAATAGCAAAAGCTGTCATTGTACCCAGCGTTGTAATTGATTATTTGTAACTTTTATGATTAATTCTCAAAACATCCACAAAAGGTCATTATTGGTATCTGCTTAAGGAGAAAGGGAAGCTTGAAGAGGTTAAGTAAATCATCCAATGTCACTTGTCTCTTCAGAAGGAAAGAGGGGACAGAAAATCGGCATGGTTGTACTCATCCAGCTGGCCCCCAAATTCCTCTTAAGGAAGGCACTCTGTTTGCAAAGAAAACTACTTTGATAAAACAGATGAATATTAAAAGATATACCCCAGGCAACGTTATGGGAGAGGAGAGCCAATAGGAAAGAAAAAAAAGAACTTGATTTTCATAGCCCCCCAAAATAAGTAACACTTTTTCTATGAAAATACAGATGGTGCTTTTGCCTAGGTTCTCCTGAAGTCATGTGGCTTCAAGAGGTGAATTGCTCCTGACCATTTCATATAACATGTGTTCTTCTTCTTCTTCTTGCCTTAAAAACTGGACAGAAACCAACCATGTCTATTAAAAAGAAAATTCTTATTTTTAAATGCTTTGTTTGAAACAAGTAGGTAAGACTTGTGATTAGTTGCAGGAAAGAATATCACTTTTTTTTTCTTCACAGCATAGGCTGTATTCACTAGAATTCCTGGCCAAAAAAAAAAAATAATAATTAAACTATACCTCATTCTCAGTATGTGAACTCACACAAAAACTTGCTAAAATTCTCAATGCTCTACCTGTTAAGACCGAGGAAGCAAAAATTCAGTTTCCCTTGGATGGGGGTTTTTCAGATAATCCTTCTTAACAGTTACTGTATGAGCTTATCTTAGAGCAGAGTTGTAAAAATTTCTCTTTAAGGGCCAGATAGTTATTATTTCAGGCCTGCCATCCATGCTGCTGGAGCATGAAAGCAGACATAAGCAATATATAAAAAAAATGAACATGGCTGTGTCCCAATAAAACTTTATTTACAAACACAGGCATGGGGCCAGATTTAGCCTGTTGATTGTAGTTGCTGGATCACTACCTTGGATTGAGAGACTCCCATCTGACATACCAGATGCCCGTTCTTGGTACCCAAACCTGAGTAGCCATGCAAGGAGCTTTGAAAAATACCCATGCCCAAGACCCACACCGGGAGATTCTGGTCTCACTTGTCTAAGGTGAGGCCAGAGCATCTGTCTATTACAGGCTGCTCAGGACTGGGAACCTCGAGGCTGGTTGCTGTCTGAGGATCAAAGGAGAGGTTCAAAAACTCACTCAGCACCCACCAAAGTCTTATCTGTGCAGTGTGCTCTGTTTCATACAAATTGGCTTCCTCTTAATAGCACAAGAGCCTCATTCACATTTGGTCCTGCTTCTCTCCCTGGAGAGAGAAGCAGGTCAATAGCAAATGATCAACTCTAACCACATTACCAACTTGGGGATGATTTGTTAAACCACCATTAAGGTGCCCAGAACATCTTCATGAATTTAGCAAATCTCCCCTGATGAGAATCACACAGGCTCTTAGTGCAGGATTTCTCAAACTTTAATGTGAACACAGATCAGCTAGGGATCATGCTTACATGCAGGACCTGATTCAGTTATTTTGAGCAGAGCTCACAGTTTTGCATTTCAAGCAAGCTTCAAAATGTTGCCGATGCAGCTGGTTTGCAGACCAGCTTGGTGGTCTTGGTGTACTACCCTTTGACTTGTCCTGGAGGATGACTGCTATGACCTTGACATGCCCTGCCACTACCATGTCCCACAAAATATATTTGGAGATGCACTAACCCTATACTTAAGTCAGAATACTGCAAATATACCTACCAAATACGATGAAAATCCACACTGGGCTATTTTAGTTCATTTCTTTGTTTTTCAGTGAGCAAAGACAGGCAAAATAATTTTACTCATGTAGACAAAGTGTTTTGCACTGATTTGTAAGCAGTCAGCAACGATTAATGAAGTTGTATTGGATAAAATGGTTGTTTTCCGTATCTAATAATACTGCTCTAGCTTCCCTGTTTTTGCTGAACATCCACAATCAGCAGACATTTTTGCCGACTCTACACAATGAGGTGTTTCTTCCTTGTTTCCTATGTAGAGGGCTTGAGTCCTTAACAAGGCTATCCATGCTTCCACGGCAAGGTCTGCAACGGTATTGTGCAAGGAAAATTGGCTTTGTAGATGTGTAAGTTTTCTATGCTGTGTGACAAATTACCACAAAAGTAGTGGCTTAAAATGACGCTCATTTATCATCTCTCAGTTTCTTTGCCTCTGTAGTTCCTAGTTCTGGTGCAGCTTAGCTGGGTCCTCTGCTCCAGGATCTCACCACACTGCAATCCAGGTGTCAGCCAGGGCTGCAACCTCGTCAGAGGTTTGATTGAGGAATAGTCCACTCCCAAGCTCCCCAGGTTGTTGGCAGAATTCATTGCATCGTCGCTGTAGGCAAAAGGTCCCCATTTTCCTGCAGACTATCAGCCAAGAGCCACCCTCAGATCTGCCGGTCTTAGGGGCCATCCACAGTTTCTTGCCACATGGGCTTCCTCAGTTTGATTGCTCACTTGACCAGGCCAGCAAAGAGAACCTTTCGCTCCAGTTTTATGAGATGGAGTCTTATATAATGTATTCTAATCAAGGGAATAATGTCCATTACCTTTGCCATATAATGAAATCTAATCAAGAAAGTGATATTTTATCACTTTTGCCATATGTATTGAAACAAGTCACCAGTTTCCCTTATATTCAAGGGGAAGGAACTACACAAAGGCATGGAATTTAGGGGAAAAGGCTTAATGGAGGTCATCTTAGGGTTTGTATATTTCAGTTGTTGAAAGATTTGGCTTTCTTATGTCTGGAAAAGCCAGAGACTCAACCACTTTGGGGTCATTTGATATTCATGGATAAAATGGGCATAACACAAAGCCTAACTGATAACAGCCATAAGAAACAAAGTGAGATAATATGCAGCATCATTGTAAAGTTTTATATAAATGTTAGGTTTTGATTTTTCTGTTGTTATATACCCTGAGAAGACAATGAAAAATGATGGACTTATAGAATTAATAAAACAAATCCATTCCACCTCCTAATAAGAGGTCATAGGGAGATCAATTGCAGTGTTTTTAAAAACATCATTTTCAATACAGTGGGTTGGATTAATCCTTATAAATATCAACTGTGTTAAGAGTGTGGGCTATAGGGCCTTCTAGTATTCCCAAGAAACTCCTTTCAGTCCACCTATTCCTCAGACAACAACTATACATTGTGGGGAAAGTAGAAAGACAACCAACCAAAGACACTGGAGAGTTAACCAAAGCAGGCTGAAACTGGAGGGAAGTCAACACACAGGAGAAAGGAGTAGCACTGGGTGAGTTTCTCACTTTAATGGCTTTTATCCTAAAGACATGCCCAGTCTACACTATGCAGGACAGTTAAAACTACGATGTAAAACCTGCAGCCTTGCTAGCTAAAATAACTAGGGTATAGGGTGTGAGGCAATCACAGCTGTCAAAAAGTGAAGTGGGGGAAATACCAGAAAAGAAAAAGTCAGAGAGGGGAAGCACCAAATTCTGTCTACCAGCTGTGCCCAAATCACTGGATGACTCCACAAGCATGCACGCATGCATGGGTCAAAGACCAGATGGCTCATCTAAGCCTAGAAGGATTGAACTGAAATATGAACTGCCACCTAAAGCAGGACAGACAAAATTTTGTGATTTGAGTTCAACCAAGTTAACTACCCGCTTTAAAAATAAACAAAAGACAAACACAGTACTCTTCATAGGAGTATAACAGAATCTAAAGTTTCTATAGCATACTGGTCACAATGTTGAGGATATAATCAAAATTACTCATTAGTCCAAAAAAAAAATGAAGACCAGTCTTGAGCTGACCCAGATATTGGAAGTAGCAGACAAAGATTTTAAATAGCTCTTATAACTAGACCGAAAACATGAAGAAAAAATATGCTTGAGATAAAAGATTGGAACTCTCAGTGGATAAAGGGAAATTATTTCAAAAATAAACAAAAAAATTCTAAAATTTAAGAATATGACATTGCAAATAAAAAAATTCAATTCATGGGCTATGGACATAAAGAGGGTAACAAAGAAAAGAGTCAGTGAACTTGAGGACAGAAAATTATCCAATCTGAATAACAGAGAGAGAGAAAAAGGAAAAAATTTAGGTCTCCGAGTGCTGTAGGACAATATCCAGAGGTCTAACATATATATGTAATTGAAGACTCAGAAGAAGAAAGACGGTGGAACAACAGTAACAAAAGAAGGGTCAGATGTTTCCCAAATTTGGTGAGAGACATTAATTCATAAATTCAAGAAGCTCAGCAAACATAAGGCAGGATTAATACAAAGAAAACCACATCCAGTCATATCAGAGTTAAACTGATGAAAACCAAAGACAAAAAGAGAATATTGAAAGCAGCCAGTAAAAGATTACATACAGAGCAACAATGATTTATCAATCCACACGCTTCTTGTCAGAAACAGCGGAGGCCAGAAAACAATAGAACAAGAGGTTTAATATTCTGACAGTGTGAGTTGTAGCATCAGACAAGATTTAAAATTTTGTCTTAACACTTAACAAACTATTTGATAGTTCCATATCTCAATATATTACCTTTTTAACTAGTAATGTATCTATCTCATTGGGTTGTTAAGAAGATTAAGTGAGTTACTAACACATGTGAAGTACTTAGCACTTAGTACATAGTACAAGCAAGATCAATCTTTGCCATTATTATTATCAAATTATAATAATTCTGGTCAATTTAAATACTTAAATGTTTAAACACATGTATAAAGACAAAGAAATGCATTTTTTTAAAAAAATCCAAAATTAAGAGTGCCTAATTCAAATTACTAATAGCATCAGGAGTTTGCCAAAGAAAGAATGACTTCCAAAGGGACAGGAGTTAAACAATTTCACAGCAGGGAGACCCAGTTCTCCCTGCAGCTCAGGGTTGACTCCAACAAAATCTCTCACTTTCTCACCTCAGGCTTCTGCCTCTGCTTATTCCCCAGTGTAAGTAATTAGTAATCAAATTTTTAATTACTCAATTAGTCCAACCCACAAGACTATCTGAATAAATCAATTAATGCAACTCACAAAAGCGCTCATGTTTACAATGTAACCGTTAGAATATTTTCCTGGCGAATCAGTACCAAATGCTTTAACTCAGAGTTTGGCCACGATGGCCCCTGTCCAATGTGGAATCCACGTTGAGCTTGATAGAAACAGAAGCAGGACTCTAAACCTAAGTTCTTTCCTTATTTTTTTTTTTCCCATTAAGGGAATTCAGGGAAGTGAGAGTCAAAAGGATGAGTGGTTTTGCGTCACCCAAGCTTAAAAACAGTTTTGCTGTGCTTCGCTTTATTGCGTTTTTTACACATCGAAGGTTTGTGGCAACCCTGAGTCCAGCAAGTCTATCGGCACCATTTTTTCAACAGCATTTGCTCACATTGTGTCACATTTTGGTAATCCTTGCAATATTTCAAATGTTTTCGTTATTATTATATTTGTTATGATTTGTGATCAGTGATCTTTGACGTTACTATGACTTGCTGAAGGCTCAGATGATGGTTAGCATTTTTTGGCAATAAAGTATTTTTTAATTAAGGTATGTACATTGTTTCTTTAGACATAATGCTACTGAACAATTAGTAGGCTACAGTATAGTGTAAACATAACTTTTATATGTGCTGGGAAACCAAAAAATTCGTGTGACTCGCTTTATTGAGAGATTTGTTTTATTTCAGTGGTCTGGAACCAAACCCTCAATATCTCTGAGGTATGCCTGTACTGATAATTTAATTTTTTCAAGATAACTTTAAAAAAATTTATCCCTTATTTCATTTGACAAATGCACCTTGTGCTTGGTGCCAGGTTCCCTGCTAGACCCTTTGGGGAGCGTTCAGAAACCTCTTACTGAGGGTAGATCTTGAGTGTTCCAAGGAAAGGAAAGCAAAGTGAGGGAAGGGAAGGGAGGAGAGGGGAAGGGAGAGGAAGGGAGGGGAGGGGAGGGGAGCTCTGTGAGGTGAGGCATATGTTAATTAACTTTATATTAGTGACAATTTAACAGTATAAAAATATGAAATCATCATGTACACATTAAATATATACAGTATTTATTTGTCAATTATACCTCAATAAAGCTGGGGTGGGGGATACACCACTTACTATGTAACTCTTTAAGCCTCAGTTTCTGCAAAGTGCATCAGTGCTTCTTAAACTTTGGCGAGCATATGCACATCCCAGGATCTTGTTAAAGTGCAGCTCCTGGCTCAGGAGATCTGGCTGGGCCCAGAGATTCCGCACGTCTCACCAACTCCCAGCGGAGTTAGAATGCTGACGCTATCCTTCTAGGGATCAGTCTTCAAGTAGCAAAAAGGGTACAGAATGAACATTATTCTGTTGCTCACTTCACGGGATTGTTGAGGTTGCTTTGAGACCTTTGGAAAGCAGTTCAGATAACAAACTTAGCAAGTACTGATTAAATTGTAGTTTATTTTTAGGGATATGCCTATAAGAACCAGAGTCTTATAGAAGAGATAAAAGATGTAAGAAGATAGGGATTTACAGGAGAGGTACATGTTAGACAAATACCTGTAGACACCAGTTCTAGAACTGGCTTTACCACTAATAAACTCTAAAAGCTTGATGACAGCATCATTTAAACCCTTTGGACAACTGTCCTTTATCCATTAAGATAAGTCATTAGTGTCACCCTCAAAAGTTTTGTCATACCTAGGTGGTAAATTACCTTTCATTTCCAACTGACTTTAAATCAAATCAGTTTTGAAATTTAGCCTTATCCCAAGCAATAATCTTCTAGAAATCATAGGTGAGTGGTACTAGCTATAGAGAAGTGTTTTGCTAACAGATTAAAATAAATATGTAACTACTATAATCAACACAATTCTTCCATATATTCCAGGACATCATCTCGTATCCCACCACCTGTATGTATTAGTGGAAAAATAATGGATTTGTTAATTCCCACAGTTCTCTGAAGAATTAAGGATTAATTGGTTTATGCTCCCAGGTGATCTGAATACTGGGCAAAAAGAGAGGGATTTTGTAGAGGAGGTAACATGTGAGCAGAATCTTGAAGAAGATGGAAGCGTTAAGTCTAGGGATTTAGTGTGTGTGTTGGGAGGGTGGGGAGTTGCTGTGTAAGGAGAGAAAGAAGAACGTTTGGGACACGGGGAGTATTAAGAATTAGAGCAAAGGTTGGGATTAGTGACACACTGGCTAAACTTTCCCAGAGAGTAAAGGAGCTGTCTCTTTATGATTCGAGAGAGAGCTTGAATGGTAACAGCAAGGTTAGGGAAAAATGCTCACACCATAATGGGTCCATAATGGGTTTTGTCTTTGTTAACCCCTTTTAGGATTCTCTTGAAAACTCTGGACACTCTCTCAAGAAATATACATGACAGAACACACACACGCACACACACACACACAAACATACACTTGAAATATTTTGCCAACAGTATTAGAATGTGTATTTATCTCTAAGACCAATAAGTGAAAAATCTAGAGCTCTAATAGACCAAATGTTCGATGGTGGCAGCTTTCGGGAAACTGCAACTTAAAAGATTTGAAACTCTGTCCAATGTCTCAGCATCATATGTTCCCTTGAGTCACAGAACTCCTTCATGATGAGCGACAAAAAATACAACTCAAAATAGCTGAAGCAAAAGAAAACATCAAATACACAAGAGTAGATTTAATTTCAGATGAAAGCTCCAAATACTGTCTCAAGAATCCGTCTCTCTTGGCTCTGCTATCCACCCTACATTGGCCTCAAATTCAGGTTCCACTGGGGAACAAGACAATGCAAAGAAGCTCCAAACCTGAGTTCTCTCAGATTCAAGTTATCTCAAGGCAATAGTCTTGAATTTTGTGAAGGTCTAAGCACCTCCACTGGGTTCACATTGTTTCTGTGAAGCTGACTCTATTCCCAGTCTCCAGTGTGTCACGTTCTTCAGTCTTGGCTAATCTGAGACTAATTCCTCTGGCCACAGTGATTGGTTTAGAGACGAGTATGTGACCTCTCAGAGTCATTGAGATACCATGAGAATTTGGTGAGTCCTCCAAGAGAGAGCAGACACTCTTTCCTCTGGATGGGAACAGGAGAGAATGTAAGGGTTGGAGCTACTGCAGCCACCATGCAACCTTGAGGAAAGAATCTAAGTTTGGAACCAATATGTGAGAGAGTGAGAAAAAGGAGACAAAGAACATGTGTGTGTGTGTGAGAGAGAGAGAGAGAGGGAGAGAGAGTACTAGTGACATAATATGAACCCCTGATCAAGCTGTGCCTGGAGCTTAATAGCTCCAGTTTAGTTATATTACCTACTTAATCTCCCTTTAGTTTATGGCAGCCTGGATAAGACCTGTAAATGAAAGATGAGTAACTGACACACACTGCCTGTCATGGATCTGTCAAAAGTATTCTTGTGTTTATAAGTGCAACAGAAGAGATGATTTAGAAGGCCCCCTTCATCACAGAACTTTTCTGTAACACATGTGGGAAAACATCTGTTTAAAGCTTGTGGGTGCCCCAATGATAAGTCCCCTATTTCATAGTTGATACCGTGGTCCTGAAAATCTACATAATTGAATATATCAGAAAGTGACTGAGACCTTTAGGATCTTCATCTATGATTTGTTCAGATACCCTAATTACTGACTGAGTTTTAATTTCAGGCTAACAGTATCTTAAAGCTTTAGTTTTTATAGTCTTTATGGGATGCTCATTTGAGAGCAATTTCTATTGGTTTTTTGGTTTTGGGGGGGTTCATTTTAAAAAATTATTTATTGAGCATACACAGTTAATTCACAGTGCTTTTATATTGATTTGGAGTAAGCTGAAAATCGTCCAAATGCGTAGACACTGAGGCCATAGAATGAAATACAAATCAATTAGTGAGTTAGGCAATGTATTAGCTCAGGAAGAGTTAGACCAGGTTAGTCATAGGGAGTTACGAATGAATTTTGGGTCTAGAATCCACAGGAAGTTTCTTAGGCAGTTAGGTTCGCAGTGGGATTTACCCTAATTTCTTTGACAAGTGAGTAATTGACAGATGGATAAAGCAAGGTGAAGAGTACTGTGGTGAAAGACCAGTGCCTACCTGCCACCCCCATCCTGCACTCACACCGACATTTTTTCAGTAAATAATTACTTCTTTTACTCTGACTTATGGCACTTAACAATTTTCCCCATCAGTTTCAAGCACTGATGTAATCTGATTATTTTTCTGTAGGAAAAAAACCTTCTTTTTCCTTATTTTTGTGTTCCCCAACTTTAATCATTTAAAGCCATCTGTGGCTGAGAACATAACCTTGTTCGCTTCAGCTGAGCCCGTTTTCTTATGCATGATATATTTCTGAAATGATAAATCTTCTATGTAGTCTGGCCAGAGATCGCTGTGAAATTGGCACTGTAGTGGAAATGAGGTATATTCAGAGGTGGAAAGCAGGCTATACTCCAATCAGGGAGCCCGGGAATTGGTTCCTGACTCTTCTATGAACTGATGATGTAACTTCTTCCTCTTCCATATTTGAGAAACTATTGGGATCAAGCGTACCTAACCTCACAGAAATGTGGACTCAAAACTCACACACTGTAGTGCAGAGCAGGCTTGTAAAACTCTGGATGAGAGTATAAGCTGCCATTATTCCCATGCCTAGAGGAAATGTGGGAGTGGTAGAAGGAGATGGAGATCTCAATTCAGCCCCTCATCTACTTTCTTTGGGCCACTTCTAATAAAACTCAGGGTGGGAAACAAAAAACATACATTCTAGGAAACTTATACCATTCTTCATGTAATTTTTTAAATGGACTTTGTATCTAATCTCAGAGACCTTCTCTTCCTTGCTAAATTCCATGCATAAGTTCCCCTGTGATTTTTTTTTTTTTCCCCTGTGGTTTTATACAAACCCGAGAAGGCTCCCATCAAATCAAAGTTGGAATTATGTGGACGTGGAAGGGTCTGGAGAAGCACGCTCTATGCCAGCTTGCCTTCTGTGCCTCCTCTTAATCATGTTGCCTTCCAGGGAGAGACATCAGGGAAGATTGCTTCTTCCTGGCGTCTTTTCTTATCAATACCATTCAATATCACTTTCTCCAGGACGTCCCCTGATTCACTTTCTTCACGGAGGTGAGCATCTCCATTTAATTTGATCCCGAGGACATAGGCTGTAGATGGAGACGATTTACGAGGAAGAGAGAATGTTGAGGGCTACACAGAGATTTATTGGTGTGAAAAATAAAGCAAGTCCAGATGTGACTCATTTTTGAGGCATGCCATAAATATGCCTGATTCGTTTATAACAAAGGGGGACGCCTGGGCTTACAGCAGAGTTCTTTTTTCTTACGTGTGTTCCTCAACTTTTCTCGCCTCTTTCAGGGGAGAGCTAAAACTGGAGTTTAGGGAGTGACTGATGGGGGTTTGAATATTGTATCTCCTTCAATGCCCCAGTTGGTTTTCTAAATTACTGCCTCTTCACAAGCTAATCATTTATCACCCTCACCTCCTGCAAAGTTTTACATGTTGGTAACTGTTTCCTGTCGTTGCCATTTTTAAGCCAAATAATTAACATGAGGGGTTGATGACTTTTATAAATCCATTTAGTGTTATTACTTAAAATATTGGAAGCAACACATCAAACGAAACAAAAACATACTGCTTCTTTTCGTTACTGCTGCTTTGAAAAAGGATGTTATCGATGACCTGGCCTTATAAAAAGCATTTTTACATGTGTGTTAATACACACATGGGAGATGTAGCTTAGCCCTTGCCATTCAAAGTGTGGCCTGTGGGCCAGTAGGATTGGCCGCCCCTAGGAACTTGTTATGAATGCAGAGTCTCAGGCCCCACTCCAAAATGCAGAATCTGCGTTTTAGCAAGATTCTCACGTGATTCGTGTTCACGTTAGACTTTGAGAAGTTTTGTGACAATTATGTTAGTATGAAATTAGAGCCTTAGAGGTGAAGAAGAGCCCACATTTCCCATGATAAAGTGGACCAGTGTGTGTTCAAATCTGTCTTTGGCTTCCATTGTGACGATATCAGAGCAAGATTTGCTAATTGGGACATAATGTAACTTGTCACTCTTTTTCATTATGCTGTCATTCTTTTTAAGCTGTCAGTGGGAACATGTCTTAAAAAGCATGACACAGCTTTTGCCAATTAGCTGACGAAAAATGGAGTGCGTGCCACTGGGGCCTGGACCGTACATGACAGACATGCGCTCGGACCCCAGTGCTTAGCTTTCCTGCACCAGCCAAGCCCAGTCTTGTAAACTAGGTGTGAGGTCTCTCTTCCATTGAGCAAACATGACTTCCCCATCCACCTAACATCATTTGTTTTCCTCTCCTTCTTAGTATAGGGAAACTGCTTAATTCCAATGCATCCAATTTCTGAAAATCAGGGCCAAAAACAAACAAACAAAAAGATATAAAATGTGAAAAAATATGTCTGCCCCCAAACAGAACGTTTTGGGTTTGTTTTTTTTTTTTTATAAGGTACCATCGTTGACTCAGGTGTGTCGTATTGAAGGTAAGCCTCTCAAAGCAAAATAAAAGTTGTATCTCTCTAAAAGTGGAAAACACTTTGAAACTCTCATGGTCTACATTTTTTGAAAGAAACAAAAATGGAAGTTACTCTATTTTAGTTGGCATCAAATTTACCTGAGTCAACATCATTCTAGTAAAGTATCTATGAAGAGATAGAAAAAGAAGAAAATTGAAACAACCAAAACTGATAATTAGGACTCAGAGAGCCTAGTGCCCGGCTCTGAGGAAAAACTCAACCACACTGTACCATAGAATATGTACAGTATATATAACAGGACTGGGGAAGGAGAGGGGACTAGATAATGCTTTCCTTGCATTCAAGTTCTAGGACTCCTCCTTAGTTGCAGAAGAGCAGATGAGGCAATTCTCTTACTCTGCCCCTTTGCTATATTTGTTTATAGATAGCAGCTCACAGGAAACAATAGAGCAGGAAAGTTGGGGTAGGGGTGTAGGTAGCCAAGGTGCAGGTGCCCTGAGAAGGGAATCATCTCCCAAAAGGACTGTGTGACTAACAGGAAACTCTGTGGTCACAGCTTGCTGGAGATGGTTGATTTTTTTTTTTTCTCTCTTTACTTTCAAGAGTTTCGTTCCTTCTGATAATCAGAGATTTCAGCACTGTGGGTAGAGGAAGATTTTACATTCAAGGATAATCACTTTTCCCCATTCCTCTAGTCCCAAAACATTCCCAGGCTCTTCTTTGTTCCTTCCTCTTCCCTGTAGGGGTAAGGCCAGTTGATGGATGGCATTTGGGGGTCTCCGGTTCTTGATTGGCTGGAGCTAATCTAACAAGATCTTGAATCAAGAGATGCAATCACATCCTGCTTTTCTCTCCACCCCGAGAACTAGAGGTGGAAAGGAGAGAAGTTGGTGTGCTCTGTGGATTCAAGCCCATTTGGGGTCCTGCACAGCTATGTCCTCCAACCTAGATGTTTCCAGTAATAAAAGTCACATTTGGTTCTCCTGCTGGTGACTGTTTTGTCTCATCTCAGAGTTGGTTTAGAACTCGAACAGGAATGAGGGATGATGCCTGAAAGAGTACAAGATACAGGAAAGCAATGAACACCAAAAGACAGCAATTAGGTTAAAATGAATATATTAGGTTAATATATGTGGTTACTATGATCGGTACATTAACTAATCTCAAGCTATAAACCTGAGAAACAGGCTTGACCGAGAAACTCTCACTGAAGGATGTGAGGAAGGACATTTACATAAAATTCACAAAGAAGCCTATATCTAGATATTTTTCTAAATAAGGTTATAGATGCAGTTATTTTTCTGTGTGCATATTAAAAAGTAGCAATTTGTTAAATCTGAATATTTTAAATATACCACAACATTTTTAATATTGTAGAGGGATTTTTTTTTCACTTTTAAATGTAGCAGAAGGCTGAAAAATGGAAGTGGTCTGGGTCTCTCTTGACCCCTAAAAGAGCTTGATGGGACCCTCCTGAAGTGGCTGTAGATCTTGGTCAAGGACCATCCCCACTCACTTTGAAGAGGTCTCAGTTCATTCAAATATGAGTAAAGAGGAAAACAAAATGTTGTCTAGAAAAAATAATCTACAAAAACTCTAGAAAGGGAAAATGTCCCCCGAGTATCATAAAGACGGTACCTCCGGAAATTACTTGTGCAACAAGGAGAAATTTGCAAGAATGTGTTTACTGTCCACAACAAAATGCAAAAAAAGATGTTCTCTGAAACAGAAGCAGCAAGTCACGGGTAAAAAAGACACTGAGTAGTTCATTTATCTTAGAAGAGATGGATGAGATTAGGAATGGTTCAAAGAAATTAAAAACGGAGAAGTGGAATTATAATCCACACTGGAGACACTGAGGAGCAGAGTCCCTTCCGAAGCAAAAACACATCCCTGGCATGAAGGATACATGTGAAAAGTTTCCTAAAAATATAGAAAAAGGAGTCTGTAACATGAAAACGATTTAGAGATACAGAATGAAGACTTAATAGATCTGTGCTCTGGGTTCCAAAAAAAAAGACCAAAACAGAACAAACAAACAGTATGGAATACTATTCTATCTGCTCAGTGATCTCCCTGATCTTAGCAAAACACAAAAAGGAAATCTGAGAAAGTGTAATGTGTTCTCAGCAAAATCAGAGAGAAGAGAACTGCAACTAGGTACATATGGTCAAAATTTTAAAATTATATGAGGGAAGGAAAATGGCACCAAGAATCCTAGTGAGGAAAAGAAAAAAGTTCCCTAATAAAGCAGGACGGCTCAGGCTGGCTTCAGAATGATTATCTACAACACTTGGAGTTACACAGAGGCCAGCTGCAAAGAATATGTGCTCAGCCCAAGAATGAATGCCTTGCCATGTAGTTGCTCATGGATAAAGGCAATTAATTTTAGGTCATCAAAGGCTCAGAAAGTAGAGCATTCTTGGAGAAAAAATAATGATAGGTGAATGTATACTTCACTTATAAGGGAAGAAACAAAATTAAGAGCTTGAGAACAGGGAAATCTTAGTATAAAAGTATTAGAGGCAAATACTTGAACCTGTCAAAAATAGTACTGAGACTATATAACTTTATAAATTCAGACACAAGATTGGGGGCATATATCAGAAATTCCTCTTGAATGAAAGGTATATAGTAGCAAAAAACAGATAATAATTATTTAAGTTAAAGGAGGTATGCAATAGAAGAAAAATAAAGCATGCAGTTAACCCCTTGGCTGAAAGAGTAGGTCTAAATTTAGAATGTCACAATACTGTTACTACCAATGACAGAAATAAAGGTTGAAGAATGCACACACATATATACACATGATGCTAGTAATAGAATTTAAGTCTATTGTGAATAATCTTCCTCAGCAACTCAGAGCCATTTGAGTTGGAGAAAAGGTGATAATCAGAAAGTACAAAACTAAATGACAAACGTCAGACCAAACATATAATAAATAAAATGAGTTATTAAGATAGACTTTACTAAAAAAGCATTCTACAAGATATTTATGAGGTAAATGTAATGATCCCAAAAGATTCTAAATAAAATAATAGGCAAAGAGATGACAGTTTATTGTAGCAGTAAAGAAAGCAGAGGTTTCGATATCAATGTGGGGTCGGTGAAGTAGATTTCAAGCAGAAAAAAAAACAGTAAATGATAAACAGGATACTGCGTTTATTGACAATGGATAATATCCCCAATAAAAGAAGAACAAACATAAATCTTTAAGAATCAATATTAACCTTCATTGTTTTGGAAAGACAAAGGAAAATGAGACAGGTCTCTCAACCTCAGAAATATATAGTTGAGAGGGCAAGAAAATATTGAAACAGATATTACAATTCTAAATGCTTAATGCATCCATCCATCCATTCATTCATTCAATAAATGGTGCTTGAGGTACTTACTTTCAGACATAATTTACGTATTGGGGATACAGTGATGAATAAGCAGATATGGTCCCTGACTTCAGCAGGTTGACAGTCTCTTTTGTTCAAGACACAGGGCTAATACAAAAGGACAAACAGTAATGTGACATGGAGAGGAAGTGAGGAAGGTTTTGTTGATGACAACCTGAAAATAAATCATTTATTTCACATCCGGTCATTGAAAACTGCTTTATAGAGTGTGTCCCTGCTTTGTTAGGTACAAGGAGAAGAAAAATACTTAAAAGTGGACACAAAATCAACAACGAATACCACGAAAAAAACTCACAAGAAAATGGTTATTTACATTTTTGTTCTGTTTTGTTTTCCTTAAGAATATGACCCAAGAATTGCTCCCTTCCAGACCAGGGGCCCGGAATTTGTACAAGTATCCCTGAACCACCTTCTCTCCCCCGCTCCCAATCCAGGCTTATAGAAAGCCTGAAGCTCTTCGGATAGAGGGTGTTAAAAGCTCAGCCAGATCTGTCTGCATCTTTTGCCTTGGACCACATTCATTAAAGGGACGGCTTGTTCATTCTCTGTGCTCATCAAACGTGGGCTTATTTGGTCCCTGCCTTTGCCCCTGGCTCCGCATCCCCAGGTACAGAACAGATGTAACAGAATAGAAACATCTTTTCTTGCCTTTAACTAAAATAAATGATTTCCGAGTAACCAGTAGACACTTGGATTGTGACCACCTGGACATACTGAGCGAATGAGATGTGTCATGACACGTTTCCTGTTGGGGCATTTTACCTAGCAGCACAAGATGACTACAAATACCATCTCTAGCGAAACAAAGACCGTTCTGCGCTTAGCTTGGCGTCTTGCTCTTACTCTTGATTCTCTCTACAGCCTCTTAGAAGTTGAACACGGACTGACATGCGCACACAGCTATCTTTAAAGTGGACAACCAACAAGGACCCCTTGTACAGCACAGGGAACTCTGCTCAGAATTCTGTAACAACCTAATTGGGAAAATAATTTGAAAAAGGATACATGTATATGTATAACTGAATCACTTTGTTGTACACCTGCAACTAATGCAACAGTGTTAAGCAACTATACTCCAATATAAAATAAAACGTTAAAAAAAATAGCCATAAAGAAAAAAAAGGAAGTTGCACATGGTGCCTTTGTGGATTTACTCCGGACCTTCCTCGGATAGTTAATCATTTTCAAGTAAAGATTTAGCTCGATTACAGCTGCTTGGATTAAGTGAGACGTGGGGAGGAAGGGTTCTCCAGTACAAAGTGCCCTAAGGAACAGCGCCGTGTGTGTCACCTGCTTTGTGACATCACTGATGGTCAAGAGCCTGAGAATTGTCCGTTGCTCTCTTCTTCCACGCTGTAAAATGTTCTCCTTTCTAAGTCTGCATCTCATTTTACTTTAAGGAAGGAAGCTTGGAAACGAGTTCTCTTTGTTCCATTACAGTAGTTTTTTTGGTTCTCTCTTCAGCTCATATTAAGTCATCCTGCACCAGCTCTCAGAGCACCGTGTGACTGAGGCATTAATTAGTGTGCAGAGATCTCCAGGCAGGCCGCTCTCAGCAAAGAGCTGACATTTGGGGACTGTCAGTCACTTGGAGTTATACTGAATACAAAATCCATATGAAACATTCCATCCAGGAGTCTGTGAACACAGGAGGAGGGGGAGTGGGGATTGGCAGGGTGGGAAGGAGTCAGTTTAAGTTATTTTATATATAAGACAACACAGGGTAAAAGATGTTTGGAATTAATGAAGCATATAATCATAATTACACCTCATCATCCTACCTCCCAAATTGTGCCTGAAATCATCGAATGGCAGAACACACGCACGAGTCTTAGTTCAGTGCTTGTCTTGCTCGGAGTGAGTGTTCAGTAGCTTAACCATCATGGTCAATAACCAGCTAGTCCTCCAGCAAAAAACAAATCAGGCCCTGACCAATGGCAACAGCAGGATTAAGAAAAATAGCATGTATCTTCGGCTCCTGACTTCACAGTTGGGGGAAGGTGGGATGACATGCAGGAAAGCTGATGCCACAGAACACTGGCTCCCCCCATAGCTTCCCTGGGCCCAAAGTGGCCTTGGTAAGATGCAAATGAAGGAATACAGGAAACGAGTGTTTAGTAAACAGCCACCATGTCTCAGGTACTGTGCCGGCCTTGCTTGTACCGGTAGATGGAACAGAGTACTTTACACAGAAGAGATGCCAATAAATATTCAATAAATCAACGTGTGACTTTGAAATCTATACGTATTTATACACAAGTGTTATGTGTATATTCATACATACATATGCATCTAGGGGTACAGAGTGGACGTGAAAGAACATGAAATTTTGCATTCAGCGGACTCGGGCGTATGCCCACGGGCACCGCATAGTTAAATACACAGACTTATGATGAGTTTTGTCACAACTTTTCTTTTCCATTTTACTGTTGTTAATATCCTTCCCACTATCTCGTAACTTCTACTTCACTCTAATAGTCCTCGTGGAAGGTCTTATCATTTTCCTGAAAAAGCCATATCTGAGCATGAGCTCCCCAGATTCAGATCCTCATGGACTCACTGTGCATTTCGATATTTGGCCTAACCCCTTATGGTGACAGTGATTTATTTTCCTGCCAGTGGAAGGGAAGCTTGCCCAGTATACTTACAGTGTACCCACAGCCGAGACGATGGCGGGACGCCATCCGGGGCCTTGATCCTGTGATAGGAAGCCCAACCGTGCATGGCTGGCAGTGAACTGCCATGTGGCCCATTCCCATGTTCACCATGAGGGTGGACAGCTGTCTTCTGCCCAAATCCACTTCTACCCCTGATTTACTGTGGCATTTTGCGTGCTGAGTATCTCAGTGCCCCGCAGACTAGCTCTGTAACACTTCGTACTTGATCTGATACAGCAGAGAGGGCGTGAACTCATCCTCGCCCAGCTCTGTATCCAATCCTAAGAAGCTAGTCCTGATATGTCCTCTTTCCCATAGGTAAAAAATAATAATAATATGTGTGTATCACTACTCAGAGGTCTAGCAGGAAACATGGATATTCAGAAAGTTCAGAGAACCAACAGGGGATTGTGAAGCCCTCAGGGATTAATGACAGTGGGTGACTAGGCATAAATGGGGAGGGAGGGAGCTGGGGGACAGGGAGAGGAGAAGGTTCTTGTAACCTGGCCAGTGTTGGCCCGATGGATGAGACACTGATGGATAAGATTTGCAGCCCCAGAAGAATTCCACTCCTGCCCAAACTGACTAGGCAGAGAGGGAGCAGTGGGGAACAAATACCCCAGCCTCTGTCTCCTTTGTTCTCTGAATCTTTGCTGGAGCCACCCTTGCTTGATCATTACGGGGCGAGAGGGCAGAGTAGCTAGGGTGAGGCCACAGCAGAGAGAGGCCCGCGTACTGCAAAAAAAAAAAAACCTTCTTCCACATCACGCACTCTTCTGTTCCCCCTTCTTGGTTTCTGTACTCATTGTAAAGATCATTGTAACAATAAAGCAAGCCGTGAGAGAAACACAGTCCAAGACCAAATGACTGTTCATGATCATTCTACTCCTTACTGCATTTTCACCAGCTTCTCTCCCCAACTCCCGTCCTTCCCTTTCCTTTCCTACCTCATCCAACTAAGGCACCAATGGTCACACCCTGCCCTGTGTTCTTCCCGGCTTTTCTCCATGACCCATGCAGGCATATGCAAAAATGTACACACATGTAGGGTCATTTCAGTGTGTTGGGTTTTTTTAACCAAAAAAATTATAACACTATGTGTGTTTCTCTGCCACTGGCTTTTCTCCATTCTCAGTAGAAGGTGTAAATTCTTCTAGGCCAATACATACAGGTGGAACTTACTTTGCTTTACATAATTGCATGGTATTTTACCTTGTGGCTGTCAGATAATCCTCAGGACTAACACAGCTGCCCTGGCTGGCTGGGTAGGTGTCCCTTCTTCATGGATCAAGGTGAACTCTTTTTTAGTCACAGTGAAGAACCTCTGAAAAGACCACCAGTTTCCTTCTTTGAATGCTCTTTTCTGTGGTTTCTACTATCTCCCCTCTCGGGCTTTTTCCCTCGAGCTCTCTCCTCAGTCAGTTATGTGGAATCCTCTTTCTCTGTTTCTCTCTTTCGTCTGCTTTTATGTATCAGTCAGTTTTTTTCTGTGATAACACTACATTGCGAACAACCCTAGGAACTTAGTGGCTTTCAATCACATTTATCTGAAAAGACTGGTTTTACATCTCCAGAGCATCTCTGATAGGCAGTTTTTCCTGGAGTCATGTCTTTTTTGTGGTTTTGTGTGTTACTTTTTTCATGCAAAACTTTTATCATGCAAATTTTTCTTTATGTTTTAATTTGCCTGAAGCCTTTCTTAAAGACCTTCTTTGAAAAGAAATTATAAAACTGTTCTTGGAAAGCTTTTTTTCAAGTAATCCTAAGGGACTCAGGGCTGGGCAAGCCTCCTCTCATGCTCCCAGAGAATCCAGTAGCCTTTTCTATCTTTATGATCAATTTTAATCTTCAGAAAATAAAAACACTGTGTTTTTCTAATTTTGACTTTTCTCATAGGAAAACTGATCTACATTACGCCTCAGTTGGGCCTGCACAAGGACCAGAATTATTAGTGTCTAGAAACAATACATATCATACAGATACCATTTTACAGTGGCCTCCCCGCCATTCAAGACCCCCAAAGGATGCCAGAAACCACAGATAGTACTGAACCCTATATATACTATGTTTTTCCCTATCCTACGTACCTATGATAAAGTTTAATTTATAAATTAGCCACAGTAATAACAAAAACTGATAAAATAAGAATTATAACAGTATATTGTAATAGAAGTTAGTGAACATGGCTGTCTCTCTCTCTCTCTCTCAAAATACTTGATTGTACTGTACTCGCTCTTCTTATGAGAATGCAAGATGATAAAATGCGTGATGAGGTGAAGTGACGTGAATGACATAAGCATCATGACATAGGCTACTGTCAGCCTTCTGGATGCATCAGAAGGAAGAGCATCTGCTTTGGGGGATCTTGGATCATTGAGCTTTGATGACGTGGACAGTCGGGTGTCAGGAGCAGACGACCACGTCGCTGGTTGGTGATCACGAGCAGGACAGAGCAGGATGGCGCGAGATTTTATCACACTACTCAGAATGGTGCGCAATTTGAGCCTTATGAAGTGTTTGTTGCTAGAATTTTCCATTTGATCCTTTCAGAACAGGGTTGCCTGCAGGTAATTGAAACCACGGAAGGCAAAACCGTGGATGAGGGAAAACTACTGTACATACTACCAGTGAGGCATATTTAAGTTTAGAACTGATTATCATAGATACCCAGGAGGAAGTGGGCAGTTAACTCTGTGCCATGAGGATGAGTATGGTGTGGGACCCCCTTCATGGAAAACTAGGGTTGCCCAAATTTTAGGGGCAAAATGAGAGTTTGTTGGGGCTTTAGCTGTAGAGTAGGAAATTCCTACCTTAGATAATACCAAAAGCTAGAGTGGTGAACAAAATACAAGAAAGCATAAGGAAAACCAAGGCCCCAGTACCAAGGAAAGCACATAACATCCCCAGATCAGTTGGGAGCAAGAAAAAGGGATTAAGGTAGAAATTACAAAGCCAAGAATTGAGAACTCAGGGGAAAGAAAAGTAGAAAGATGAGCAAAGGTCATATCTTATAGAAATGTCCTTAAATACCAGAGCATCTCAGGGAGTGATAAAGGTCTGGGCTACTTCCATCTTTGGAATATTGCAGCATTTTATACATCATAATGACTTTCCAATCAGAAGTATAAAAATTATGGTATAGTTTGATGTTCATTTTTAACAAATTAATGCTTTTAACAAAAGTTTTGCAATGAAATATGTGTGCTATACGGGAGACAGTTATAAAATTTCTGAATTAAACACACACACACACACACACACACACACACACACACACACACTAATTTATGGAGCACTAGCTGGTTTGTCCAGTTTGAGGAACCAGGTTTAAAGTTTAGTGCTGCCTTCTTTCAGTCCAACAGTGTTCCTTTGTAACTGAGCGCACAATCTCACTTGTACCTGATATTAGAAACCTGTATGTGAAAACTGGCCCAAGCCTCCTTGCCTTGTCGCCTCTGCCCATCGCAGGATAGATCTTGTAAATGACAGCTGGTAACTCATCTTTATTAGCCTGATAAGTTTGGCTGACCTCAAGGGTTAGAAATAACACTATGAATTTATAGAGCCCTAAAAAAACCGATTTAACATTTCTGATAGGCAAAATGCCTGGGAGACATGTTTTATTAATGTTTTTGTCTGTTGGCATCTTTCATTCTTTTGCATGCAAATTCTTCTTTGTGTATTAATTTTGCCTGGACTTGTGGTTTTCATGACCACAGAAAATTTAAAAGGGAAACTTTGGCAAGTACCTCTTTAATTTGATGGTTATAGACAGCTAATGTGAGTAAACTGTGTTAAAATGTGTTAATTATCCAATGTGGCAGTCCAATCAATTTCACCAGGAGGTTGCCAACATTCTCCATTGTTTTCTGGTAGGAAGCACAGAATGGTTTTTAGAAACTACAAAACAGAGAACATTAGGAACATTCCAATGTTAGCAAAATGAATAATAAAGTACTATTTGCAGAACTGCTCCATTTAAACAGTTGCATTTGTATTAATAATCTCCTTTTTTGTAAGAACAATGTAACTGGACATTGGAGAAAAGAAATTTGATTGCAGTAGACTAGAAGAAAAATAATCCTCCATCATGGAATCCATCACTTGGAAACACCATAATATATAATGTTTCATTATTTTAAAAGTGTATTCATTTAAAGTGTTGCTTTTAATTTAGTTTCAACAACATACCTTTAAGACAGCTTTTGAAGTCAACTTTTAAATTCCTAGAATAGCTACATATTAAGAGGTGTTCCTAATCATCACAGCTGATACGAATTTTCATCACACACCTAACCTATCTGTACCATTTCGGGGTACTTATCCCTTTTATCATGAATTATTTTTGTTTACTTTGCATCTTATCTACCAAAATTTAATTTCCATAAGGACATGTATTTGAAGGGACTCAATAGCTACAAGTGATAGAAACCCAATTCCACTGACTTAATTAAATGGGGAATTATTGACTCATATAACTGGAATGCCAGGGGTAAACTTGCTTCAGGTAGGGCAAGATCCAGAAGCTCAGATCCCAACAATATTAACCTGCTTCTCTCCATCTCAGATCAGCTTTCATCATGGTTGACTGAATTTCCAAGTAGGCTTTCTCTGTGTATGGTAAGAAGGCTACTTATTACCCCAGGCTTGTATTCCACCAGCTTATCAACCAAAGAGATGATGCCTTTCTCTTAATAGTTTCAATGAATGTCTCAAGTTTCAAGTAGGACTCACATTAGCTCAGCTTGGGTGATAGACACATCCGTGAACCACTAATTGTGGCTGAGGGGTGGTGGTGCTCTGAATGGCTCTGCTGGAAGCACATAGAGTGAGAGTGGAATGAAAGTGGCTCTAAAAAGGAAGAGGTGTGTTTTTCTAGAAGAAAGAGGAATGAATTGGGGGCACATGAAGTCAGCATGTACCTTACAGAGCAGGACTATGCCTAACTCTCATCCTGTCTCATACTGAACCCCTCACCCCTTCCCTACAGCATCTACTTATTAAAGTCCACATCTTAAACTAGAGAAACTATCAAATAAATGAATGCATGCATGAAATGTCAGAGAATAGTGGGAAGTGAATTGGCTCTGAAGTCTGACGGAACTGGTTGCAAATTTAGGCTCCACCACAGACCAGCTGAGAGCTTGGGGAAGATTACTGCATGGGCTCCCATTTTCTCTTTGGTAAATTGGGGATAATAATATAGGGATTTTTAAGAGGACTAGATGAGAAAATATATGTAAATCATAGAGTCCAGATCTTCTTGTTTTAAGAAAAAAAGAAAAAAGTTAGGAGCACACTCTCCATCCATTAAAATGTTAGCTAGCCTATTAGTATTGTAATTATCATTTAAATTGAAGTTTACTATTAAAACTTAGCTGATTATTCATACAATTAAAGAACACAATTTAGTGTCTATTGATTTGGGTTCAAATATATAATATAATTTTTAATTCAACATCTGTGTTTTTCATGAAATGAAATTGAAAAGTGCCATTTGAGGAAATTTTATACTTGATCTAGTTTCTTTTTAAAAATATGTATCCCCTTAATGCTAGGAATGGATTGATAATTTTGTCACATAAGTATATAAAGACGGGAGGAAAACAATTATTTTTATGCTTTGAGATGAAAAATACTTTTCTCATTTCTATTTATACCCAACTCAAGAGGTGATATTATGGTAGAGTTATCATTTGTATATATAATACCAAAGAAGAATAAATATTTAATCTGTTGGTTTCCTTCCCTTCTCCTTTATGCCTTCCTGTATTTCCCCAGAGGTGTCCACTCTGATATGTTTTGCTTTTACAATAACCCCAGAAAGGTAAAGGGATTGACATGCTGCCCTGAGGAAGCCATCTGTTGACACTATTTTACTTATTATCTGAGGAGGTAGAAGAGGTCTAAAAACAAATATAATTCTTCAGCAGTTGACTTGATATTAAATCTCACCATGCATAGCATTTGTTTTTATACACTGACAAAAATGAAATTATAGAATGCCCTTCAGCTATGGGATGAATGAAAAAAATGTCTTGTAACAGTACATGGCTGTGTTTCTCCATCAAAAATAGTTCAGGTAGGTGTTAAATAAAGACTGTTGAAAGATGTATGTATGGACAACACCAAATCCTATCCCTGTGCAGGTTTTGGAAGAACAAAGGATAGAAGAAAAAAAAAAAAAAACAGGGTATTTTGGAAAAGGCTAAAATGTACACTTCCTGAAAGAAGCAAAACCTGCCAGGTGAGATATTCAAACGGGAAGTAATTAGCCAATCCAAGGTCATGGCCCTTTGGCTGTAATCACATGTAGAGGTGGTCCAGGACATTTTCACAAAGAAAAGCCTTCTAAAGGCATAATCAATCCAGTTTTAAGTAATCTTCTTCCCAAACATCGTCTAGTTTTCAATATTTCAGGACTTTTCAAACATTTCCACTAACAAGCCTCTAAAGACAGAGAAGAACAAACTCGTATCCCCAAGAATGTACAGATTAGCCTAAAGTGACGACATGCCCTCTAAGCTTTATGTTTTATCTCAAAAAGTAACTTACATGTACACCTTAAATATATACATTTTTGTCAACTGCACCTCAACAAAGCTAGAAAAAGTAATTTATATATAAAATTATATGATAGAAAAAAATGTACATTCCTTAATGTAAAATAAATACTAAAAACTATTGGAGTTTATTCGCACTTAACTGACTTTTCCACCAAATCTTTAAGTACAAATCCACACTGCGGCCAGATTTGTGTGACCATCGCTTCACTATCAATGTCACAGCACTATTCCATAAACACCAAAGAGACCTGGAATTGTGGCTCACTTCTTCATTGCTGAATCCCCAGAGCCTGCGCGGTACCTGGCACAGAGTAAATACTTGGTAGATGTTTGTTGAGTGAATGAAAGAACTAAGTAATTAATATGCCATGTTTATCCCTTGGCTTCCCATTTTCTCAGCACACAACCCCCAGAGGATGTGTACTTGCGTTTGAAAAGCACTGCTCGATGGGATGCAGATTGAAGCTGAAGTTCGGAATTCACAGAGACAAATCAATGGAACAGTTTTCTCTTCACTTCTGTGATTTTTTTTTTAGCTGAATTATGGGTGCGGCTGATTTCATGGATCAAATGACCGTGTCTTCTAGGTCTGCAGACGCAGTACTCAGGAATTATCCAATTAATATGACTAATAGAGACAGTACAAATGAGCGTCAGCGTGATCACGGGGGTCTCAGGTTTCTGAGCGTCGAAGCCACATCAAATCTGTGGGAGAAATGTTCTTCTGAAAGAATGAAACTCCGGAGGATGCCTTGTTCCTCTCCAGCGCCTCCATCTGTCCTCTGCCCTCGCGTTCCCCTCCTGCCCCTGGAGGTGATCAATATTTTTGCAGATCTTCATTTCTGGTCATACGGCATATGTGTTGTCGGTCTCAATTACCTCTCATTTCTTGGGCATTAGAAAGACCAGGCTAATCTGCTATTAAAACATGATGACAAGGCACTGACTAAACAGGGAGCACGAGGACCCATGGTCACAGTGGAAGGAAAAGAATTGCTGATTTAAAATATCCTCTTACTCCAGAAATGCTTACTTTTAGATGAAACACTGCCTTAAGGAAAGTCAACACCAAAAAAATTTCAATTTTAAAAACAACTAATGAAATTTTTGGCTTCTTTTTATTGAGCACATCTTGGGTGTTAAGTGCTTGATAAAATTAACCCATTTACCCCTCCCACGGGCCTGGTGGGCGGGGCTAGGGGAGTCACGTGTCCTCACTCTGAGCAGGATGAGAACACTTGGAACAGCTAAGCCACTTGCTCAGCATCACAGGTGAACCCGAGGCAGGTGAACCCTTAGCAGAACAAGGGTCCAAATGCAGATCTGCCTGAGTCTAAAGTCTGAATTCTCATCACGGTGCTATATGCATTGTGGCCCTTTGTAGCAGGTCAACAAAGGCAAGATGGGGAAGACTTAAGACTTAGAACCATCCCGTGAAGATGAGAATTCAGATCAGGAACAAAGAGAAGAGGATATTCTGGTAAATGTGGCTGGTGAAAATGGCAATGCATCGTGCTAGAAACCAGAGCCAATAATCTGAATGGAACAAGGTGAAGTACTGCCACCTTATACCTCTTGCTTGAGTTTTAATATCTCCTAACACCACAGCTAGTCTCTCTGTTGTACTAAAATAGCTTGTATTGTTGAAATAATGGTTTGAAGGTTACAGCTAGAAGCCTCCCATTCTAAATACCCCCATCAGCATGATTGGTCTGTCAACTTGGGTGAAATTTCACCAGTGGGTTGAGACTCGTTTTTTTTTTTTTTTTATTAAATCTCTCTTTACAATACAAAAATTTCCACCGGTAATTTTTTAGTTGCCATGTTCACCTTTTAAACCAATCCTCTGGGGTAATGTCTATATGCCAAGAGTGGTCCTAATTTATTTATACAACTTCATGTGGGTCTTTAGTCATCTCCATTTGCCGAATGGTAAAGAGATTTCCCAGGGCTTCCCTGGTGGCGCAGTGGTTAAGAATCCGCCTGCCAATGCAGGGGACACGGGTTCAAGCCCTGGTCTGGGAAGATCCCACATGCCACGGAGCAACTAAGCCTGTGCATCACAACTACTGAGCCTGCGCTCTAGAGCCCGCGAGCCACAACTACTGAGCCTGCGTGCCGCAACTACTGAAGCCCGCACACCTAGAGCCCGTGCTCCACAACGAGAGAAGCCACCACAATGAGAAGCACGTGCACCGCAATGAAAGTGGCCCCTGCTCGCCGCAACTAGAGAAAGCCCGCGCGCAGCAATGAAGACCCAGTGCAGCCAAAAGTAAATAAATTTAAGAAAGAAAAAGAGATTTCCCCAGGGACACACAGAATATGATAGAACTTGGATGTTAACCCAGGTCCTCAGCTTTGTCCATTATGAACTGTCGCACCATATAAGGGAATTTAGAAGTAAATGCCCCAATAGAGCTTTAGAAAATGGGACACTGAATAGTAAGGTTTGATAAGACTTACCTGTGGAAGGCTGGAACCTGACAAGGGTATGTGTTAAGGTAATAGTCACAGGGACCACAAGAAAGTCCCAAAGGTTAAAGTCAAATGAGGAACCAACTCTATATCTCAGATTTGCCAAAGAAAGTCCAACTATAAGTTTTGATGACACGAGGGGTGGTGATTACACTATATTGAAGAAAGTGTTTCATAGGCAAAGATAGCTTTCATTGTGAGCAATTTAATTTCAAGGAATTAGTGTTCCATTCAGAAGGGGAGCTTGGAAGACCTCCTTTAAGAAAAATGAGAGTGGAGAGGATTATATAAAATAATTATATGAAAAATATATGCAAGTGTGATATACAGAGCTATGTAATTGCAAGCTAGCTGAGTGTGAAGTGCCTTGTCATCTGCATTGTTGCAATAGCTGCAAACACAGAGTGGTTGAGAGCCATGGAGTGGGGGGATGGAGAGATGATAGCACCCCGAATACAGACATTGGGGAAGAAAGATGAGGAGGCCCCACAGGAGACAGAGCTAGAATGGCCAGGCACTTCAGGATAAGTGCAAGGATTAAGTGGAATCATAAAAATCAAGATGTAAAGGTTTCAACAGAAGGTATGGATACGTGGAGACTGGAAAGCTGGTCAGACATCCAGATAGAAAACTAAACACAATTAGAAACCATTTTAATTAAAAAAATAAAGGAAGAATTATCTGTCAAGTTACATAGAGGGGAGAACTCTATTTCAGCAGTTCTCTAGTCTGAACACGGAAATGCTCTGACTGCAAGTGAAAATTCATGTTTTCTTAATTGTGGAACCTTGCCAAAGCCATCTCCAGAGCATCGAGCAATTGTGTTCTCCCCAAACCTGGTAAAGAGGCATTTTCCCTATGCCGTGGATGCTCCCTGACCTTTGTCACTTCCCCGTGGTGGTCACTGCTGCCTCTGCCTTCTCCAGGATTTAGACAAACACAGACTTGAACATTTTCTATTCCCTTCATCTCTCCAAAGGTCCAATTGTATTTCTCAGCAGCTGCTCTGCTTCTGAGCAGGTGAAGATCCCTTTCAAAACTGAACCTCAGGGGACTTCCCTGGTGGCGCAGTGGTTAAGAATCTGCCTGCCAATGCAGGGGACATGGGTTCCAGCCCTGGTCCGGGAAGATCTCACATGCCGCGGAGCAACTAAGCCCATGCACCACAACTACTGAGGCCGTGTGCCACAACTACTGAAGCCCACGCTCCTAGAGAAGTGCTCCACAGCAAGAGAAGCCACCGCAGTGAGAAGCCAGTGCACCACAACGAAGAGTAGCCCCCGCTCACCACAGCTAGAGAAAGCCCACGCACAGCAACGAAGACCCAAGGCAGCCAAAAAATAAATAAAATTAAATTAAAATTAAAACAAAAAAACTGAACTTCAAGGACTGCCCTGGTGGTGCAGTGGATAAGAATCTGCCTGCCGGTGTAGGGGACACAGGTTCGAGCCCTGGTCTGGGAAGATACCACATGCCGCGAAGCAGCTATGCCGGTGCGCCACAACTACTGAGGCCTGTGGTCCACAACTACTGAAGCCCACGCACCTAGAGCCCGAGCTCCAGGCTACCCTTGAACCACTGTTCTTGCAACTGTCAGCTGTGGGTCAGCATTTAAGGCAGCCTGACCAGAGAACCTCTTCCTCAGCTGCACCCAAGGAGGAAGGAGCTGGCTGTAGCAGGAGGAATTTGCAGTGGATTGACTGTCACTGCTCGCAGGAAGCCTCCTGCTTCTTTTTCTTTTCATGGGATCAGCGTCCACAATTTTCTTCAACTCCTTCCTTCCTGGGCTCTTATAAGCAAGAGGCAAGGGGAAAAATAGAGGCAACAAGAAAGGATGGGACCATTGGTCTTTATTTTGTCCTCTTGATGATTTCTCCCCCCCGCTTCTCTTCATTCCTGCTCTAAAATTTGCCCTGACATTGAGCGGGATGGTGGTGGAGAGTTAGTGATTTATTATTCTCTGGCAAAAGCACATTTTTCCTTTCAGACGTATACCTTTAGAAGTCTTACTTTAAAGTCCACAGGCACCCCACAGATGGATTGAGAAACAGAATATCTGCCAAAGCCAAGTTAGACAATTCTGTGCGTATGATCAAAGAAGTTCAAAGGCAAATTGGGGTCCGTAAGAAAGGAACAGGGCAAGTGAAATAGATCAAAGCCTGATCTACTCAACTACGAGGAGGACACAGGCTCTGAGGACAAGGGATGGGAAGGAAGAACAAGAAGTAAAGAGATCAATTCATGCTTGAGCTAGAATAACCAACATCTGGAAAAGAGGTTAATAGGTGGCAGTTTGGGGATTTCTGAGTAAGACTGAGATGGGAAAACAAGTACAGAGATCTCCTCTCCCATCTCTCCCTTGAAATGCATAAAGGTACAAACCCTGTCTACCACCTGTTTTTGTAAAGGTCTATTGGAACACATCTTTCACTGCTTTTACATTATAACTACTGAGTTGAATAATTATGACAGAGACCGTGTGGCCTGCGGAGCAAAAACATAACTGGATTGTTACACAAAATATTTGCAGGCCTTCCTCTATATTAATGAATGGGAAACTCTAAATGGATAATATTCTCAGAAAATATAAATTTCTGAAATTTATTCAAGGAAAAAAGTATAGTAAAAAACAAAAAGGAAAGCAACGAGTGGTAAAACAGTTGTTAAATGAATACATCTCTAGAGGGCTTTGTGACTGATTTGCTCAAATCTCCAATGCTCTACAATCTGCTTTAGAGCAGAGCAAAAGAATAAAATATTTCTAGTTAATTTTATGAAGCATAACTTTGAAATCAAAACTTAACAAAGCTTTATGTGAGAAGCTACAAAATATCAATCTCCTATATTAATATTGACACAAAAATAAAATATTAGCCAAGTCAGTCCATTAGTATGTAAGAGAAATTTGACATCATGAAGTAAGGTTGATTTCAAAAATGTTAAGAAGTCTGGGGCTTCCCTGGTGGCGCAGTGGTTGAGAGTCCGCCTGCCAATGCAGGGGACACGGGTTTGTGCCCTGGTCCAGGAAGATCCCACATGCCGCAGAGCGGCTGGGCCCGTGAGCCATGGCTGCTGAGCCTGCGCGTCCAGAGCCTGTGCTCTGCAACGGGAGAGACCACAACAGTGAGAGGCCCGTGTACCGCAAAAAAAAAACCAAAAAAAAAAAAAAATGTTAAGAAGTCTTAGTGTTATAATATCTCTTAAACTAATTGATTGATTGATATGCCTAAAAAGACACATTAAGATAAGGAGAAACCACTTTTATAGCTGGAAACTTCAAAGATGCCATCAACAAATGAGAAATTGTGAGGAGTTTCTGCCAGAAAAATTATAGAAAAAAAAACCAACAGAATTAAAGAAAAGGTGCCCACTAAGTAGGGCAAGCTGGAGATACTCTTTTCACAATGATAGCACATTCTTAAGAAGAAATTGTGTGGGGTGGGGAAGGAGGGATGGAAGGAAAACATAATTAGATCTGCTGATGAATAAAAGACATTTGGTAAAATTTATCATTACTATTTTAAAAACAGGAATAGAGACTTTCTTAACGAGATAAAGTATTTATATCAGACTCGATATTGAAACATTTGGGCCTTATCACTAAAGTTAGAAGCAAACTAAGGGACCACTATTATATAGTGTTGTTCTGGCCAAGGCAATATGACAAGGTAAAAAAGTAAGACTTCCTGATGCACTGGCTACTGCTATTGCTGTGAGTAATAAACCGGTTTTATCTCTGACACAGGAGTCTCGTTTTCTGATAGCAAACTGTCTTCCAAAGTGGCTGCACCATTCTGCATTTCCCACCAGCACTGAACGAGAGTTCCTGTTGCTTCACATCCTCACCAGCATTTGGTGTTGTCAGTGCTCTGGATTTTGGCCATTCTAATAGGAGTGTGTAGTGTTATTTTAATTTGCATTTCCCTGATGACATATGATGTGGAGTATCTTTTCTTATGCTTATTTGCCATCTGTGTTTCTTCTTTGGTGAGGTGTCTGTGAAGGTCTTTGGATCATTTGTTTACCAGGTTGTTTTTTTATTGTTGAGATTTAGTTCTTTTGTCAGATACATCTTTTGCAAATATTTTCTTCCAGTCTGTGTCTTGGCTTTTCATTATCTTGACAGTGCCTTTCTCAGAGCAGGAGTTCTTAATTTTTTTTTTTTTTTTTTGCGGTACACAGGCCTCTCACCGCTGTGGCCTCGCCCGTTGCGGAGCACAGGCTCCGGACGCGCAGGCTCAGCGGCCATGGCTCACGGGCCCAGCCACTCCGCGGCACGTGGGATCTTCCCGTACCGGGGCATGAACCCGTGTCCCCTGCATCGGCAGGCGGACTCTCAACCACTGCGCCACCAGGGAAGCCCAGGAGTTCTTAATTTTAATGAAGTCCAGCTTATCGATTCCTTCTTTCTTGGATCAAGCCTTTGGTGTCACATCTAAAAAGTGATCTAGGTTTTCTCCTATGTTATCTTCTAGGAGTTTTATAGTTTTGTGTTTTACATTTAGGTCTGATTCATTTTAAGTTAATTTTTGTGATAGGTGTAAGGTCTTTGTCTAGATTTTTTTTTTTTTTTACATGTGGCTGTCCAGCTTTTCCCAATCTTCCTATTTTTTAAAGCATGAAATTTAACCAAAAAAAAGAAAGAAAATAAATAACACATAACCATGTACATATCGTCTACATTTTACATATGTTAACATGTTGCCCTAAGGGCACTCTCTCCCACCCCTTTCTCTTTCTCAATAAGCATTGTATGTACACTAATAGATCCATTTCCTCACAACTTCCTCTTCCTCTCTCTTTCTTCAGAAACAAGACAATCTTTTGTGCTTAATACTTGCATGCATTTTTCTTTTACTTTTAGTGCATATGTATATGTCCACAAACAATACTCATTTTGTTTTGTGTGTTTGCAAAATACACATAATAGTATCCTTGTAAAGTATCTTTTTGTAGTTTGCCTTCTGTAGCACAACTTTATGCTTTTGAGAGTTACCCAGGTTGATACATGTAGATCTGGTCCATTCATTTTATCTACAGAAAAGTATTCTATGAATAGATAACAATCTATTTCTTCACCTTCCCCTCAAGAGACAGTTAGGTTGTTTCCACAAATATTAGAGCCATTTTCCAAATGGAGAAAATTGGACATTACATAGTAGTAAGAAAATTTCTATTTTGCACTTTCCACTCAAAGAATGACACAGTCAATTGGATTGACAGCAGCGGTTAACTATGTCTGAGATCTTTCCACAAGAAACTAAATTCACTTCCTAGTTATTATCTCCCTTGGAAGTTAATAGAAGGTAGTTATAACACTATTTTACAGAGATTGGTGGTATTCAAACATATTTTCCCGTTCTTTCTTTTTTTTTCTTTTTTTGCATGCTAAATTGAGTTGTTCCCTTTGTGAGATTCAAACTCCCACTGAAACAAGTCCTTTTCCATTCTCTCCCATGGCCTTGTACATATAGGAAAAGAGACACAATTTCTTCCAGCCCCAAACGTGAAGAAATTGAGCGATGATGGGCAATGTTGGAGTTTTCTGAGTACTTTATTTCCCATGAATAGTATCAGTGAATTTAAAGTAGTCGTTTTCAACTGGGGGTGATCTTGTACCCCCATCCCCGCCCTGAGAACATCTGGCAGGATCTGGAGACAGCTTGGGCTGTCGTGACTGACACAGGGGTGACACTGAGAGCCTCTCGTAGGTAGAAGCCAGGATGCTGCACAGCATGCTACAACAGGGAGGACAGTCCCCACTTAATAATCGTCCTCTCCCAAACGTCAGTAACGCTGACGTTGAGAAATTCTGATTCAGAGAAGCAGAAAACAAAATTACACACTTCAGCTTCTATCTTTACTCCAGGATAAGCCCTGTACTGAGGCCCAACTTGACACTGAATTTGTTTGAGGAAATACATTGTTACGAGACAGACAGAACGTCTCTTTTGTCATCCTCCCACCCATGCCCAGCTAGCCCTCACAGATGGTTTCAATTCCTCTTTTATCCTCCTGTTATATAACTTCCCACCTTCCTTTGAAAGCCCCTCCAGCTCCAAGCCTATGTATCCTTTGGAGATGAAGCCTAGTTAGCTTTCTTCAGCCCTGGAAGGCAGTGCACCTTACTTTCTGGGTTTATTGTTTCCCCTAAGGTTGCTCTCCCCAGCCACTGAATTAACCTCAGGGCAGTAGGAGAAACTGGCTGATTCCACAGGAGGTGAACAGGAAGGACCTTTTGCTGTCTGTGAGAATTCAGGGACCCTTCCCAGAGCCAGCCAGCCAGTCTGTTCAAGCTTGCCTTAGTTTGATGGACTCCAGCTTTCTGAGGAGGTGACACTGGAGCTGGTGCATGAATCGTAATCCCAGACACATGTCCAGAAATTCCTGGTGGTGAGAATTAAGAGCAGGGCATCACAACCAGGCAAGATCATTGGCCTGTGCTGGGTTCTCCCACGAAGTAGCTGTGTGACCTTGGGCAAGTCCCTTTCAATGTAAGATGAATCACAAAACAGGCAGCATGTTCTTAAGCTGCAGGTCCCCAAAGGCACCCAAAACAGGGGAAGGAAACTTCCACCTCTGATAGACTTTACAGTCTGACATTCTAGAAACAAGTTTTTTTGATTTCACTATTCATATAGGTTTTATTTTCATTTTAAATTGCATAATCTTTTCAGTGTTTAGGATTTCTAAAGGTCTTAATCTAGTTGGGTTGTGAGGGATGCCAGATCCAGACTCCAGAGTTCTAGCTCCAACTACCTCAGTGTTCATATTGCTTCTAAAGACTGAAGGCTTTCGACCCATTCTTTCATAAAACAAATAATTTTCAATACCTATTATGTACTAAACACTGTACTAGATCCTGGATTTTATAGAAATGAATGGTAGTACAAAGTACAGACCAGTCATTCATTTATTTATTAGACATCTATTGAAGCCCACTCTGTGTGAGACAGTATACGTATCAGTCAACCAAGAAGAGTTCCTGCCTTAACGATGTCACAGTCTAGTGTAAGAATAGACAGGTGGGTACCCTGGAGTAAGAGGCCAGAATAGCTCAGAAGTACAGAGAAGGGACTGATACAACCTATTGAGTGGAGGGACTTTCTGGAGGAGATGGCATCTGATTTCTGGAAAATATAAACTATGTCAGAGTCTAGTGGATTCCATAGTTGCTTGTTGGCTTTAATCCTTTTGGTGAATATTTATAGAGTATCTACTATGTCATAGGCATTATGAGAAGTTTCAGGAATTCAGAGAATAGGTAAATACAGTCCCTAAGTTCCTACAACTTAATGTCTGCAAGGCCTTAATGGACCTTACAATTTAAAGCTCTCACATAAAGCTTGTGAAACCCTGGTGTAGATAAATTCCACATGAAGTCTTTTGGGTGGTAATTGCCAGAATGGGAACTCAGGTCCTCTGGTTACCACTGAGCATTGTTTCCTCCATCATACTGAATTCCAGAGTGGCTTGGATCCTTCAGAAGACGTTATCTTGAGAACTCCAACTGTTCTCTGAGGATGCTGTGTCCACCTTTAGGGTCTGCCATCCTGCTGCCCTCTTTTTTTTTTTAATGACATAGCACTTTATTACAAAGTGCTTTCACATACATAGTGCACTTAAGCCTCGTGATGAACTCAGAAATA
This sequence comes from Phocoena sinus, assembly GCF_008692025.1. Lineage (NCBI taxonomy): Eukaryota > Metazoa > Chordata > Mammalia > Artiodactyla > Phocoenidae > Phocoena > Phocoena sinus. Next base: position 7,021,004 of record NC_045777.1, on the reverse strand, counting down.
GGGACACTATATTCCCATTTCACATACGGGGAGCATGTGACTTAGTGGATTTGACTCCCTCCAAATTGTTCATATATTACATATATATATAATACAGTAAAATAAACAATAATATATGTATATATAGCCAGTCTGTATATCATATATATATGACATAGTCAGTGGCCAAAGCCAGGGTGAAACCCAGTTTGTCTGATCCACAGTCCAGACCTCTGTCCACATTTCATGCTGCCTCTTCCAACTCAGACTTCCAGCCTTTTAGGTATATAATCCAGGGCGAGTCACTTCACCTTAGTGTCTTAATTTGTAAAATGAAGATGATAATGCTCACTTGACAAAGATGTAGCGACGTCTCTTATGTTTCTTATTCCTCACGTCTCTGCCTGTTGGGACCTGTCCCTCGTCCACTGTGTGATTCCCGACAGTGACCGATCTACAGGAGTCCATCTCCACCACCACAGAGGGAGGCACTTGACCCAAAACACTCGATCAGATTGTTCCGCTCCCCTGGACACAGTACTCCAAGGGAGTGCAAATTACCCAAGCAGGGTTCATCCTTAGGACTGCTGCTGTGAGAGAGAAGGTCCCTGTCCTTCAGAGAGCTTGATTTGATCCTGACTTAGCCCAGCCCTGTGGACTTCCAGTTAAGTGAACATCTGTGTAGCTTCAGTAAGTTGATTTTCTGTTACTTGCAACCAAAAGTTTAAAGCTATTGTAAAATTAAAGAGATTATATATGTAAAATGTGTAGCCCAGTGCCTGGCACGTAGCTGCCACTGAATAAATACGAGTACCTTTTGATCTCCATCCTCCCCGACCACCTCCCCTAAATATACTAAATTAACAAGTATAGATCAAATGCTATGGAATTTTTTTCTCTTGCTAGTCACCTAATCTGAAGACTCTATTTTGCTTATTTTTTAATAACATCTTTATTGGAGTATAATTGCTTTACATTGGTGTGTTAGTTGCTGCTGCAGAGCAAAGTGAATCAGTTATACATATACACATGTTCCCATATCTCCTCCCTCTTGCGTCTCTCTCCCTCCCACCCTCCCTATCCCACCCCTCTAGGTGGACACAAAGCACCGAGCTGATCTCCCTGTGCTATGCGGCTGCTTCCCACTAGCTATCTGTTTTACACTTGGTGGTATATATATGTCCATGCCTTTCTCTCACTTATCACAGCTTACCCTTCCCCCTCCCCGTGTCCTGCCATCCTCTTATGGGACAATAAAAGGAGGTCATTCTTTTGTATTATACCGGGTATAATGCTAGACAATCTTTTTTTTTAAACTTTCCCAAATCACCTATTTTCTATCCCTTTAACCATTTTTATTTTTCTTCTCCCTTTGTCATCATTTGGAGGACAAGATAGAAAACCTAAACTTTAAAAAGGCCTGACAATTGTAAAATATATTGAAAGTATCTATTCCCAGCCCCTACCCAACAGAATTTTATTAAAATGGCCCTACATTATTTTTTCTAGTTTTTTAGCTTTTTTTCTAGTTTTATTGAGATATAATTGACATACAGCACTGATAAGTTTAAGGTGTACAGAATCGTGATTTGACTTATATGTATTGTGACATGATTACCACAATAATTTAATTAACATCCATCATCTCATACACATATGAGGAAAAGAAAGAAAGGAAAAAAAAGTTTTTTCTTGTGATGAAACGTCTTGGGATCAGTTCCCTTAACAACTTTCAAATATACTGTACAGGAGACTATAGTCATTATTATGGTGTACATTACATCCCTAGTACTTATGTATCTTATAGCTAGGTTTTTACCTTTTGGTCACCTTCCTCTCCCCCCAACCACCTCTAATAACTACAGATCTGATCACTTTTTCTATGAGTTTGGTTTTTCTTTTTAGGCAGGGAAATGATGTGATCTGACTTTGATTCCTTTTTATATTTTTATGATTCTGCCATGTGCTGAAGATATAATGCACTGTCAGAAGGCAGGGCTGGAAGCAGACAGGCCAGCAGTCCTCACTGGGGACACTCGGGTTACTTCAACAAGTGAGGTAGCAGTAAAAATGCAAAGAAGTGGGTGGATACAGGCTATATATTGGAAGGAGAGATGAGAACGTTAACAGTTTAGGAAGGAGGACTGAGCAACAGAGCAGAATCAGGGATGATCTCAAGGTTTTGTACTTGACCAATTAAGTCAATATTAACTGAGAAATAAGAATACTAAAAAGAAAACAGGTCTGCCAATTTCGAACATGATAAGCTAGAGAAAGTTGCCTAAGAAGTGTCTTCATGGATATGCCTTAAAGATGGTTGAAGGGCTTCCCTGGTGGCGTAGTGGTTGGGAGTCCGCCTGCCGGTGCAGGGGACACGAGTTCGTGCCCCGGTCCGAGAGGATCCCACATGCCGCGGAGCGGCTGGGCCTGTGAGCCATGGCCGCTGAGCCTGCGCGTCCGGAGCCTGTGCTCCGCAACGGGAGAGGCCACAATGGTGAGAGGCCCGCATACCACAAAAAAAAAAAAAAAAAAAAAAAAGATGGTTGAAGATAAAAGTCTGGAACTCAGAAAAGCACTCAGGACTCGAGATAGAACTGTGAGCGTTGTCAGAAAAGTTAGGAAACTTTGGAGACACAGAATAGAATTCCTAAAACCAGAAAGAAAATGAGGAAGTGCATTTAAAACGTTTAGTTGCACGAGGCTCTTTCTAGCAGCGGCAACCACTAGGCAATGGGGCTGTCTGTCGTCAAAGAGGAAAAAAAATCCTTCTTCCACCTTAAGTCTGTTCCCTCAAGCAAGAGCCGAAACAGGAGTCTATTCTGTGTGGGGAGATTCTGACAGCACAGAATCCCAACAGTGCCTGTGCTTTCAGAAAGGCTTCATGTGTTTAACATTTATTGTGAATGGAGCCCTAAAATTTTACCACCTTCCATAAACCTTTATTGTTTATCTGGGTTTCCGACTCCAAGCAGAAAGTACCCGTGCTCTATCACACATTCCTTGAAGTATGTCAGTGTCAAAGACACAGAACATATTAAGCACGTGGTCCCAAGAGAAAGGAGGCTTCGACAGAAAGAGACATGAGTCTGCTTCCCTGCAGCTGTCTTTACCACTTGGCTAGTGGACTGTTCACCATCCTTACTGCATTTTTCTATTCAGCTACCACCAGCTTTGCAGCCCACATAGTTAATACAAATTCTATCCGCATAATTCACATCTCCTTTTATCATACAACTCAGATCTTATTACTAGCTCATCGTACTTCAGTAGGGATTTAGATTGTTTTATGACCATTTTCTCAAATGCTGGGCACTTTATAAATGTATGACTTTTATGGCAAATCAATACATTTTATCCACCCATTATTCAGCAGGGGACATATCTTACTGCATTCACTATGCTATTAACATTAACTTTTCAATCCAAGGGAAATTTTAAAATAAAAAAAAATCCCTAGTATAAGACAGGAATGAGGAAATAGAGAAAGAAGAGTTGGGATTCAGGAATAAAGTAGAAAGAGTTATGAGTACAACAAGATTTTGCTTTTCTTCCATAATGCAATCAAAGTACATGAACCAGCAGAGATCCTTATTTCTCTCAAAAATTATTAGAATGGTTGGTTTAGGACAGTGGTTTTCAACAGAGGATGATTTTTTCCTCCCTCCCAGGGGACACTTAGCCATGTCCGGAGACACTTTTGGTTGTCACACTGAGGAGGAAGTATTACTGAGTGTGTAGAGGTCAGGGATGCTGCTAAAACCCCTTACCATACACAGGACACACCACCTTACAGCAGAGAAGATCCAACCCCAATGTCAATAGTGCCAAGGTTGAGAGACCAGATTCAAAACATGGAGCTTCATAATTTACCCCTGTTCATGCTAAGCCAGACCCTCAAACAGAGGTTTTAAAATTTTTGTGTATTTATATTCTTTTCAAATTTCAAATCAATCATTAAAGATGCCTTTTGATATACTTGCAAAATGGCTAATAATATTATCTAACTCTTTGGAGAATATGAACAACCTGGTAATGCTGACTTATCAAAATGCCAGTGAGTGGTTAAAGTTGAGTTGCTTAAACATAGCTCATAAACCTATCAGGGAATCAACTTTAACCATTCAAAATGTCTTAAGAGTCACACACTGGAGTGAAATTGTTGATGAGCAATGTACTTAATCTTGGTTTCTTCATAAACAAATGATTGGCTAATTGACCAGCAAAGGGCTTTGTTAGATTAGCAAATAGAATTGAAATTATTAATTTAGTTACTGTTTTAAAATTGCAGATCCCTCCCCCAGCTTTATTTAATTTGGCCAAACACCTAACATATCATTTTAGGACAATTACCCACTACTTAAGTTTCAAATTTATATATCGTGTGTTTTATTTGTTTTACTAACGCTTAGTTCTTCTGCTAATTTTAGGAAGTGAATAGTTTTCCTAGAGCAGATATTAGAAGATTAAACTCTTCAAACTTTTTAAAATAATAGGGAGAATTTAAGTGACTGGAGGTATAACTGTACAAATCAGTGTTACCCAATATATTGGCTAAGAAATCCTGAGGTCTTCAGACTGTTTGAAAGGGGTCTTCAATATATGTACACCATAGCAGCTATTTTAATACTCGGAACAAAGTGATAATCACTAGCACTTATTGACCAACGGTTACATCCTAAGAACTTTAAATGCATCACATCACTTTGTAACGTCTCCAGTAGGCTGACAGTATACTCTCCCCACCTTGAAGGCAAGAAACACGGGACTTGTTGAGACAGGTTGTAACTTCCTCCAGGTAACACATTTGCTGAGAGGAAGAGCTGCATTTGTCTGTCTCAGTCCTGATTTCTCCACCAATCTGCTATACATAAACATATTTGCGATTACTAAATATACAAATTTGAAAAGCATTACTGAACATACAGTATTCTACTGTATTCAATTCTCAAGGTATTGAAAACTAAGACTCCACACAAAGTTTTAATTTTATAAAGACTGAGAGCCGTGCTGATAAATTTCTCCCCTCACTTATTTATGCTTCTCCATTATTCACACAGCATGTGGTGTTAGAACTGCTTATGAGACCCTCAGCTCACACAAGCACATGCAGTCACTTAATCATCGATCATGAAGACAACACATGACATCCTACCTTTGTCTCCAGCTTTAAGTTTCTACTTCAATATTCAATATACAGACATACTACTGTACCTATTAAAAAATAAGCAGTTGTTTTTTGCAGGGTTGTGTAATTTAATTGAACCAGGATATGTGTCTCCCTCGCAGACTAGTTAGGTCCTCAACCAGTCTTCTGTGTGATGAGAATATTAGGACTCCAAATAGAAAAAAATATTCATCAGCATGGCCAGCTGTGAAGTCTGGGGAAGCAGTGGAATGTACTGCAGTTCTTCGGAGCTGGAGCCCCTGGCAATAGAAGGGAATGTAATGGACTTATTTTCCAGTGTTGGTATCCCCCATAATGTTTGTGTCCTGTGGTAACTCAGCATATATTTAAAAAGAATCAGTGGAACTCACTTCGTTTCCTGCCTGTTTCATCTTCAGACTGCTTTAACTTTCGATTATTTTCACACGGAGCTGAAACCTAGCTCTTGGAACTGTCTGTTCTTTTATAAGCCCGACAGAAGCTACCTGATTAGACCAGGACTAATTTATTAATTTCTGCCCCAGCCTGTGAGCTGGCAACAAGTGACACAGACAAGTGTTCCTTTCCAAGCCCTGCTCAATTGCATAGGCCTGAGCAAAGGAAGTTGTCTTTGATTTAAACCACTAAGTTTTGGGGTGGTTTGTTATACAGCAATAGCTAGCTAAAACAATTAAACTAACATAAGTTTTTAACATTCATTCATTCATCCATTCGGCAATTATTTATTAAGCACCTACTAAGTGTCAGGGCTGTTCTAGTTGCTGGGTATTTAGCTTTAAGGAAAAAAAATCTTTCTAATGGAAGATTATATTGCAGTGGAGAGAGACAAAATTAATGTACAGAGAGAGAGAGAGAAAGATGATAAAACATAAACATGAACATCAAATGATGGAAAGGAAAATAAAAAGAATAGTGGGCAGAGACTGACAGGGGTGAGGTCTCAAGGAGCAAGTCAAGTTGGTATCTGGACCCAGAGTGTCCCAGGCAAAAGGGAAGCAAGTGCAAAGGCAGGCATGTGTCTGGTTTATCTCAGGGAAAACAAGGAGGCTGAGATGGCTGCAGTGCAGTGGGCGGAAGGGAGAATCCTAAGAGGCTGGGTCAGAATGGTATGCTGGAGGCCAGGTTACAAAGGGCTTTGAGGAATCCGCAACACCTTGTGTGTGAGATGGGAAGCCATGAGGGGTTTGATGAAGTAGTGACTGGGTCTGACTGACATTTAGAGGGATGACTGATGAGGACCTTTATTTACTGTTTGACAGGCATTGCCCCTACTGCTTTACACTTATTAACACATTTAGTCTTCACCACCGTGTCAGATAATACTATTGTTTTACTTCATTGTAAATTTTTATGTGATCACGTAGTACACCTAGCAAACGATACTTCGATTTAGTTTTCAATAAATGTATTTAGGTTTAAACAATCAGTTAAGGGGGGGCTTCCCTGGTGGTGCAGTGGTTGAGAGTCCGCCTGCCGATGCAGGGAACGCGGGTTCATGTCCCGGTCTGGGAGGATCCCATATGCCGCGGAGCGGCTGGGCCCGTGAGCAATGGCCGCTGAGCCTGCACATCTGGAGCCTGTGCTCTGCAACGGGAGAGGCCGCAACAGTGAGAGGCCCGCGTACCGCAAAAAAAAAAAAAAAATCAGTTAAGGGACTTCCCTGGTGGTGCAGTGGTTAAGAATTCGCCTGCCAATGCAGGGGACACGGGTTCAATCCCTGGTCTGGGAAGATCCCACATGCCATGGAGCAACTAAGCCCGTGTGCCACAACTACTGAGCCTGCAGGCCACAACTACTGAGCCCACGTGCCACAACTACCGAAACCTGTGTGCCTAGAGCCCATGCTCCACAACAAGAGAAACCACTGCGATGAGAAGCCAGTGCACCACAATTAAGAGTAGCCCCCGCTCGCCGGAACTAGAGAAAGCCCGTGCAGCAACGAAGACCCAATGTAGCCAGAAATAGATAAATAAATTTATTTTAAAAATCAATTAAGATATCAATTAAATGATAGTACATGGTTATATAAGAGGTCATGAAAGTGATAGGCAAAAAAGATTGAAGTTTGAGAACCACAGGTCTAGAGTAGCACTTCCCAAAATTTAATACGCATTCAGTTCACCTAAAGAGCTTGTTAAAATACAGATTCTGATCCAGTAGGTCTGGGGTGGGCCAAGATGCTGTAATTTTTTTTTTTTCCGGTATGCGGGCTTCTCACTGTTGTGGCCTTTCCCGTTATGGAGCACAGGCTCCAGACACGCAGGCTCAGCGGCCATGGCTCACGGGCCCAGCCACTCCGTGGCACGTGGGATCCTCCCAGACCGGGGCACGAACCCACGTCCCCTGCATCAGCAGGCGGACTCGCAACCACTGCGCCACCAGGGAAGCCCAAGATGCTGTATTTTTAACTAACACCCAGATGCTGCTGCTGGTCTGTGGACTCAGCTTTGGAACATATATCCCTTGGATGCAAGATCTAGGAGCCTGTCAGCTACTTACCCAAATCCATTCAACAGCTGAAGAAAATTAGGGGAGAGTCAAGCTGAATCCTGGTTACTTGGACTCTGGTGCAACATTCATTGCATCCAATGCTAACTCATTTGATAATGTTGATGCAGAATATTCATCAATGATATATCTGAAGAAACTTCCAGGACGCCTGTATTTTCCCACAGGCGCTGAATGAGGAAAAATTTAAAACCACTTTTAAAAACACAAACCCTCCAAACAATATACTTTACATCAGCTCCTAACAATTATTTCCCTTCTATTGAAGGAGAGAGATTTCCTCCCATCAGGACCTGCAACATATAATTTGATCTAATGCAACGACAGCTGACTCGCCTCCCTTTAAAGGGACTCGTTAGGATGGCCATTTCTTAATTACATTTTTTAAAATATGGACCATTTTTTAAAGTCTTTATTGAATTTGTTACAATATTGCTTCCGTTTTATGTTTTGGTTTTTTGGCCACAAGGCACGTGGGCTCTTAGCTCCCCAACCAGGGACTGAACCTGCACCCCCTGTACTGGAAGGCTAAGTCTTTAACCACTGGACTGCCAGGGAAGTCCCTCTTAATTACTTTTTAATCGAATCTTTTAATTCCTCACTCACCTTATTGGATCAAATGTCTTCAGATGGCCATAAAAACTCTTATTTCTCTGTTAGACAATCAGACCCATTCACCTCTGAACGCTGAACGTGTCAGCTAAAACAAGGGACAGTCTGACATGACACTGCTCGCTACAGTAAAAGCCAAGCAGCCATTCATGTTCCACAGCTGCCATGTCCCCTCTATAAAATATTCATCACGCTGTGTCATTCTTTATTCAGCTGCCAAAAATGAAACAGCTGAGGAACCTTCAAGTCATCAGGATGTAACCGTTGCCCATACAGACATGTCAACGCATCTACGATTAATTTGAGTGTAGTGGGGAGAAAGGCCCTTGCACTGCTGTCAATACTTTTAAAAATGATTAGGAAAAAGTTGCCTGGCAATACCTTCAGGCCACCTCGGCTTTCATTCACCCACAGTTGTGAGAATGAGATCACATATGTTAGGAAGAAACTTTTTTTTTTAATTAAAATTTAATTTAAATAAAAACCCTTGCTGGCTGCACAGCAGGCAGAGATCACAGCCCCGCCCTTGGACACCTCATGGCCCAGCAGCAGGAATTTTACAGGCAGAACAGAAACTGAAGCTTTATCTGGCCAGAAACTTTTGATTAATCACATCTACTCACTTTGGCCTGGCCTTAACTCCCACGGATAGTCAACGATTCCCAGAGAAGGGTTTGGGATTTATTCCAACCCAGCAAAGAATCATGAAAATCACCCTAACAGTGAGGGAAGAGAATCATCATAATTTTCATCATGTCATTGTTACTTTTCCGTGTTTTGTAGGTTAATTTATTGCCTTGATGAAAGAAAATTCTCCCTAATTCCTCCTTTAAGGTTCTCAGAGTGTAAATATGTTTCTCCCTTGCCCCCAAGTGGAAACATGAATGAAGGGAATTATGAATTAAAACTGTATCAGTTATCAGTTGTAGAAAAATGCTACACACACACACACACACACACACACAACTGAATTCATTGCCTTAGAACAAAAATAATTTATTCTCGTGGGTAAGACTTAAGTCCACTGGGGCATGGTTACTCTAGGCTGGGCTTGGCTGGGCAGCAGGGGACAGGCTGCCACCCAGAGTGGACCAGGCTGGGTGACTGACTCTTTTCCACATGTGTCTCATCCTTCTTGGATGAGTGATCTCGCCGGACACATGCCTCTTGTGGCAGTATCAGAGGCCCACGAGGAAAAGCAGAAACGTGCAAAGATCAGAACTGCCATGTTGACACTTCCCAAGGGCTATTGGCCAAAGCAAGTAGAGCTCAGAGTTAAAATATAAGGATTAAACAACAGCAAGGGGGCAAGTGCATGGAGCAGAGAAGAACAGGGACCATTCCTTCAATCGAGCACCTTAGCTACCACTTCCTGCCCTTGTGTGTCCACTACAGAAAGTGAATGTGGGAACTCCACGCTCCATGAATTCTAGGCCAAGGCAAGTTAAGTTGCTCCCTCCTCCTTCTATAGGCAGTCTCCCCTCTGCTGTTTAGGGCACTCTTTTTCCGGTCTATCATCATGAAAACTGAAGTTGCTCTCAAATGAAAATAATGATTGACTCCCAACGGAATATAGAAAATATTAAACTATGTGCAGAGGAATAAATGCATTCCTTCTTCTCTCGTTAAGAACTTTTCCTGGGAAGCAGATATTGTGTGTTTACTGAGGTCCAAGCTTCTCTCTCAGTACTTCTGAGCGACACAAATAGTATCTCGTCATCAGCGCCTGCGGAGGAATCTTCTAAATGGTGAACTAGTCAGCTAAGATGTATGGAAAAGTCCATGTGCAACTCATTTTCCATCAATACTAATAAATTCTCCCAATTGCCCCCAGTCTTGGTATATGTGTAGGTTTTGCAGTAGAATTTAAATTAATAGGTGTGACCTTCCAGTGACTTGTCCTGTGTTCTCATAAATTTCTTCTGTTTGCTAACGATGCTCCAGTGAGAGACATTCTGGAAGTTTCTAACATGAAAACCCACAAATTTGGCATGATTTTATATTTCTAGGAGTCTATTAAAAATAAAATAAGACAGAGACTGTAACTTTCCAAGGTGACTTTGTGTTTTGGTGGTGTTTAGAAATTATTGCTAAAATATATTTTGGAGTTAAATCTTTCCCTTTCTTCCAGAAGTAAATTATTTGGTGGTTATTAAACATCAAATAAGGCCCTGACAAATTGTTGATGAATGCTTCCTGCGGACCCAGATGTGTGAATGTCATTGCTGGTGGGGAAATGAGAATGTTTTCTGATGCCTTGTGGAGCCCAAGCTGCAAAACTAATATTTCTGTGTTCATTTCTTTCTGTTTTCTTCTGCTATGTATGATATTGGAGGCACAGCAGCAGGAATTTGACAGGAAGGGAATATTTAAAACATACACTAAATGGCTTGCTCATCTCTAGTATGTCAGTTCATTTGTGGGAATCTGTCAGCCATTGGCATCAACCGTCCTCTTTGAGTTCTCAGTTTTGTTCGCACTTCCTAAAATAAAGCGAATGTACTCATTACACAGCATATTAAATTCTGCAAATTACACCTGGCTGAACTCTAATATCTAGGGGAGCTTCCCTCCCTGGAATACACGCTGCCTGCCTTCAGGGACCCTGTCCATTTTCTTTCTTCTTACAGCCAGTATTTTGCACATTGTAGGTACTCAAAACATATCCGTTGACTAAATAAATGAATGGTGGCTACATATCACCACTTCTGTTCTGAAACTATTTCAGCCTGTTGAGAAAGCTTCTTGGCCATGTGAAGAATCACTGACTATGGAGAAAATGTTTTCATTCCTTAGTTGGCATTCAAGGCTTTCCACATTCTAGTTGTACCAATCCTGTAGTCGCCATATACTACTTAGCAGGGAATCAGTGCAGGGTAGCAATTAAAGGTGAGTGTCGGTGTCCTTCTAAGTCCTGGTTCAAACCACAGCTCCATTTCCATTGGCTCTTCTGGTTTGAGAAAGTTATTCAGCCTCTCCCATCCTCAGTTTCTTCATCTATTAGAGAAAATAATAGCAAAAACTTTATCTGGTCCTTGTGAGGATTAAAGGTATTAGTATATGCACAGCCAGTATGTTGAACAGATATAAATGTGGTTGTAATCAAAATTCAATTTTATTTGCTCCTGTTGTCCTTTCCAATTTCCTTTTTTTTTTTTTTTTTTTTTTTTTTTTTTTTTGGTATAATATGGTTTTATACCAACACTGGCAAAAATTTAGGGGCCAAAGTGGAATCAACCTACTAGACCAGGCCAGGTTCAGGTTTGGGAAATAATCATTACTGAAAATTTTGTTTAGAAAGCTAACAGAAACTAGTCGTTAAGAACATGGGCTCCAAAGACAGATCAAGTTGGCTCGAATCATAATTCTGCCACGGATAGGTGGGACATTTTACTTAAGGTCACCATGCCTCAGTTTTCTCATCTGTAAAATGAGGTTAATGATAGTGTGCTTTTTATGAAGATAGAATGAGTTAATATGCAGAGAACTTACAACTGTATGTGGGACACAGTAGACACTTTATCATGTTAGCCATTAATTTCCCCCAGCAGAAAAGCATTTCTTTCCCATATGTGTTGTGTTCTTTTATCCTCTCATACCCACACATTGTAAACCAGAAATAATAATAATGATAATAATAGTAAATGAATAATAACAACACATGTAAACTGCACTTAACATGTCATTCACTATGCTAAGTGCTTTTCATACCGTTTCTCTTTTAACTTTCAGAACAAGTCTATGAGGTAGAAATAATTAGCCCAGAGTCTAATTTTTTACAGCAGACGAAACTATGATTCATTTACAGAAGAGGTAGGAATCTGTACATGGTACCAAAATGCAAGTAATGGATCTGGGATTTGAAGACTGGTTTCTCTGATTCCAAAGCCTCTCTTTTAATCGCTATGCTCCATTGCCTAAATCTTCAATTACAGATAACTTTTTAGAGTAAATTACAGTATAGGCACACAAGGGAACACTGTACAGTTATAAAAAGTAGTGTTATAGAAGTATGATTAGTTAAATGAAAAGAGGGACAAGGTGTAATCTTGGAAAAAGAAAGATTGCAAAATAGAATGCATATTCTGATAACGTTTTTCTTAAAAAATGCAAATATATGTGTACTCAGAAAAAAATGGAAGCTGTTTATAAAAAGGTGAATAATGATCCTCTCTCAGTGAGGGGTTGGATATTATCTTTTAAACAGCTATTTTAAAAATAAACATTTATTCCATAGGAAACCCATTTTTCTTTAAATCATTTATTTTTGTATATGGCTGTGATGAAAATGCGTGTAGCCAAATAGAAGCATGCTTCAAAGAAACAGTTCCAAAATGGGAAAATGTTCATGATACAGTGGATATGCTATGAACGTGCTCTTCACTATGATCCCAGTTTTGTTAATTTTTCAAAATCAATATTATTTTATATCTTACTAAGAGCAGAATATTATGTGTTGGAAATCTCTGGATATGGAATTCTGAGTTATTTTTTTCTCACACTTTTTTTATACCTTTCTAATTTTCTGGAAATAATCGTAGAACAAAAGAGCGAGCTAATATTGTGTGTGTGCCTGTGTATGTGTGTATACTTATTTTGTGCTAGACAATGTCCTAAATGCTTTCCATGCTTATGTCATTTAAGCCTACCATGGAGTAGATACTACAAATACATTTTATACTTGTGATAATTAAGGCTGAGACTAAGTAAATTGTTCAAGATCATGTAGCTAATATGTGACAGAGCCAGAATTTTAACTCAATCTATAAAAACCAAAAGCCTAGTCCACAAAATGTTTGATTATTTCCTTTCCCCCAATGCACTGTTATCCTGGTTTAAAAAAAAAAAAACGAAAGTGGGTCCCTTTGGAGAAGACTGGGAGAAAGATTAACAGTATATAATATTTGACTGAGATAAGGGATGCCCAGATGGCTAGTGAAACATTGTCCCGGTGCCTACTAGGGTGTTTCTGGAAGAGATTATTAGCATTTGAATCAACAGACTGAATAAACAGCATCACCCTCACTGTCGCAGGTGGACATCACTCAATCCATTGAAATCCCAAATAGAATTAAAAAGGTGGAGGAAGGGCAATTTCACTCTCTCTCCTTGAACTGAGACATCCTTCTTCTCCTGCCCTCAGGCATTGGCACTCCTGGTTGATAGGTTTTCAGGCCCAGACTAGGATTTATAGCATCTGCACTGATTCTCAGGCCTTTGGATTTGGACTGAATTATACCATCGGCTTTCCTGGTTCTCTAGCTTACAGACAGCAGACGGTGGGACTGCTCAGCTTCCGTAACTAAATGAACCAATTCCTATCATAAACCTCCTCTTAAATATATCCATATACATCCTATTGGTTTTGTTCCTCTGGTGAGCCCTGCCTAATACATGGAGGCTAGGAAGTCTAAGATCAAGGGAGCAGCAGATGAGGTATCTGGTGACGGCCCATTTCCTGGCTTGAAGATGGCCACCTCTTCATTATATCCTCACCTGGCACAGAGCAGAGAGCAGAAGCTCGGGAGTCTTTTCTTATAAGGGCAGTGCCCCCGTTCTTCAGGGTTCTGCCCTCATGACCTAATTACTTCCCAACGGCCTCACCACCAAATGCCATCAGATTGGGGTTTAGGATTTCAACATATGAATTCTGAGAGGACACAAACATCGATTTCATAGCAGGGGGTAAGTGGGGGGAACTAAGCTGATGTGAGAGGTTGTACATCTGTGTCTGTGCAATTAGTACAGCCCCAAATGCACTTCAGATGGCAAATCTGCTTTGGGGAATAAGTGGACAGGGGCTGAAATATATAAATCTACTTTGAAACATACTAGTTAACAACTACACATACATATCTACTATGGGTAGCCCATTTTATTAGGACTTGCATTCCTTTTTTTTTTTTTTTTGGCCGTGCCATGCGGCATGTGGGATCTTAGTTCCCCGACCAGGGATCGAACCTGCACCCCCCGCAATGGAAGCTCAGAGTCTTAACCACTGGACCGCCAGGGATGTCCCTTGCATTCTTTAATCTATATATACTTTTGAGTGGGTGTTAAAGTTTCAGATGAACTCTGACAAGCATTGTCCACAGCGTTTCTCCAGTTAGTAAGCTGAATAGTTGTCTATCAAGGAAACGTACCCTATTCTCCTTTCAAAAGAGAAGAATTTAACGAGTGGCAGTATTTTTTTTTTTTTGGTATGTGAGAAATACTTAAGTTGATCTGCCACACCTTAATTTCAATCCAGATTGTGTGTTATTTTTATATTGTTTCAAAACCACACAGGTGCCATTTCTCAAAATGAGTTGTAACATAATTAATTACTCATCAGTGACTAAGAAAACTTTTCTTGGTCTTCCTTCCTCTACATAAAGGTTGACATTCATTTTAATAGAGCACAATTTTGAGACTTGGTTTTTAAGTTTCCTAATTGCATGTGCAAATAAATGGTACACTTCTGGTAAATCAAATAATGAAAACAGGAAATGTTGGTTTACCTCAGAGTAAGATAAACATCATTATGGTTCTCTTATTTCCCTTGAAAGTCTAGGGCCAAATTATAGCACTTAAAGTGGCCAGCAATACTTCAGCACCTCAATTAAAGAAAATGCTTGGATTGAGAAACACAATATCTTACAGTCCTAGTTGGCTTAGATTGGAGATAAGAATCCTTCCATCCATGCAGTTCTTTGCAGAGTTCTTTCATGTAATAATGTGGTCCTTCCATTACCTTCAGCATCAGAGAAATGGATTTTTATGTCCATGTTTTATAGAAATCAAAACGGACATTGTGAGTGATTAAGGTACTAGCTGAAGGTCACATAGCTAATAAGTGATGGAGCACAGAGTCAAACATAGGTACGCAGATTGGAAGTCCACAGCTCATTTTGTGTCCCCAACACCCCTCCCACTTTAGATGGGGTAGATGCAGTAATAAACCAGACACATCCAATTATAAGAGACAGAAAAACCCAGCCCAACCTGGCTAAAGCCAAAAAGGGGAATCAACTACCTAAGTAATTTTAGAGGCCGCAGGTAAGACTGCTCTAAGACTGGACTTGGTTAGAGGCAGAAATCCTATCATCACAAATACATTTCTCTCCATCTCTCCTCACTTTGTTGGCATTAGTTTCAGGTTCAAAGTGGAGGCGCCTAGCCAGTCCAGAGCAAAACAGATAACACACTTCCCAAAGTATTAGCATAAGGCCCAGGATTCTCTGAGATTGGATGACTTGGATCATGTGCCCACCCCTGGACTCATCACATTGGTCAGAGAGGTGAAATCACACTGATTAGCCAGACCTAGGGGTCCATCCAAATCATGGGGATTGAAAGTGGAAGAGTGGTCCCCCCAAAGTTTCAGGGTGCTGTTACAAAGAGGATGATGAACAGTAGACCCTCAAAACAGCAGATACCCACCATTACAAAGTTAAAAGAGACTGAGACGGTCTTACCTGACCCCTGCTGACATCCCCAGAAAGTCTTTTTTTTTCCTTTCTTTTTTTTAATTAAAGCACATTAAACAGCAATTACATTGTGATATGAAAATTTGTAATTGATTGATCAATTAATTAATCTGCTACTATTCCTGGTTAAATGCCTTTCAGTTATACTGTTTTTACTGAATCCTTCTCCCTGGCAGGCTTCTGGAATAGGAAGCAGGCTGATTCAGGTTCAAATCACAGCTCTGCCAATTTCCTAGACTTGGACAAATTTATCGGCTTCTCTGGGTCACAGTCCCTTCTCTTCATTTGTAAAGTGGAGATAAAAAGAATACTCATCCCATGGGGCTGCTGGGAGAATTAGAGATAATGCATAGAAACTGGCATGTATTAGTGCACAGTAATGCTTGATGTGGTTATTGCTGATGTGTAGTTATTATTGTCATCAATACCCATAGCTGTCACCTCACACTGGTCAGAGTGGCCATCATCAAAAAATCCACAAACAATAAATGCTGGAGAGGGTGTGGAGAAAAGGGAAACCTCCTGCACTGTTGGTGGGAATGTAAATTGTTACAGCCACTGTGGAGAACAGTATGGAGGTTCCTTAAAAAACTAAAAATAGAGCTACCAT
This sequence comes from Phocoena sinus, assembly GCF_008692025.1. NCBI lineage: Eukaryota > Metazoa > Chordata > Mammalia > Artiodactyla > Phocoenidae > Phocoena > Phocoena sinus. The sequence continues at coordinate 7,004,662 of NC_045777.1, read as the reverse complement.
ATGACCCAGCAATCCCATTCCTGGGCATATATCCAGACAAAACCATAATTTGAGAGGAGGCATGCACCCCGATGTTCATTGCAGCACTGTTCACAATAACCAGGACATGGAAGCAACCTACATGTCCATCTCCAGAGGAGTGGGTAAGGAAGATTTGGTACATGTACACAATGGGATATTACTCAGCCATAAAAAGGAATGAAATAATGCCATTTGCAGCAACATGGATGGACCTAGAAATTCATACAGAGTGAAGTAAGTCAGAAAGAGAAAGACAAATATCATATAATATCTCATATGTGGAATCTAAAACAATGGTACAGATAAACTTATTTGCAAAGCAGAAATCGAGTCACAGATGTAGAAAACAAACTTATGGTTACCAAGGGGGGGGAAGGAGAGAGTGTAGGATGTATTGGGAATTAGGACTGACATATATACACCACTATGTATAAAACAGATAACTAATGAGAACCTACTGTATAGCACAGGGAACCCTACTCAATGCTCTGTGGTGACCTAAATGGGAAGGAAATCTAAAAAAGAGTGGATATATGTATATGTATATGTATAACTGATACACTTTGCTGTACAGCAGAAACTAACACAACATTGTAAAGCAACTGTATTCCAATAAAAATTAATTAAATTAAAAAAAATAAAGGTCAGTGGAGGAATAAAAAAATACCCATAGCTGACGGGCACAGTTCCTAAGACTTAATAAGCGATCAATGAGTGCTCTTTCCCCTCTACCCAGGCCTCTCCTTATCTAGCATCCCACCAAGACCCAAGAAAGAATAGGTTCAAACACTCTCTTTTACACTGCGTTCAGGTCAATAATCACAAAAAGAAGCCTTCACAGGTTGGTGTGTGTGAAGTCCACACCCCTGGCTATTTGACCACAGTTCTAATTGCTCACTATAATGCTTTTAGAAAATAATTACTTTCTTGTAAACAAACTTCGCACTTGGCAAAAAGAGAAATAAATCTTGTATTCTGAATGCCTGAGCTCGCCCCAATGTACAGGACAATGCTCAGAATGGAAACAAACATAAACAACAGCAACAGAAAATGCAGAAGACTCCATACGGAGCACAGCAATTCTGCACCTCTGGGAAATTAGAGACACAGCCTCTTTTTAATCTAATCTCTCTTTGACTCTAAAGATCAGCTTCATCTGCTTTGTTCCTATGAAAAATTTCAGTTACAGTCAGAATTAAGTTTCTTGACACCGTGTAAATATGACCCTTGTCCCTGCTCTTACTTGCAACTGTAAATTTGGTCATAAATACTTGCGTACAAATGTTAAACAAATACTCTGGGGGGAAGAAGAGGCAAGGAAGGTTGACTCTAGCTGTCTAGGCAAGTTATATCGATGACCAGCTTGGGATCATGTCCTTGACCTTTGAGAATCCCCACTGCCTGCGCTACCAGGCACCTCCAATTAAGCCAGGTTTTGTGCAGCTGTGGTTGAATGTCAAGTGGATAAACAGACTGAAAGCAGGAATTGACACTGGATGCTCCCATATTAATGTGACAATATCAGATTTATTTTGGCATTGTTCTTAATACTCTAGATGTACATAGAACTTCATGAAACACTTCAATCGAATCTTGTCATTCACTCTTTTAAAAGCCCATTAAAGTTGTTTATTGTGTTCATTTCCTTGGAGATGGAAGTAGTAGTTCAGTGAGGTTGAATTAAGTAGTCCAACGTAAGTTTGCTTGTAAGGAAGGAAGCCAGGCAGAAGCAAGTATGGAGTCAGTTTAGTATTATAACAGAGTGAATTTGGGAGGTGGGCTCTACCTGTGTAGTCTGGAGAATGTTAGTTAACATTCTAAGCCTCAGTTTCCACCTTCATAAATGATTATACTGAGGCCTGTCAAGGATTAAATGAGCTAATACATACAGGGCATCGATAACAGTGCTCAGTTCCCAGGAATGGTCATTGTAAAACCACTGCAATAAATGAGGCTTTTAGTATTATTCTTTCCATCCTCATCCTAGAATTTTTTATGAAATGCATTTTCTTTTTCTGTAGTCAACAACATATGTGTATAGTCCCTAGCATGAGCATTTTCTATAGAGAAATGAAAATAATTCTTTTTATATCTCTAGCAAGAATATAGTCTCTTAAACTAGTTATTAGTTCATGATGATAGACAAGATGATAGAAAAAAATCTGTAGCACTCACATAACTATTACATTTGAAGACCAGGTTTTCCGAGATTATTTGTGTAGGTATTTGCTTAATCTGCATTGAAAATTGTTTCCTTCCAAGACAAGCATGTTTGAAATAGCTGAAGAAATAAGTGTAGAGTCTCCTAGATTATTGACTTGAAAAAAATGTGTAAATGTCGAATATCTTCCTGAAAGCTTTCTGACAGCATGACAAGTTAAATTTTTCACAAAACAGTTTGGCTCTAAAATGATGCAAAATGCCAGAAGTAATCAGGAGGGATGATTCATGACTTCTACACCTGCTCAGAGGTGGATAGAACCAACAGTGGGTGGCAGTTACATCAAAGCAGCCATTTGGACTCTCCTCCTCCTTGGCCAATTAACTCTAAAAAAGATCCTCTGAGTTTGTGAGAAAAATGACTTAGGCCTAACTCGAAAATTTGCAGGTTGGCATACATAGGTATATATTGCAATGTTCTGATCATTAGGGAAAAGAGAGAGAGAAATACTGTAAATAAGTTGGCTTTAACAAAGCTGGCCATTTTCCAAGAGCCAACTCATTACTTTTAGGGGTTCTCAAAGCATGGCACATGGCTCACCTTTACAAAACTCACTCAAGATACTTAATAACGATTCAGATTCCAGGGTTTTGCCTCTGATGTACTAAATTGGAATCTTGGAGCATAGGGCCCTGAATCTTCATTTCCAAAAAGAACTCCAAGTGAGATGTGTGAACATTACATTATAGTCACTGGCTTTGAGGCACAAAATAGAGCAGACATTAACCGCAGAATGTGTTGAATAAACTTATGTGCACATATGTGGTTTTTTTTTTTCTAATTATTCAGTTTTTTAAAAGTCAGTGTTTGGTTGGATTTCAGTACATAATTGCTCAGATTCTTTTCTACATATGTCTCTTCTCCTTGCATGCACAGTCCCAGGTTTTGTCCTAACCTAGCTCTCAGTAAGAGAAAATTCTAAGGACCATAGCAGGATGTGCAATGTGGAGAGTTGAATCCCTTGTTGCAACCGTCTAATCTGTTGGAAACCAGGGGAGTCAAGGGTTTTTCCTCTCCTGCTGGTAGCAGTTTTCTACTCTTACTTCTCATATATTCACGGTCCTCAGCTCAGTCATTTAGAAAATGGGATTAGAAATAAAATTCCTGAGTCTGCTTGTAGTTACTTAAGCAAGTCACTAGGCAAGCATGGTAAAATCTTTTGACACTTCTCATTTTAGCAAGGTAAAGATTCTTGGGTATCCTGAAAACACAGGCACTCACGAGAGTGCACATACAGACACACACACGACTTTGAGAAGTCCAATCATAAAATTTTTTAAAATGTACATTATATTGCTATAACATACTACATATAATTATGTGGTATATAGTATAATTATATCACTATATAATATCATGTAATTACATGTTATACATTATGATTAATTATACATCCCATATATACCTGAAAAAAAGACAATTTTCCTCCATCTTATATTTTAAAGTCCCTTCATACTTCATCCAGCTATTCCACAGGAGGCCCCAAAATGTGAAACTGAAGTAATTTTTCTAATGACATTAAGGGGTAGGATGTTCTTCCTCATTCTTGCTTATGAGAAGCAATAATGTTTGCCCCATCCTAACACAGAACGTAGAATGCCCTTTGCTCTCCCTTAATTAAAAATGAAATTCATTTTTTCCAAATCACAAAATTAACACAAGAAGAGAAATTAAATTAAATCTGTGCGGTGCGATTAAGTAAAACACTTTCTCTCACGTTATTTCTCTAGAGTTAATGAAAGGTTAACTGTTCAAAAAGGAACCCTTCTTCTGTCTATAAAGATGCTCCAGGGAATTATGGGGCCATTCTCCAAAGCCTGGGTTGGGGGAACCCTGGGAGGCTCAAGAGAGGCCACTGCTGCCTGAAGCTTTTCAGCCAAGCCCCCTGAAATCATCCTACCCTCATCTTATATTCCAAGTCATAACAGGTGCCTAGCATGGGATAGAGGGAACCGAGGTTTGTTGAATATATTTAATGCATCTATAATGTAACAGACATATATGTTGTTTCATTTAATCCTAGTAACTGCCCTACCAGGCAGTTATGACTGTCTCCTTGATGATATGAAAATTGAAGGAGGCTAAGCTATTGTTACTTTCCCAAGGTCACAAAGCTGGTAAATGACTGGAAACAGTTCATCCCAGGTTGGCCTGACCAGGACTTACCTGCCCATTCTATCATGGGGGCTCTAAATCTGAGACACTGCATGCTCTGGCCATCACCTTCCTCAGTGTCCTCATGTTGGGCCACACTACCTTTTACTCCTCACTTTTTTTTTTTTTCTTTTTTTAATATCTTTATTGGAGTATAATTGCTTTACAATGGTGTGTTAGTTTCTGCTTTATAACAAAGTGAATCAGCTATACATATACATATGTTCCCATATCTCTTCCCTCCTGCATCCCCCTCCCTCCCACCCTCCCTATCCCACCCCTCCAGGCAGTCAGAAAGCACCGAGCTGATCTCCCTGTGCTATGCGGCTGCTTCCCACTAGCTATCTACCTTACGGTTTGTTAGTATATATGTCCATGCCCCTCTCTCGCTTCGTCACAGCTCACCCCTCCCCCCTCGCCATATCCTCAAGTCCATTCTCTAGTAGGTCTGTGTCTTTATTCCTGTCTTACCCCAGGTTCCTCACGACATTTTTTTTCTTAAATTCCATATATATATATGTGTTAACATACGGCATTTGTCTTTCTCTTTCTGACCCACTTCACTCTGTATGACAGACTCTAGGTCTATCCACCTCATTACAAATAGCTCAATTTCGTTTCTTTTTATGGCTAATATTCCGTTGTATATATGTGCCACATCGTCTTTATCCATTCATCCGATGATGGGCACTCAGGTTGTCTCCATCTCTGGGCTATTGTAAATAGAGCTGCAATGAACATTTTGGTACATGACTCTTTTTGAATTATGGTTTTCTCAGGGTATATGCCCAGTAGTGGGATTGCTGGGTCATATGGTAGTTCTATTTGTAGTTTTTTAAGGAACCTCCATACTGTTCTCCATAGTTGTTGCACCCATTCACATTCCCACCAGCAGTGCAAGAGTGTTCCCTTTTCTCCACACCCTCTCCAGCATTTATTGTTTCTAGAGTTTTTGATGATGGCCATTCTGACTGGTGTGAGATGATATCTCATTGTAGTTCTGATTTGCATTTCTCTAATGATTAATGATTTGAGCGTTCTTTCACATGTTTGTTGGCAGTCTGTATATCTATCTTCTTTGGAGAAATGTCTATTTAGGTCTTCTGCCCATTTTTGGATTGGGTTGTTTGTTTGTTTGTTATTGAGCTGCACCGAGCTGTTTGTATATTTTGGAGATTAATCCTTTGTCAGTTGCTTCATTTGCAAATATTTTCTCCCATTCTGAGGGTTGTATTTTGGTCTTGTTTGTGGTTTCCTTTGCTGTGCAAAAGCTTTGAAGTTTCATTAGGTCCCATTTGTTTATTTTTGTTTTTCTTTGCATTTCTCTAGGAGGTGGGTCAAAAAGGATTTTGCTGTGATTTATGTCATAGAGTGTCCTGCCTATGTTTTCCTCTAAGAGTTTGATAGTTTCTGGCCTCACATTTAGGTCTTTAATCCGTTTTGAGCTTATTTTTGTGTATGGTATTAGGGAGTGATCTAATCTCATACTTTACATGTACCTGTCCAGTTTTCCCAGCACCACTTATTGAAGAGGCTGTCCTTTCTCCACTGTGCATTCCTGCCACCTTTATCAAAGATAAGGTGACCATATGTGCGTGGGTTTATCTCTGGGCTTTCTATCCTGTTCCATTGATCTATCTTTCTGTTTTTGTGCCAGTACCATTACTCCTCACGTTCTTGTCCAAGAATTGGCAAACTAAGACCAAATTCAGCCTGCTGACTGTTGTTGCAAATAAAGTTTTATTGGCACACAGCCACCCCATTCATTTACAGTACGTATTGTCTATGCCTGCTTTTGCTCTGCAACTACAGAGGAGTTGAGCAGTTGAGACAGGGCTGCTGCACAGCCCATAAAGATTAGAACATTTATTATCTGGCTTTTTAAAAAATTTCTCCATTTTATTCTGATATGTACTAAATATGCAATATGCTTTACGTAACTCTAAATACGTCTTACTTTTTCTTCTAACAAACACAGTATTTTTTTTGACATCTTTATTGGAGTATAATTGCTTTACATTGTTGCGTTAGTTGCTCCTGTATAACAGAGTGAATCAGCTGTATGCATACATATAAAAACAGTGGTTAGATGCCATGAAGTAGGTAGCAATGCCTTAACTGTAGGCGCGTTGTCAGGCCCCAGGGCCTCTTCCATCCTTGTCAAGGGGAGTGCTAACCTTCTCTCCTTTCATACAACAAACACTGTTATCTGGTTTTTTACAGAAGTAGTTTGCTAGTCCCTGCTCTTGTCATATTGGCCTCCTCTCTGCCCCAAGGTCAGGCCAGTCCTTTTCTCTTGCTTTAATCCTCCCCAAATGCTACTCCTGTTGCCTGGAGTCACTTTTCCTGTATCTATCTTCCTGTGGGGACTCTTGCTCATCTTTCAGGCCTTGCTTCAAATGCCATTTCCCTCAGGGAACTCCGCTGAGGACACCAGCTAAGCAGTCCTAACAACTTCATGCCTTGACCTCGTTGTTGTATGTGTTTATGTACTTTTTTGCGTCGCCAGCCCTAGAATGGAGCTCCCCATTGGTAAGGATGGTATCTATTCATTCCTCTCTCACACCCAAGGTCTAGCAGACTATCTGTCATGGAGCAGATGCTCATATAATAATTCAGCAGAAGATAAACTGCAGCCAGGAATCTTCTGACTTACTCCAGGAAAGCTCTTCCCTGTTTAAAATGAGAAATACTCTTTTTAGAACCACCGTTACCTACAGATACAAAACTAGATAGAGTTAAAAATATATTTATTTATAGTTGTAGGAACAGATGTGATTAAGCTGTTGTTCAAAAGGATTAAGCTGAGCAGAAGCAAGAAGAAATACAATCCTGCAACCTGTGGAACAAAAACCACATTCACAGAAAGATAGGCAAGATGAAAAGGCAAAGGGCTATGTACCAGATGAAGGAAGAAGATAAAACCCCAGAAAAACAGCTAAATGAAATAGAGACAGGCAATCTTCCAGAAAAATAATTCAGAATAATGATAGTGAAGATGATCCAAGACCTTAGAAAAAGAATGGAGGCAAAGATCGTAGAAAAAGAATGGAGGCAAAGATCGAGAAGATGAAAGAAATGTTTAACAAAGACCTAGAAGAATTAAAGAACAAACAAACAGAGATGAACAATACAATAACAAATGAAAAATACACTGGAAGGAATCAATAGCAGAATAACTGAGGCAGAAGAACGGATAAGTGACCCGGAAGACAGAATGGTGGAATTCACTGCTGTAGAACAGAATAAAGAAAAAAGAATGAAAAGAAATAAAGACAGCCTAAAGACCTCTGGGACAACATTAAACGCAACAACATTCGCATTATAGGGGTCCAAGAAGGAGAAGAGAGAAAGGACCCGAGAAAATATTTGAAGAGATTATAGTCGAAAACTTCCCTAACATGGGAAAGGAAATAGTCGCCCAAGTCCAGGAAGCGCAGAGAGTCCCATACAGGATAAGCCCAAGGAGAAACACTCTGAGACACATAGTAATCAAACTGGCAAAAATTAAAGACAAAGAAAAATTATTGAAAGCAGCAACGGAAAAAGAACAAATAACATACAAGGGAACTCCCATAAGGTTAACAGCTGATTTCTCAGCAGAAACTCTACAAGCCAGAAGGGAGGGGCAAGATATACTTAAAGTGATGAAAGGTAAGAACCTACAAGCAAGATTACTCTACCTGGCAAGGATCTCATTCAGATTCTATGAAGAAATCAAAAGCTTTACAGACAAGCAAAAGCTAAGAGAATTCAGCCCCACCAAACCAGCTCTACAACAAATGCTAAAGGAACTTCTCTAAGTGGGAAACATAAGAGAAGAAAAGGACCTACAAAAACAAACCCATAACAATTAAGAAAATGGCAATAAGAACGTAACATGTCAATAATTACCTTAGGGCTTCCCTGGTGGCACAGTGGTTGAGATTCCGCCTGCCAATGCACGGGACACGTGTTTGTGCCCCGGTCCGGGAAGATCCCACATGCCGCGGAGCGGCTGGTCCCGGGAGCCATGGCCACTGAGCCTGCGCGTCGGGAGCCTGTGCTCCGCAACAGGAGAGGCCAAAACAGTGAGAGGCCTGTGTACCACAAATTGAAAAAATAATAATTACCTTAAATGTGAGTGGATTAAATGCTCCAACCAAAAGACACAGGCTTGCTGAATGGATGCAAAAACAAGACCCATATATATGCTGTCTACAAGAGACCCACTTCAGCCCTAGGGACACATACAGACTGAAAGTGAGGGGACAAAAAAGCTATTCCATGCAAATAGAAATCAAAAGAAAGCTGGGGCTTCCCTGGTGGCGCAGTGGTTGAGAGTCCACCTGCCGATGCAGGCGACACGGGTTCGAGCGCCGGTCCAGGAAGATCCCACATGCCGCAGAGCAGCTGGGCCCGTGAGCCATGGCCACTGAGCCTGCAGGTCTGGAGCCTGCACGTCTGGAGCCTGTGCTCCACAATGGGAGAGGCCACAACAGTGAGAGGCCCACGAACTGCAAAAAAAAAAGCTGGCGTAGCAATACTCATACCAGATAAAATAGACTTTAAAATAAAGCATGTTACAAGGGACAAGGAAGGACACTACATAATGATCAAGGGATCAATCCAAGAGGAAGCTATAACAATTATAAATATTTATGCACCGAACATAGCACCTCAATACATAAGGCAACTGCTAAAAGCTCTAAAAGAGGAAATCGACAGTAACACAATAACAGGGACTTTAACACCTCACTTACACCAATGGACAGATCATCCAAACAGAAAATTAGTAAGGAAACACAAGCTTTAAATGACACGATAGACCAGATAGATTTGATTGATATTATAGGACATTCCATCCAAAAACAGCAGATTACACTTTCTTCTCAAGTGCTCATGGAACATTCTCCAGGATAGATCACATCTTGGGTCACAAATCAAGCCTCAATAAATTTAAGAAAACTGAAATCATATCAAGCATCTTTTCTGACCACAATGCTATGAGATTAGAAATCAATTACAGGGAACACAAACACATGGAGGCTAAACAATACGTTACTAAATAATAACCAAGAGATCACTGAAGAAATCAAAGAAATCAAAAAATACCTAGAGACAAATGACAATGAAAACACAACGATCCAAAACCTATGGGATGCAGCAAAAACAGTTCTAAGAGAGAAGTATATAGCAATACAATCCTACCTCAAGAAACAAGAAAAATCTCAAATAATCCAACGTTACACCTAAAGGAACTAGAGAAAGAAGAACAAACAAAACCCAAAGTTAGCAGAAGGAAAGAAATCATAAAGACCAGAAGAGAAATAAGTGAAATAGAAACAAAGAAAACAACAGCAAAGAACAATAAAACTAAAAGGTGGTTCTTTGAGAAGATTAAAAAAATTGATAAGCCATTAGCCAGACTCATCAAGAAAAAGAGGGAGAGGACTCAAATCAATTTAGAAATGAAAAAGGAGAAGTTACAACAGACACCCCGGAAATACAAAGCATCCTAAGAGACTACTACAGGCAACTCTATGCCAATAAAATGGACAACCTGGAAGAAACGGACAAATTCTTAGAAAGGTATAACCTTCCAAGACTGAACCAGGAAGAAATAGATAATATGAACAGACCAATCACAAGTAATGAAATTGAAACTGTAATTCAAAATCTTCCAACAAACAAAAGTCCAGGACCAGATGGCTTCACAGTTGAATTCTATCAAACGTTTAGAGAAGAGCTAACACCTATCCTTCTCAAACTCTTCCAAAAAAATTGCAGAGGAAGGAACACTCCCAAACTCATTCTATGAGGCCACAATCACCCTGAGGCCACAATCACCCTGATACCAAAACCAGACAATGATACTACAAAAAAAGAAAATTACAGACCAATATCACTGATGAATATAGATGCAAAAATCCTCAACAAAATACTAGCAAACAGAATCCAACAACACATTTAAAGGATCATATACCATGATCAAGTGGGATTTATCCCAGGGATGCAAGGATTCTTCAGTATACGCAAATCAATCAATGTGATACAACATATTAACAAACTGAAGAAGAAAAACCATATGATCATCTCAATAGATGAAGAAAAGGCTTTTGACAAAATTCAACATCCATTTATAATAAAAAACTCTCCAGAAAGTGGGCATAGAGGGAACCTACTTCAACATAATGAGGCCATATACGACAAACCCACAGCAAACATCATTATCAATGGTGAAAAACTGAAAGCATTTCCTCTAAGATCAGGAAAAAGACAAAGATGTCCACTCTCACCACTATTATTCAACATAGTTTTGGAAGTCCTAGCTATGGCAATCAGGGAAGGAAAAGAAATAAAAGGAAACCAATTGGAAAAGAAGTAAAACTGTCACTGTTTGCAGATGACATGATACTATACCTAGAGAATCCTAAAGATGCCACCAGAAAACTACTAGAGCTAATCAATGAATTTGGTAAAGTTGCAAGATACAAAATTAATGCACAGAAATCTCTTGCATTCCTATACACTAATGATGAAAAATCTGAGAGAGAAATTAAGGAAACACTCCCATTTACCATTGCAATGAAAAGAATAAAATACCTAGGAATAAACCTACCTAGGGAGATAAAAGACCTGTATGCAGAAATCTATAAGGCACTGATGAAAGAAATTAAAGATGATACCAACAGATGGAGAGATATACCATGTTCTTGGATTGGAAGAATCAATATTGTGAAAATGACTATACTACCCAAAGTAATCTACAGATTCAATGCAATCCCTATCAAATTACCAATGGCATTTTTTACAGAACTAGAACAAAAAATCTTAAAATTTGTATGGAGACACAAAAGACCCCGAATAGCCAAAGCAGTCTTGAGGGAAAAAATCGGAGCTGGAGGAATCAGGCCCCCTGACTGACTTCAGACTATACTACAAAGCTACAGTAATCAAGACAATATGGTACTGTCACAAAAACAGAAGTATAGATCAATGGAACAGGATAGAAAGCCCAGAGATCAACCCACGCATATATGATCACCTCATCTTTGATAAAGGACGCAAGAGTATACAATGAAGAAAGGACAGCCTCTTCAATAAGTGGTGCTGGGAAAACTGGACAGCTATATGTAAAAAATGAAATTAGAATACTCCCTAACACTGTATACAAAAATAAACTCAAAATAGATTAAAGAGGGCTTCCCTGGTGGCACAATGGTTGAGAGTCTGCTTGCCGATGCAGGGGACACAGGTTCGTGCCCCGGTCCGGGAAGTCCCACATGCCACAGAGCAGCTAGGCCCGTGAGCCATGGCCGCTGAGCCTGCACGTCCGGAGCCTGTGCTCCACGACAGGAGAGGCCACAACAGTGAGAGGCCCGCGTACTGCAAAAACAAAACAAAACAAAACAAAAAAAAACCCATGAAAAACCAAAGCTTAAGGTTGTATTTATTCTAATAAGTTGGTACTTCAGGATTCAGAGTGATTTTCTTTCGTGCTTTTTAGCAATAGCAAGCAACAAAAACAATCTTGTCATGGCACATCCTTCATCAAGAGAGCCAATGAAAAACCCTCTGTATTTATGTGTCCTTATGTTTGAGTAAGATGATTTTAAATATAGGCATCATTGACATAGGAATGTCAGCTGTCCAGCTGTCTTTCATACACAAGGAACCTCACAGTTTACAGATTCTATGCAGACTACTTATTTGTTTAAAAAGAAAGAAAGAAAAGAAAGTCAGATTGGTTCAATTGGCATCATCGAACTGGTATCTCGACATCAGAACACAAAGTCAAAGGCAAAGGTGCCAGGCCATCCCAGGCACTTCCATCTTCTCAGCTTGTATAGGATGGAGCATGTTTTCTTTCATAATTATTCACAGCTTAGGCATGTAGCTTAAGCGCCTACGACTTGCTTGGAAGCCAGGAGGAACCAGGCTGGGCTGGGAGGGCTGTAAGATCAAGCCGTTTATGATTGTTCTTGGGAATTAGCTGATAAATAATGTACGTAGCATCCCACTGATTCAAGGAGCACCGGTTTGATCTTAGAAATTCTCTTACCAAATTCTTGTAAACAGATCTGAAATGATTTCTGAGAGACTGCATACTTTTCCATGCATTTTATTTAGTACATAGGCACACGTAGGTAGTCTGATAAAGGCATGTGTTTGTGTTATTTATTTTTCTTTTCAATTGGACACAACTATTTTTACCTCAAAGTAGTTTTAACCACAGATAGATGAAAAGTGTGCTCTTGGGTTGCTCTTGTGATTTGATCTAAAATAAAAATAATGAATTGCCTTGTCCTATGTAAATATGATTTTTTAACACAGTGAAATATACTCAGATTGAAAAATACGGCATTATGATTCTAACCGTTACATTATACACCTGAAATCTCTGGTGATATTGATGGAAAGGAAAAGTACTAAAGAGAAAGGTTTGAGAAAACTGGGTATGAAATTCTGAAATGATGCATAATCTCATAGACAAGAGCTCGGTACACCAGGCTGTGAACAGGAAATAGTTACTTCCGATTAACATGTCGACAAGATGTCATTCATATATTCTCTGGGCTGCGACCGACAGGCCATTTACTGGGGTTACATCTGAATTGTTCAAATGAGGAATCAGAGTCGACTAAGGCATTTTAACGCATTTCATGTAAGCGATATTTTCCAGAAAGCACACTCACGCGCCCTGCAGTGGATCTCCAAATGAAGGGCACACCCCGTAGAGCAGCACATGCCTCCACGCAACAGCACTTAGTCTCTGCCAAAGGAAGATGGCACAGATGAACAAACTGGATCTAAAACTTTACTAATGAGATACTTTACATTCTGGTTTTCAGACTAAATGTTCTAAGGTTGATGTGTGTTTTATACTCAAGGTACTTTTAAATTCAGACTAACCACATTTTAAGTGCTGAATATCCACGTGGGGCTAGTACCTAGCATATCAGACAACACAGGTCTAAAAAACTCTAGGTCATCATTCCTAAAAGAAAAGCTTCATCTGTTAAAAAAAAAACAATATAGTAAGAGTAGCAGTAATAATAACAACGGCTAACACCGGTATGGTGCTTATTATGTGTCCTGTTCTAAGCATTTCACAGGTATGAATTCATTTACTCTTCACAAGTATGCTATGAGGATAGCAACATGCCTAACAGATGAAGAACATAAGACAAAAAGGAAGGTTCGTACTTGTCCAAGGCCACAACGAGACCAGACTCTCAGAACATACTAAAGAATCCAGGACGGAAGAGAGATGGAAGGGAAATGGACTAATTGCCTCATTTTCCTACAAAAGGAGTCAGTGAATATTATTTTCTTCTGAGGTTGTTGATACATGTAGGATTCAAATATGCTAATTCAAGAAATAAAAGTAGCATTAAGATACTTCCAAAATGCTGGAGGGGATACATGGCGGAAAATATTGATATTAGAAAAGAAAAGGATACAGCAAGGAGACAGACTGAGCCTATACTGATGACAGAAATAAGAACAATGAATGTCTCAACCACAATAAATAGATTTCATATTAATCATGAAGACTTTCAGAGTTAGTCAAAAAATTAAAATATATTGTACTATAAAATATATAGTAAAACAAAGTGACTCAAGTTTTTTGTTTTAAATAAAAGGATGGGAAAAATATGCCAGAGAAATAGAAAAAACAAACAAACTTGGGATCAGAGCATCAGGCCTGATATCACTGACTGCAGTTTAAAGAAGGAAAGCACTAAACAAAGGAAAGAGTCAAGTTTGTGATTTAAAATAGAAAAAAACTATACTAAATTAAGGAGCACTGAAGTGTATAAAACAGTGTTCTCCAAATTTTAGTAATTCACATTCTTGTTCCATGAGTTTTTGCTACATCTTCATAAAATTTATAATATGCTTAATATTATTTCTTTAAATTGAATTTTTTTAATTAAATAAAAACATTTTAAACAGAAGCTCTACATCACTATCAAAAATACAAAACCAATTTCTACTGCTATAAAAAAAGGTTACTATTAAACAAACCAAAACAATACATTAGTGAATTTCCGTAGATGCTATTGTCACTGAAGAAACAGGAGGAAATAGCACCCTCAAACTGGATAATAAAGGGCTTTTGAAAAAAGACTGTTTACAAACCTGTGGGCTGATGGGGCAAGTTTAGAAATCAACAAGTAATAGTGCAGTGCCATGGAGACAGCAACAGCTGGGAGCAGTTACCAGAACTTGACCAGACAGAGCAAAGAAATGGAGTGATAACTAGACACAGAATGAACAGCTCTAGGGGGAGGACCAAAAGATAGGAGCTACTGCATTTGGTGATGGAATGAAGCCAACCCGAAGTAACCCAGCAGAAAAGGAGCCAGGGAAACAAAGACCCTTACCTCACAATTCTCCAGTCTCTTGCCATTGCCCTGTTGGTGGGATCCAACAGAAAGAGGACAAGGAAATCAGATTATTCAAGACATACTGATCACCTCCTAGGGCAGAGATCAAAGGAAAGAGGGGTGGAGAACATATGCACACGGGCAAACAAGATGCACAGAACATCTCCATATTCTGCTTAATATTCTCACCTGAGTGGTTCTTCTCTATTATCACATGGAATTAGCGGAGTTAGCAAAGTCATAAAAATATGCTAACACCACTGAGTTGAGATTTTCTTCTATCATAATGAAAGCTTGAAGACAAATGAAAAATAAATAACATCCTCACCACGTAATCCAATGTTATTCATACTATGTCCTTTAAAACATCTTACTGTTTAAACCATCTTACATCACCTTTTAAGAATTCCACACCTTGGAGTATGTATTAAGCCTTTGAGATATAGCAAGGGCACAAAAATCATATAAATATACTAGTCACTGGAAGAATCATGAGAACGTTCCATCCTTAAAAAATCATAAAATTATAAAAGTTAAATATAGACAAATCTGAATAAGAGTCCACAGGTATAGAATTTAAATATTGCTATAAAAAGATACAAAATGTAGCTAGCTGCTTCTTAAGTGTGCATAGGTTATTTACAAATACTGATCATAAGTCAGACTCAAAGCAAATTCAAAATTAAAAAAAAAAAAGAAATAAGATACAGTCACCCACAGTTCCCAACAATAATGCAGTACACCCAGAAATACGTAACAACTGAAGAAACCAAATCTCTCAAATGCTGGAAATTTAAAAGAAAATATTTTTTAATATTAAGTAACTCTTAGGTCACAGAGACAATCAAAAGTACAATTGCTGAATCACTAGAACGTGATGATACTGAAAGCTCTCCATAAAAGAAAAGGCAAAATCATAAACATTTTCCTTACCCAAAAAGAGAAGGAACAAAAATGGACAGCATGTTCAACATAAAAACATAAGAAAAAGAACTCAAAGAAAAAGTTAAGGCAAGCTGAACAATAGAATTAATACACATAAAAACAAACTCATTTATAGGAAAGGAGAAAAAGTAGAAATGACAAGTGCATGAAATAATTGAAAAGAAGAAAAATTGAGTTAATACATATAAAAGCACTCATGTATTAGGAAATAGAAAAAATAAAATTGATAAATACATAAAAATAATTCTTTGAATAAATAACAAACTACTTCATTAATAAAAAAGGATACATTAACATCCAAACCTAAGGATGTGAAAAATGGAACTGACTAAAAGGATTCTAAAAGAATATTTCCTCTAATACATGCTAATAAATTTGAGAATGTGAATAGACCATTTTCTATACATATAAAAGTACTGTACTGCAAATTGACTCAACAAAAGATAGAATACTTGACCCAAAACGAAGGAAGAAATTGAGAAAATTGTCAAAGATCTGCATCTCAATAAAGTTCCAGACAATTTCATGCTTGAATTCATTCAAACCTTCAAGAAACAGATAATTCATGAGCTTTTTAAATTGTCCTAAAGCATAAAGTTAGAATTAATGCTTCCTAATTCTTTTCACAAAACCACGACAGCATAAATACCTAAGCTTGGCAGGGATAGCACTGAAAACAAAACCTTATAAACCAAAGCCATGAATATTGATTCAAGGGTCATAGAGTTTCAGCCAGCAGAATCCACATTACATTTAAAAAATAATACACTGAACTAAGTGGGTTTTAGTTCAGATAGTCAAGAACAATTCAATGTTAGAAAAATATCATTTCAATTCAGCATGTAAACAGGCAGAAAAGAAAGTAATAAAATAATATGGTTATCCATATAACCGTAAGTGCCAAAAACTTACCTGGTAGATTTCAGCAGCCAATTCTATGTTTATTAATATAAAAACATAATGTCATTTACTATAAAGCAGATCTAGCTGCTAAAATTTTAACGAGATACAAATAAACTCTCAATCAGTTACTAAAGAATGAATCACGATGATTTGTTTCCATATCAACAGCTTTCAATTTTGACAGGAGAGCGTCACTTGCTCCTGGAAGAACAAGGGAAGCCTGAATAGGAAAGCGTGGACTTCAGAATTTGACAAACACAGGCGCAAATACGGTTCAGCCAGGTATTAGCAGGGTGATCATGACCAATTATATAATCTGCCCAGGTACCAGAGTTTTTTTTTTTTTTTTTTTGGCGGTACGCGGGCCTCTCACTGTTGTGGCCTCTCCTGTTGCGGAGCACAGGCTCCCGGATGCACAGGCTCAGCGGCCATGGCTCACGGGCCTAGCCGCTCTGCGGCATGTGGGATCTTCCTGGACCAGGGCACGAACCCGTGTCCCCTGCATCGGCAGATGGACTCTCAACCACTGCGCCACCAGGGAAGCCCAGGTCCCAGAGTTTTTTAAAGCGACGTGAGGGCAACAAATCACATCTTGCCAGGTCACTCTGAGGAGTACAAATAAAATATTCAGACTAGTCAGTACACAGTAGGTGTTCAAAAACTTCTCTCTTCAGTGCCCTTGTTGCCAGCTCTGGTACTAATAATTTGCACGATTCGCATTTGAATCTGAGCTTACACGGGAAGTATTTTCTTAGAAGACCCTCACCCGCCCTCTATTTAGAGAGAAAGCATCACAGGTTACTGTATTTTCCCATTATAAAATAATTCTTGCTTATTTGGAAAAATTGGGGAAAAAATGAAAATACACAATATAGAGTTAAAGTTTCTCATCATTCTCTCTCATTGGCATCATTAGATTTTAACATGTATCCTTCTATGCTTGGGATCATACTTGGAATTGTAATTTTAAATAACATTTTAAAATAGAACTTTAAAGTCTTCAGTGGAAAAGTACTTAAATTGAAAACCTCATTCCACATGTAATTTTACAGCTACCCATCCATTTTCCAACATCGGAACTTGCAGCGTTTTTGATCTGATCAAAACTCATATACTATGAACGGTCTGTCGATTTTTATAAACTCGTATCATTGGTCAAATGTGGAAATGGTTCAAGACCATTTCAACGCCTTTCAGTGTCTCTTACCGGTAGCTCACTCAACAACCATTATCAAGTAGGAAGGACAACAGACACAATGGCTGGAATAGAATCCTGCCTGATGCCATGGGGTAAAGCTTCATTATTTATGAATCTAACAAAAAGTGAAGTGAAAGTTGGACACTTTCCAGTTAATTTCATCAATGTAGACAACTCAACTGTATATCTGAGTTCCTCTGTGTCAAGTAACACAAATGAATTCTTGTGTCTCCTTGAACCTTGAATTATCTGGTGAAACTGTCCATACAGCTGAGATTAACCATGTAATGGCCAACATTCCAGTTTCCACTGGGCTGTAGAAAACTTCACTACACCAATAGTACCCCAAGGCTTTTGTCTGTTCAACCTTTTTATGTTGCCTGTAGTTAAAGTTGGCTGCAATTAAACACAGGATTGTCTAAAAAGCCCATTATTGTCCTTGTTTAGCTGCCTAATTTCCTTCCATTTATATGTTCTTAGAGCCTTTCCAAACGACTTTTTCCTAGCTAATTTGGGAAACACACTTTACAAAGAGCAGGTAATTTTAAAAGCATCATTCTAATGTTGGTCTTTCATTATTTCTCTAATAAGCAACATAATTGGTACAGGCTGAGGCCACCTACAGATCAACCTTTAGACAAACCTTGTATATTCAAGTTATAAAACTTCTTCCTGAGCCCAACTGCATTCTTTTAGGGGAAAATTTGAGAAAGATTAAAGTTGTAAGATTTTTTTCCTTGCTTCCATCGCCCCCGACTGCAACCCCTGTAAAAACATCATTTATCAGTTCATGTCCTGGAGAAGCAGAGATAATTGCAGGAGCTCTAAGAAATAAAGGGAAGAATCTGTCACATCCTATTTTTATCAACTTTGTTTTGAAAGCTTTCGATGTGTAACTTATTTTATTAAATGATTTTATGCATATGTTCTCTATGAGAGGACAATAAGATGCATGTATGCTGTCTGCTGTATCTAGGGTGTCATTTGGAGAATCAACCTCAACTAAATCTAATTAATTCCCCTTCAACTAGAAAAGCATGAAAACGGTCCATAAAATACTTTATTTTAATTGTAAGTCAATTACATTGTCAAGTCACAGAAAAAATATTAAATGGGTAGGACAGAGACATCCTACATGCACCATGGACTGCCATGCAAAGAGGTTTACTAGTAGTGGATTGATTTTTAAATCCACATTCAAGTGTTATCCAAACTGTTGTTCCACCATTGAACTAATACCCCTGTGTCCAATGGAGACACAATCTCATGTTGAAAAGACCTCCTTGTTGTGTAGAATGCAGGATGAAGCGTTCATACAAACCAGTCATCCACGGGAACAGACAAGACAGGGATTCTCTTAAATTCAGATAACAAGCCTGATCTGAAATCGTGGCTAAAAACAACACTCATGATTTTTATAGACATTTGTGATCTTTCATAGGTTTCTGGGAAATAACCCCATAAAATAATCCCAAGGGAATGGGATATTGGAATTGGTCAGGTCCAAGTCACACAATCCCTCCAGCAACTAAGGGTGGAGTCAACTTCCCCCAAAGCACCTGGGCCAAGAGTCACGAGAGGGCATCGCAGAGGAATACAGCACATTGTTAATGTTATCAAAAGTGGGGACCGGCTACTCGCCACTCAAGAGCCAATAAAGAGGCAAGGTTGGTGGAAAGGAAAATTTGCTTTAAGCAGCTGGCAACCCGGGCCGGGGGTGGGGGCCAGGGGTGGACTCATGTCCAAAGGCCACCTCCCCCACTACTGACAATCAATGGGCAAGAGCTTTTATAGATGGAGGGAGGGGGCTACATGCAGAAACAGCACAGGCAGCTGTGACGGTCATCTTGAAACTGGTCCTGCGGTGGTGTGACCAGCGTCATCTTGACTGTTTTAGGTACAGTTAATCTTGAGTTCCAGGGTCGGTTTATTCTTGTTTCTTTGAGGCCATTTCTCGGAATTGTGGCAGCTTATGTCATGGCTACAGTCTGGTCATCGTGGCTCAGGATATTATCTGTAGCCCTTGAGGAGGAACTAAAGGTCCTTGACTTTAATGACTAAACTATTATTATTTGGTCTTGTTTGACTGTTTTCCTTTGCTTCTGCATTTTCTCACTTCTCTAATTAACCTTATTCTTTGACTAAAGTTTTTCTACAAACAAAAGGCAGGCGGAGGACATGGGAGGGAAGGACCTTAGGGTACTGCTCTGTTTCATTAACAGAAGAAACGTGAGTGGATACAGGTAGCATAAACAGACTTCTACTATCTCAGACACTCTAAAATTGTTCCCTTGATTAAAAGTAGTAATGGATATTTTAGTCCTTAGATATTCTTCTCTCTTCCAAGGCGCTTTAGTGGAACTAGTCTATTTTATAAGATTAAATGAAACAGCTTTCTAGTAATAGTTCTCTTATTTACCGTGGAAGTATTACTGAAGGCATTTTTTGGTATATCTCACACTTCCCTTTGTTTTACAGAATCCATATGAGAACTTTTTGTCTGCTGTTAACATCAATTATTGTTATGATTCTTCTGAGAAATATGCTCAATTCTGTCTTCTGGAAACTGTAACTTGTGTGACTCATTATGTTTCCTAATGTTTCCTTATTTTTACCTCTGAGAGGATATAGGGCTCTACCCTTAGCAAACAGATGTACAGAAAACATACACTGGATGATGATGGTGATTGTCATTATATAGGTTCACTTTTTTCTTTCCTGTCTACTTGTAATTTGAATTAGTTCAGGGCATTTTATATATTCTTATAAGGTACAACTCACATTTCCCAGAACAAAGAGTGATATAAATATATCAGGAGTAACAAAGTCAGTAGCTTATGGGAGCCAAGCAAGTGATGGAAATGGTGAAGCATCCCACCTGGGGACTAGCAAAGAGCATGCGTGCCTCTTCTAAAGGAACAGCCGTTCTTTAGGTCCAGCCACTTGGCACCACAAGGAAAAGGGAGACCAACATGGCCACATCTTTCAAGAGAAACCAGAACTTCATCCTAGCCCTATACTGCCTTCACAGACATAACGTTGGTGGGTAATACAGAAAGTTAAAGCTATTCTTAGCCATTTACTTTTGTCTTTATTAAAAGCATAACAAATTAGAAAATGTGGCTTATTAAAGCGGAAAAGAGATTGGTGGAAAGGGTATTAGCTATAGCCCATGGTGTCAACAAGGAGTTTGCAGAGCTGGGCTGGGAAAATGGACCAGAGCTAAGGATTAGAGTTGGAGCACAAACCTGATTACAGGGTGGGAAAGCCCTGGTCCTGCCACCGCTGCACGCTCACCAACATGTTGCTGGGCTCTGTCGCCACCATCGCCCCGAACTCTGGGCACAGGACACTGTCTCCACCTTACAGATGAATCCCGAATGCATCCTGCCTCTTCTGGGAGCATTTAGTAGCTGAGCTTAGCCGTCTGCTCAAGACAAAGCTGCCAGGAGTGAATGAGAACATGTGTCTGAGCTTTCATCATCCAGTGATTTTCTAGACACAGGACAGGGGTTCACATGCTTGGCATGCACGAGCAAAAGGGCAAACATCTGCTATCTACCGAGAGCAATATCCGATTAACAGCTTCTTGAAACGGCAAAAAAAAATCCTATTTTATGTTAAGTGATATTTTTCTTTTAAAACATCCAATTTACTATGCTTTTAATAAAGAGGAAGTAAGATCAGTGTCTTTGGGATCACTACTTTTTATTCATCAGTGTTAAGGTTCTACCTTTGAAAGTTACACAGGGTCGTAAAATAATAATACATCCCTTGTTTGGGAGGTTAGACAAAAATTTAATGGTCTCCCTGTGGGAGGTAAAAATAAAATTATCTAGATGACCAAGCAAAAGCCTTACAGCCACCTTTGTGGAGAACCAACCGGGAGGCCTTAGTGACAGCCTCCAGGTGGTATCAAAATCCAGTAGCTCGACCTTTTTAGGTTAGAATCACTGGGGAAGATCGAAAGGGTTTAGAAGTGCTGATGCTCAGGCCATCCCCAGAGCCTGGGATTTAACCTGCCTAGAATGAGGCCCAGCATCACTATCTGTTCAGCGTTCTTCAGGTGCTTTCCTGGTTGAGAACTACTGTCCTGAGACCAAGAAGAAGCAACTAGTCCCACAAACAAAGACAAAGGGGAAAAGAAGTTTCTTTCGAGGGGGCACAAGATATCATCTTTCCAAAAACATCCATCCCCCTGGCATGAAATGAGAGCCCTTTATTCGGGACGGGATGGATGGGATGACAAGTTTTATCAGGTCCAGAGGATGGGTAGTGACTGCTGAGCGCTGATGTAAAAATGATAATAATTGTGAGGCTGGAGTGAAGCCAAACAGGAGAAAGTACAGTGACCGAGGCCGCCATGGGTGCAGTGGAGAGCAGCTCCAGCAGGGAGACCAGGTGTGTGCCACCCCTGAGTTAAAGCATCTTCCACAAATGGGCTCAGGACCTCTGATGGACACCGTGACTAGCTCTGACACAGCAGAGAATCTGGCTCTATGAGAATGAGGCCATAGGCAAGTCGAGGTTATGAAAAAGAACCACAGTAGGGTCCTCAGAGTGTGACCTAGAGACTCCTGGAGGTCTTCCTTTTAGGAAGTCCACGAAGTCAAAACTAGGTTCATAATAACGTGGAGATGCCATTTGCTCTTTTCACTGGACTGACATTTGCACGGGTGGTGCAAAAGCAATAAGTCAACGCAATGGCACTAAACCAAGGCAGTGGGATCAAACAGGACTAGTGGCCACTGCGCTCTTCACTTCTAAGCGCTTACAGTAAAATACATATTTTTACAGATACTATCCATGTACATATGTGTGTGTGTATTCTACCGCCCTGTATACATGTGTCTATCAGTCTATCCATTCATCTATCTCTGAGAGTGAATGCTTCCTTAAATTTTGTACCGTAGGCACCTCCCTTGCTTTACTCTGGGTCACACCCTGTTTTCTTCAGAGCACTTAATCACTATCTGAGATTATCTTGAATATTTACTTATTTTCTCCACCTCCAGTTTGTTAGATTTCAATTACCGCTTATGGGAGATTGATTACAAAAATGTCCCAAATTATCCCCTTTCCTGGGACCATGTCCTTTGCGCCTCCTCCCAAAAGAGGTAGAATCTATTCCCTCACCCCGTTGAATTCAGGCTGGCCGCTGATTTGCTTTAGCCAACAGAATGCAGAAGAATGATAGTGGGTCAGTTCTCAGCATGGGTTCAAGGACCTTCCACTCTTTCTCTTGGAACTCGGATTTTACGAGGAGAACAAGCCCTGCTAAGTTGAGCGTAAAAGACCACCCACAAGAGAGACCAGCTGTCCCAGGCAAGGCCATCCTAGACCAGCCGGCAGCTAGCCACCTTCAAACACATGAGCGAGCCCAGCCAAGGTCAGCTGAGCTGCCTACCCTCTCTGGGGCTGACTTCAGGTGTATGAATGAGCCCAGGTGGGAGCAGCAAACAACCCACACGCCCTGTAGGTTCATGAGCAATAATAAATGCTTATTGTTTTAGGCAGCTTTTTCATTATTGTTGATGATGACTCACAGCATTACTGTGGCAATAGACAATAGATTCACCCCTCCATTCCAAGAACCAAGAGTGGTGCTTGATACTTAGAAATATATTTGGGTAAACCCCCCCAAATTGGTGGATGTTAGAGAGAATGATAAATGAACTAAAACCCCCCACCTCTTTATACACTAGCCCAGTTACATTTTCTCAGCTTGGTCTAGAACTAACCTCAACCGTATAATAAGTTTGGTCATGCAATTAATTCAGTTCTTCTGGGCATCCACACCAATTACTGGAAAAGACAAAGACCAACTTTAGAACAGACATTTCTACTAAATAAAAAGTATTCAAGTATTTATATCTACTCTCTCTCCCTGCAGAGTCTATAAATACACCAGCCCAGACAAGCTTTACTGGTGTAAGAGACAACTGTGGTTTTCCACTTCCCTTTCAGCCACTGCTCATACAGAATGAAGAATCCGCGGTTTTGTTTCTGCCTAATCATTTACTGTAATGCTGAAGGGAAGAAAATAAATCTTGGAAACTTTGACCAAAATCAGTTTAGTTTTTGCATTATCACAGCAGGAGAGGAAAACATGGGTTTTTATTTTTAAGGATAATCTCTCTCTTAGCTAAGTCTAAATAATATTAGGAACATTTGAAATGTTTTTAAATGGATTCAGGGCTGCGCTGGTTTCTGCCTTTAGTTCATAAAGTCCGTTGGCTGCCAACTTTCATCCGCTCTCAGCGGTGGCAAAGGTGCTGGATACCCTGCAGAGTGTAGATGCCATTGACTAATTCAGAGAAGGTCCTGGCTTTGAACTTTTACAAATGAAGTTATCGCTTAAAGATTCCTGTTGTAGTTAAAAAAAAAAAAATTAACAAAATTAACGTCTTCTTTGAATGCTATTGTTTTAATTAATTTCCATTCATAATGCACCATCAATTAAGTCAATTAAAATATTGGGCTTTTAATAATAATTGAATATTTCATACTGAAGTGAGTTTCTCTTTGTGCGTGTGCTGACGACCTTCATGCATCTATACGTATGTCATGAGTTGTTTCCTTTTTCCTCCCTTCCTTTCTCCTTTTTATTGAATTATAGTTGACTTATAATATTGTATTAGTTTCAGGTATACAACGTAGTGATTCAGTAGTTTTTTA
This sequence comes from Phocoena sinus, assembly GCF_008692025.1. Taxonomy (NCBI): domain Eukaryota; kingdom Metazoa; phylum Chordata; class Mammalia; order Artiodactyla; family Phocoenidae; genus Phocoena; species Phocoena sinus. Next base: position 6,980,166 of record NC_045777.1, on the reverse strand, counting down.
GATTACACTCCATTTAAAGCTATTACAAAATAATGGCTATATTTCCCTTGTTGCTTATCTATTTTATACATGATATAAATATCCTTGTTGCTTATTTATACATAGTAGTTTGTATCTCTTAATCCCATAGCCCTATCTTGTCCCTCCCCACCTCTCTCTGAGATAAAGAAGATGTGAGATATATAGATATACAATGGAATATCACTCCGCCATAAAAAAGAATGAAATTCTGCCTTTCGCAACAATGTGGATGGACCTAGAGAATATTATGCTTAGTGAAATAAGTCAGGCAGAGAAAGGCAAATATTCTATGTTATCACTGATATGTGGAATCTAAAAAATAAAACAAACAAATGTGTCACTCAAGACAGAAACAGATTCACAGATATAGAGACCAAACTAGCGGCTCACTATCTTTCTTCATCCCTCTCTCCCTCCTGCCAGCCTCTCTGCCAGCCTCTCTTTCTTCTCCCTCTTTTCTTTTCTTTTCTCCCTTCATCTCCCCACCCCCGCTCCTTTCTTTTCTCTCTGCTTTTTCTTTCTTTTCTCCTCCTCTCTCCTCTCCTCTCTCCCTCCCTCCCACCCCACGCCCTTTGGTGGCCACTTCCTAAGAGCCAGTGGATAAGAAAGGCTATTTCTTTCTGTAGCACTTTCACTCAGGTAACACACAGCACAGCCACAACATCTCTGAGTTGGTCTGTTTCCCAAGCTGACCATAGTAGATCCCAAACAGAAAATTTAATGTATCCAGGAATCACTCGACTTTTTAACTTTCCAATTGCAAACTGAATTCTTCCTTTTATACCTTAGAGGTCAAAAAAAAATTACATCTTTGGGCAACTTTCCCTTTTCCAATTAACCTGCTTGCATATTTTCAGTATTTAATTTTACAGTTTTAAACTACCCATAAGGCTATGTGTGTTTTTGATATTCTGAAATACATCACAAATTTATCTTTGTTTTATGAACTGCCGGTTGAACACTAGATACCATCATCTGATCAATTTGTGTATTTGATCAATACATTTTACTTGTATCCATTTACATTAATCAGGACAAGTACTAAATTGGTATGCTAGTTCAATATGACTTCAGTTTAATCAATTTTATCAGTTGATTACCTCATTTAGTTGGTGTTTTCATTCTTCTATGTAACTAACCTCAGGATTTAAAACTAGCTTTGTCATTCATTGGGAGCCCAAAATTAACTTATATTTCTAACAAGAGAATGAGAAACAGCACAATTAGGATACTTGTTAAAGTAGATTTTAAATCAAAAAGATCAAATTCAAAACATAAAATAATAACCTGACAGGGTTTAAAAATCATCGTGAATGTTGACCCAATACTGATGTGAATATCGTGAAATATCTACACTTATACATGCCTATTAAAAGGTTTATTTGCAGAAGTCTGTGGTAAGGTAATTTGATAATACATTTTATAATTGTAGAAATGTTCATAAACTTGATGATTTACCACAAGGAAATAAGAAACACTCCATCTAAAAAATGGGGAAAATATCTGGGCATGAAGACGTCCATCATGGTGCTATTTATAGTAGTAGTAAAATATTAAAATCAACGTAAATGTCCAACAATAGAATGACCAAATAAATTACAGTAATATGAAACTGATGGAGTTTTGTACAGCCATTAAAAATAAAAATCATGAAGACTATATAGGAACAGGGAACATTCCTGTACTAAGATGTTGTGTCATCTGTGTTATCACTTAATTTATATGAGAACCATACAGCTGTAACTGTTTATCCAGTATGTGCTTACTGAGAAGGTGTCGGGCCCTGTGCTAAGAGCAACAGGCCAAGGCCGGCACGTAAAGCCAAACAAAATACGATTCCTGCCCTCTGATCTGGTCCACCTGCAGGAGCGTCCCCAGATCCCCACTTAAGATATGTGTGCCTCTTCTTGAGATACTTAATCTCTTGCAGTCTGTTTCTTTCTCACCTGCAAAAACAGGGACCAGATGCGTGACCACCTCAAGCAGCACTTCTTTGAGTATTTAGTAACTTTTTATATGTAATTTGTTTAACACAGTGCTTGGTGTGTTAGTTTGCTGGGGCAACTGTAACCAAGTACTAAAGACATCTACTGTCCCACAGTTCTGGAAGCTAGAAGTCCACAATCAAGGTGTGGGCAGAGTTGATTCCTTCTGAGGGCCATGACAGCATCTTTTTCATGCCTCTCCCTTCAGTGCTGGTGGTTTGCTGGCAATCTTTGGCATATGCCTCGGCTACCGGAAGCATCACCCTGATCTCCGCCTTCATCCTCATATGACGTTCTCCCTGTGTGCATGTCTGTCTCCAGACTTTCACTTTTTTTTTTTTTTTTTTTTTGCGGTATGCAGGTCTCTCACTGTTGCGGCCTCTCCCACTGCGGAGCACAGGCTCCGGACGCGCAGGCTCAGCGGCCATGGCTCACGGGCTCAGCCGCTCCGTGGCATGTGGGATCTTCCCGGACCGGGGCACGAACCCGTGTCCCCTGCATCGGCAGGCGGACTCTCAACCGCCACGTCACCAGGGAAGCCCCAGATTTTCACTTTTTTAAGGATACCGTCCACACTGGATTAGGCCCACCCTAGTGACCTCTTATTAACTTGGTTACCTCTGTAAAGACCCTTTCTCCAAATAAGGCCACATTCTGAGGTACTGGAGGTTAGCACTCCAACGTATGAATTTGGTGGGGGGCTCAGTTCAACCCATAACACTTTGTATATTGTAAGCTTTCAACAGATGTTGGCTACTATCGTTACTATTATTACCAATATTGTTAAGAGTAGTGGCCATAGAATATCATGATAGGGTGTGTGGTAAAACCAGACATGTTACCAAATAAGACGAAAGCAGTTGATTTGCTAGGGTGATGAGGTTCTTAGTGATCAGGGATTTTTTTTGTTTCCTTGTTTTGCTTTTGTCACTCTTATTTTAAAATTTCTATAATACCCATCCTTCCATAGAGTTTGCGCTATTTAAAAGGGAGGAGATCTGGAACATCTCTTAAATATAAGCGATTGCCATTCAAACATACATGCAAGTTCCCACACTTCCCTCTGGTTCCCATCTTCGTAATATTGTCTCTCCCTCTCAAATAGAAACACTGACGAAAAGTCCAGCTCCCTGGCGGACAAGGAGCGAGGTTCTCTTTCCCTGCATTCTATGCTCTCCAGTCTTTAATTATATTAAACAGCAGCCTGCTCACCTGCCTTTGTGTCAGTTCCTAGGATTTTATTTCAACATATCTGCTTATCCTGGCCAGAAGAACAAGGTGTAAGTTTTAGATTTCTCTCATCTCTCCTGACCACAGTGTAGTGATTATGACATACGTTACTGCCTATAGATTCCTTAGGGGAAAAAGGTCTTCAGGCCAAGTGACAAAATCTTTGCCTTTTTTAGAGTTATTCTTTTCTCTCACCATCTTTTTAAATATTTATTTTCCTCCAGGTATCTTGTCTTCCTAGTGTCTCACCATCCTTGAGTTAGGACCCAATGTTTTGTTTTCAGAGAAAAGTACCTTGGATTGTGTAGTTTTCAGATTAAGAAGAAATAAATGGGGCTTCTCTGGTGGTGCAGTGGTTGAGAGTCCGCCTGCCGATGCAGGGGACGCGGGTTCGTGCCCCGGTGCAGGAAGATCCCACATGCCGCGGAGCAGCTGCGCCCGTGAGCCATGGCCGCTGAGCCTGCGCGTCCGGAGCCTGTGCTCCGCAACAGGAGAGGCCACCGTGGTGAGAGGCCCGCGTACCGCGAAAAAAAAAAAAAAGAAAGAAAGAAATGATAAAGCTAACCATCATTTTGGAGTATTTGAAGAGCCATTTTTTAAAAAAATATTATTCCATAGATTATTCAGCTAAGATTCAAAGGCTACATAAATCCACGTTAAGAACTGTGTCTGTGAGGAATATTTAATTTCAAGTAATAGAAAATCCAACTGAAAATAGACTTTTCCTTACAGGGTCCTTGTGACTACATTAAACACACCTGGTAATCCAGGATAATCTTCCCATCTCAAGAGCTTTAGCTTCATCACATCTGCAAACCTCTTTTTCACACGTTAGGTTACAGTAGCCACAGAGTTCCAAGATTAACGCACGAACACGTCTGGAGGGGACATTATCCTCTCCACCACATTATTCTTGTTAGATGGGGAAACAATATTATGAAGATACGACATCTTCCGATAATATTCATAAGTTTACTTTCATTCCAGTCAATTTCCCATTGAGATATTTCTGCAATTAATGAAATACTATGTATGTATTAGTCAGTTTTGACTAACACAGAGGACTGGCACCGCCAAATACAGAAACAGGGAAAAGATTACCTTACCTGACAAAGGAACTCATCTCACTAATAATAAACAGAAGCATATGCCAAGAGAAACATGGGAATGTGAAATAAATGGGAAATTCATAAAATTAAAGCATAAAAACTGCTTGTATCAGTCAGGGTCCAACCATAGACACAGAACCAGTAGAAGATATACATTAAGGGTTTTGGGGTCTTTTTATATTATGTAATTTTGCATAGCTTTTTAAAAATTCTGTATTGGAGTATAGTTGATTTACAATATTGTGTTAGTTTCAGGTATATTAAGGGTTTTATTGCAAAGAGTTGGCTTAGGCAACTGTGGGGCTGGCCGTTTAGAAGGGCTGGAACTCTCGGGCACAGGCTGAAGCCACTGTCCACAGACAGAATTTCTTCTTGATCAAGAAGCCCCAGCCCTGCTCTTAAGGCCTTTCAACGGACTGGGTTAGGCCAACCACGTTATCCAGGATAATATCTCTTACATAAAATAAACTGATTATAGACTTTTATCACATCTACAAAGTAACTTCACCACTACAGTTAGATAAGAGTTTGGTTGAATAATTGGGGACTGTAGCTTAGCCAAGCTGATGCATCAAACAGACCATCAAAATGTTCAATCACACTAAAAATCTAGGCGAGAAACATTAAATTGAAACATATATTGTTTTCACCTAATAAGATACAAACTGTCTTAAAATAGTAAGACACTGTTAATGTGAGGGTGAGGCAGAAGACAGTCCCCGGGACCATATGTCATGAGCCCTTCTGTCTGGCAGTGTTCCTGACATCTCTGGGACCCTGCAATTTGAGAAAGAAATTTCATGTGCAAAAAAACAGAGTATCAGTTAAATGGGTTATTATTCATCCATATGATGGGATACCCGATGATCATTAAACACTGAGTTAAGGACAATATTTCATGGAAAATGTTCACAATACATCAAGTGAAAGAGCACGTTAGTAAATATCATACACATTTGATTTTGTGCAATTATGACTAAAAAGGGTGGAAGTTGAACCATAATTGTTTCTAGGCAATAGCACAATGAAAAAAGCTTAATTTGTGATTTTAGCATTTTACAATTTTTAAAATGAACATGCACTGATTATGAAGTTAGGCAGGCTGAATTTGGGGTCTGTTATAATATTGAGGAGTTAGGTAAAGCCATTGTTTAGAGAATCCTGAATATCTAATAATTGGAGGAGTAACACCCATTCATCTATTTAATCACTTAACCATGAATTCATTCAACAAATACATTCTACCCTTTGACTCTATGATAATCACTGTGGACGCCATGGATATACAGCAGTGAGCAAAACAAATCCAGTCCCTGCCCACGTGGAGCTTAGTGGGGAAAAGGAAAAATAATCAAAGAATCACACAAGTACATGTATAATTATAATCTATGATAAGTGCAATGAAGGAAAAAGACAGTGCTATGAGGGTCCATGGCAAGAATACGGTATTCATACTAAAAGTTTAAATTATTATCTAATCAAAACATATAGTGCCTGTGTGTGTGGTGCTGTAGACTGGGTGTTGTCACCAGCAGCATCATCACAAATGAATACTCCAAAACTAGGAAAAGGAAATTACAGAAAAAATATCTGGAAATACCAGAAGAGACTGAAAATCCTTCCAAAGTAATATTGAAAAAAAATTGAACCACTGCCTAATGAATCCTGGATAATTGGCTGAAGCTCTGAGTGGCACACCCCCAAAGATTTAGAGTGTTCCCCTGTGCTCCTATCATTCACGCATTTTCCCCCAGAATCTGAAAGATAAATCTGACGAGCTCTGGGTAAACACTGGCTAAGACTCTACAGTTCCTGGTACGGGAAGGCGACATGACATTCCCTGTTATCATCGGGTCTCCTATTAGGCAGCCTTGGCAAGGAGTCTGGATAGATAGATTAACATGCCAGGCTGGAGGCTTGGTGATAATTCAGACTGGGGTTGAATTGAAGCCAGCACTCAAACAATTGGGAGTATACAGCCATGCATGGATTCCTTTTGAACTGCAGCAAAAGTGAGAAGAGAGGGGCTTCCCTGGTGGCGCAGTGGTTGGGAGTCTGCCTGCCGATGCAAGGGACATGGGTTCGTGCCCCGGTCTGGGAAGATCCCACATGCCGCAGAGTGGCTAGGCCCGTGAGCCATGGCCGCTGAGCCTGCGCGTCCGGAGCCTGTGCTCCGCAACGGGAGAGGCCACAACAGTGAGAGGCCCGCGTACCGCAAAAAAAAAAAAAAAGAAGAGGAATAGGGTTTTGAACTCTGGCATAATGAACCAGATCATGCAACTGGAGCCTTGCCTACTAAATTAGGCCAATAATATCTTTCCCTCTAGGTGAGACCTGAATGGTGCTCCTTTGGATGTCAGAAATAGGATTGCAAAGAAGGGTTCATGCACAATTCGGAAAATAATCTTGTGCAAAGATATTTTGGCATACATGGCCCATAGTGATTGCTTCCTCACTTCCTCCCAGAGCAGTTTGAGTGCATATTCCTCCTTATATAGCTGCAGCACAGGGAGAGATCGTATCCTTAGAATGAGAGAGAAACTAGATTTAGAGAACAAACTACGATTTTTTGCCAGTGGAGACCTATCTGTCCAATATTGCTTTAATAACAAACTTCCAGGAATTTTACAGAATTTTCCCTTCACCATCTGCATTACCCCCAAGATCTCCATGCGTTGGTGTGCGTGCCCAGCATAATACCGACAGAGCCCTTCTGAAAGAGGCTCAAACACAGAGATAGGAGAAAGAGAGATCTGAAGCAGCAGAAGACGCTTTCCTGTTGGCCTTGAGTAAGAGAACCGCTGTTGCCACATGGTAGGCAACATGGGAGCTGAGGACCTCAGTCCTATAACCACAATGAACTGAATTCTGACAGCAGTCAGGGAGCCTGGAAGAAGACCCCAACCTCAGATGAGACCCCAGCCCTGGCTGACACTTTGATCACAGGCTTGTGAGACCCTGAGCAGAAGAACCAGCTAAAACGTATCAGACTCCCAACCTAAGGAAAACGAGAGATAATAAGTGTGTTGCTTTAAGCTGCTAAGTAAGTGAAAAAAAAAATTTTTTTATGCAGCAACAGAAAGCAATGCACCATCCTTGCTCCCCTTCCATTTTATTAATTCAATTAGGTGAACTATTTCTTCTTCCGCCATCACAACGAGAAATGTGTCCAAAGACTGCTGATCTGAGTACAACATAAATGCAAAAATCATCCCCAGTCATCCGTTTTAGCAATTTAAGACTAATGTTCGTAAGGGGGACCTTGAAGATGGCGGAAGAGTAAGACGCGGAGATCGCCTTCCTCCCCACGGATACATCAGAAATACATCTACACGTGGAACAACTCCTACAGAACACCTACTGAAGGCTGGCAGAAGACCTCAGACCTCCCAAAAGGCAAGAAACTCCCCACGTACCTGGGTAGGGCAAAAGAAAAAAGGAAAAAAGACAAAAGAATAAGGACAGCACCTGCACCAGTGGGAGGGAGCTGTGAAGGAGGAAAAGTTTCCACACACTAGGAAGCCCCTCCGCGGGCGGAGACTGCGGGAGGCAGAGGGGGGAGCTTCGGGACCGCGGAGTAGTGCACAGCGACGGGTGCGGAGGGCAAAGCGGGGAGATTCCTGCACAGACGATCGGTGCTGACCGGCACTCACCAGCCCGAGTGGCTTGTCTGCTCACCCGCCGGGGCGGGCGGGGCTGCCGAGCTGAGGCTCGGGTTTTGGTTTTGGACGGAGCTCAGGGAGAGGACTGGGGTTGGCGGCTTGAACATAGCCTGAAGGGGTTAGTGCACCACGACTAGCCGGGAGGGAGTTCGGGGAAAGCCTGCACCGGCCGAAGAGGCAAGAGACTTTTTCTTCCCTCTTTGTTTCCTGGCGCGCGAGGAGAGGGGTTTAAGAGCGCTGCTTAAAGGAGCTCCAGAGACGGGCGCGAGCCGCGGCTAAAAGCGCGAACCCCAGAGACGGGCGCGAGCCGCGGCTAAAAGCGCAAACCCCAGAGACGGGCGCGAGCCGCGGCTGAGGGCGCGAGCCCCCGAGACGGGCGCGAGCCGCGGCTGAAAGCGCAAACCCCAGAGACGGGCGCGAGCCGCGGCTAAAACCGCGGACCCCAGAGACGGGCGGGAGACGCTAAGGCTGCTGCTGCCGCCACCAAGGGGCCTGTGTGCGAGCACAGGTCACTCTCCACACCCCTCTTCCGCGGAGCCTGTGCAGCCCGCCACTGCCAGGTTCCCGGGATCCAGGGACAACTTCCCCGGGAGTACGCACGGCGGGCCTCAGGCCGGAGCAACGTCACGCCGGCCTCTGCTGCCGCAGGCCCGCCCCGCACGCAGTGTCCCTCCCTCCCCCCCTCCACCCCCGGCCTGAGTGAGCCAGAGCCCCCGAATCAGCGGCTCCTTTAACCCCGTCCTGTCTGAGCAAAAAACAGACGCCCTCCAGCGACCTACGCGCAGAGGCAGGGCCAAATCCAAAGCTGAGCTCCTGGGAGCTGTGAGAACAAAGAAGAGAAAGGGAAATCTCTCCCAGCAGCCACAGAAGCACTGGATTAAAGCTCCACAATCAACTTGATGTACCCTGCATCTGTGGAATACCTGAATAGACAAGGAATGATCCCAAATTGAAGAGGTGGAATTTAGGAGCAAGATCTATGATTTTTTTCCCTTTTCCTCTTTTTGTGAATGTGTACGTGTATGCTTCTGTGTGAGATCCTGTCTGTATACTCTTGCTTCCACCATTTGTCCTAGGGCTCTATCCGTCCATGGTTTTTTTTTTTTTTTTTCTTAATAATTAATTTTAATTGTAATAACTTTATTATACTTTACCTTCATTCTTTCTTTCTTTCCTTCCTTCCTTCCCTCCTTTAGACAACGAATCAACCCAAATTGAGGAGGTGGTCTCTGAGAGCAAGATTTATGATTTTTCCCCCTTTACCTCTTTTTGTGAAGGTGTATGTGTATGCTTCTGTGTAAGATTTTCTCTGTATAGCTTTGCTTCCAACATTTGTCCTAAGGTTCTATCCATCCCTTTTTTTTTTCCCTAAATATTCTTTAATTCAATAACTATATTATACTTTATTTTATTTTTACTGTATCTTCTTTCTGTCTTTTTTCCTTCTTTCCCTCATTCCTTCCTTCCTTCCTTCCTCCCTCCCTCCCTTTCTTTCCTTCTTTCTTCCTTCCTTCCTTTCCTCCTTTCCTTCTTTCTTTACTCATACTTCTACTAATTCTCTCTACTTTTTCTCCCTTTTATCCTGAGCTGTGTGGATGAAAGGCTCTTGTTGCTCCAGCCAGGAGTCAGGGCTCTGCCTCTGAGGTAGGAGAGCCAACTTCAGGACACTGGTCAACAAGAGACCTCCCAGCTCCACATAATATTAAACAGCGGAAATCTCCCAGAGACCTCCATCTTAACACCAGCACCCAGCTTCACTCAACGACCAGCAAGCCACAGTGCTGGACAACCTATGCCAAACAACTAGCAAAACAGGAACACAACCCCACCCATTAGCAGAGAGGCTGCCTAAAATCAGAATAAGGCCACAGACACCCCAAAACACACCACCAGACGTGAACCTGCCCACTAGAGAGACAATATCCAGCCTCATCCACCACAACACAGGCACTAGTCCCCTCCACCAGGAAGCCTACACAACCCACTGAAACAACCTTAGCCACTGGAGACAGACATCAAAAACAACGGGAACTACGAACGTGCAGCCTGCAAAAAGGAGACCCCAAACACAGTAAGATAAGCAAAATGAGAAGGCAGAAAAACACACAGCAGATGAAGGAGCAAGATAAAAACCCACCAGACCTAACAAATGAAGAGGACATAGGCAGTCTACCTGAAAAAGAATTCAGAATAATGATAGTAAAGATGATCCAAAATCTTGGAAATAGAATGGACAAAATGCAAGAAACAGTTAACAAGGACCTAGAAGAAATAAAGATGAAACAAGCAACGATGAACAATGCAATGAATGAAATTAAAAGTACTCTAGATGGGATCAATAGCAGAATAACTGAGGAAGAAGAACGGATAAGTGACCTGGAAGATAAAGGAGTGGAAATAAGTACTGCAGAGCAGAATAAAGAAAAAAGAATGAAAAGAACTGAGGACAGTCTCAGAGACCTCTGGGACAACATTAAACGCACCAACATTCGAATTTTAGGGGTTCCAGAAGAAGAAGAGAAAAAGAAAAGGACTGAGAAAATATTTGAAGAGATAATAGTTGAAAACTTCCCTAATATGGGAAAGGAAATAGTTAATCAAGTCCAGGAAGCACAGAGAGTCCCATACAGGATAAATACAAGGAGAAATACACCAAGACACATATTAATCAAACTGTCAAAAATTAAATACAAAGAAAGCATATTAAAAGCTGCAAGGGAAAAATAACACACAAGAGAATCCCCATAAGGTTAACAGCTGATCTCTCAGCAGAAACCCTACAAGCCAGGAGGGAGTGGCAGGACATACTGAAAGTGATGAAGGAGAAAAACCGGCAACCAAGACTACTCTACCCAGCAAGGATCTCATTCAGATTTGATGGAGAAATTAAAACCTTTACAGACAAGCAAAAGCTGAGAGAGTTCAGCACCACCAAACCAGCTTTACAACAAATGCTAAAGGAACTTCTCTACACAAGAAACACAAGAGAAGGAAAAGACCTATAATAACGAACCCAAAACAATATAGAAAATGGGAATAGGAACATACATAATGATAATTACCTTAAATGTAAATGGACTAAATGCTCCCACCAAAAGACATAGATTGGCTGAATGGATACAAAAACAAGACCCTTATATATGCTGTCTACAAGAGACCCACTTCAGACCTAGAGACACATACAGACTGAAAGTAAGGAGATGGAAAAAGATATTCCATGCAAATGGAAACCAAAAGAAAGCTGGAGTAGCAATTCTCATATCAGACAAAATAGACTTTAAAATAAGGACTATTAAAAGAGACAAAGAAGGACACTACATAATGATCAAGGGATCGATCCAAGAAGAAGATATAACAATTGTAAATATTTATGCACCCAACATAGGAGCACCTCAATACATAAGGCAAATACTAACAGCCATAAAAGGGGAGATCGACAGTAACACATTCATAGTAGGGGACTTTAACACCCCACTTTCACCCATGGACAGATCATCCAAAATGAAAATAAATAAGGAAACACAAGCTTTAAATGATACATTAAACAAAATGGACTTAATTGATACTTATAGGACACTCCATCCAAAAACAACAGAATACACATTTTTCTCAAGTGCTCATGGAACATTCTCCAGGATAGATCATATCTTGGGTCACAAATCAAGCCTTGGTAAATTTAAGATAATTGAAATTGTATCAAGTATCTTTTCTGACCACAACGCCATGAGACTAGATATCAATTAAAGGAAAAGATCTGTAAAATATACAAACACATGGAGGCTAAACAATACACTACTTAATAATGAAGTGATCACTGAAGAAATCAAAGAGGAAATAAAAAAATACCTAGAAACAAATGACAATGGAGACACAACGACCCAAAACCTATGGGATGCAGCAAAAGCAGTTCTAAGGGGGAAGTTTATAGCAATACAAGCCCATCTTAAGAAGCAGGAAACATCTCGAATAAACAACCTAACCTTGCACCTCAAGCAATTAGAGAAAGAAGAACAAAAAAACCCCAAAGCTAGCAGAAGGAAATAAATCATAAAAATCAGATCAGAAAAAAATGAAAAAGAAATGAAGGAAACGATAGCAAAGATCAATAAAACTAAAAGCTGGTTCTTTGAGAAGATAAACAAAATAGATAAACCACTAGCCAGACTCATCAAGAAAAAAAGGGAGAAGACTCAAATCAATAGAGTTAGAAATGAGAAAGGAGAAGTAACAACTGACACTGCAGAAATAAAAAAAATCATGAGAGATTACTACAAGCAACTCTATGCCAATAAAATGGACAATCTGGAAGAAATGGACAAATTCTTAGAAATGCACAACCTGCCAAGACTGAATCAGGAAGAAATAGAAAATATGAACAGACCAATCACAAGCAATGAAATTGAAACTGTGATTAAAAATCTTCCAACAAACAAAAGCCCAGGACCAGATGGCTTCACAGGTGAATTCTATCAAACGTTTAGAGGAGAGCTAACACCTATCCTTCTCGAACTCTTCCAAAATATAGCAGAGGGAGGAACACTCCCAAATTCCTTCTACGAGGCCACCATCACCTTGATACCAAAACCAGACAAGGATGTCACAAAGAAAGAAAACTACAGGCCAACATCACTGATGAACATAGATGCAAAAATCCTCAACAAAATACTAGCAAACAGAATCCAACAGCACATTAAAAGGATCATACACCATGATCAAGTGGGGTTTATTCCAGGAATGCAAGGATTCTTCAATATACGCAAGTCTATCAATGTGATAAACCATATTAACAAATTGAAGGAGAAAAACCATAAGATCATCTCAATAGATGCAGAGAAAGCTTTCGACAAAATTCAACACCCATTTATGATAAAAACCCTGCAGAAAGTAGGCATAGAGGGAACTTTCCTCAACATAATAAAGGCCATATATGACAAGCCCACAGCAAACATCATCCTCAATGGTGAAAAACTGAAAGCATTTCCACTAAAATCAGGAACAAGACAAGGTTGCCCACTCTCACCACTCTTATTCAACATAGTTTTGGAAGTTTTAGCCACAGCAATCAGAGAAGAAAAGGAAATAAAAGGAATCCAAATCGGAAAAGAAGAAGTAAAGCTGTCACTGTTTGCAGATGACATGATACTATACATAGAGAATCCTAAGGATGCTACCAGAAAACTACTAGAGCTAATCAATGAATTTGGTAAAGTAGCAGGATACAAAATTAATGCACAGAAATCTCTGGCATTCCTATATACTAATGATGAAAAATCTGAAAGTGAAATCAAGAAAACACTCCCATTTACCATTGCAACAAAAAGAATAAAATATCTAGGAATAAACCTACCTAAGGAGACGAAAGACCTGTATGCAGAAAATTATAAGACACTGATGAAAGAAATTAAAGATGATACAAATAGATGGAGAGATATACCATGTTCTTGGATGGGAAGAATCAACATTGTGAAAATGACTCTACTACCCAAAGCAATCTGCAGATTCAATGCAATCCCCATCAAACTAACACTGGCATTTTTCACAGAACTAGAACAAAAAATTTCGCAATTTGTATGGAAACACAAAAGACCCCGAATAGCCAAAGCAATCTTGAGAACGAAAAAAGGAGCTGGAGGAATCAGGCTCCCTGACTTCAGACTATACTACAAAGCTACAGTAATCAAGACAGTATGGTACTGGCACAAAAACAGAAAGATAGATCAATGGAACAGGATAGAAAGCCCAGAGATAAACCCACGCACATATGGACACCTTATCTTTGATAAAGGTGGCAGGAATGTACAGTGGAGAAAGGACAGCCTCTTCAATAGATGGTGCTAGGAAAACTGGACAGGTACCTGTAAAAGTATGAGATTAGATCACTCCCTAACACCATACACAAAAATAAGCTCAAAATGGATTAAAGACCTAAATGTAAGGCCAGAAACTATCAAACTCTTAGAGGAAAACATAGGCAGAACACTCTATGACATAAATCACAGCAAGATCCTTTCTGACCCACCTCCTAGAGTAATGGAAATAAAAACAAAAATAAACAAATGGGACCTAATGAAACTTCAAAGCTTTTGCACAGCAATGGAAACCATAATCAAGACCAAAAGACAACCCTCAGAATGGGAGAAAATATTTGCAGATGAAGCAACTGACAAAGGATTAATCTCCAAAATTTACAAGCAGCTCATGCAGCTCAATAAGATAAAAACAAACAACCCAATCCAAAAATGGGTAGAAGACCTAAATAGACATTTCTCCAAAGAAGATATACAGACTGCCAACAAACACATGAAAGAATGCTCAACATCATTAATCATTAGAGAAATGCAAATCAAAACTACAATGAGATATCATCTCACACCAGTCAGAATGGCCATCATCAAAAAATCTAGAAACAATAAATGCTGGAGAGGGTGTGGAGAAAAGGGAACACTCTTGCACTGCTGGTGGGAATGTGAATTGGTTCAGCCACTATGGAGAACAGTATGGAGGTTCCTTAAAAAACTACAAATAGAACTACCATATGACCCAGCAATCCCACTACTGGGCATATACCCTGAGAAAACCAAAATTCAAAAAGAGTCATGTACCAAAATGCTCACTGCAGCTCTATTTACAATAGCCCGGAGATGGAAACAACCTAAGTGCCCATCATCGGATGAATGGATAAAGAAGATGTGGCACGTATGTACAATGGAATATTACTCAGCCTTAAAAAGAAATGAAATTGAGCTATTTGTAATGAGATGGATAGGCCTAGAGTCTGTCATTCAGAGTGAAGTAAGTCAGAAAGAAAAAGACAAATACCGTATGCTAACACATATATATGGAATTTAAGGGGAAAAAAATGTCATGAAGAACCTAGGGGTAAGACAGGAATAAAGACGCAGACCTACTGGAGAACGGACTTGAGGATATGGGGAGGGGGAAGGGTGAGTTTTGACAGGGCGAGAGAGTCATGGACATATACACACTAACAAACGTAGTAAGGTAGATAGCTAGGGGGAAGCAGCCACAAGGCACTGGGATATTAGCTCGGTGCTTTGTGACAGCCTGGAGGGGTGGGATGGGGAGAGTGGGAGGGAGGGAGACGCAAGAGGGAAGACATATGGGAACATATGTATATGTACAGCTGATTCACTTTGTTATAAAACAGAAACTAACACACCATTGTAAAGCAATTATACCCCAATAAAGATGTTTAAAAGAAAAAAAAGACTAATGTTCAAACTGAGATCATTTCTTTGGGTTGAATCTCTTAAAAGACTAGGAATATTACAGAAGTCAGTGTCTAGAACTTAGTTAACTGAATAATATTCAAGGTAACTCACATTACTGATTTTCTTGCTCTGTGCCATTCACTGCGCTTGGCTCTCCATTACATTTTCTCATTTAATGGTCCCAACAACCCTGTGAGTTGGGAGATATAGGAGCCTAATTTATGGAAGACAAAACTGCAGTTTAGAAAAAGTTAAGTAAGCCGCCAAGGGGCGCGTGGTTAGTAGGTGGTAGAGACCCCATCGAAACGCCGTCCACCTGCTACTCCAGCCCCACTTATGAGCTACAAGTGACAGGCTGCGCTTCTCACCCTCCCGCAACAAAACCACTCTTAACCTGGAAAGTAAATGCATCACCACGGCAAATGCCTCTTGCTTGAATAAACCACAGATGTTGACAATTCCTTCTTTATTTCTTTTGTTTTTCCCCCGCATGCCTTTTTCTAATGGGATCCAGATCTCTGGTATGGTTAAGTGATTTTTGCTTATGTATCACTCTAACATGTTAGTCACCTTAAGGAAAAAAAGGGGGGGGCAGAAGAAACCCCACAGCTGGCAGGGGAATTTGCAACTGGAGAGGATCACTGTCCGCTGTCTGCTTTGCTTGACCTGGGCTCCAGGGTGTTCACTGCTCAGCTCAGACACATTTTCTTGACTCCCCAGTTTCCTTATGAAGCAGAGTGAGGCACTGAATCATTTTCCAACAACAAAAAAGCAGGTCTAATATTCCTAAGTTGATGAGGCCCTGCTAGATCTGATGACCTTTTGTTGGGATGTAATTTACAATATGATTAAATTATTCTCCGTGGCTGAATTGACAACTACAGCAGATATATATTCCTCCAGAGGCAGCAGAAAAATCTGCTGCTTTACCCTCTCGTGCACTGCAGAGATCTTTTGCAGGCAGATTACAGATTTTTCGGTTTGGGGTTTGAAAAGGTGACCCTCGTGATGATGACTTTTTTCCCAGATCTATTTAACTGCTATCATTTTTCTCCAATCTGATTAACTATATCTATATGACTATACCTTAAAAGGCTATGTATTTATTTTAATCTATTAGGAAAAATGGAAAAAGTTAAAAGAATGCTAGTCAAATTTCTTGGACTGTTTTTTTCCTGGGAAGTAAGAAAAGTAATTGACATTTCTGAGCATTGTCTATTTGCTATGTTAAATGTTGTATATGCATTTTTATTTAATCTTGACAAATACATGTGAAGTATAACCTTTGCATTGAGCTTTTATTTTGAAGGCCTCCTGTGTGTTAAATACTGTTCAGATATCTTGGAAACAACAAGTCCTGCTCTCAACAAATTTATCTTTATATGAGGAAAATGAGACACAGACAGATTAAGTAGGCTTTCCAAGTGTCCATATTTTGTGCCTGGAACTTAATAGGTGGTCCATAAATGTTGAATGTATAAAACAGAATCAGGCTTGATCCAGATCTGCTTCTTTCCACAACTCAGGCTTTGTTCTGGGTTGTGTGTGCGTGTGTGTGCGTGTGTGTGTGTGTGTGTGTGTGTACTATTCAGCCATAAAAAAGAAGGAAATCCTGCCATTTGCAAGAACAAGTGTAGATCTTGAGGGCATTATGCTAAGATGTCAGACAGAGAAAGACGAACACCGTATGATCTCATTTATGTATGGATTCTAAAAAAAACAAACTCACAGAAAAAGAGATCAGATTTGTGGTTGTCTGAGGCAGGGGTGAAGGGTGGGGGAATTGGGAGAAGGTGGTCAAAAGGTAAAAATTTCATGGATTCAGACTGTTCCCACCAAAGTATATCATTAACAATTCTCTCAGTATTGGG
This sequence comes from Phocoena sinus, assembly GCF_008692025.1. Classification (NCBI taxonomy): domain Eukaryota; kingdom Metazoa; phylum Chordata; class Mammalia; order Artiodactyla; family Phocoenidae; genus Phocoena; species Phocoena sinus. The sequence goes on along the minus strand of NC_045777.1, from coordinate 6,963,056 downwards.
AGAGGCTAACTTTCTTAATTTGAATATACCTAAAAATGCCTTTTTGTCCTGTTTTAATAATTTTTATTGATGCATGCAAACATAAAGAAACAGTGCAAACCATAATGGTGTAGTTCAATACATTCTAAAAACAATAATAGTAATAATAATAAAATCTTAGATAACCAGCACCCATATCAAGAAATAGAAGCTCACCAGCATCTCTGAAGCCCCCATGTGTCTCTGAGTCACTGCCCTTTCTTCCCACCTCAAAGATGATCTCTCTCCTGACTTTTCACCCCATACTTCAGTTTGCCTGTGTTTGAACTTCAAATTAATGGACGAAGGTCGTTTTGAACATATTTATATTTTGGATCTTTCTAACTTATTTTAGTATCTCACGTCTCATGGGGGTGCAAATTCTCCCCTTAGCTGTGTCCCTCAACTGTCATGAGGGACAGATGACTGTCCCTCATGGTGGATCATATCCTCCTGTAATTTTTTATTATGAGCTTCTATTTGGGACAGGCATATATTCTTTTTCCTCTTGGATTCTCATGTGTCCTGGGCTTGGAAGAATCCATGTCGAAGAGTTTGTGTGCTCTGACATGCACTGACTGCTTGGAATGGTCTAAGGTTATATGAACTGACCTGGCTTCAGATTCCTACCCTGCAGTTGGTAAAATTTCAGATTCCACACCTGTGCATCATACGTGAGATCAAAATATACATACTTCTGGCAAATCCCCAGTACTTGCTATAACTTGCCTCCTATACAACTTTTTTCAAATTGACGCAAATATCTTTTTTTATAAATTCAAAACCAAACTCTCTGTATGATGATGCAGACATCAAATATAGTTATAGGTTACCTGACATAACTTCATGTCCCACATGTTACAGAGTTTTCATCAAGAATTTATTCCCAGTTAACACATGAACATATCTTTTGTTCATGGAACTCACTAAATGGGATCCAGATGCCTAAAAGGATGGCATATGTTCTAAAAACACATACAGATACAAATAATGAACTAGTAGATTTCCCTTTGGGCAGGCATGGTGAACCTAACTTCTTCTTCTTGGTGTCTGGACCCCTACTCTCCTTTACCAACTTTTCTTTCTGCTTTCCCATCTGGAAATTTTTCTTAGTTGTGTCACTACACTCCTTTCCCTTTTAGCACCTCCCAGCCTTTGCTAATGACAGTCCCACCCATGAAAAACCCTATCCTCTCAACTACACTTTTCATAATATTCCTAAAGCCTACCATAAAACTTTTCTGAAGAACTGTACCTTTTCTCTAACTCTCTTTGTTTGTGCTAAGAACATCCATGCCTCACAAAATGTGGTTTAATTATTAATGTAGACCTATGTCAGCAGCAGAACATCCATGCCTCACAAAATGTGTTTAATTATTAATGTAGACCTGTGTCAGCAGCATCTGCTTGGCACTCTCCTGGCTCAGGGTGGACCGATATGCTCCTTAATCCTTTCAGTGAAGATCTGGAGTCTCCTTCTTAGGACCACGTTGTGTGTGCAGCAGTCCTCTTTAACCATACGGTTATCTTCGTAGAGGAACTGTTGTGACACACCTTTCACGGGATGGGCACTGCTTCTGGGTCAACCAGTGGGATGCTTGGTACAAATGGCATCATCTCCACTTAAATGAAGAACGGGATGCTGGGCTGAAAGGAATACGTCTTCATTTAAATGGCATCTTTCACAGCAGTCTTTCTCTTGGTTCACCTGCCAGGTAACAACCTCCAAATTGGGTCCGTTCTTTCAGCTCAGGATACCCAGGGTTAATGTCCCTCTCGTCTTCTCGTGTCCTTTAGTTTTCTAGAATGTTCTGCCTCGTATCCCACTTGCCCATCACACCATAATCTTCATTACTTCTTTTACATTTACTCCCTTCAGTTAGAGAGCCCATAAGTAGTTCATTAGAATATGACATCAAAATTTTAGAAAATGCTAATTCCCTCTTTCTCCAGGTAAGAAAATTCCAATCTTCAGCCTAATTGCCTTTCCCTATAAAGGAAGGAATGTTTTCACTTTCAGAGAAAGTCACCTTCATCCTTACACTTCATTTATGTAGGAGATAAAAGGTGATATTAAAAAACTCAGTTGGGCTTCCCTGGTGGTGCAGTGGTTGGGAGTCCACCTGCCGATGCAGGGGACGCGGGTTCGTGCCCCGGTCCGGGAAGATCCCACATGCCGCGGAGCGGCTGGGCCCGTGAGCCATGGCCGCTGAGCCTGCGCGTCCGGAGCCTGTGCTCCGCAACGGGAGAGGCCGCAACAGTGAGAGGCCCGCATACCGTAAAAGAAAAAAACAAAACAAAACTCAGTTGATTGTTCATGTGCTGATATGATCTCAGGATGTAACAAATGCAAACACTGCCATTCTCGACAGCATTCATTCAAGACCTACGATGTTCAGGGAGGTTGCTCTGCCTAACACTGACTCATGACAGGTGTTACATCTCCCATTTCATTATACGCTCCCTAAGGATAATGTCCATGTCATGGTCACCACTTACAAATCAGGGTGGATCCCACCCAAAGTTTGGGTCAGATGTGGAGGCTGATGATGCCACACACACACCAGGAGGGTATGTAAAGGTTTATTATTTATGCAATTGAGGTCTCTGGGAGAGCAGGGCCGGCATCTCGAGCAGGTCAGAAATGGCTTGAGAGCAAAGAAGAGAGACTGCCCTGGGGTTTTTTTTTGTTGTTTGTTTTTTTTTTTTTTTTTTTTCAGTATGCGGGCCTCTCACTGCTGTGGCCTCTCCCGTTGCAGAGCACAGGCTCCGGACGTGCAGGCTCAGCGGCCATGGCTCACGGGCCCAGCCGCTCCGTGGCACGTGGGATCCTCCCAGACCGGGGCACGAACCCGTGTCCCCTGCATCGGCAGGCGGACTCGCAACCACTGCGCCACCAGGGAAGCCCGATGCCCTGGGTTTTTATTAAGGGTAAGGATGCAGCCGGGGTGAGAGTTCCCTCCCAGGCAGGGGCTTGCATGGTTTCAATGTCCCACTGGTGCCAAAGGCGAGAACAGCAAGCTTCCCTATACAGATGTGGGCGCAAGGGGAAGAGAGAGGGTGGAGGCTTAAAATCTATCAGCAGCCAGACTTCAAAAAATGAAATCAGGAATTTGGATTAGGAATCTTTTTTTCTTCTCTGATGGAAACTCAAAGAGTAAGTTCTTTGTAAGAGCATTAAGCTCGATCACTCCACCCAAAATGCAATGCTTTTGGAAAACCAAGCTGACACTTGTTGAGTCCGTCCAGCCTGTTTCTGCTGCCACTACTCTCCCTTGATGTCTGAAAAATGCCTCCTTTCATAGTTAGTCTTGCAGCTCTGCTCCAAAGGGAGGTTCAGTTCTGTCTGTTGATTTCCTTGGAAGTCTCACTTCTTCTGGCAGGATCTAAGATGAGGTCAGCAGTGTGTTCTCTCTTTACTATGTGATCTCATCCCCCAGAACCCGAGATGAATTGTGAGTTCAACAATCACTGTCTGTCTCTTCACTTGCCCATCAGCATCCCTTGGTTGATCTGTGCTGAAGCTTATTATCCTTCAGGTTGTGTAGGAAAAAAATGTTATCAAATCTATTTCCTCCCCCAAATAAAAATGCAAAATGTACATTTTATACTTCCTCAATCTCCTTTGATGTTCACATATTCTAGGCTACATCCGACCCTTAGACACTTGTGTAATTGTAATCACAGAAACTAACATTAATTTTATCATCATACCTAAAGAGTAGAAATGGACTTTAGAATGTCATTTAAGTATTTATCGCCATTTTGCATTCAGATAAATACCTAGCTTGACAAAAATAGGGCATTTATATATATGTACATATTTACACACATTGCCAAGATCTGAACATTTATGTCCCTTCAAAATTCGTATATTGAAACCTAACCCCCCCCCAAAGTGATGGTATTAAGAGGTGGGGCCTTTGGGAGGTAAGTCATGAAGCAGAGCCCTCATGAACGGATTAGTGCCTTTATAAAAGTGTCCAAGAAATGTCCCTTGTCTTTTCCACCATGTGAGGTTTCAGCAAGGAGATGGTCATCTAGGAAGTAGGCTCTTATCAGACACTGAACTGCCAGCTCCTTGACCTTAGACTTCCCAACCTCCATGAACAATTTCTGTTGTTTATAAGCTACCCAGTCTGTGGTAGTTTGTTACAGCAGCCTGAACGGACTAAGGCACACACACTTGCTACATGTTGGTTTTACGTAAACACTCAAACCAATGAATTACACGTAGGGTAGAGTCTGTGGCCCTAAATCTTAAACATGGTCCTTATTCAAGAAAATATACTCATTGACTTTTTTTTCTCTCAAACCCTGAAAGCATCAGTCAATTACATTTGGTCATGAAAAAAATAATAATAACATGAATGATAACCTAACATTTTCAGCCAAATAAACACTGGGATCATTATATTATAACCCTGATACCCTCAGAAATTTATTTGGCAGTCACAAGCTCTCTGAAAGGATTGAGTAAACTTTTAAATACCTGGTAGAAATGCACTGTATTTCCCAAGGTGCCCCTGAGGTTTAGATTATTTCAGCTGATAGTTTCTGAGAGGAAAAAAATAATAATAAAGCACTTTTTCTCCTTCTTCATACCCAAAGTTCTTAGAGGAAAATTAATTGAGGGGGTGTAATTAATCTACTTTGGTTTTAGAACTCTCTAATTGTAATTAATCAGAGAACAAACTCCTTGTACATAATTTTCATTTCCAAAGTCATGTACTAAGTATCTTTGATTTTTCATGAGTTTGCCAGTGGAAGTTCATTCTTCTTGTCAAGGAACCCACTCTTACAGCAACAATTCATCTTGTCCTGCTGGCCTCTTGATTACAGCAAGCAATTTGGATCCAAAGTTTCAAAGCTAAAGGACCTTTATATGGAAAAAGAAAATACACTTTATTCCTAATTGACATTGTCAGCTGTCAACCTATCAATGATTGACATATTTCATTTTCTCAAATTCAAAAAAGCTGTTTCCTAACGTCTAAAAATTGATTCTGAATTGTACATATGGTGTTATCCTATTTGTTCATTCAACGATGACTACCACTCTGTCTAGAGATGTGATTCTGTCAGTATCTAAGTACATACTTATATCTGTATCTCTGCTGACATAATTATAAGAAGAGCTGTGGGGCTTCTCTCCAGGGATAGGATTAGAAGAGACCCATAGTACATTTTATCTCTCCATATTGTTTGAGGAATTCACAATCATGTTTATGAGGTATAAGTTCAGTCTAAACTCAAGTGTACAAAAAAATACTTTCTCAGTGTGTTTTATTTCTGCAACAGAACACACAAACACACCTAGTGTTCAATCAGGAGCTAGAAAGTAAGTCAACAATCTAGATTTTTGCACTTTCTTCCTGTCACCTTGGAGTCTACAGACACCCTTGTTCCCGTCTGGCTTTTATCTGCTAGTCCGTGGAACCAGCTGCATCCCCCTCTTCCTGACTGTGAAGACTCTTCACACCCTCTGGATGTCCTTAAACCAACTGTTCCCAGACATGTAGGAGACACTTTCCATGTCCTTTGCTGCCGTAGCTGGCAGAAAACTCTATGAGGCTCAACTGCTCAAACATGAAGATACACAATAAACAAGATAAGGTCAGAGAGTAAGAACTGCTGGGAAGGATATTAAAGCTGGATATTATAATAGGGAGTGTGAGTGGGGTGGGGCACTTACTTCAGAGGGGGCAGTCAAGGATGGCTTCTTGGAAGTGGTGCTATTTGAGTTGAAGTGCCCTTTGCTGTCTCCTTTATAAGATCGTAAATTTAAGGTGGGACATGATCATTGAAGAGCTCAAAGACCTGGCTTGAAGGGGGTACAAAATGGTGCAAAACTGGTGTCCAGGGAGCAGACATTAATCAGTCATCACATCTGGGCATGAGCTACTGGGAGGAATAAGTCCATCATTTGTTTTCTCCATCCTTGTCAGAGTCCATTCCATTCAAGACTCAACCTCCATAGGTAAAGAGTCTAAGAGCACAAGCTGGGGTCCTGTGCTCCCCCACTGACTAGGGAAGACCGAGGTATCTTTATTTCTAATTTCACCAATAATTCTCCAAAAGGGAGTTGCACTATAAGTTACCCCACCAAAAAGTGGTGAGTGCACTATGGAAATGGATACCAAGCAGCCAGGAACCACCAATAGCTCTACGTGTTCTTAGGGCACACAAAAGGCATTCTACTATTTGACTTGCTAAACAATCACTGCAACTTTTTACAATCTCATCAATATCTACAACTAGGATCCCACTGCAGCTCCACTTAGTATATTCCATTTTGAGGAGGAAATCTGTCATTTTGTGTATTATTGGCTCAAGACATCATGAAGTGTCTTCCCTAAGAATGGACTAATATAAAATTATTGCCTGCCCTTCCCCAAATCTTGTTTAAGAAGGTTGGTAAGTAGAACTAAAAATAATAAAAATGAGGCAGACATCTTGATCATCCCAAGGAGGTTTATTTGCAGAACCACCCAAAGCCCTTCCCCTGACACAGCAGACACCTGTGCTCTCAGTGCTGAGACAGACTATGGAGTTGGAAGGAAAGACCTGGGTCTGACTTTTGTCTTTTTTCATCACTAATAATATGGTTTGGGCTACTTAATACCACTAAAGCCCCTTTCCTTATCTTTTAAGCAGGAAAATAATATCAAAACATGGGTTTGTGTGAGAGCAAATAATGGAAGGTCTGCAAGAAGGAAGTAGTTAACTGCACATCATCTAGTGCTAGTCACTAATACCCATGTTCTAAAGCCAATCCTTTCCACCAGCTTAGCATTTGTGCCAAAGAAAATTGACCACAGTGAGGGCTAAAACTATAGAGATGGGCTTCCCTGGTGGCGCAGTGGTTGAGAGTCCGCCTGCCGATGCAGGGGACGCAGGTTCGTGCCCCGGTCCGGGAAGATCCCACATGCCGCGGAGCGGCTGGGCCCGTGAGCCATGGTCGCTGAGCCTGCGCGTCCAGAGCCTGTGCTCTGCAACGGGAGAGGCCACAACAGTGAGAGGCCCGCGTTCCGCCAAAAAAAAAAAAACTATAGAGATGCTCTAAACTCTGACTCTTCCTTCATTTGAGCTCTTTCCTGACCTTAAAGTTGTTTTTTTCCCTTCTATAAGCTAAATCTAAATTGTATTTGCTTGTATTGTCATGAAACTGCATTTTACAAGTTATACTTATGCTTAGATTTTAGTCTTATATTAGATGGCTTTGGGGTGGGGGGTGGCCTCAAGCAGATTAAGCTGGATTTACAACCATCCCAAGCAACCCTGTATGGCCAGTAATCCTGTATAACATTTACAATCTCTGAAGAGCACTGGTCTATTTGATTGAGGAGTTTAGGCCTTCTAAAAATTTTCCATTTTGCATTCCATCCATCTTCACCTTGACACGATCATCTGTTCCAAAAGTCACCGTATAGTTTTTTTTCCAAAATAAACACATCATTTACAAACTGTAAAGCTCTTGGCACTTCCCTGGTGGTGCAGTAGTTAAGAGTCTGCCTGCCTATGCAGGGGACACGGGTTTGAGCCCTGGTCCGGTAAAATCCCACATGCCACGGAGCAACTAAGCCCATGCACCACAACTACTGAGCCTCCGCTCTAGAGCCCGCAAACCGCAACTACTGAGCCCGCATGCCACAACTACTGAAGCCAGCATGCCTAGAACCCATGCTCCACAACAAGAGAAGCCACCGCAATGAGACGCCTACACACTGCAATGAAGAGTAACCCTGCTCGCTGCAACTAAAGGAAGCCTACGTGCAGCAATGAAGACCCAACACAGCCAAAGATAAATAAATAAATAATTTATATATAAAAATGAAACTATAAAGCTCTTTAGAACTGGCACTAAGTCTTCTCATTGGACAAACTTTCAGTGTAATGATATCATTGGTTTGAAACTTGGGTACCTCTCCTCATTTCAATGAGGTGCCATGTGAAGGATGGCTTGGAGTCCAGGGGAACGTGATTAGAGAGGAACCGAAGTCAAAGGATTTACCCCACACCATCAGCTTCGCCTCTGTGATTTACATTAATGTTAAAAGTTTAGCTTGCATGTTGCACACACCCTGAGGCTCTTTACTTCATTTGGGAGTGGAAATCTGCGTTATTATGCAAGTCTGACTCTAGACATAGTGAGGACTTTTTTTTTTTTTTTAAGAACAGTCTAAAGTCAAATCTTGCTTAAGCAGTTGCTTAAGGGCTGACTATGTTGTTTGATAAAAGCACAGAGACAGAAGATAGCAAGGAACAGTGAAAATTCAGGGAAGAGGCAGATGTCAAGATGTGTAATGACTGTATGTATGTATTTTTCAGTCTTAAATGTATGCGGATTGAATCAGTCAGTGCTTAACATTTCTTCTTCTTCCTCTATGAAATAAATAAGTTCACAGAATAGACTTATGACAAGTTCTCTGACAACGAACGCATAACAAACGCGTTGAGTAGCTGTCGATGGGGAAATCACGTCAGGCACGATCACGTGTCCTCCTAGGCTGGGAGTCAGAAGACCACCCATATCCAGTGTGGAGTTCCCCTTTCTCCTTGTATCCCGTTTCACCCCATTAGACCCTCTGATAATCACGTTGTGTTTACTTGTGAAACGCTTGTTACTGTGTGTTTCTGTTGTGACTATAGGTTTAAAAGGATTTAGAAGATTCAAGCTTCAGAAGTCAAGCAGTGACTTGGCTCAGGTTAGGCTTTTATGTTTTTTAAACAAAAAAACCAGGGTCAGGGAAATTGAATATCCTCCCTGTGCGTAACTGTTACTAATGAGATCAGTTGCCAGGGCAAGGGGGACCGTTTCTATACTGGCAGAGAGAATTATGTAAGATTGTCTTGACTGTTGTTGAAGTTTTCCAGTATGAGGAAGGTGATCACAATTAGTTTGAACTTTGCTGCTTATATTCTTTTAAGAATTTCTTTTATTTTGCCTGGTTCTGTAGCCAGTTATTCATGTTCGTCTGCCCCTTAAATCTTAATTATAAAGAGGGGACATGTTTTAGATGTTTCCCATCCCTAGTAATTAAAACACTATCTGAAATAGGTCATGAGAGAAAGAAATGAATGCCTGAAGAGTGAAAGAATCTGGGGGTAACAGAGAGGAAGGAATATAGTCTGTAAGACTGAAATTAGCACTCCTCAATTACAGCAGATATTTCACCGTTATGACTTAGGAATGGAGAATATATGGATTAATGGCTTCCTTTACAAATGTTAAAAATAAACTTGGGAGAAACTAAAAGAGTTACAGTCTTAGACCATCAAGTCTTAATTTATGCAGGTTTCAGTTATCTCTCTCCCTCCTCCCAGAATATATGCATATATTTCTTTTCATTTCATGTTTATTTTTATATAATTTTCTTTTTATTATTAAACCAGTTTATTCACGTTGATGACCCTGACCAAGGTTTAACATTACCCGTGCATTTGCAATGGATCTTTATTGCAAGGGGCGGGGGAAATTCAAAAGTTTTCTCCTCAAACTTGGAGGTCAAGATTAGAGAAGACTATAATTGCATTAGAAAAGAAAACAAGATATTCCTTTTGTTTTACAGAATATACCTCACCCTCTAAATTTATAGATGTAGAGAATCAGAGTGATATGGTGGAGAAATAGGAACCCTCTTTCAATGCAGAATAACCAAGATTCCATCCATGATGAGATCTATATACAAAATTGCAAGCTGAGACAAACCTGAAGTTGAAAGCAACTTGAAGTTACTGGCTGCAACTAAAATGAAATCTGTTGAAGTGCTTTTCTCTCCTTCCTTGGGAGGTTTTCTAAGGTGACAGCCAGAGACAATATGGCACTTCGATGCAGTTAAGCCGTGACAGAGCTAATATTTATTGTTTCAAAGCAGCATCAGTGTCACTTCGATTGGGCTGTTTGTTTTTAAGGGCACTGTCATTTGGATTTGGATTGGCTACTGAATCACCCCTTTATTATTGACTTGGGTATCGTTATGGAGCTGCTAAAAATGTTTGGGTTGGTTACAAGTTCCAAGGAGCTCCAAGGAGCCCTACAGCACAATTCTATGTGCTCCTTGGAATCATTCATTTTCTGAGCGTCAGGATGTGAAAAGACTTCTCTGTAGAGAATTGAAAATCGTTTGTGCCTAAGGACCAGGACTGTTTTTTCTATTGTACACTGCTGTTTAGAACCTTCAGTAGTTTTTAACGTGATTTTTTTATAGGAAGAAAATGCATTCATCACTTCAGAAAAAAAACTGTTAAGGAAAACATTTTGACACATCTTGAAAGCATCACAAATGATGAGAGGGGTCTTGATTAAGAGTTCTCCAGTTTCCATTTGCTTGTTTTCTGCATTGAAAAAGATTAGCATGCATATGTGGCTGGTACCATGCTCAACTTTTTAAAATGTTTTTCAGGCAATGAAATTCAACAAATACTTACTTAGTAGTATCCTTTCACTAAACACTATCTACCTGTACGGTTTAGACCAAAATTTAAATGAATCTTTCCTCATCCTATGAAAACTCCCTTCAAAAAGGATTCAAAGGGATCCTTTTGAAACACAAATCCAATGAAGTCACTACTCTGCTCAAAACCATGTAATTAATGGAAAGAACCTCGCGATGATGGGCTGTATGTCCCAGGTGGGTAGTGCCCAAATGCGTGTATTAGAGACACAAATATTCTCTCTCTCTCTCCGCCCCTCTAGCCTCTGTCTTTCCCACTCCTTCATAAAAGAGAAAAACTCAAGATGCTTCTGAAATTTGGAGAGGGTTAGAATGTCAAATACCTGATTCTGCACATAAATACCCCCGGTGAATTTCCTTTTGAGTATGTGACACCCTTGGGTCAGAGCCTGCTACCAGAAAATGGGACAACCATTTCCAGTTTTATTCAGAAACAACAGGGCATAGCAGTTAAGATCCAATTAATCCTGGCTCTGCCACTTACTAGCTGTGACTTACCCTTCAGTACATGAGGGTAATGACAGATCTACTTCATGAGTTTGTTGGCAGATAAATGAATTAATTCATGTAAAGTACTTGAAAACGTTTCTGACACACAGTAAGCACAGAATAAACATCTTTTTAGACTCAGGGCTGTTAACAATGATTCCTGTGTAAGAAAGTTCTCACATTCATTTTAGATATTACTTTTAGTTATCCAGTTAATAAAATGCCTATTTAATGCTAAATACTGAAGATGCAAAGATAAATATTATGGTCTCTTTCCTCAGGAAGAGAGGAGTGTAATATACAAATCATTATAAATATAACTGGCAAAATTACTGCAACATTTGAAGTGCAACGGGTTTAAATGAGTTTTAAAACATGATTTAGCTTATTCACAACAGACTCATTCATAGTGACTCCATTTTTTTTAACATAAGTAACAAATTTAGTTAAAAACAAAATAATCAAATGATGGACAATAGCATGTATTTTAGAGACGACTTGGGAGCAGAAACAATAGACACCCAGGAAAGATGCATATAAGCCTAAGTTGGAAATGAAATGTCAAAGTTAAGAATGAAATGTGACATTGATAAATTAATTTTTAAATTAGTTAGAAAATCAATAGATTGAACTAAATTGGAGGTGAGAAATGTCATTACTTTTTATAGTCATATTTACTTCTAAACTCATAGAAATTAAAGGATAATAGAATATAGATCTATAATTAAGATCATAGAATAGAAAGGAGAAATAACTGGTATCAAAAAACAGAATTAAGGGCTTCCCTGGTGGCGCAGTGGTTGAGAATCTGTCTGCTAATGCAGGGGACACGGGTTCGAGCCCTGGTCTGGGAGGATCCCACATGCCGCGGAGCAACTAGGCCCGTGAGGCACAACTACTGAGCCTGCGCGTCTGGAGCCTGTGCTCCGCAACGGGAGAGGCCGCCATAGTGAGAGGCCCGTGCACCGCGATGAAGAGTGGCCCCCGCTTGCCGCAACTAGAGAAAGCCCTCGCACAGAAACAAAGACCCAACACAGCAAAAATAAATTAATTAATTAACTCCTACCCCCCCCCCCAAAAAAAAAACAATTAAGTGACTCAAATTCAAGTTAAATTCTCTATTTAGCATCTGTACCTCAGGGAGCAGCTGGAGACTTGGGTGACTCTCCATTAAAGCAGGACCAGGGTTTCATAGGGTAGGGAAGATGGGGTGCACACCCAAGGCTTAAGCACAAGGCAGCAGTTGGTGTCTTGAATGGGAACTTGTAGGCAGGGGTAGTGCCTGTTTTTGTGCCACCATGATGGGTGGGCATCCTTGGTGCAATTCCAAAAACCATCAGAATGGTAATCCCAGAGAACTGTGTTTGCAAACCTTGTGATATGTTAGTCAAGGCCATAGGTAAAGAAAGATGTGGGAAAGAATAAAAAGAAATTAGAATAAAATAAAATATAAAACAAAATAAAAAGTAAAACAAAGAGAAGACAAGCAAGGTAGAAGTCAGAGGGAAACTGGGGATGCTCCCCCCAGAATGTCTATTTCCATAGTCATTTTCCACTGGCTTTAGATGTCCCTGAATGGACGGACATAATCATTTGTCCTTGGACAACAGAACGTCATCTGCCTCAAGACTGCTGCAGGCCATCTCCAACGGGGGTTATTCACATGTACAAAATTCCTCCAAGACAGTTTGGATGTTGGAGAACTGAGATCTCAATTTCCATGTGGAACACGGGTTCCCTTAAAGCACCAGATCTCGACTTCCTATTTTCTAAAATAACTCACATTTAGAGGTTTTGTTGTTGCTTTGTTTTGTCTTTTGGCCTGAATGTGGAGGAAATTCAAGATGATTTAATCAGGAGGAACTTGGCCACTGATCTGGGAGTAATATATAATCTGTTAAGCATAAATACAAGAAGCCACTATTTCAAGAAAATGATATTCCCACTCCAGGGCAGGCCTTTTTCAGTTTTCTTTCTTTTTTTTTAATGTCTTACTCAGGTAAAAACAACATTTATTAGTATAAAACAGTAATATCATTTTTTACTAGGGCTGTTTAACCCAGTAGAGTAGTCTAGATACAAATGATCGCTTTAAAGATAAGACACTCTCCCATCTTGATTTGAAATTTGCCAGGAAAGTCATTTTTATAAAATGATCTATGGAGCCTTTCTACAAGATTATGAAAAAAAATTATAAAATATTTAGAGTGCAATTAAAATGCAGTGTTTTTGTTGCCTTCCTCATACTGATTTCTACATCTATTTTCATATCAAGGAATAAGAGTTGGAAACACGAAATCCTTCACAAGGGGTAGGGGACAGATAGTAAAGCATGAAGACAGTTGTGGGATGGTTCTGCTATTTTTGCTGCTGCCCCTTGAAATTTAAAAGGAGCTTAATGTATGCCTAGTATTGGCTTCAAAGACCACTAGCAAGAACAGAGATGCACAATTATCTTTTAAACCCATGTTCCCCTTTGATAAATAGAAAACATTATATGCCCTTCTTTTAAAGCTTTTTGCATTTTTAGGGTAATTGGTTATTATTAAATATGAATGAAAGCAAAGGGGGGAAAACACTGTTTGTTTTCAAACTCCACTTTATCTTCCAAGAATGCAATCCCTCCAGGGGACGCAGGATACAACCGGCCTTCTGAACCCCCTTCACCCACATAAACTACTGCTCAAGATCCCACACATTTATGCATATTCACCAGCCCTTTTTATGTTGTAATGCCCTCAGCAATTTGGGGGAATATCAAAACAGGTAAAAATTATTGAGGCCTGACAGCTGCAAAAGGTCACCAAATTAAATTCATAAGGGTTACCTACAGCGCACCATAATACACAGAGAGGGAAATTAACCAACCTGCACACTTTGTAAGGATCATCCTCCAATCCTTTTCACCATCTGGTTTCATAAAAGAGCCAGGCTCCTCCGACTCTTTTAGACTCCACACAAATCAGAATATAAATTAACCAGCTGTAAAGCATGCATTTTTAAAAACTCCCTTGATTATCAGAATGAAACCCGAAAAGTTGTGAGAAAGGGGGTTTGGGAGGTTGAAGGGGAGAAAGACAAAGTAAGGGAGAAAGACGTAGATAATTAAAAATCTGATTCATTCATTGGAAGTGGAGGAGCTCTATTCCTGCCCTAAAAATTTCTGTAATTGAGTTTCCCAATACTCTAAAGAGCAGGAGCTCAGTTTGGGGTTCAATTTAATTTAAGCAAATATATTTATATGTTTCTTTTTTCTTGTCCTGAAGCTTCTTAAACAATGTCTAACATTACATAAGTTTAAAAAAATAATTATACATAATTTTTAAAAAGTTAAATTATTCTCGTTAAATTTTTAAATAAACTTACATAAATTTGTTTAAATAAACAATAGGGCTTCCCTGGTGGCGCAGTGGTTGCGAGTCCGCCTGCCGATGCAGGGGACGCGGGTTCATGCCCCAGTCTGGGAGGATCCCACGTGCCGCGGAGCGGCTGGGCCCGTGAGCCATGGCCGCTGAGCCTGCGCGTCCGGAGCCTGTGCTCCGCCAACGGGAGAGGCCACAACAGTGAGAGGCCCGCGTACCAAAAAAAAAGAAAAGCAATAATTTAGGGATCTAGTGGGAAGACAAAGAGGACATTTGACAACAGAGAAGGGTACATGGGGAAAGGGCTGGTGACCCTGAGGGAAACCAAGAAGGCCAGTTTTCCCAGGGGGGCTGGGGGACGTCCAGATTCCTGGAGGAAAGCACATCTATCGAATAGTCACTTTTCTGCTCACGGGTGGGACTGCGTGGCAGGTAGCGGAAAACTTAGGACTTAACATGAGTGTCGAGGCAGACTCCGAAATGACCCCCCAGTTCTCCTACCACCTGGATTCATGCCCTTGTGTAACTGCCTCCTGCGGGGTATAGGCCGGACCTAGGGGCTCGCTTCTAATGAAGAGAATATGGCACAAGGGAGCGGATGCTGCTTCTGGGATGAGGCTGCAAAGGACGGGGACCTGCATCTTGCTCACGCTTTCTCGCGCTTTCACTCAGTCACTCTGATGAAGACAGAGCTACACGCCTCCCCACAGAGAGGCCCGCGTGGCAAGGAGGGGGCCTCCAGCCAACAGTCAATGAGGAACTAAGACCTCAGTTCAACCGCAGGGAATTGAAGCTCACCCACGGCCATGGGTGAACTTGGAAGCGGGTCCTGTCCCAGGTGAACCTTGAGATGACTGTGGCCCAGCTGACACCTTGAGACAGACCCCAAAACAGAGAACCCAGCTGGGCTGCTACCCTTTCCTGACTCACAGAAACTGTGAGATAACATGTGTTATTTTAGCCATAAAGTTTTGGGATAATTTGCTTCACAGTAATAAATAACTAAAACAAGATTTCCTAAACGTCATTTATCCAGTCGTGTATCACCATGACAACTTCTCCTTCATATGCTGTGATAATGCTTCTCCCCACAAAGTTGTCTACATCTTAATCCCAGGAACTTGTGACTGTGTTATCTTACATGGCAAAAGGGACTTTGCAGATGTGATTAAATTAAGGATCTTAAGATTGGAAAAATATCCTAGATTTTCCAAGTAGAACCAATGTACAGTAAATCCCCTACCTTTGGACCTTCAAGTCGCGAACTTTCAAAGATGTCAACGTGCGTTCCATCAATGTCAGGCGTGAGTGAAACTGCAGCTCGCCCTCCGTCTCCTATTGCTGAGGATCCTGCAGCTCTACCATCTCCCACCTCCTCTCCCTCCTCCAGTCAGTAACCCTTCTTGTCTGTTCACGTGATGCCAGCCCCTGGATGCCAGCTGCTGTCCTATACTACTGTGCTTTTCAAGGTTCTGTACTGTAAGTAAATGTTTTCTTTATCTTTTGTGTGTTTTTAGTGTGTTGTTTGTGTGGAAAGTATTATACACCTAGTACAGCACAGTACTACAGAACCGATTGTGTTAGTTGGGTACCTAGGCTAACTTTTTCGGACTTACAAACAAATTGGACTTAATGAATGCACTCTTAGAACGGAACTCGTTCCTATGTAGGGGACTTATTGTAGTTACAAAGGCCCTTAAAAAAGAGAGAAAAGAGTGTGGAAGTCAGAAAAAGCAGATGTGATGCCAGAAGGAGAGGTTAGAGCAATGGAGGAAAGGGCCACAGGGCAGGGAATGCAGGTGCCTCTAGAAGCTGGAAAAGGCAAGGAAACCGATTCTCCCATAGCCTCCAGGAAGAACACAGCTCTGCCAATACCTATTTTAGCCCACAAGACCCAGTTTAGATTTCTGATCTCCAAAACTGCACCACAAAGCTTGTGTTGTTTTCAGTCACTGAGTTTGTGACAATTTGTTACAATAGCAATAGGAAACAATCCATATGTATCTACTCTGTCCTATTATGTTCCTTACATCAGCTCCCTTTCTGTGCATACATTTATTCTAAAGACTCGCACTATGAGTTTGGTATGCTGGTCATCCCTCCCCCCCAACACACACACAACATATATTATTAAGGTGAACACATGTCTAATGAAATGTGAAGGTTTACATCATACTACCTAAGATCACCTTGTGTACCAAAGCGTGTGAGGATCCGACTCTGGGAAACAGTGACCCAGAAGGAGAGCGCCACATCATGCCTTTCAGAACTCAATCCTGTGGGCAGGTTAAGAATTTGTTTGCTCAAGTTCTTTTTGGCTATGAGTGCAACAGAGTTGGAAGTGATCGCTAACCACTATAAATCCTCCAGCTGAATTTGCTTGTTTAATTAGGCTTCTCAAAGTTGGAGAGAAGACTTCACTGGGTCCCAATCTGCTGACTACGTGGGGGACTTCCCCTTAAAAAGCACAAATTTTTGCTTTCATCATGAAAGTGACTAGGCTAGCACCTGGTTTGCTCTGCATGTCTCACTTGAAGAAGGAACGGTGGTCTACTTAAAACTATGATCCCACAGATGAGGGAAATAAGCCCATTAGGACTAGTAGCTTTACGCTAAGCCAGTGGTTCTCAGCTTGGGGTGGTTTTGTCCCCCAGGGGATATTTAGCAATGTTGGGATAATTTTGGTTGTCACAACTCAGGACTGCTATTGGCATCTAGCAAGCAGACTCCAAGGCTGCTACAAAACATCCTCCAATGCCCAGGACACACCCTCACACGTACAAACACACAACAGATAATTACTCAGCCCAAATAGTGTCATTAGTACTGAGGATGAGACATTCTGCCGTAGACAATGAACCCACTAGACCTACTTAATTATTAAAAACTCAGGGAAGGGCAGGATCAGACAAACTGGTTCCCTGGTATTACAGTAGACTCTGCCCTTTGAAAGCATATGGGATTAAATACAAACAGCCCAGGCAATGCATCAGGAGTGGCAGAGTACAGAGAAGGAGAAGAGAATTAATTGTGAAAGAGGAATTGTCACAGAAGCGATGACTTCTCTGCTGTGTTGGGTGCTATTTCATGCCCTACCAGCCAGGAAACTGTTCTCTTCACACTAAAAGCAGGGGGAGAGGGAAGTGCAAGGTTAAAGGGAGTGTTACATTCATGATCCCTCCCCTTCACCATCACGGCGCAAAGTCAGAGAGGCAAAAACAGATGCTCCAACTGCGGACAGCACCATGGGGAAAAAGCAACTGGTGAAGCCTGACACTTAAAAACAAATGTGGGTAAATGTATGTTTCGTTTTGTAAGAAACAGCCAAACTGTCTTCCAAAGTGGCTAAACCATTCTGCATTTCCCACCAGCCGTTGAGAGTTCCTGTTGCTCCACATCCTCGCCAGCATTTGATGTTGTCAGTGTTCTGGACTTTGGCCTTTCTAATAGGTGTGTCGTGGTATCTTGTTGTTGTTTTAATGTGCATTTCCCTGATGACATGAGGCTGAGTATCTTTTCATATGCTTATTTGCCATTTGATGAGGTGTCAAGATCTTCAGTCTATTTTTTGATCCGTTTTTTTTTTTTTCCTTATTTTGTTTTAAGCGTTCTTTGTATATTTTGGATACGTCCTTTATCAGATGTGTCTTTTGCAAGTGTTTTTCTCCCAGCTGTGGCTTGTATTCTCTTTCTCTTGACATTATCTTTCACAGAGAACAAGTTTTTAATTTCAGTGAAGTTCAGCTTATCAAGTATTTCTTTCATGAGTTATGTCTTTGGTGTTATATCTAAAAAGTTATCACCATACTCAAGGTCATCTGTTTTCTCCTATGTTATCCTCTAGGAATTTCATAGGTTAGGAATTTCATAGGCTTGCATTTTACATTTATGTCTGCTATCCACTTTGAGTTAATTTTTGTGAAGGGTGTAAGGTGTGTCTAGGTTGTCTTTTTGGGTTTGCATTTTACATTTAGGTCTACTATCCATTTTGAGTTGATTTTTGTGAAGGGTGTAAGGTGTGTCTAGGTTGTCTTTTTGGGTTTGCATTTTACATTTAGGTCTACTATCCATTTTGAGTTGATTTTTGTGAAGGGTGTAAGGTGTGTCTAGGTTGTCTTTTTGGGTTTGCATTTTACATTTAGGTCTACTATCCATTTTGAGTTGATTTTTGTGAAGGGTGTAAGGTGTGTCTAGGTTGTCTTTTTGTTTTGTTTTGGGTTTTCTTTTTTGCATGTGGATGTTGAGTTGTTCCAGCATCACTGATCAAAAAACTATTTCTGCTCCACTGTATTGCCTTTGCTCCTTTGTCAAAGATCAGTTGAATACATTTATGTGGGTCTGTTTCTGGGCTTCTGTCCTGTCCCAATGATCTATTTGTTCTTTCACCAATACCACACTGTCTTGATTATTGTATCTTTATGGTAAGTCTTGAAGTCAGGTAATGTCATTCCCTCAACTTTGTTCTTCTCCTTCAATATTATGCTGAATATTATGGATATTTGCCTCTCTGTGTTAGACTCAGCCTACATGGATAATCCCAGATAATCTCCCATTTTTAAGATTCAGAACCTTAAAATCTGCACAGTGGGTTTGTTTTTGTTTTTGCTATGTAACATACACGTTCTTAGGTTCACAGGGATGAGGGTAGGGCCATCTTAGATGTCATTCTGCCAACCACACAGTGACATTGAAGTTTCATAACCTGAAGTAGATTGTGAGTTTTCAAAGGCCCACATTTACATCATGATCACCGATACGTGAGAGAAGTCATTTGGTTAGGTAGACGGTCCCAGCCAACTATTCCATATCCCACGCCCATGCATTCAATATTGGCTTACTGCTATTGCTTAGGTAGTAACTCCCACGAACTGCTCCTCTGGGATTTTCACATAGGATTTGCAAAGGGCTGAGGTTTATCCATTGCCATTGTCAAGAACCAGTTTTCGTTATCTTCCATGTGGTCTGTCTGTATCTTATTTATTGTTATTTGTCTAATGAATTACGTTTAGTTCTCTTTCAATAGAGAAGGTCCAGACGTTCTCAATTGATCCTTGTACTCTTTATAAAGTTTCAAGTAAAAGAAACCCTTTAAGTATTAATACAAATAATCCACGCAAATATATAGCATATATGTAACTTCCACTCCTTTCCCACGCCCAAGGCAGACATTGTTCACCAGTTGCAGCACTTTTTTTTGCAGAGAACTAACAACCAGCCTCAGAATTTCTCCTGAGACAGAGTTCCAGGAAGCTACTATCAATCAAGTGAAGGTAGCAGGCTTTTAATATTGGTAACTCACAAGGAGCTCCCCAGGTAAACAGGACCATGTGCTTTGGCCTATCTTTTCCTACTTTTATGTGTTTGGGTTTTTTTTTTTTGTTTTTTTTTACGTTAAACGTCATAGATGGCATACTAGATTTGCTGATGAGAATTTTTTACATCTTACTCACAGAAAGAAATAATTCTTGGAAACAACCCAGTAGGGTAAAAAATAAAGCCCCCCAATCATTTTCTATATTTCAGTTCCTCATTCAAACACCTTGTTAAGTTCACAAAGGCCTTAATTCAACCACAGATCCTGAAGCTGGTGACTTCTGAGCTCAGCAGGGCACCAACTTCTCTTTGCAACAGTCGGATGCCTTTGCAAGGCTTTTCAGGAACGTTTGGAATGGCTCTGACTTTTACGTAATAAAGCTCTATTATGAACTATCTGGCTATACTATGATGCTGGTTCTTCTGCCAGTTAAATCGTATTCTCTGTACTCCGTTACAGTGAAATATTGTGGTATGGCTCTCTAACTTCGCATGGAGAGTTGCAAACAGTTGCTATATTTCTTGCTCCTCTAGCAACTGTTTATTATACATCCCTTGGGACGTTGCATTTACATCAATGTTTGTAGCTTTTAAAAATCTCAAGATCTAGATCATCTACACAGAGGGACAGCAATGTTCTCCTGGGGATGCCTAAGCTATACAATTTAGCCCTTTACAGATTATCTAGCATTGTTCAAAGGATTCACCCGGGTAGGATTTATTAACCTAAACTCACAGCAGATTAGAGATGGGAGGTTGTCAAATACCAGGACCAGCTTAACTTGGTACTATCAAACAAATCAGCTGATGAAACCATGGTAACTCTAACTTCCAACAACAACAAAAAATTCTTTAGATGTTAAATATATTAAAAGCAACTACTCCAGGCTGTCCTCTCTCCTGTCACTATTTATTTTATAAGGTAACACTATAGTCTAACATCAATGGGTCATTAAGCCACAGTCATGTAAGCCAGTGTGAGTTTGAGGACCAGTGAGAATGAAAATTTTCCCTTATGCACCAGAATTAAATAAATACCGACATTAAATAACACTGAATTGATCTTCCTAAATCTCTGGTGGAGTAGTTAATAGCCCTTGGAATGTCTCATTTCCTTCCTGACATGGTGTGTTCTGAACAGCTACCCATTTGGAAAGCTGCGTAAAACAAAACAGAACACAAGCTAGTTCAACATTTAACAGTAAATTGTTGCTCTTCTTTTTTTCTTTAGTATCTCTGTCACTGTTTTTAATAATTACTGTTTTATACAAAAGGAGTCACAAATCTGCTCGATTTACAAATGGGGCATAAAAGACCCACCTGCCAGAGGTTACACACTGGCAGTCCTTCTTTGAAATATAGTTTTGATTCATTTGTCTCACGAGTTGTTTCTGAAATCTGTGAATAGGTTGCCAACACTGATTATAAATATAGAGATTTTATATGACAATACAGATTCTTTTGAAAAGTCACAAGTTTGGCAACAAGAGATTTGAATTTTGTACGGAGGCTAAAAAGAAGGTGCACACACTTTCTCCAGTTCTTCATAGACCCAAAGGTTCTGCTCCCTAGCCATGGATCCCCAATCTAATTAATGCCTTTTACACCTTCTTGTTGCCTCTACCCAGCCTAAGCCCTTGCTACTCAGTGTGGTCCATGGATGAGCAGCATCAACGCCACCTAGACATGCAGCATCTCAGACCCCACCCCAGACCCACTTCATGTGAACAAGATCCTCCGGTGAGCCATGTGCCTTTTAGAGAAGTGCTGGTGGAGACTCACAGTGACTCAGATGGAAGCCACATACCGTTTCTTTATTACGGCTGCCTTGTGTCCTACTTTCTTTGGTTTTTATTTTAGTCTCGCCTCCACCTTCCTCCTTCACCTACTTTGTTCCTTGAATTTAACACTTGTGTCGATATACTTGAGTCCTCTCCAGTCTCCCCTCGCCCTCTGCAGACATTCAGAGGATGCTGACGTCTAAGCGGGCAAAAACACCCTCGTTTCTACATTAAGAGTGCTATTAAAATGAACAGTTTTCCTATTTAGAATTATAGGATATCTGGTTTGAATGGGACATTGCTGGAGGTAATGAAGTCACATGGTTCCTAGAGTCGGCTGAATGCTGGCTCTCAGAAGATTACGTCCATATCCTAACCCCCAGAACCTGTTAATGTGACTTTAAATGGAAACAAAGGTCTTCGCTGATGTAATTATTAAAGCTAGGTAGCTAGATAATAGATAGATAGATAGACAGATGTTGACAGATATACAGAGATAGAGATATCTTATTAGTTCTGCTTCTCTAGACAACCCCAATACAGCCCTAAATTCAATGACAGGTGCCCTTAAAGGAAACATACAAAGGAGAGACATGGAGAGGAGAAGGAAGCCATGTGAAGACAAAGGCAGAGATTGAAGTGAGCAGCCACAAGCCAAGGAATGCCGACAGCCATCGGTAGCTGGAAGGGGCAAGGAATGTAATCTCCTTTAGAGCCTCTGGAAGGAGCACAGCCCTGCCCATGCCTTAATTTTGAACTTCTGGCCTCCAGAACTGTTAGAGAACAAATTTCTGTTGTTATAAGCCACCCAGTTTGTGGTAATTTGTTACAGCAGCCGTGGGACACTAATACAGTTCCCACATCAGGTTGCCTATCGGCAATACCTGGGGGGGCACATTGAATGGTGAGCATCACAATAAGTGGACAGGAATGCTGGGGGGGAGTCTTGACAGCTGCAACCAGAGCCACAGACCAGCAGCATTGTCACCACCAGGGGCTTCTTTAAAATGTGTTGGACATGGAGAATCTGAAGCCCAGACCCACTGAGTCAGAAACTGCATTTTAACAAGATCTCTTAAGTGATTCACATACAGGTTAAAGCACAAGAAGCCCTGCCCTAGACAATCTCAATTAGCAGCCTTGGCAGTGTCTTCTTGATCCCGTGTTTGTGTTACCAGGACATATAAAGTGTTCCTTCTCTGTCTCACCTAAGACTATGAGATAACGTTAGCAGAAACACACATTCCAGAAGACTTCAGAACGTAAAGACACCTAAATTCTAACTTAGAGGGTGAGGGTCCCTCCAGCTCCTTACTATAACACTCTGAGAACAAAGGCAAACCATACACCAAGTGAGCTGTTTGAGGCAAAGAAAGGCAGGGGTTGCTCATGCATTCATTCCTACTTCGCATTACCACCCAGGCGAAAAGAGTGTGTTTATTAAAATGTTTACCTTAAAAGGGGCTTCATCTGACAACTGAAAACAACAAAGGTGCACAAAATTGCTATTGAATATTTGAATATAAGAAATTCTCACGTAGGACTCAAAATAATAGCCTATTAAAATACACAGGGAGAGCGGAAACTCACGCAAAGTGGACGATTAAAGAAAATCCAGAGCCAGTGGCGGTGGGGGGCGGTGGACGAGGAGGGAATAACAAATGCATCTGCCGATCCTAAATTCAGACACACCAACCCCGCAAAGTGCTGCGGAGAATAAAAGGCTTCACTGTCTCCAGCTCATCACCAAGCTGGTCCTGCCCAGTTTTCCTGGATGACAGTGCATCTGATAACAAGACAGGGGAACGAAGGAGTTCTATACCATCTGCAGATTTTCATGCGATGCAGAAAAGAGGTAATACTGGATAGATTAGAACAATTTGATAAATTTGAATTGTCCTCCCCCAAGGGAAAATTTGGGGGGCATTTCTGAAATCAGAACATTCATGGGGTATGGGGCATAGGCCTTCCGATTTTATTCTATCTAGAAGCAGAAAAGGCAGAATCTGAGCAAATATTGGAAGAGATTCAGTAACACAAAATAAGAGAATTTTGAAAAGGACACCTAGCCAGTTAGATAATCTATGGCATGATGGTGACATAAAGGACAAAAAAAAAAAAAATAGGTGGAGATACAAAAATAAAAGAAGGGAATTTAATCCCTTTGTACCTACCATGTGCTGCTTGGACATACTCCATATTATCTCATTTATCCTTATAAAAACGGTCAAAGTGGATAAATGGTATCTCTGTTTTGTAAGTGAGAAAATTGAGACCCAGAGAGATACTGATCAGGTCACAGAGAAGAGCAGGTGTGCAGGAAAAAATAAATAACACATGTCTCTAGAGACATTATTAGTTTATCATTAAGGTACTGAATATCTTCAGCAGAATTCAAGTATGTTTGTGTTATTCAAAACATTTATAATGGCCTATATATTCTATGTAAGAAACAGTATTGACTTAAATGAATAATAGGCTTATTTGGGAAGGTTTTCAATTCCTAAGGAGCCTGGGAATTAGCGTAAGTCTAGAAACACGTAAGATAAAGGAGCTGCTAAAATTGGCAGAAGAAAATCATCTGTTCCGCATAATTGAGTCCCATTCATTTAGTCAACAACTTGTACTGAATGACTATTTTTGATCTGCACTTGTAGGCAGTAGGGATGCAAAGGTAAATAAGAAGCAGCTTTCATTCTCGAGGGCTTCTCTTGAAGCAAGAAGGCAGAGGTGATCGGACATATAATTCAATGTGAAGAGTGCTGTAGTGGAGATAAGAAGCACAAAGCACACAGGCATGAAGAACAAAAAGAGAATCAATCACAGCATCATGTCTGCTTGCCTTGGGAATTCAGGCACCCAGAACAATGGAAGTTTATTCCATCTGCGAGTAAGGCCAAATACTGAAGAATATAAATGCAAGAAGAAGCCAGGGAAAGGGATCAAGATTCCATATGGAAATAGTCACACCCGTGTCCTGTACTTCTCCACCTCCAGTCTGAAGAGCGTAAGTTCTCATTATTTGGTTAGCAGCTCCCTTTGGGCATGTAATCATCTAGGCTGTTACATATCAGCAGCTTTCTAATTGGTCTCCCCACATCCATTCTGGCCCAACTCCAAAGCAGTCATCACACCAAAGGCTTTTTTCAAAATGCAAATCAGATCAAGTCACCCATCCCTCTAATTGTTTTTAAAACTTCAATATCTTCTCATTACTCTTAGAATAATGTGAAATCTTTGGCACAACCTGAAAGCCTGCAAAATCTCACCTGGTCTTCAGCCCCATCTGCCCCTCGCCCCTTCCATTCTCCAGCTGTAACTCTTCTTCCAGTGCTTGGATCTACGGCAGGCTCCTCCAGCCAGAAGTCTTTGCATATGATGGTTCTTGGCTGCAAAAGTCTCTGTATAACTCAATCAGCTAGTTGACTTCTCATTCTGTGTTTCCTGACTGAGGATTGTGTGTTACTCACCCTTTAAAAAAAATCTATTTCTTTCTAATAACAAGGTAGCAGAGCAGAGTGGCCAAATCTCAGTGCTTCTCAATCCAGAAGACCAGAATTCCAACCTTAGCTCTGCCAGTTACCAGCTGTGTGACTTTGATCTTAATTTCTTCATTGCTAAAGACTGGTGGCAATATTCGTACCTGCTCCTAGAATAATTATAAACATCAGATCAGATAATACATGTAAAATACTTTTCCATTATAGTTCTGATTCAGAATTTATTCTCTCATTGAACATCTTTTTCCCTTTATCACACTTTCTTAATTTTTTTCCTGCCTCTGTTAATGTTTGCAGTTTTTCCACAGCGTGTCTAGGTCAATCTAATTTTATGTATCTGTTTGTTCTCAGAGTGAATTATTGGTTTAAGGGCTCATGACCTGCTTTAATTCTAGTGAAAAGTGTTAACTTTTTAAATATATTGTTTTTTTACCATTCTCTCCATCATTTTCTTTTAGAGTTCTATTCATGTTCTTCAGTAGAACAGTCCATTTAGAATAGGAGTGGGCTAACTTTTCCTGTAAAGGTCCAGATGGTAACTATGTTTTAGCTTTTGCAGGTCCTATGGACTCTTTCACAATTTTTCAACCCTGCCACGCAGGATACAATCCTCTGTAGACAATAGACAGACAGATGGGCGTGAAACTAGAGGCTGGATTTGGCCCAAGACCATAGTTTGCCAACCCCTGGCTTTTTTTTTTTTAATTTAATTTATTTATTTTTGGCCGTGTCGGGCCTTAGTTGCGGCATGCTGGATCTTCGTTGTGGCGCAGGAGCTCTCGTTGTGGTGCACGGGCTTCTCTCTAGTTGTGGCGTGCGGGTTTTCTCTTCCCTAGTTGTGACGTGTGGGTTCCAGAGCGTGTGGGCTCCGTAGTTTGTGGCAAGCAGGCCGGTTGCCCCACAGCGTGTGGGATCTTAGTTCCCTGACCAGGGATCGAACCCGCATCCCCTGCATTGGAAGGCGATACTTTATCATTGGACCACCACGGAAGTCCCCAACCCCTGGCTTTGAGCATATTCTTCTGGGTCATCTGCTTATAGTCTTTCCTTGCCTTTGAGCTGCTTTACGACTGTACAAACCGTGAGCAGCAGCAATGGGAAAGAATTCTTACCCCTGGTGTATTGGTTTGATATGATTTCAAATCCATTTATGATTTAAGTGAAGTTGTTTTAAGCCACTTGTTTATGACAAAGACAACACAAAACAAACCAAACAAGAAGTTGTTCTTTGAAGTAAAGTTGATTTGATATAAGAATGAGGTGAGTTTTGTCAGGATGGTTGATAAGTAGCTCAGATGCTGGGGGCTTATTGATGAGAACAGGTGGAGAAGCAGCTGTGGTGAGGGGCCATTTAGAATGTAAACCCTGGGAGTTGGTGAGGAGTATCTGAAGGGTTTTGGCCTGGGCACAAGCTCCCCTTTGCTGATGTAGCTCTCCGAAGGTCATGCTCCTGCCGTGGCCTGGCTGCTCTTGGTGGGCGGTGATGTTAACACGAGCCGCAGCCTCGGCAAGAGACGGGACGTCTGTGCCTGCCTCGGGGAGGAATCCTCATAGGCAGTGGCTTTGCAATGGTCCCTGGAGTGGTAACCCTTGGAGCAGCCCAGCCTGCAGGCCAGCATGGCGCCATGGTTCCTTAGCAACCAAGTACTAGCAGTGAAGGACCTGCCTTTCTGCACCGGCAGCTGCACCTCAGCTATTGGTTGGTCAAGCCCTCTCTCCCTGGTACCAACTCCTACAAAGGTGCACCTTGAACTAAATCTGGACTTTCTTCCTTTCATTCTCCCTTGCCTGGAACAACAGGGCAATCAATTTATCATTTGTTTGGAGTATGTTATTTCTTTGTTGGCTTATTAAGAGATTTTATTCTATCCGCTCTTAGCTTGTGAATTTCTTATAAATCTCACAGTGAACTTACGTTAAACAAGCAACTGGCAAAGACAAGCTCAGCCTCTGAGCATAATTTGACACCCCCTGAAGCGGAGCATCCACAGATATGAAAATTCTGGCCCTTGGAGGTTCAATTCACTCATGCATGAATCTCAACTCTGCATGGAAAAAGCCTCTTTTCCATCGTCTATTTGCAAATTAATTTCAGTGTTCCTTTAACTCAGTATAAGTTGGTCCTTCTTTGGTTTCTTCTTCAAACCAGTTCTAACACCTTACAGATTCCCTCATTAATAATGAGTTAAATCAAGTCTTTAACGTGGGTTCATTTTATATCTGTATGAAAATCATGAGTTCATCTTTTTAAAAAAGTACCCTTTAACAAACATATGTTGGAACCTCTCAGTCTTCGTAACATCTTCCTGGTCTTTCACAGTTCTGTTCTGTATCATAGAATCTCAGGATTATACTGGCCACACAGTTCTTTCTGACACTGTCCATTCCTATAATTCAGCTGTTTGATGAATGTCTTATGTGAATGATGCTGTTATCACTGCTAAGACTTCTGCTTGATTTCCATGTTTTTTATTTCATTGCTGCTCGTTTTTGTTTTATAGTTTCTTATGGATTTATAGTTCCTTGTGGATGCAGTTTCTGTACTTATTTGTTTCTTAAACATGCCATAAAAACATAAGCTCCGTCAACGTGAGGCACTGTTAACAGTGCATGTTACACACCCAAGGACCAGTTGTTGCCTTAAACTAGGGTTTTCCAGATGAGTTTAATTGTTCCAATTGTTTATTTTGCAGCTTCCTTGGCACTAGATAACTTCATGTGCTTGGTTTGCAAACCGTTCTGACTTAGCACATCCGTACTTACTGGACATGCATACAAAATATTTTATTTTTATATTTTTCACTTTTTAGCTGTGATCTCTCTCTCTCTCTCTCACACACACACACACACACACACACACACACACACACACAATTTTGTTTATTCCTTTACCGAATCCTCTGAGTCTCCAGTCTAGCATTGGTTTTTTTGTTGGTTTTTTTTTTTTTTCCGGTACGCAGGCCTCTCACTGTTGTGGCCTCTCCCGTTGCGAAGCACAGGCTCCGGACGCGCAGGCTTAGCGGCCATGGCTCACGGGCCCAGCCGCTCTGCGGCATGTGGGATCTTCCCGGACCGGGGCACGAACCCGCGTCCCCTGCATCGGCAGGTGGACTCTCAACCACTGCGCCACCAGGGAAGCCCCAGCATTGGTTCTTTAATGGCAATTCGAGACTCTCCATCTGTGGAGACAAAGAGGATATTCCATACCCAGCCACTGAGTTGGGATGATTCTCTTCTTGGTGTCAAGGCTGAGTCTGCAGCCCCATATTTCCATAGGTCTTCATCTTTCTGAAAGTCATAGCCCCTGGCATCAATCTGGAGTTGCTTTTTCAGTTCCTTTCCAGAGTACCCCCAGCCCAGCCCAGCCCTTGCCTCCAAGCAACAGACATGGTGCTGGTTTCCCACCTCCTTGCCCCGTTCTCTGACTCAGTTACCTGCAGGCAACGTCCTACCAGACCAGACCAGACCTATCATTCCAGACCAGAACCCCAGGTTGGGAAGATGCGTATCCTTTTCCCAAGCATAGCCATGTCTTTTTCAGTATTTCCTGTTTGTTATTTCATCTATTGTTGCTATGCTTTTGCAGCTGAGAGACTATCAAGTATGAAAACATCAGATCATCTTGACTGCAGTTGTGTTCATTGTTCACATTGCATAAAATGATTCATTTAAACTAAAAACCAAGGCTTCCGGGAAGATGGCGGAAAAGTAAGACGCGGAGATCACCTTCCTCCCCACACATACAACAAAAATACATCTATACGTGGAACAACTCCTACAGAACACCTACTGAACGCTGGCAGAAGACCTCAGACCTCCCAAAAGGCAAGAAACTCCCCACGTACCTGGGTAGGGAAAAAGAATAAACAGAGACAAAAGGATAGGGATGGGACCTGCAACAGTGGGAGGGAGCTGTGAAGGAGGAAAGGTTTCCACACACTAGGAAGCCCCTTCGCAGGTGGAGACTGCGGGTGGCGGAGGGGGAAAGCTTCGGAGCCACGGAGGAGAGCACAGCAACAGGGGTGCAGAGGGCAAAGCGGAGAGACTCCCGCACAGAGGATCAGGGCCGACCGGCACTCACCAGCCTGAGAGGCTTGTCTGCTCCCCGGCCGGGGCGGGCGGGGCTGGGAGCTGAGGCTCGGGCTTCGGTCGGAGCACAGGGAGAGGACTGGGGTTGGCGGTGTGAACACAGCGTGCAGGGGGTTAGTGCGCCACGGCTAGACAGGAGGGAGTCCGGGGAAAAGTCTGGACCTGCCGAAGAGGCAAGAGACTTTTTCTTCCCTCTTTGTTTCCTCGTGCGCGAGGAGAGGGGATTCAGAGCACTGTTTAAAGGAGCTCCAGAGACGGGTGCGAGCCGCGGCTAAAAGGGCGGACCCCAGAGACGGGCATGAGACGCTAAGGCTGCTGCTGCCGCCACCAAGAAGCCTGTGTGCGAGCACAGGTCACTATCCACACCCCGCTTCTGGGGAGCCTGTGCAGCCCGCCACTGCCAGGGTCCCAGTATCCAGAGACAACTTCCCCGGAAGAACGCACGGCGCGCCTCAGGCTGGTGCAACGTCACGCCGGCCTCTGCCGCCGCAGGCCCGCCCCGCGCTCCGTGCCCCTCCCTACCCCGGCCTGAGTGAGCCAGAGCCCCGGAATCAGCGGCTCTTTTAACCCTGTCCTGTCTGAGCCAAGAACAGACACCCTCCGGCGACCTACACGCACAGGTGGGGCCAAATCCAAAGCTGAGCCCCTGGGAGCTGTGAGAACAAAGAAGAGAAAGGAAAATCCCTCCCAGCAGCCTCAGGAGCAGCGGATTAAAGCTCCACAATCCACTTGATGTACCTGCATCTGTGGAATACCTGAACAGACAACCAATCATCCCAAATTAAGGAGGCGGACTTTGGAGCAAGATTTATGATTTTTTCCCCTTTTCCTCTTTTTGTGAGTGTGTATGTGTATGCTTCTGTGTGAGATTTTGTCTGTATAGCTTTGCTTACACCATTTGTCCTAGGGCTCTATCTGTCCGTTTTTTTTTTTTTAATTTTTTTCTCTTAATAATTACTTTATTATTTTAATAACTTTATTATATTTTCTTATTTTATTTTACTTTATCTTCATTCTTTTTTTCATTCCTTCCCTCCTTCCTTCCTTCTTCCCTCCTTCCTTCCTTCTTCCCTCCCTTTCTTTCTTTCTTTCTTTCTTCTTTCTACTTCTACTAATTCTTTCTTTCTACTTTTTCTCCCTTTTACTCTGAGCCATGAGGATGAAAGGCTCTTGGTGCTCCAGCCAGGCATCAAGGCTGTGCCTCTGAGGGGGGAGAGCCAACTTCAGGACACTGGTCCACAAGAGACCTCCCAGCTCCACATAATATCAAACGGTGAAAATCTCCCAGAGATCTCCATCACAACACCAGCACCCAGCTTCACTCAACGACCAGCAAGCTACAGTGCTGGACATCCTATGACAAACAACTAGCAAGACAGGAACACAACCCCACCCATTAGCAGAGAGGCTGCCTAAAATCATAATAAGTCCACAGACACCCCAAAACACACCACCAGACATGGACCTGCCCACCAGAAAGACAAGATCCAGCCTCATCTACCAGAACACAGACACTAGTCCCCTCCACCAGGAAGCCTACACAACCCACTGAACCAACATTACCCACTGGGGACAGACACCAAAAACAACGGGAACTACACACCTGCAGCCTGCAAAAAGGAGACCCCCAAACACAGTAAGATAAGCAAAATGAGAAGACAGAAAAACACACAGCAGATGAAGGAGCAAGATAAAAACCCACCAGACCTAACAAATGAAGAGCAAATAGGCAGTCTACCTGATAAAGAATTCAGAATAATGATAGTAAAGATGATCCAAAATCTTGGAAATAGAATAGACAAAATGCAAGAAACATTTAACATGGACCTAGCAGAACTAAAGATGAAACAAACAATGATGAACAACACAATAAATGAAATTAAAAATACTCTAGATAGGATCAATAGCAGAATAACTGAGACACAAGAACGGATAAGTGACCTGGAAGATAAAATAGTGGAAATAACTACTGCAGAGCAGAATAAAGAAAAAAGAATGAAAAGAACTGAGGACAGTCTCAGAGACCTCTGGGACAACATTAAACGCACCAACGTTCCAATTACAGGGGTTCCAGAAGAAGAAGAAAAAAGAAAGGGACTGAGAAAATATTTGAAGAGATTATAGTTGAAAACTTCCCTAATATGGGAAAGGAAATAGTTAATCAAGTCCAGGAAGCACAGAGAGTCCCATACAGGATAAATCCAAGGAGAAATACGCCAAGACACATATTAGTCAAACTGTCAAAAAGTAAATACAAAGAAAACATATTAAAAGCATATTAAAAGGGAAAAACCACAAATAACACACAAGGGAATCCCCACAAGGTTAACAGCTGATCTTTCAGCAGAAACTCTGCAAGCCAGAAGGGACCGGCAGGACATATTTGAAGTGATGAAGGAGAAAAACCTGCAACCAAGACTACTCTACCCAGCAAGGATCTCATTCAGATTTGATGGAGAAATTAAAACCTTTGCAGACAAGCAAAAGCTGAGAGAGTTCAGCACCACCAAACCAGCTCTACAACAACTGCTAAAGGAACTTCTCTAGGCAAGAAACACAAAAGAAGGAAAAGACCTACAATAACGAACCCAAAACAATTAAGAAAATGGGAATAGGAACATACATATCAATAATTACCTTAAATGTAAATGGACTAAATGCTCCCACCAAAAGACACAGATTGGCTGAATGGATACAAAAACAAGACCCATATATTTGCTGTCTACAAGAGACCCACTTCAGACCTAGAGACACATACAGACTGAAAGTAAGGGGATGGAAAAAGATATTTCATGCAAATGGAAACCAAAAGAAAGCTGGAGTAGCAATTCTCATACCAGACAAAATAGACTTTAAAATAAAGACTATTAGAAGAGACAAAGAAGGACACTACATAATGATCAAGGGATCAATCCAAGAAGATACAACAATTGTAAATATTTATGCACCCAAATTAGGAGCACCTCAATACATAAGGCAAATACTAACAGCCATAAAAGGGGAAATTGACACTAACACATTCATAGTAGGGGACTTTAACACCCCACTTTCACCAATGGACAGCTCATCCAAAATGAAAATAAATAAGGAAACACAAGCTTTAAATGATACATTAAACAAGATGGACTTAATTGATATTTATAGGACATTCCATCCAAAAACAACAGAATACACATTTTTCTCAAATGCTCATGGAACATTCTCCAGGATAGATCATATCTTGGGTCACAAATTAAGCCTTGGTAAATTTAAGAAAATCGAAATTGTATCAAGTATCTTTTCTGACCACAACGCCATGAGACTAGGTATCAATTACAGGAAAAGATCTGTAAAAAATACAAACACATGGAGGCTAAACAATACACTACTTAATAACGAAGTGATCACTGAAGAAATCAAAGAGGAAATTAAAAAATACCTAGAAACAAATGACAATGGAGACACGACGACCCAAAATCTATGGGATGCAGCAAAAGCAGTTCTAAGACGGAAGCTGATAGCAATACAAGCCCACCTTAAGAAACAGGAAACATCTCGAATAAAAAACCTAACCTTGCACCTAAAGCAATTAGAGAAAGAAGAACAAAACCCCCCCCAAATTTAGCAGAAGGAAAGAAGTCATAAAAATCAGGTCAGAAATAAATGAAAAAGAAATGAAGGAAACAATAGCAAAGATCAATAAAACTAAAAGCTGGTTCTTTGAGAAGATAAGCAAAATTGATAAACCATTAGCCAGACTCATCAAGAAAAAAAGGGAGAAGACTCAGATCAATAGAGCTAGAAATGAAAAAGGAGAAGTAACAACTGACACTGCAGAAATACAAAAGATCATGAGAGATTACTACAAGCAACTCTATGCCAATAAAATGAACAACCTGGAAGAAATGGACAAATTCTTAGAAATGCACAACCTGCCAAGACTGAATCAGGAATAAATAGAAAATATGAACAGACCAGTCACAAGCACTGAAATTGAAACTGTGATTAAAAATCTTCCAACAAACAAAAGCCCAGGACCAGATGGCTTCACAGGCAAATTCTATCAAACATTTAGAGAAGAGCTAACACTTATCCTTCTCAAACTCTTCCGAAATACAGCAGAGGGAGGAACACTCCCAAACTCATTCTACGAGGCCACCATCACCCTGATACCAAAACCAGACAAGGATGTCACAAAGAAAGAAAATTACAGACCAGTATCACTGATGAGCATAGATGCAAAAATCCTCAACAAAATACTAGCAAACAGAATCCAACAGCACATTAAACGGATCATACACCATGATCAAGTGGGGTTTATTCCAGGAATGGAAGGATTCTTCAATATATGCAAATCAATCAACGTGATACACCATATTAACAAACTGAAGGAGAAAAACCATATGATCATCTCAATAGATGCAGAGAAAGATTTCGACAAAATTCAACACCCATTTATGATAAAATCCCTGCAGAAAGGCATAGAGGGAACTTTCCTCAACATAATAAAGGCCATATATGACAAACCCACAGCCAACATCGTCCTCAATGGTGAAAAACTGAAAGCGTTTCCACTAAAATCAGGAACAAGACAAGGTTGCCCACTCTCACCACTCTTATTCAACATAGCTTTGGAAGTTTTAGCCACAGCAATCAGCCACAGCAATCAGGAAATAAAAGGAATCCAAATCGGAAAAGAAGAAGCTGTCACTGTTTGCAGATGACATGATACTATACATAGAGAATCCTAAAGATGCTACCAGAAAACTACTAGAGCTAATCGATGAATTTGGTAAAGCAGCAGGATACAAAATTAATGCACAGCAATCTCTGGCGTTCCTATACACTAATAGTGAAAAATCTGAAAGTGAAATCAAGAAAACACTCCCATTTACCATTGCAACAGAAACAATAAAATATGTAGGAATAAACCTACCTAAGGAGACAAAAGACCTGTATGCAGAAAATTATAAGACACTGATGAAAGAAATTAAAGATGATACAAATAGATGGAGAGATATACCATGTTCTTGGATTGGAAGAATCAACATTGTGAAAATGACTCTACTACCCAAAGCAATCGACAGATTCAATGCAATCCCTATCAAACTACCACTGGCATTTTTCACAGAACTAGAACAAAAAATTTCACAATTTGTATGGAAACACATAAGACCCCGAATAGCCAAAGCAATCTTGAGAACGAAAAACAGAGCTGGAGGAATCAGGCCCCCTGACTTCAGACTATACTACAAAGCTACAGTAATCAAGACAGTATGGTACTGGCACAAAAACAGAAAGATAGATCAATGGAACAGGATAGAAAGCCAAGATATAAACCCACGCACATATGGTCACCTTATCTTTGATAAAGAAGGCAGGAATGTACAGTGGAGAAAGGACAGCCTCTTCAATAAGTGGTGCTGGGAAAACTGGACAGGTACATATAAAAGTATGAAATTAGATCACTCCCTAACACCATACACAAAAATAAACTCAAAATGGATTAAAGACCTAAATGTAAGGCCAGACACTATCAAACTCTTAGAGGAAAACATAGGCAGGACACTCTATGACATAAATCACAGCAAGATCCTTTTTGACCCACCTCCTAGAGAAATGGAAATAAAATCAAAAATAAACAAATGGGACCTAATGAAATTTCAAAGCTTTTGCACAGCAAAGGAAACCATAAACAAGACCAAAAGACAACCCTCAGAATGGGAGAAAATATTTGCAAATGAAGCAACTGACAAAGGATTAATCTCCAAAATTTATAAGCAGCTCATGCAACTCAATAACAAAAGAACAAACAACCCAATCCACAAATGGGCAGAAGACCTAAATAGACATTTCTCCAAAGAAGATATACAGACTGCCAACAAACACATGAAAGAATGCTCAACATCCTTAATCATTAGAGAAATGCAAATCAAAACTACAATGAGCTATCATCTCACACCAGTCAGAATGGCCATCATCAAAAAATCTAGAAACAATAAATGCTGGAGACGGTGTGGAGAAAAGGGAACACTCTTGCACTCTTGATGGGAATGTAGATTGATACAGCCACTGTGGAGAACAGTATGGAGGTTCCTTAAAAAACTACAAAAGAACTACCATACGACCCAGCAATCCCACTACTGGGCATATACCCTGAGAAAACCATAATTCAAAAAGAGTCATGTACCACAATATTCATTGCAGCTCTATTTACAATAGCCAGGACATGGAAACAACCTAAGTGTCCGTCATCAGATGAATGGATAAAGAAGATGTGGCACATATATACAATGGAATATTACTCAGCCATAAAAAGAAACGAAATTGAGCTATTTGTAATGAGGTGGATAGACCTAGTCATACAGAGTGAAGTAAGTCAGAAAGAGAAAGAAAAATACCATATGCTAACATATATATGGAATTTAAGAAAAAATAATGTCATGAAGAACCTAGGGGTAAGACAGGAATAAAGACACAGACCTACTAGAGAATGGACTTGAGGATATGGGGAGGGGGAAGGGTAAGCTGTGACAAAGCGACAGAGAGGCATGGACATATATACACTACCAAACGTAAAATAGATAGCTAGTGGGAAGCAGCCGCGTAGCACAGGGAGATCAGCTCGGTGCTTTGTGATCACCTGGAGGGGTGGGATAGGGAGGGTGGGAGAGAGGGAGACGCAAGAGGGAAGAGATATGGGAACATATGTATATATATAACTGATTCATTTTGTTGTAAAGCAGAAACTAACACACCATTGTAAAGCAGTTATACTCCAATAAAGATTTTTAAAAAAATAAAAACCAAAAGAAAATAAAATTTTGCATCTGCAACTCTTGAATTTGACAAGAGTC
Organism: Phocoena sinus; assembly: GCF_008692025.1. Classification (NCBI taxonomy): domain Eukaryota; kingdom Metazoa; phylum Chordata; class Mammalia; order Artiodactyla; family Phocoenidae; genus Phocoena; species Phocoena sinus. The sequence goes on along the minus strand of NC_045777.1, from coordinate 6,927,211 downwards.
AATTAGATACTTGGAAAGATGTAAATAAATGGGAATAATTTAAACTATTTGATGAATGGGAGCTTGAGAATTTTTTAAAACCTCTGGAAAAGTCTAATGAATGTTGCACTGATATCCACAAACTGATAAGGGCTCTGCTGCCACTTCAAAAATGCAATGTCAAAACATTAGAAGATTCAAAATCATTCCAAAAATAGTTTTAACTCTTGCATTTTATTTTCAGAAACTTCCAGTCCTCAAGAAAACTCACTAGTCTGATGTATATGCCTGAGCTACCCCATCTACCACTTACTAAGAAGATAACATGTTAACTTAAAAGACGTTCATACAAAGAGACAGGAAATTGAGCGCTTAATGAGTCTGCAGTGATTTCCTTTCAAATAAATTTAGCACATCCACACTTACTGGGCACATATACAAAGAGTGAAGTTTGAATTTGTTCCCTGAAGCCTTAGTACAAACAGGACCAGCAGACATTTTCCTACTTTGATGCCCAATGACGCCTTGTGTATCCCTTGCTTTTTCCTCATCAGAACCTAGGGTCGCATATATTGGCGATTTTAAAATTGGGCAAGGTCGATTAGACTGGCAGTAACCAAGGTGATTCTGACTCCCAGGGCACATCTGACAATATCTGGAGACATTTCTGGTTATCATAACAGGAGGGGGATAGTCCACTGGCACCCAGTGGGTGGAGGCCAGGGATGCTGCACGACATCCCGCAGCGCACAGGGCGGCCCCGCAACGGAGATTCATCTGCCTCAAAATTTCAGCAGGGCAGAGGCTGAGAAACTCTGGGTTGAGAGGTGTTTAATGAATGTTATGTATAATTATATATATATATATATGTACATACTGTTAAATTTATGTATATCCCATCACTGTGTGTATATAGGTGGGAGTGTTATATGTTGCAGGAAACCATGATAAGGTGTTATTAGATTGGGGGAATTTCCTACCATAGGTCCTGGTTCTTTCACTAGTGCTTCCTGTGTTCAAAATACCATCCCGAGCACTTTCTAACTAACTCACTAAACCTTCGTAACAACGCTTGCAGATGGCTAATATTATTATTCCCATATTGTAGGTAAGAGAACTCAGACCCAGAGAGGTTAAGTAGCTTGCCTGAGGTCCCAGAGCTAGCAAGTTGGAGGATCCATGATTCTCACTCAGAGAGTCTAATTGAACTTAACCACTTTGCAATATTGTCTGATCGCTGACCCCAAAGGACCTTTAAGGCCCTTCCACTGGAAACTCCACTAGCCCTTCCCTCTTTCTTTCTACAAACGGTAAGCTCATACACTGGTTTGCACTTCAGCAGTGGTGAAGTCTGAGCCATTAAGAAATCTTCAGGAAAGAGAGAAGGCATATATCAAAGCTGTCGAGATGAATGCTAATGATAAAGGTAAACATGTAAAACTGCTGTTTTGGGCTTCCCTGGTGGCGCAGTGGTTGAGGGTCCGCCTGCCGATGCAGGGGACGTGGGTTCGTGCCCCGGTCCGGGAAGATCCCACGTGCCGCGGAGCGGCTGGGCCCGTGAGCCATGGCCGCTGAGCCTGCGCGTCTGGAGCCTGTGCTCCGCAACGGGAGAGGCCACAACAGTGAGAGGCCCGCGTACTGCAAAAAAAAAAAAAAAACAAAAAAACAACTGCTGTTTTTTCCAAAAACTATTTCCAAGTCCCTACCACGTGCTGTTGCAGGTACAGCCGGGTCGCAGGAATGTTTCTCTGCAGAGGATGAGCAGGAAGGGCACCAAGCCACAGTCTCAGCCTAAGGCGTTTCTTATAGCAAAGTTGAGCGTTACTTTTGATTTGTGTTGTCTAGATATCATTGCGGAAGCCAGGAATGCCCAGAAAACACACCCAAAAAAAGGCAGACTCAGGCCGTGATCAGAAGAATCTTATTATCCAAGTTGCAACATGCAAATATCTCCTTTGCATTCTGCTTTCTGCAAACACAGAGTGAAAAAATAAGTAGGGAAAAATGAGAAAAAACAAGCAGTACGATTCATGCTTCACAAAGTCCTGTAGGTTATTACCATGTTTTAAATTGTGAGTTGCAAACACAAGCTGTTCTTAAACAAGAACAAAAAGAAAAAGCAGATGGTTTCTTTTCACATCCTGTGAAACTTTTTCTGAATGCAAGCGTATGCTCCCTTCTCCCCAGCTGGCACTGCCCATGCAAATGATCCGTTTTCTGTCATTTTGAGAAAAATTCTTCATCCCCCATCCCCCATACCAAATGCCAAAATACCTAGAAACGAGGGCAGGGAAAGGCATCGCCAGAATATTTTGATCCAAGTAAGTCTTTGAGGCTCCAAGACCACATACCGGCATAGAAACATGATTTGATTATTATTGCCATTATTTTTTATGTGATGTATGTTTATTTCAACAAACATCTTTATGGATGGTCAGTTGATTTTGCTATGCATGACACAGTGGAAAGTGTGTGAGATTTGCAGTTATATAGATTCTGGATTATATACGTTCAAATTCCAGCTCAGCAGCTTATTAAATAACTGCATCCTTGAGAAAATTATTTTAAATGCCTTTAAAATTGCTTATTCTCTGTGACTCAGTTTTTTCACTTGCAAAGTGGAGAGAGCAAAATCTGCCTTTTCAGGGATGTTTCAAAGCTGAATTTCAGTTCGAGAGGGAGAGGCACTGCACCGAATTTTGTTTGCTTTACTCATATAAATGAGAGAGAGAGAGAGAGAGAGAGAGAGAGAGAGAGAGAGAGAGAGAGAGAGAGTGGCCACAGAGTCTTTTATAAGATAATTTCAGATGTGACATACCATCGTTTCCCCTGGATTCTACTGGTCACATAGCGCAACCTGGTAAAAATGTGTGAGGTGACTACACAGAGGGTGAGAACACCAGGACGCTGAGACCACTGGGGAACCTCTTGGGGACTGGCTGCCGAAGTACCCGGCCCTGTAATTTATATCAAAGTAGGCGAGTGTGATAAGCGAGAACGAAGGTGAGCACCACCTCCCACTTGAATTCACAGCCTCATTGTTAACTGAATACCCAGCTGGACTCCTCCCTCTTCCAAGAAGCATCCCTGACAAGATGCATTTCCAATCATCTCCCTATGAATGCTGACAGCATTTGTTCATACTTCCCTGCTTTAGCGATGTCATGTTACTCAATTTTTAGTTTACAAAAGCTAGTCTCATCACCTTGAGGGCAAAGGTGATGTCAAATTCTCTTTTGGATTTTAAAAAACTCCTCGCATGTGCTAAGTAGATGGAGTGCATACAAATTCAACTCCAACTCTGTGACCTTTCCAATGAACAGGCCTGAATGATGAACATTTCCGTTTTGTTTTTTTCTTTGCGGTACACGGGCCTCTCACTGTGTGGCCTCTCCCGTTGCGGAGCACAGGCTCCGGACGCGCAGGCTCAGTGGCCATGGCTCACGGGGCCCAGCCGCTCTGCGGCACGTGGGATCCTCCCGGACCGGGGCACGAACCCGCGTCCCCTGCATCGGCAGGCGGACTCTCAACCGCTGCACCACCCAGGAAGCCCAACATTCCCTTTTAAATTGCCCTACAGCTCTCCAAATTCCTTGGTCATTACATTACAGTTCCATCTTGGCCATTATATGCAATATAATAAAAATAAGCCCACACACACTGGTCCTCGCACACTCCCGCTGGAAGCTCTTGCCTTGCCTCTCCCTTGTTGACACGTTCTTCCCCAAAATATGCATCTACTCAGCTTGTTCCATCACCTTCATAAGGTTGTTCTTTGTTCAAACAGCAGCTCCTCAGTGAGGCTCACCCTGATGACCACATTTAATGCAGCAATCAGCGCTTACCCACCCTCTCCACCGATGCGTCTCCTCAACATGTACAGATTTTTCTTTTTGCCCTAGTAACCTATCAGCTCCGTAAGAAAAACACTTACAACTTACTAATTTGTTACATTTATTGTCTATCTTCCTCTCCAGAGCGTCAGTTCCCTGAAGACAAGGACTTCTGCCTGGCTTGTTTTCCAGTGTTTCCAAAGTGCCTGAACCACTGTCTGGAAAATACCAGATGCTTAGTATAGAATTTTTGGATAAATGAATTGGAGTAATATTTTTCACAACAGAATTTGAAACCAAAATGTCTTTGCTGGTGAGTCTCGAGCTAAGCGGGTGTTTCAGTTAATCAAGGCTACTTTCCCAAGGTTTCTGCTTAATCATGGCATATCTTCTTACATACGTAGTTCATGAACCACTGCACAAAGCAAATATGGTATAATTAATAGATAAAAATCTCATATAGAGCATTTTAAAAATTTTTCCTCAAAAATTCATTAAAGTTACAGTATAGAAGTTGATAGACCTTACTAGTCAATTCAGTTAAAATCACTTTCTACCCATTCAAGCAACTGGTTTGAGTGACTTGAGTTCAGTGCAGTAAATATTTGACAGAGTTTATGCACGAACATTTTCTTTCATTATAAAAGTGCATTAATTGTTCCAAAGTTCCGACCAATCTTTTTTTTTTTTTTTTTTTAGTTTTACCTCTAAAACTCTAAGTATGACTGATATCTGCTTTCTAGCTTAGGGCATATGCTGAGAATTTACTCCTCCTTTTGTTCTCAAAGTGGTAATTCCACGAGAGGCTAAAGCCAATATATTTTGAAAAGAAATGACATAATAATACAACTTTGTAATCAAATATTAATGTTCTTCTAAATGTTTATTGTGCTGTTAAATTAAATGATTTCCATGCAGGGGCAAGCTAAACCACACATGTTCTGCCACAAAAGAAACACTAGATCAAATATCTGGCTATTTCACAACACTTTCTCTATTTTCAACACCTGCAATGTCCTCATTCCTGAATTAATCCCTAGAAGAAATTCTTAAGTACAGAGCCAAAATTACGGAAAATGCTCTTATGACAGGGAGACACGCGTTCTAATTGTGTAATTATCAGAGTCCAGAGTTCACAAATTACATCTTGTAGTGAAGTTTAACTTGTTTAACCAACCTTTCCTTTGTATAAGAGGAAATATCCCTTAGTGACAGTGTTCTCTTTGGAAGATCACGTTTAAGCACTTGCATTAAAATTCTATACTCTTTTCATCTAATACAAGCAACATGCATACAATTAAGGCACCTACATTAAAAATCTACGATCCCAAGAGTTGACATATTTAATAATTTATAGCAAATAATTTATTTATATATTATATATAAATATATATAATATATAAATATATATAATAATATATATATTATAAATATATATATTATATACAAATTTGCTAATAATTTATAGCAAATCGGTGTGGAACTTGCTTGACGGCCACCACCTGAATAACCCCTTACTTCGCCTGTCACTAAATAGAGAACATCAAGGCAGCATTCTGAAATGCACATTTATTTTTTAAAAAAGGATTTAGTAGATAAAAAACCCCAAGGAGCTATTACTGTGTAGCAAGTCCCTGATAAATCTGTGATGGTAGAAAGCATGCAGTAGTGAAAGGCATGACCAGTAGTCAAATTCTTCCACCATCAGTTCACTTCAGCATATACATTTTTTTTAAATTTCACAGTCTTAAAATCTTTTCTTAATGAATGGATGTTGTGAACCTGTTATGACAGTGTTGTTAGCAGAAATGGTAAACCTATTACAGATGAGATTAGTTGTGATATGACCTTGATCTACACATCCACCTCTTACATAGGGAGTAGTAGTGGATGAAATAAGAAAAACAGAATGAAGGAGGCGAGTCTGAGAGCGGCACTCAGACTTCTAAGATGAGGTACAGTGATCCCCACATCCTGGTATTCGCACTCTTGTGTAACTGCCTTCTCTGGAGTGGGCGGGACCCATGACTTGCCTCTAACTAACAGGATACAGCAAAAGGGATGGGAGATCTCTTCTGTGATTAGGTTACGAAAGACAGTAACATCCCTTTTGCTGACAGACTCTCTTCATTGCTGTCTCTGAGAAAGCCAGCTGCCATGATAGAGAAGCCCAATGGACAAGGAACTGAGGGTGACGTCAACACCCAGAAAGAATGCAATGAGCTCCGTCCAACAACCCACGAGGAACTGAATCCAGCCAGTAACCACTGAGGAAGCCTGGAAATGGATCCTTGAGGCTTCAGATGAAACCCCCGCCCTGGCTGACACCTTGACTGAAGCTCTGTGAGACCCCAGCCCAGCCTGCCTGACCCACAGAAACTGTGAGGTCGTAAATATGTGCTCTTTTAAGCTGCTAAGTTTCGGGGCAGTTTGTTAAGTAGCCATAGACAACCAGTCCAGACTGTGAACCTTTGAAAGAAACCCTTGAAAAATATATTCTTGTTTACTAAAACCAAACAATAAAAATAGCACAGGAGAAAAGACCACTTCGTGGGGTGAGACACGACATGGTGCTACTCTGTCCTCCCACGAAGGAGAGGGACTCTTACGTGAGTCGGGAACAAATGCAAGCCCTCAGTACTCGAGGGCTTGGTATTTCTGGGGAGAGGAATAAAACGATTATAAATAGACGGGAACACAGCCAAAGACTCTTGTGCTCCTTCCACATGACTTTTATTCTTCTTTCTTCCATCTCTCAACAGATGTGGTCATGTTCAACGGGGTCTTCTCCAGAGCAGCTTTCGCTAAGTAGCTCACAGATCCTTAATATGCAATGTTTCTGATGTGAGTCTATTTAATAAAAACATGTCACCTATTTTAGTAAGATTTTAAAATTTTAATCCAGCAGTTCCTAATTTTGAGGATTTTTCAGACCCATTTTAAAAATTGGGACTGACACGGTATTGCCAACTTTCTGATTTGCCCAATAAGGACATGAAAACATTCACCAAAACAATAACATCCTACCATAGATTATTCTCATCATTTTATGGAAGAATATTTTTTTACTAATAAAGGGAAAAATATCTCAAAATGAATTATTATTATTTAAAGTTAAATACATATAGTGTTATAAGAAATTTATCACGTTTTATTTTTTCTCATCCTGCCATGAAACTGTAAATTTTGCTACATATGTGGACTCATTTCAGGAGCCGCTGACTTAGTCTATATAACTCTCTTAGCAACAAGAAGCATTAACATCCCTGACACCAGATCAGAATAAGATCTACCTCATAGAAATATCTGACTTTATCTTTGCTGCATAAGTGTGGTTGGAGTCACCAGGTAAAATACAAGATGCCCGGTTAAATGTGAATTTCTGATAAACATGAATAATCTTTTTAGTGTAAGCATGTCTTATATGTGGGACAAATACTGCATGGGACCTACTTATATAAAAAAATTACTCACCGTTTTATCTGACATTCAGATTCCACCGGGCATCCTGTACTTTTATTTTAGCAGTAGAGTGAGTTACTCAGGAAAAGTCAAGGCTGACTTGAAAAATTATTACTTCAGCTTAAACTGGAGTTTAGAAAGAAGTAAATATTGTGTGGAGGTGGAGAGGATTTTCCCCCCATAGAACTTGTATGTATATCAGTAAGAATTGCCTCTACATAAGCTACACTCAGAACTCACTTAACAAGAATCGTATCTCCAGTGTAGACAATATGATTCTCTCCTTAGCAGTCTAAATTTTCACATGGGCAACTGAAGTCGGAAAATATTTACAATGACTTCACCCTTCTTGCCAATGGACCCCTGAATCAGGTGAATAAGAACGTAACCGTAAATTTACTACTTTCATCCTCTTGAGCCATTTCTCCAACCAAGGACGTTCTGCATAGTTCTTCAATTCACAATTTGTCATCTCAACCACACAACCATACTTTCTTTGGGAGACTCAGATGGATTTCCTATGTATTAGGTTCTCCCCATAGATGGGGGGGAAATGGCAGGTATCCATTGGAAGTTCTTAAATATTTGAAGATACAGGTATATAAAACTCAAAAGTTGAAGTTACCCCTCTTTTTGTTAAAAGGGGATAATTATGAGTGGTAAAAGTGTTACAGCCACAATAACCTCAGAGTGAGCCTTAATTTTTCAAAAAGACTGGAGAATAATTTAAGAGAGCACCAATTCAGGTTTAATAGCGTGTCCTCTTCCCATCTAAAATTATCTCAGATTCATGTTCAACCCTTTGATAAACAGAGATCTACCCGACAACTTCATTCCACAGATGAAGGAAGGAGAACCTGGCCCAAGTTCTAAGACAAAATGACCACTTTTGAGGAGGTGTTTTGTCATCAATATTCTAAGAACCATCCCCCAAGGGAAGTGAGGGGCTTGAGAGATGCTGCCATATTGTCAGTGAAGAAATCACAGTGCTGGGAGGGTAGGCGCGTTTCCTAAGATCACCAAGCCAGTCACGGAAGGTCGGAGCCAATAGAAGGAGCCACTGACATCATCAAACCTCTCATTTTACATGTATCAGAACCCAAGGGAAGATGGCTCCCCCAAACCTATGAATGAAGCTGTTAAACTGGAACCCCAGACTACTCTTCTGCCAGTGCCTCTGCCACTTCCTGAGTGACAATGTGTGAATAATTCTCAAGGCTCACATGCTTTTCCAGCAAGTTCTTCTGCTAAATCCAAGCTTACTGAAGCATGGCTCAGTTTCCCTGGATCCTAGATCACTGGGGTGACTGTTAAAAGTAGAATCCTGGGAGGTAGCATCCTTCCACCCGCATTTTAAACAAGGCTATTTCCGATGCGTACTCAAACTTGATAACTCTTTCCTGAAACATAACTAAGTCCCTTATTCACTTCTCCAGTATCTATTTTCTGAGGCTTTGGTGTGCGATGAACCTCGGTGGCGAACTCAGGCATGTGGACAATGCCTTCTAGCCCGACGATACGTTCTCTGGGTTTAGACTGTAAATGCATCAGCCGCCAAGAGGATTACTCTGAACTTTTCAAATCTTGGAGGGAAAATGAAGTGTGTGTGTTTGTGTGTGTGTGTGCGTACCAGCACACAAAAGTTGTGTCACGGGACTTCCCTGGTGGTTCAGTGGTTGAGACTTCACCTTCCAGTGCAGAGGGTGTGGGTTTGATCCCTGGTCAGGGAGCTAAGATGCCACATGCCTTGCGGCCAAAAACCCAAAACAGAAGCAATAGTGTAACAAATCCAATAAAGACTTTAAAAATAAAATGGTCCACATCAAAAAAAAAATCTAAACAACAAAAAAGTGTCACAACTGTTTTGGTAACAAGTCACAAAATTCTAACCAGAACAGGAATTTACTGTAAAGGATACTGGATACTTTCAGATCCAAGGCAGGAAATCAACTGGTTCTCAGAGGCGTCCAGAATGCGGACTCAAATGCTGCGAAAGCCTTCCCGTCACTGTTCATCCAAGCCTTTCGGTGCTTCTATGGGTACCTGCTTCATTCCTCCCCTCTCCCTCTCTCTCCCCCTCCCCCTCTTTCTCTGAAAAATGAATTTCTAGACTTCTCTGGTCCTCAAGGAACCAGAGACTTTCCATTCATCTTATGTACTCTCCCCACCCTCACATAAACATGCTGAATTAAACTTTTTCCAGCCACCGGCCCTCAGCATTTGCTCTGCCCTCAGCCTGCAAAGCATTTTGCCTGACAACTTCTTTCCCCATTGTTATAAATCAGTTCAAACACCGACTCCTAAGAGAGGACTTCCCTAGCTCATACTTACTGGGTACTTATCATACGCAACTGTGGCTCACAAAATCCCTGAATATTTGACCGTTGGCTCCCATTTAATTGCTCACGTCCTATTCCATTGCTTATTTGCTTTATAGCATTTATCCACATGTGAAAGTATTGTGTTTACCTATTAGTTTACCCATTTAACTTCTGTCTTATCATGATATAATGGGAGCCCCACGCAGAGGCGTGCCAGGGCTAGTTCACATGGGCTCACGACAGCTAACTGTCAAATAAGCAGGAATTCTGTGAACCACTTGTTAAACTGATGACACCGTGGAAACCGAAAAATGCTACAAATCAGGACTTTCTTTTATTGGGGTATAGTTGCTTTACAACGTTGTGTTAGTTTCTGCTGTACAACAAAGTGAATTAGCTATATGTATACACATATCCCTCCCTCTTGCACTTCCCTCCCCTGACCCATCTAGTTCACCACAGAGCACCAAGCTGAGCTCCCTGCACTATGGAGCAGGTTCCCACTAGCTATCTGTTTTACATATAGCAGTGCATATATGTCACTCCCAATCTCCCAATTCATCCCACCCAACTCCCCAGCCCATGTCCACACGTCCATTCTCTACTTCTGTGTCTCTATTCCCGCCCTGAAAATAGGTTCATCTGTACCATTTTTCTAGATCCCACATATATGCATTAATATACGATATTTGTTTTTCTCTTTTGACTTATTTCACTCTGTATGACAGACTCTAGGTCCATCCACGTCTCTACCAATGGCCCAATTTCATTTCTTTTTATGGCTGAGTAATTTTCCATTGTATATATGTACCACATCTTCTTTATCCATTCATCCATCGATGGGCACTTAGGTTGCTCCCATGTCCTGGCTATTGTAAACAGTGCTGCAATGAACATTGGGGGATGCATGTGTCTTTTTGAATTATGGTTTTCTCAGGGCCCATTAGTGGGATTGCTGGGTCATATGGTAGTTCTATTTTTAGTTTTTTCAGGAAACTCCATACTGTTCTCCATAATGACTGTATCAATTTACATTCCCACCAACAGTGCAAGAGGGTTCCCTTTTCTCCACAACCTCTCCAGCATTTACTGTTTCTAGATTTTTTGATGATGGCCATTCTGACCGGTATGAGGTGATACCTCATCGTAGTTTTGATCTGCATTTCCTCTAATAAATAGTGATGTTGAGCATATTTTCATGTGACTCTTGATATTTTTCATAGAATTAGAACAAAAAATTCTACAACTTTATATGGAAACACAAAAGACCCCAATTAGCCAAAGCAATCTTGAGAAAGAAAAATGGTGCTGGAGGAATCAGGCTCCCTGACTTCAGACTATACTACAAAGCTACAGTAATCATGACAGTATGGTACTGCTACAAGAACAGAAGTATAGCTCAATGGAACAGGATAGAAAGCCCAGAGATAAACCCATGTACCTATGGTCACCTAATTTATGACAAATGAGGCAAGGATATACAATGGAGAAAAGACAGCCTCTTCAATAAGTGGTGCTGGGAAAACTGGACAGCTACACGTAAAGGAATGAAATTAGAACACTCCTAACACCATACACAAAAATTAACTCAAAATGGATTAAAGACCTAAATGTAAGACTGGACACTATAAAACTCTTAGAGGAAAACATAGGAAGAAAACTCTTTGACATAAATCACAGCAAGATCTTTTTTGGCCCACCTCCTAGAGTAATGAAAATAAAAACAAATGGGACCTAATTAAACTTAAAAGTTTTTGCACAGCAAAGAAAACCAAAAATGAGATGAAAAGAAACAACCCTCAGAATGGGAGAAAATATTTGCAAACGAAGCAACTGACAAGGGATTAATCTCCAAAATATACAAACAGCTCACGTAGCTCAATATCAAAATAACAAACAACCCAGTCAAAACATGGATGGAAGACCTAATAGACAAACCAGGACTTTTAAAATGTTTCCCAGCGAGCTGATTCACCGGTACAGCACTGGTTCCATGAAAGCAGAGCCTTCTTTCCTTTTGCACTGTTAACACCTAGATACCTTCAACATTGAACTTGTGTTGAATAAACCGATGCCTGACTTACTACTTCAGACGATTTCTTGTTTTTTCCCAAATCCGCGAGTCTTGGGGAAATGATTCATTTGCCCGACTAGAACAAGGTACTCATGACTGAAGAATTAACTACGGCAAAGGCAGCAGTGTCATGACGTAACTAGGGGCTGCTCCACTGATTGTTTGCTGTGTTCATAGGGTGGAGGTACCATTTCCAGAAAAGGCACTGGGTAAACAAATCAAAACCATTAAAAGAAAATAAAAATGTTCATTACATTTATCTCTCCCACTGGACTAGGATCTTCCTGAGGCAGTGTTGATGTCATTCAACTTTGTAGCCCCTCTGCCCACCAACACACTTCAGTAAAAAATGAATAATGGGCTTTCCCCACTGACCAGCAAAGCTCTTTCATAATGACATGGGAATGGTGGGGGAAGGCTCCCTTTGAAACCCTTCTTCTAAAGCTCGTCTGCTTTATTCAAGGAAACCAACAGAACAAGTGGGTCCAGGGACTCTGCTCTGTTGCCTAAACCATCAGGAGAGCATCTCAGGCCAAATCGGATAAACATGCCCAGGAAACTCCTTTCTGTGTTAACAAACCACATGGTGCACACGCTAATAAAAATGAGCCATTTTCTACATTTATTTTTACTATGTTAAGCTTTTTAAAATAATGAGCCGTTTTTGACAAATAACCCTATCTTTAATTTAGCGCTGCCCAAATATGCAGTCATAACAAGGGTGACACAAGTTCTTTTACGATTCTACCCCTTAGGTGAGGGATTCGGGATAGTTAAAACACGATTCTCTCTTTCTTTCAAAGAATATAATCAAAGTGCTGTCTCTAAGTGGCTGCTTTACTGCCTGACAGAATGTGTTATCTGCCTTTTTCTCCATAGAAGGCTTTTCAGCGAGTGCTCTTGGTAAAACGATCTTGACGAAGTTCGGGAGACAAGAGCGATGCCCGAACATAAAACAGTCTGAAATTAAGCAGCCGAGCCACGTTCGCAGCTGCTCTTGACATTCGTCACGAGCCCACCGCTAATTAAACAGAGGTAACTTTTCTCCACCTCGTCCCATTGATCACCCTCCAGGCTCGGTCTGTAAGCAGGTTTTTCTGTGAATTGTGGTCTGCTGGAAAAATCTGTACACATAAAGGTATTTGAAAGTTTTGTCTTCCGTGGCCCCAGAGCAAGCTGAAGCACTTCACAGCAATGACGACAGTCTTGGGAGGAGAGCTTTCTGAGATTCGCCTGCGATGAACTACCTGCCTGAGATGGAGGGCCAGGTGGGCACGACTTGTGGATGTGCCCTGCCACCTCTCAGGTCCCTGAAGATTAGCCATCTCTCTCCTGGTCCTGAGGCAGTGCGGACTCGTCTCTAACTACATTTTCAGGCACATATCTGACCGTCGGGGATCATTTGTGGAGGATGCTATAAATCTCAACTCAGAGAGGGAAAAGAGAATCACGGTGCTCAATGACTGGTAAATTTTGGTGAGCGATAGCAAGATTAAGCTCTAAATAAAGGCTTTCAAACACTGTCCAGAATCAGATGCAAAAACAGTGATGCCCCGAAGTTACATCCTCTTAGGACCCCATTAGACAAAGGAGAGTGTCTTCTCATCACGAACTGCCATGCTAGTCAATTTCTTCTCCTGCTTTTCGTGTTTCATATCCTTTTATTGTTCCAATAAAGACAAAAGCAAGCCAGGGGGAACCTTCAGTCAATCAGAGCTGCTACTTCACCTGGGGGCGAGGATCCCAGGATCCTACCTGGAGACACAGTGTAAAGGCTGGAGATGCTCCCTATTGGTCACCTTAGGCTTTGACCTTGGGCCAAGTCCACCCCAGGCCGCCCTAACTGTACACTCCCCTGCGATAAGAATCAGTAAAGAGCGTTTCCAGGGCCTCAACCCTGGCTACACATTTAGAATTGCCTGAGAAGGTTAAAGAATTACCAAGATGGGGTCCCAGACCCCAGGGGTTTCTATTCAACTGGTCTGGAGTTAGACGTAGGCATCAGTGATTTTTAAAAATGCCACAGAGCAAGTTGCTTTTAAGAGTATCAGAACAGGAAGCCAATGGAGCCTCAGCAGGTTCACTCAGAGACAAGCCAGCGGTGCTTATCGAAGGGATATGAGTATCCGCTAATGCCAGCACTAAATTAGGGTGCATTTCCTAAGACTGAGAAAAGAGATTCCAGCTCACCTGCAAACCAAGTCTGGGACACATTAAATGGAGGCTTGAAGACTCTTGGTTACTCACGTGACCACAGGTACATACAGATAAGCGAAGAGGTCCTGGTGGAGACTGAGATGAAGACAGAAGGCAGGCCTCACCCAAAGGGGCCAGACGGGCCTCAGCTCCAGACAGTGAGGCCAGGAGAAATTTGCCCGGTTGTGCAGTTTTTCAGGAAAAGCTGGGAATTGGATTTCTCTACAAAATCTCTTGTTTTTTCAATATTGGTTCTTTTATGTTTTAAACACAGGGCCGGCCAAAAGAAACATTCTCTGACCCTGTCACTTGTGGAACATCTCGTGGCCCACAGACCTCCTGGTACAGTGAGCTGGACCACTCCTGAGGAGCTTTCTCATTGATCAGTTCATCAACGTCCCTTTCTCTATGTGAGTCTGTTTCTGTTTTGTAAATAAGTCCATTTGTGTCATACTTTAGATTCTACATATAAGTGATATCACATGGTGTTTGTCTTTCTCTGTCTGACTTACTTCACTTAGTATGATAATCTCTAGGTCTTTCCATGTTGCTGCAAAGGGCATTATTTCATTCCTTTTGATGGCTGAGTAATAGTTCATTGTATATATATCACATCTTCTTTATCCATTCATCAGGGGAAAGGGGGTGGGGGAGAGGGATAAATTAGGAGTTTGGGATTAATAGATACAAACTATTATACATAGATAAACAACAAGGTCCTACTGTATTGCATAGGGAACTATATTCAGTAACCTGTAATAAACCATAATGGAAAAGAATATGAAAAAGAATATATGTAACATATATATATATGTATATATCTGAATCACTTTGCTGTACACCAGAAGCTAACATAACACTGTAAGTCAAGATTTACAGTATAAACTTTATTACAGTATAATATTTATTATTGATTGAAGTATCAATAATAAATTATTTTTAAAAGATGTCATAAGTTTAAAAAAAAGCCCCTTTCTCAAGCATCTGCCGCAAACATAAAACTTTGACATGTTGCCTAAAATTCCTCCAATCAGATATGCGTTTGAATAGAATAAAAACTTTTTACCATTAAAGTCCTCTCATACCTCAGAGGGAGTTAGTTCACTACGATATGCACCAAGGGAAACAGAAGGATGTGGGAGGATAATAATAAAGGATGGGTTATCTTGCCACCTGAAGCATCACCAGAAGGGGGAGGTTGATGAGAGGCACCAGGAAGCCCGGGGGCAGCAATGGGGCCCAGGGACCTGCAGACAGTGGCAGACTTGAGATTAACAGGAAGAAAGAGCAAAAGAATAGTGACTCTGGGCTACATAAATAAACATAAACATGTCCCTGCCTTCCTGGAATTTACATCTTTGAGGAGACAGACAACGTACAAATAAATATATAACATGTCCAGAGTGTATGAGGAAAGAGTGAGGGGATGTCGTGTGGGAACGGTGGGGGGATGGAGGGCCCTGAGAGCCATCGCACAGACACTGGCCTTAATCCTGCTTGAGACAGGCAGGCATCGCAGGCTTTGCAACAGAGGAATCACGTGATCTGACATATTTCTAAAAGACTCACTCCACATCGCAGTGTGGAGAATATGCTGTAGGGGCCAGTGGTAGAAGCTGGAAGCCCAGCTAGGATAGTGCGATCATCCAAGCCACAGAGAATGTCTCCAACACCAAATCAGATTTCTGCTGCAAGAATACTGGGAAAAGCAGCAGATTAGGGAGGTGAAAACAACAGATGCCTAACAAGCGAGCTTAACCATCTTCCATTAAACTGGACAATTAACACTTGCCTCCGGCCACTTTCTGAAGCTGAGAGCTGAAAGGACTATTACATTCTCAGCCAAGCCCATCCTAAGGGAAAGAAATTCCTCCACTCTTTGTTGCAAGGGTCTAAGGGTTGTGGAGGTCAGGAGAGTAAAAAGAGAATGATGGCTTTTACTCTGCTGACAGCCAGCAAATGTTTGAGTTATGGCTAACAATTAAGTCCTAATTGGCCATAATGTAAACCTCTTCTGAATGGAGGTGTAAATATTGAAACAGACAAGCTGCTATTTTTCAGACCTGGATGGCAGTCAGTCAAAATGAAAAGCTAATTTCAGCCTTGCAGGAAAACTGGTGTATTGTAATCAAGTGTGACAGAGTGGGAACAATAAATTGGCATTTAAGGTGAGGGGCTATTTACTTCCCTGTTGCAATGCTTGTGATGATAAGTTGCACTGCCCCTTTGCAAAATTAAAGCAAGCTATGGCTTGGATCCAGAGCATGAGGAAACAACTGGGGAACTGGCCAGAGGCAGAGTTCAAAGACAGCTGAGAGCTGAAGGCAAACAATCCACCTTCTCAGATGTCCAGTGCTGGGGGTATATCTCCTGCTATTTGGTTGTCCTCCCAATAGCTGGCCAAAGTAACTAATCAGAAGTTTACACTGAAAATCATGAAAATATAGGTGTGTGTGTGTGTACTGTTTAACCATACTGCAGCCCAACATTAAAATCTAATTATTGGGCTTCCCTGGTGGCGCAGTGGTTAAGAATCCGCCTGCCAATGCAGGGGACACGGGTTTGAGCCCTGGTCCAGGAAGATCCCACGTGTCGCGGAGCAACTAAGCCCGTGTGCCACAACTACTGAGCCCACGAGCCACAACTCCTGAAGCCCGTGCACCTAGAGCCCGTGCTCCGCAACAAGAGAAGCCACCACAATGAGAAGCCAGCACACCGCAACGAAGAGTAGCCCCCGTTTGCCACAACTAGAGAAAGCCCGCGTGCAGCGATGAAGACCCAACGCAGCCAAAAAATAAAATAAAATAAATTTTAAAATTTTAAATCTAATTAAGGATGTAAAATATTAATTTAGTAATTAATTTAAGAATTATTAACTAGGTGCCAGTTATGTCCAAGGCCTTATTCTAGGCACTAGGGAATCAACAGTGGACAAAATATATGAAGTCCCTTCTCCTGAGTAACCTACATTCTATTGAAAATAATAACTAAAACTTTGGTTCTTACTCCAGAAGTCTTCACTCTTCTAAGTGTGTTACTTGCATTGACATATGTATTCCTCATAATAACCCTAGGGATTAACTACTTTTACTATCTCCAATTTACAGATGAGAATCCTGGGGCACAGAGAGATTGAGTGATGAGCCGGAAATCACACAGCTTTGGCTCCTGGGACACAGCCAGTGAGCCAGGCAGTGTCCTCTTTGAGCTTCAGGTCTAGAGGGGATGAAAGCATTATAGGAGGAGTTCCAAGTGTTACAGTTTTTACAAAGGAAATGCATGAAATGCATGGGGTTGGGGCAAGGGGAGGGAATAGGCCCCAACCTAGCTTGAGTATTTTTATCACAGCAGTTAACACTTGTAATACGGCCTCTCATAAACATGCATATGTTTTCCAAAGTAACATGTCTGGCTGATTTGAGGACAACAGCTGGTTTTGCTCTTTGCAAAAACCAGTAGTCTGGAATCCTAATCTCCTTTCTCCGTATTCATTTTAACCTCTCTCCCTCCAAATTCTATTACGGGTGGGCTGGACATGGGAGGGCGGGGTGGATATTTTCTAAGACATTAAACTTCTTGAATCATACAGTGTATATAATTTGTATATGTAATGTTCTGAAGACTTCACATCTTCTGTGAGTCTCTCCATTATAAATTATTTATAGGTTTTAATATTTCAATAAAGCCAGAAGGATTCATTCAGCTGCTCTGAACTGCTTATTCTAATACTCAAGAAAGAATATCAGCTTGTAAAATATTTGCTTTATTAATCTGAACATACTGAGGGGACTTTCTTAATTGTTCAGGGTTTAAGGGTAAGACTAAAAAAATGAAAAGAAAAGGAAAACTCTTTCTGTCCCCGAGAGCCTCAGGTGCTTTACCAGATGACCCAGGGCTGTGTCCTTGGGTAGCGCCTGCTCTGATTCTCCAGCGGCAAAAAAGATGTAGAGAAATTTTTCTTTTTAAATGCTTACTTCCTAAATAAGCTTTGTTAATTAGCTGACAAAGGAACTGTAAGCTTTCTCACTTTAATGGGGACAGTCACGACACAGTAAAAGCTCCAAGTTTCCAGATCACATTCTTCAAAGATGTCTGTAGATGACATTTTAAGCTCCACCCAGAAAGCACAAAGCCAGGGTCCATTCGGTCATATCATTTGGCAAATTACTCATCCCCTCCGTTCCTCAATTCCCTAGGCTATTAATGGGGGTAATAATTGTATCCATGTCATTAAGCCAATATCAGAATTCAACTAGTCAATACAAAAACACCTAGAACAGCACTTGACATGCAGTAAGTTAAGTATAAGCTGCCATGTTGTTTTGTTATATATTCATTTCACACATATTATTGGACACCCACTGCACTCTTTTCTAGCTGTGAGGGATACAGAAACAAATGAGAGAAGACCTCCATCCATTACTGTACACTCTTGTAGGCAAAACAGACAAACAACAAATACATGAGATAAATTTCAGCTTCCGTTAACGGTCATGATGAAAATAAAAAGGGCTGATGGGAGAGGATGCCTCCTTGGGTTCCATTAGGTCAAGGGAATCAGAGAAGCCTCCCTCTGGAGGTGATGCTTGAACGGTAGAGAAGGATCTGGCTGGGGAAGTATTAGAAAGAAGTGATCTGCACACAGAGAAAAACAAGGGCATGGGTCTTGGCCTGGAATGTGTCCGCTTGTTAAAGTGGCAAGAAGCCCACCGAGCTCAGGGAGAAGTAGCAGAGCTGAGGTCCCAGAGGTTAGCTGGGACCAGGTCCGGCTGCGCACACGGGTGAGATGCTAGCTTCTCTGCGAACCATACTGGGAAGCTATTGGAATCACAGGAGCTTGGAAATAACATCCTTTAACCTGCATCTTAAAAGATGACTCTGACTGCCGTTTGGAGCCACGTAACCAAGTCAACAGCAGTGAGCACATCATTCCAGACACTGAGGGGAAAAGGGTGAGGGATTTACCAGGAATGTGAATCTTACAGGTATCAGAGCTGGAGGAGACCTCCAGAGGTTAAAGTCCAGCATCCTCATTTCACAGAGAGGGAAACAGCACATCTCCCAGGACGTCAAGCTCAGACTTGAGAGAAACACTGATTGCTTGGCAAGTGCAAGTGCTGAAAAATTCAAGACGAGGCTTGAAAGCACAAGCTGCACCTGTGCTCCAGAAACAGCACCCTTACCAGGTTCTTTATTACCCCACAGAAACGTCGGGGCTTCTTTTTCCCTAAGTCTTCCTGAAAATAATCCTCCAGCCCCTGTCATCACTACTCACTGCCAGGTGGGGGCTGCATACACAGGCTGTGCGCACACACCCACCTGAGGACAGGTGTAGGAGAAGGAAAGAAAAATACATCAAGGGAACATGCCCCCAGGTGAGGTCTGTGCACGAGGGACCCCGCCATCAGAACTGCACGTGTGTTCTGGCCGCCCTTGGGCGGTGGGTCATGACGTCAGGCCTTTAAACAGGAAGGACGTGGATCTTCAGGGAGAGAAAAAAAGGATAGCGCACACCCGCATTCCGCCGCATTTCGCCTCAGAAGCCTGAGCTCGGCAGATGGGAGTTAAAGAGACTGCTGCTGCCTGAGGCGCGTCTTCATTTGTTATGTGGTTCCATTTGTTTCTTTCTTTAATGGTTCACTTAGCCAAACTCAGAACCAGAAAAAAAAAAAATCAATCTCAGAACATGCCCGAACTCTTTTGAAAAAAATGTTGGATTAAGGTGATTAAAAACGAGTCGAGGATGGATTTTACTACTTAATTTACACCATGTAGAAGATGACATAAATCCAGGGCTGGCATCACCAGTAGGCAAATTAAGTACATGGTTGGGGCACCAGCAAAGGCAGAGGCATTAATCTGGGGGGGGGGGGGGGCAATAATTTGTAACGTTAAAAAGTCTAAATAATAATTATGGGGGAACACAGAAATTTGTAGGACCTTCATTCATGTGTGTTTTCTTACGGATTATTTTGAACTTCGCGTGAGGTAGGAGTTTAGGTCATAATCTCCCTATTAGTAACGGCATCTAAAAGGCTTAATCTCTAATGGTTGTTATAAGGAGACAATGAAATGAGAAATGAAAAGTGCCTTGGTTTATTCCAAAGACTTTGGATGACGGATGTTAGTGCTTGACCCAAGCTCACTCCAACTACAGCATTACTCAGTGCCTTAGATGTATTTCTCGGCTTACCGATTTAAAAGAGTTCTGGAAGCCATTATTTCATTTGGTTTTCACACCAAATGAAAGCCTGTGAGGTAACTGAGACCAAGAGGCTCTGGCAATTATCGGGCTTCTGATGACACATTAGTCACTTTTTAAACACAAGCTGAACTGATTTCTCCTTCACTACAGATTTTTAAAAAGGGATTAGTAGAGAGGAGGAATTTGTAAGTCTATTTACAATTAATACAAGTGATAAGACAAACTTTATGAACACTTTCCCTACAACAGAGTTTTATGATACATCTTCTCTAAAATTGTAATTGTGGAGTTAACACAAGTCTTGGGGATAAAGTCTGTAAAGTCTAAGAGTCTGATGGTTCCAAAAAGGTTTGTCTTCTTTCCACTGAATCTGAGAAAACATGGGGAGATTACCTAACTTGCATAAAAGAACCAATCATAATCAAATCTAATTTTACCTGGAACCATTGCCCCGTATTTCATTCATGAGTTTTAAATATTCTGTATCCGGGGTGGGATAGGGAGGGTGGGAGGGAGGGAGACGCAAGAGGGAAGAGATATGGGAACATATGTATATACATAGCTGATTCATTCTATTGTAAAGCAGAAACTAACACACCATTGTAAAGCAATTATACTCCAATAAAGATGTTAAAAAATAAATAAATAAATAAATATTCTGTTCCTTCCCTGTCTTGCTTATAGAGAAAAATGCTGCACATCACGACACCTGAATAAAAAGGTATTTTTAGGTTCTCAGGGTTGTTTCCATTCTTTGCAAAATCCCTTGCCTAACTTATGATTCCTTTCATCAAGACTGGGCCAGAAGAGACAGGAAACGGAGATGGGGGAAGAGAGAAATAGAGATCTCTTTCACATTTCCCTTCTCAAAAAGGAGACGTAACTTTCTGATTTCACAATAGGAGGCAAAAGCATTACGAACCTCATTACACAGATAGGTTTAGGTGATCTGCCCCAAATCCCATAGCTAGAAAATTACTGTGAGGGGATATGAACTCTGCCCCTTCAACTCTGAGAGATTTCGGCCATGTGACACCAGGAAACAGACAGTCTCATTTCAACTGGATCCAGTGGTGACATGTTGAAAGGGGAAGAGAATTGTCCACTTTTTCAATTTGACATGATCTTAATAGTGACCTTGAAAATCATGATAGGACCAAAGGAGAAAGTTCCCTCCTCCTGTGTCCCTCATTTCACTTTTATTATGTTAAAATGTCGCCATTCTTTACCCTACTTTTCCCTCCTTTGTCAAGTCTGCTCCACCCCAATGAATCTTCATTCATTAATTTATACATCCACATTTTTTTCATTCATTCAAACAAACATATAAGTGATTACCAAAAACCAGACGCTGCTCTGGAAATGGGAGCTATAGCATTGACCTTAGACAATGGCCCTGCTTCTGGAGCTTATATCCCACTGTAAAAAGAGAGAGAAGTGTGATGTAAATGAGAAAGGAAAGAGCCAGCACATCCTTGGACAAAAGCCAAATGGCTCACATGATCAGGAGATGCTGGTTTCGGCGGAGCAGGAAAGCCCTTAAGGGTAAACACTTCTCCTTACCTGCTTCCTTTGCTTGCTTCATCTTTTTTCGTCTCTCTCTTCAGAGCATCATGACCTAGAGCAGGGAAGAAAGCGAGAGGAAAAAAAAGCCTCAGAACTCTTTAATCAAACAAAATGGAATCCCAAGTTCAAATAAACACAGCAGATAAAGACAGAGCTACTCAGACGGACCCGAGAGGAGAGGTGAGAATCCAGTCGACTTGTTCTGTTTCCATTTTGCAAGGGCTCTTGGGTGGTGGTGTGGTTCAGAGGTCCATGGAACCATGAAGGCTCAAGAGAGCCAAGATAGAAACCACTGACAGCCTCCATTAGGTTATAGACCTAGCCTAGGGAACAGAGCAAAAATGTCTGGTCAACCTGCTTTTCAGGATGGCCTTTGGCCAGCGTAGCCAGAAGAGTCATCATGGCTCAGCCTCGCACTCCGGGGTCAGAATTTCTCTGTAAAGATGTGGACTGTACATTTTCCCCAGAGCATTCCATATTGCATCCTTCTTCAAAAATGGGAAGACTGTAGGTAACCGGCCAAGAATTTAGGGACTCGGTATTTTACCCAGTCTTCATCTAAACATGGCTATCATAATTGCTGTTACATTCAGGTAGTTACTAATTCTAAGATTTTAACATAAACAATAAACCTACAAAACATGCATGCATCCTCATCTGTTTGCTCTCAATAGGCTTTTAATGACTCAGATTATTTCTGTGTCTACAGATGTGTAGCCTTTTGGGGGAGACAGTAACAAAACAGAAACAAAAAGATAACTTGTGGGAAATGAACCAATTTGACATTCTAAAATTAGCTAAGTTTTGTCCCTTCTTTCTTCATTGTATTATTCTACCTACCCTTCTCCTCAGAAAAAGATTTCCAAGAACTGAAGTTTAGAACTTGATAAACCTCATCAAATTCCTCCAGAGCTTTACCATCTGCCATCTCTCTGACCTAAAGCAAACAATTTAATTCCTTTTGCTTAGTATTCTTAACTGTAAAATGGGATAATAACAGTGTCAACTTCATAGGGTTGTGGGCATTGGACTGAATGAGGTAACATATGCTAAGAGCGTGACACAGTGCCTGGCACGGAATAAGTGCTCAATAAATGGTAGCTATTATTATAAGTCGTGTATCTATTCTATCTTTTAAAAAAAATCTTAACACTTCCAGGCCCAGGAGTTCACCTATAGCCTATACTCCACAACTGGGCGATTGTTTTTGGTTGATAACTATTAAGCTAAGTCTTTAGATTTGAATCAGCCAAATACGATTAAACACCAACCATGACAACGCCTTGGGTCCTCCAGGCATTTTCACCTTTAATCCTCCCCTCCTTTAATCCTTCATGCAGCCCTGTGAGAACTGTATGACAGACTGGGAGTGGGATTGTGTGATTAACTAGAGTCTAACTGTGTAACTTCAAATCCCAACTTTATTCCAACTAGTTACTTGGCTTTGGGGAAATTACTTCTCTTATCAGGTTCAACTTTCCTCAAAGGGTTGTAATAAAAATTTAAAGATATAATGCAGGTAAACATACATGTGGTGTCTGGTGTACGATAAGCACTCGATAACATCAGATTCCATTATAGTAGAAGCTCTTTAATCAATCTCCGCTTAACTAACTTTACAATCTCCATTGCTTCAGTAAAACACTGTGACTGACACTTACTAGTCCCTGGATCGCTTGTTTGCCTGCATACCTGTGCTTCCAGTGGGTAAATTCTATGCAAACCAGATCACCTGCAATTGTTTATGCTCTCTGTTCCTGCTACTGAAGGCATACATATGGTACATAAATTGGTGAATATTAGTGAAAACTAATTTTGCAATGAAAATTAAGTTGAAATGTTTGGAAACTGGAAAGGAAACTGAACTAGGCTTGAGGGGAAAAAAATCATATAAAATGAAAACATCATTAAAATATCTAAAAATAGTCTACATACATTGCTTCACAATGTATTCTTTTTAATTTCCTCTTAATTAAAAAAAGAAACTGAGAACTCTCAATGCGTGTTAAGGGTATGGTTTACATAAGAAAGATGCAGGACTCAAATACTCAAAAGAAAAAGTCCTTGTCCTAAATATGATTAGCAAAGGAATGGAAATTTATATGTTTTCATTTAAAATAAATTCTACTATATCAGCTATTATTTCCATATAATAGATATAAATGTGGTAGGCAGAATAACAGCCACCCCAAAATATCTATGTCCTAATTCCCAGAACATGTGACTATATTAACCATATATGGCAAGGGACAATGAAAGGTGCAGACAGAATTAAGGTTGCTAATCAGTGACCCTGAGATGGAGAGATGATCCCAGGTTATCCAGGTAGGCCTAACATAATCACATGGGTCCTTAAAAGTGGAAGAGGAAGGCAGAGAGGAGGTCAGAGTAAAGTGATGGGAAAGATTCAACCAGCAGTTGCTGCCTTTGAAGATGGAGAAGAGTTAAAAGCCAAGGAATGTGGGCTGTCTCTAGAAGCTGGAAAAGGAAAGGAAGTGGATTCTCCCCTGGAGCCTCCAGAAGAAACGCAGGCTTGCCAACATCTTGATTTTAGCCTACTGAGACCTGTGTCAGACTTCTGAACTACAGAACTGTAAGACAACAAATGTATGTTGTTTTTAGACACTAAGTCTGTGGCCATTTGTTATAGCAGCAACAAGAAACTAATACAGTAACACCAAGGCCCAGAAGGTTTAATGACTTGCCTAAGGTTATGTGAAAAACCCAGCCTTCTTACTTCAGTACAGGATTCTTTCTACTATTGCCCACCTCCTTGTTTAACATAACAAAAATTAAAAGTTACACTTCTTAGAAGGCCAAATCGTATGATAATTGATAGTTAAGCAGCCACTACTCTATTACTGTTATTTTGGCTTTAAACTACCATTTCCTAAATGTTTATAATGTGTCAGCCTCTAGAAAGGTCACTGCATACAGAATTATTTTTAATTCTGAACTCAATCTGTAATGCACAAATATTCTCTGGTGTGGAATAACTTTGGTTACTTGCGTAGAGCTGACCAACGAAGACAGAGCTGAAGTTTAAGCTCAACTACCTAACTCAGAAACGGGGAGGGGGAAGGGTAAGCTGGGACAAAGTGAGAGAGTGGCATGGACATATATACACTACCAAATGTAAAACAGCTAGTGGGAAGCAGCCGCATAGCTGTTCTCCCACAGCTATGGAGCTGATCTCCATAGCTGTGGGAGATCAGCTCGGTGCTTTGTGTCCACCTACAGGGGTGGGATAGCGGGGGTGGGATAGGGAGGGTGGGAGGGAGATGCAAGAGGAAGGAGATATGGTGATATATGTATATGTATAACTGATTCACTTTGTTATAAAGCAGAAACCAACACACCATTGTAAAGCAATTATACTCCAATAAAGATGTTAAAAAAAAAAAAAACCTGTGGAAAGAAGCCCCATTGTAACTTTGCGTGCTCTGCATCCCTCTCCCCTCTCTTTCTCCCCCATCAAATGACCAGGACCATTATGAAACTTCCTGGAGCCCTAACTCTCTATACTTTAGTTAACGTCTCACAGCGTGAACAGCCCCTAGCAGAAACCTGAAAGGTTTCCCTGGAGCGATTCAGAATTTAGATGCAGGTGGGAAAACAAAGTTAGATAAAGCATCACATTGACAGAGAGCCCTCCCTTCCTAGAACTGCAGTGCTAAGAGCCTCATTTTGGAACACAGCATCTCCTGCTCAATACACAGTAAATGACTTTCTTACATCCTCTTAAAGAAATGGGAAATATTGAATGAATTCATCTAGGAGCCAGCACAGAGTATAAGCTATTTGCCTCATGTTGTTATGACTGTGAATGGTACCCTTTAATCATTGAAGTCTCCAAAGCGCCTCCACCCTCTTTAAATTCCTTTTTAACCACAGTTCTGCTTATTCCTTTAGATCTCAAAAGCCTTCTTACAAGACTGAATATATTACTCGTTTGTAGCATGGTATTTAAATACCCTCTGTTTGATTTTTTTTCCCACTAATCTTAACCTCCTCTCCTGAAGTATCACCTTTGCATTTCCTAAATCCAGCATAAACCTAACAGGGAGAATTTAAATTTCCATCATTTCAGAGAGGAACAGTATTTTTTAAAACACTAATTTTAGTTAGGGGATTTGAAACAAAAGTCCCTGAGCACAGCTTCCCCTCCCCAAAGTTGAAAACAATGGAATTTGTTTTATTAACATTTAATATTGACCGTGCACCAGCCAAGTGCACAGTTCTTCCACGCTGATGTACACTGTACCTTCCTGGGTGTTCCCAAACTAATGATCAGTTTTTCTCCCATGTCAATTTAGTTAACCGTAGTTGACACTCAAATTAGTTCCAAATTCCACTCAAAGGGGCCAGATCCTTTTCTCTCGCCCGAAAAAAAAAAAAAGTATTTTTTTTTTTTTTTAGAAAGACAAGTGGGGAAATGAAAGAAAGGCTGTGAAATAAGTTACATACAAAAAACAAAACACCAATTTCCTTTTTCTAAGTTGAATGGTCTTCAGCCCAGTAAATACACGTTAGTTTAAGAATCTGAGTTCCAGCCTTTAAACCAGTAGGTCCTTCTCACCTGTACCAATATTTTTTCACCTGCTCACTTTAAAGGTTCTCCTCCATATCCTTTCCAGCAATCATTGGAGGGAAGATATTTATTTTCTTTAATGCTTTGCCAATCTGTGTTTGCAGCATAAATGCAAATACTTGTCTACTTGTTATTTTTTTCACTCATCTCCCCAGGCCACTGCCAACCTCCCTCCCTTCATGTCCCTTGTGCTGGAGGAAAGCCCAGGATTTCCAATGTTTTATCACCAGGTGTTGCATCAACACTACAAAGTGGTATTTGGTTTCCCCACCAGGAAACCAAGTACCTGTGTCACACTCGGGCTTGTGCAATCAGCCATTAAGCTACATATTTCTACCTGTTCTCTGACATTAAATCCTTCTCATTTCTGAAAGCCATTTTCACTGACCTGGACAGATTCTATTTATATTATTTATAATTTCCAGGGCTAAAAATTGTTAAGATTGAAAAGAGCTCAAGAATTAGCTGTTAACCACGCCCCCTTAATTTACAAACTAATAAAACTGAGCCAGAGTGATTCTATCTTTCAGTCCTTTCTCCCTTCACTTCCAATTTCTTCTTCCTGCCCTCCCACTTGGCTCATTTTCCCCCCTTCCTCCTTTCATTTTACAAACACCTATTGCGTGACTTCTTCGTGCCAGGCACAGTTCCAGGTGCTGAAGATATAGGCAGCAGTGTCCAAGGCAGACATCCCCTGTCCTCAGACTTACATTCTGGTGGAAAACATGAACACAAAGCAGAAAATTAAGTATTCATTTGCAACTGTGATCAATGCTGCCCAGGAGAAGGGCAAGATGGCATGAAATCAAATAACAAAAGGGGTATTGGTACGACCTATTTGGGCAAATTACTCATCTGTATTAAACCTCTCAAAACGTTCATACATTTTAGTCTAGAAATGGCACTAGAAATGTGCTCAAATATGTATTCACATGGGAAATCGTTACAGGTGTTTTCTACCATAGCAAAGAAGCCGTGAATGCCCCTCTTGAACAACTGCATTAGGTTAAGTAAAATATGGCACAGCCATATGATGAATTAATAAGTGCTTGTTCAGGGCTTCCCTGGTGGCGCAGTGGTTGAGAGTCCACCTGCCGATGCAGGGGACGTGGGTTCGTGCCCCGGTCCGGGAAGATCCCACATGCCGCAGAGCGGCTGGGCCCGTGAGCCACGGCCGCTGAGCCTGCGCGTCCGGAGCCTGTGCTCCGCAACGGGAGAGGCCACAGCAGTGAGAGGCACGCGTACCACAAAAAAAAAAAAAAAATAAGTGCTTGTTCAAAATTCTGCTGTAGAAGGATATTCATTGGTTTGGAGAAATGTTAACAATATTAAATGAAGAAAGAGAAAGGCTATAAAACAGTACACATAATATGATCCTGTTTCACACAAAATACGAAGTGAGGCGAGTGATACAGACGAACCAAAGTCAGGAGGAGGCCCACCAGCATCCTGCCAGAACTTGTCTTCAGGGAAAGGGATTATGGATGATTCACTCCTTCATAATTTTTCAGTTATCCAGATTTCCTTAAATAAGTCTGTGTTACTTATGCAATGGATCCGTTTAATGTTAATTGTTTAAAAGTATGTGCTCAGTCATATGAGTATCTCCAGCACACAGGACATGCAGTCATTAAGCGTCTGTTGAACAAACTTAAGATACTGAAGAGGGGAAGTTAAAAGTGTGTGTGTGTGTGTGTTACTAGTTTGATTGTAGTTAAAGGCTTGTGAAGTTTTGTAAATATCATATGAAACAGCTTCCTTCCATGGGAAGTTTTCAAATGCCTCATTATATTGTACCTATGCTGTGTAGATTCTGAAAAACAAAATTAGTTGTTGAAAACATATAAATCCCAAAATTGGAAATGTGGGCTTCTCGTAATAAGAATGATAATAATGGCTCATCACACTGAATAGCCCTTATAAATGCAAATTCACTTTCAAGTTCTTTCACATTTATTATTTATTACTTTCTGTCAGATATAAGCTCCTTGTATCCTAATATTGCATTCACCCCTTACACCTTCAAATAAAGAAGAGTATAAGGTTCAGTTAAAATTCTGTATTCAAATATCTCATCAGCGGCAACTTTTTCATCAATAACCTTTCAGGGATTCCAGGGTCATTCATTAGGTGGTCAGAAATTTCTGAAATCTCTTTTGTATGCTAACTTCTTCAGTTTAAAAATAAAGCCTATTAATACAGCTGTCAAATGTAAGAATTCTTAGGTGTAGTACTGGGAGCTTGTATAGATTGCAGATCCAGGCCACAGAGAGACAGAGAGAAGGTTTGCAGGCAACAGGCTTCTCAGGATCAATTATGAAGATACTGTGAAGATACAGAATAGAATGCTCTATATTATATGGTGAAATCAGGATTTTCTTAGCACATGTAAGCCAAAAGATTTTAATCTTACCCAAGTGAACTTTTTTTTTTTTTGGATTTGCATCACTTTGAATCTATCCTTGGGACGAAATGAAATGATTAAAGATGATATTCTTCTCACGTTGTTGTTTTTTTGTTTTTGGGCGGTACGCGGGCCTCTCACTGTTGTGGCCTCTCCCGTTGCGGGTCCAGGCTCAGCGGCCATGGCTCATGGGCCCAGCCGCTCTGCGGCATGTGGGATCTTCCTGGACCGGGGCACGAACCCACGTCCCCTGCATCGGCAGGCGGACTCTCAACCACTGCGCCACCAGGGGAGCCCCTCACGTTATATTTTTGCTTAACAAAAATGAGTGATAATCCTTGGCTTTTATCTGACATTAAAGATGACTGCATTTCTCATTCAAATGGAACATGCATCCCATTTGGGCGTCTTTTGTGCCACCTGCATTCTTGAATACTATCTGTACCCTATTTCTGAGTACTCACAAATTAATATTGACTAGAAAAGATTGTGAATGAAGCCTAGGCCAGGGCTTTAAAAAACAGAGAACAGAAGGAGGTGCCCAAAGCAGAGGCTGAAACTTGGACTCCCTTCAGTTTTGCAAAAGGCAGATTAACTATGTGAAAAACAACCTTGCCTCTCAAAAACTAATTAGACAATCTTTTTTGTTACCCAAATGTCTTAGATGAGACATTACATCCCGAGGATTTTAACAGACGTTAGTGGGGAACAGGATTCGCTGGTCAAATAAGTTTGGGAAAAACCAATGAGTTTGTTAACTGCATTAACCAAGTTAAACCATGTATTTACTATGATGCTTCTCAGAAACCTTAATCTGCCGATAATGAGCACATATGAACAGGGGAGGGCGCTGCTTTCCACACTCCCCACAGTACTTTTTCCATGACACACATTTTTCAAGATTTCTCTGGGGAATTAGATAATTTAGCTAATACAAGTGTTTTCTAATATTACAAAAAAATTACGCTTCGATCTTTGTAATTAATGAGGATCACACAAGAGTTAAATGTAAAGAATAATGTCAAGTAGAGAAATGAAAAAGTGAGATGGTGCTACTAAGCATAGGGGACCATGATGGAAAGAATAAGTCCTTTGAATTCACATCAATCCAACCTTATGTCTGACTTACACTATTCATTCGTGGTATGATCTGAACCAAGTCACTTAACTTTCTGAGCCTTCATTGACTCAGCTCTAAAATTAGAGAAATAGCCGTCACCTTTATCATTTGGTTCTTTGAAGAATAAAGGAAATAGAGCATGCACTTTTCCTAGCCTAGGACCTGGTAGCTGGATGATACACCCTCCTCCCTAAGGATGAAATAGATGGACATGCAAATTCTAGGTTCTAGGATTCATTCTCTGAGCCTTGCTGAACCCCAGTGCTCTAATCTATAAAGTGGGGATAAAATATTCACGTAGAGAGTCACTGAGAAAACTGTGGAAAACCATATATGTAGCTTCTAGTAAGTGGTTAATAAATCCTAGTTCTTCCCAGAGTTTGACACGTCCTAGT
Organism: Phocoena sinus; assembly: GCF_008692025.1. Classification (NCBI taxonomy): domain Eukaryota; kingdom Metazoa; phylum Chordata; class Mammalia; order Artiodactyla; family Phocoenidae; genus Phocoena; species Phocoena sinus. The sequence continues at coordinate 6,897,065 of NC_045777.1, read as the reverse complement.
TCTTCAATAGGCATTTGTGAAATTTAATCGAATCACTCTGTTAATTGTAATTCAGGCTTCCCCCCCACCAAATGGCTTTAATATTTTAGTCAATTGGAGTTTAATGGTCAATTGAGTTTATGAGCCAATTACTTAAAAGCCTTAACATTACAACCCAAACATCCAAGGATAGAATTAAGTTAACCTACCAGCCACTTTTTCTGAGCTTTGCTTAAAATCTGAATATTACAATTATGAAAACTACATTTATGGGCTTCCCTGGTGGTGCAGTGGTTGAGAGTCCGCCTGCCGACGCACGGGACACGGGTTCGTGCCCTGGCCCAGGAAGATCCCACATGCCGCGGAGCGGCTGGGCCCATGAGCCATGGCCGCTGAGCCTGCGCATCCGGAGCCTGTGCTCCACAACGGGAGAGGCCACAACAGTAAGAGGTCCACGTACCACAAAAAAAAAAAAAAAAAAAACTACATTTATGCTCCCATTTCTCAATGCTTTGAGACATTCAAAACTAGTTGAACCCAACAATCATTTGTCTTTTTCTCCTTTTTGCATATTTCCTTTACTGTTACATTTTCTTCTTCGTATTTAAAGATGAAAAAAGTCCTGCTTTTTATTTGTCTTTGTCTTCCATGTGATTAATCATTCCCTCCGTGTAGCAATAATTTTTCTCCAGTCATATAGTAATGTAAACCAGAACTACTTTTAAACATACAGGGTTCATTTTATTTCCATTCATTTCCATTTTAAATGAATAGGGAACAGGAAAACTATGCCATCAACCAATTGTCAGTGGTGGCGAGAGTGCCATGTGGTGTTACTATCTCAAAAATTACCAGGAACTTGGGAACGAGTGACAAAAAGATATCACATGATAAGCCAGAGGAGAGATTCACAATCACCGTCTTGCCTTCGTGACATAATTCAGTGGGTCTCAATGGGCACAGTATGGCCTCATAGGGAACATTTTGGAAATATGAAGGGACTTTTCCTATGGTTGTCACAATGAATAGGGCATGGGGTAGCCATGACCATGATTTGGAAAAAGGGGTCCAGGGATACTGGACATCTCTGTATCAAAGAACAAAGGATGCTCTTGTATTCTGAGTGACTTTGAAATGTCCCCATGGATGTCCATGTAGGTAGCAATGGACATAATATTTTAATATTACATCATTCGTATTATGAACCTAGAATGTAACACCCTTCACATGCAAATCTAATATCTTTTTCACAGTTTTAACCACTCAATTTTCCAGAAGCACAGTGTCTGTGCAAACTGATATAAGCTTTTACTGCGGTTCGTAAATTTACTGAGTCATTCGTTCTGGAAAACCTCAGCATCCTCCAGATACAACAACCAACACAATACACCTCCGTTAGTTGTGTAGATGTATATAAACAGGCAATTTTATATCTAAGTGCAAACATTTGACAACTACATTTTGCCTTCTAGCATGGTCAGGACTAAACGTTCCTGTATTAAAATACACATTATATTATTATTGCTATAAATCACAGTAGTTTTCTCTTATTTCTCATTTATATTATGATTAGGACATTATATTTTTAAATTATATGGTAAGTTGGTCATATTACCTATGAATTTTACTTTACTTCATAAGACTAAAAGATATAGTATGAAATATTTGTTATAAAAATTGACATTGGTTTGGATAGAGTTAAGAACCACTGTTATAAGAAATAAGAGCACCAATAACAGCACCAATATTCCATGCATGTCCGTGTACTTTGCTAATAATTCCCGACACACATGAGCTATAGTTAAAGCAGGATGTTTGTGAATTATTCCCTCCCGCTTGGAAGAATAACACTTGTTTTCAGGACTACACCATGTGTCCCCCGTAAATCGGGGAGGTAGCAATTTAACACAGGTTCATTAAGCATCTCTTAAGTGCAAGGCACTATTCTGAGTAATAAGTAATAAGTGAGACCCCCACTTTCAGGTCTCATCTAACTGTGGTCAAACTAGACTTGACGATCTCATCAAAAACCAGGCAAATGAGATGAAAGTTACTCGATTTCGTGTTCCAAGTTGCAGCAAGATTTTCTCATTAAAATATTTTTATTGTGCAAATACTTATCTACAAGCATTTGTCCTTTTTCCCCCTTTTCTAGGAGAGCTCTGTGTAAGTACTTGGCTCTATAATAAAGATTTTTGATTTGTAGTAGCATCCAGGATGTAAAACATTACCAGACTGCAAACCCAAAGTGCTCTAAGTTTTAGGACATTGGAGATTATTTACTAAATTACTGACAACCATATTGTTTGAAAGACTTGCACGTTAAAAGTGCATATTTAAAGAGAAAGACTGCTGATGTGGAATCTCTTAGGCTCTGATCTATCAGTCAGTATGCAACCTTATCTTCACAGAACGCCTTTGAAATCAACAAGAATTCTGCTGATTTAAGGAGATAGGAGCCTCCAATAGTAACGTGTGTGCCGTGGGTACCCCACCTCTCACAGAAGGACTCCACGCCACAGGTCTGACTACAAAGTCAGGCACCTATTCTTCCCCTTCTAACGTGTACGTGATGAGACACATTCTTTTTCAAAGGGAACAGCTAAGTTGCACAAATTCAGGCTTCAAACCCATAGGTATTCCAAATTACCATAAATATCCAACATTTATACACATATATGCAGGACACTGATATAATTAACAGGCTGCAATAAAGATGAACTCTGATACCATTGTAATCGTTCATTTTAAGTGTTAACTTGACTGCCCTAAGGGATGCCCAGACAGTAGGAAAAACATTATCTCTGGGGGTGTCTGTGAGTGTGTGCCTGGAAATGATTAGCATTTGATCTGGTAGATGGAGCAAAGAACCACTCTCACCAACGTGAGTAGCACCATGCAATCCATCGGGTGCCTGAACGGAACAGAAAGGTGAGGGAAGGGCAAATTCTCTCTCTCTCCTTGAGCTGGAACGCCCATCTTTTGCTGTCCTTGGACATGGAAGCTCCTGTTCTTGGACCTTCTGACCCCAAGACTTAAACCAGTAGCCCACTGTCTCTCAGGACTTCGGGCTTGGACTGAATTATACCACCGACTTTCCTGGTTCTCCAGCTTGTGGACAGCGGATTGTGGAGCATCTTAGCCTCCATAACCACATGAGCCAACTGCTATCATAAATCTCCTCTTATATCTACATTTATATCTATATCTATTACTATATATCTATATCTACGTCTATATCCTATTGGTTCTGATTCTCTGGAGAACACGGACTTATACCACCATTTTACAAAAATATATCTGCCTTTTGATGAAACACTATGAAAGGTGGAATATTAAAACACAAAAAAAGGCCTTCTGATTTCTTAACTAAAACAGCTGCTATGTCAACCACATCACTGTAACACCTCACCCTGCTTTGTTTGTTATAGTACTTACAGCTCTGAATTTTTATCTGAAAGACTTGTCTGTTGTTGCCGTACACTCCCACCCAGGAATATAAGGTCTCCGACAACAAGAATTTTGTCTATCACATTAATTTCTGTATCTCCAATGCCTACCCACAATGACTGATGAAGAACAATAAGTATTTGGTGAATAAGTGACCAAATGTTACCTTATCTTCCAGATCAGTAATTTCAAGCTGAAGCGGGAGATGCAGATAAATAGAAGAATTTGTGGACTGTTAAATATTGTGACTATATCTTCTGAGATGGTGGCTCTAGGTTATACTGTGTCTAATGGAAACTTAGAGCTTTTGGAACTTGCTAGGGTTTCCAAAGTCCTCAAAACGTGTGGGAGGTTGATTAAAATCAGTGCGCCTTACATGCCTGGTCATTTTTAATAGAAACAGAATATAAAGCACTTTTCCCTTTAACCTCCCCTAACTACTCTCTGGCTCTAGAGACTGGACTTGCCAGAACTGGGTCACGCAGAGACTGAGCATCTTCTTGGACTGATCTTAGAGACTGGATTGTTTCAGAGGCCTCATTAGGTTATTCACTAGAAGTCACGCTAGGTCAGACAAAGTCCCTGGGATAATGAGAAAATCCCCATTTTCCCTGACACCTGTCCTGAAAGTGGAGTCTTATGCTCTGGATGGAGATAGTTACAGATGGAGCAGTTCTCACAGCTTTGTGCATTCAGATGGGGAAATAGTCTCGATCAGGAAAGTTACCCTTTGAATGTTTTTGTTT